>NC_090935.1:404045734-404710022 GCF_040938575.1 Ambystoma mexicanum | reverse complement strand
TTTCAACTCTGTGGATGGGTTTTACCTGGCTAGGTGTTCTAGTGCTCTTTTGTGTCTTATGAGAGCAATAAGTTCATCATTGAACCAGGAGTTGCTTCGTTTATCAGATCGGGCCAATTTGGACTTGAGTGGCACTACTTCATCGATAGCAGGTTTCAGGCAAGTGTGGTAGAGAAGTGAGATACTGTCTGGGTTAATATTCATTATAGGCTGTGCTTCGAATCAAATTAGAAGGTGATCAGACCAGGAGATTTTTGTAATGTCCTCAAGGGATATTTTGATATTTAAGGAGAAAATCGAATCTAGGATTCTCCCTTTAGCATGTATGGGTGCATTGACTATTTGGGAGAACTGCATTTCTTGTAGTGCAGTGTGAAATGCTGTGGCTTTTTGGTCACAAGAGTCGTTAAATCCCAGGTTGATGTCTCCCAGTAGTATGAATTTGGTCTAAAGTTTTGGGCGGAGTAATAAGTAAGGGGATGTTTATATCCGGGTGATTAGTGGTATTGGGTCCTCTATAGACTATAAGGAAGTTGATGGTGGTTTTAGGGTCAGTGGTGAGTTTTTGAGCTAGAAACACATATCCATCTATTTGATCTGTTTTGCATGCTCTGAACTGTAGCATCTAGATGGTCAATACTTAGCATGGTGTAGTCCAGTGAAATAGCTAGAGTCAGTAGTGGATCTGAGGCAGGGTGGAGCCAAGTTTCGGTTGTTACTAAGAAATCGAGTTGGTGTTCCAAGATAAGGTCATGTGTGTCGATGGCATGTGCGCATATTGAGCGCACGTTCAGTAGAGCACCTTTGAGAAGCATGTTGGAGGAGAAATCTGCGGTATGGATGAAGAGGGCAAAACTATGTGGACTAAGTCGGCCAGCTGTTCTATGGAGTGGGAGTTCTGGGGGTTGCATTGATCAGTGGTAGCTATGGTGGTTTGCTTGTGGGTCAGGGGTTTGGTTTTATGGTATATGTTTTTGTTAGGGGGAGTGGGGGAATGGAAGGTGAGCTAATCTGCTTCCAATTTGAGGGAGCGTGCTGGTAGGTATGTGTAAAGAGGCAGGCTTTCCCATAGGCTCCCACTATGGGTCTGGTGAGGGACTGGGTATGATCCTGGTTTCCTGTGCTAAGGCGTGTCCGGCACGTGGGTGCTAGGCATGGGGTGGCTGGTCTGCTAATGGAGGAGGAGCTGGTGAGACTTGCTAAAATGGGAGGGGTGGAGTAGAGGGTAGGTTCTGAGGCTAGTGTGTATTTGGGAAGGGGTAGTGATAAGTTGGAATGTTGGTTAGCTGAGGGGAGGAAGGCTGATGTTTTGGGCAGAAAGGCTGTGGGGCAGGGGTGAGGATGATGTCTAGGACACCAGATGTGGGCCAGGCCTGTGCCGAGAATAATGTACGAGCCTTTTGAACACATTCTGGTGCAGGTCAGGATACGGTCCTGTAGGAGGGTCATTGTCATTGTAAATGGAAGGGTGGAACTTGTGAGGTCCCTATTGTTCAGTGATGTATTGTAGAGAAGGCAGGTAAAGAATATTATTTGTAACATTTGAATGGAGTGAGTGAGGATCAGTTACTGTAGCAGTCACAAGTGTCTAAAATAAACAATAGTACATTATGAATGACTGAATGGTGGAGCAAACATGCATGGCTCAGTAGGCAACTATACATAGGGGAGCAGCTATTGGCCTAATCATTGCAATAAAATGAATAAATGAGGACCAGTTACTGAAGCAGTCACAAGTGTCTAAAATAAACAACACTACATAATCAATGACTAAATGGTGGAGCAAACATGCATAGCTCATTGGGCAATGATACGTGGGGGAGCAACTATTGGCCTGTTCATAGGTTGTTAGCTACACACTGAGCCTAATGTATTGAGTGCACTATATAGTTTAAAGCAGTTAGAGAGAGCGGCAGTGGTCGTAGATTTCTTAGGGAGTTTAAATCTGGCGGGCAGCCAAGATCTGCAGGGCATCGAGTTAAGCGAGATGAGGGGGGAGCATTACTGCATATGATGGGCATGAGGTGGTTTAGGAGGAGCAGGGGCAAAGACTGACCGGATGACAGATGATTCTGGTCATGCGATTGAACCAGCTGGGATAACAGAGTTTACGGTCGATGGTGGGACGTGCGTCCTGATGGGGGTCCGCTGGGATTTTCAGTGACGGTTAGCGAGGGCCAGACTTCACAGGAAGTAGACCGTGGATGCTTACCCTAATAATGATCAGAACGGGGTACTCGATGTGTAAGGTGGTTGCAAGGCAGGGCTGTGTCTGATCCCGGCTCTGACAGCCTCGGGACAGGAGCCTTACTTTGTGTGCCTTCGTTCGTGGGCCGACTATCGCCTGCCCACGAATATGAAATATTAATCTATTTACGTGTTTACAAGTTAATATTGAATTTCAAAACTGAATTTCTTTTCTAGATATATGTGCATTTGTAGTAATAATAATTTCTTTATAGTACCCATGTTTAGAACTCTTAAAATATATCCCATTAGCACTCGGCACAGGGGCAGAAGCCAATCAAGGTGCTCGCAAAAACGACTGAAACAGCAGATCTAAGCCCGCATTCTGAGCAGCTTTAGGGCTGCTTCACCCACCAGCCATCTTTCCCCCACCATCCCTTGCCTTATTTGTCAATCTCCCCTCATCCCCACATACCTGATTGCATAGGAGGCGTTGGATCCGCCGACAGTGCTGCTGCTTCAGCATCAGCTCCCGCTCCATTGTGTCCATATGGAGCCCCTCTTCCATTTCCGTGGTGGCAATCTTGGTACCGTATTTTGATTTAATTAACAGGAATCGCAGCAGCGTCCTATTCATTCAAGCAAAACACAATATTCTCAGCATCCCGGGTTACCGGATTGGCAACCTGTGGTACTAAGAGGATTAAGACCTTCTCCAGTGGACCAGATCCACCTTCGGCCATGCCCATTGCATATTTTAAAACAATACGAGGCCACTAGTCATGGCCTTCGTCCATGTCCACTGTACATGCTCCCCAATATGTTTCTTTTGGACCCAATAGGTGGCACAGCCTTTTGCCATGACCACTATACATGTTTTTCCGGCTCACTAGCCAGGGCCTTTGGACCTGGCCAGTGAGCACGTCATTTGATCATGCCCACTGTATATTTTAAAACACTACCGCACCAATAGCCATGGCCTTCAGCAGTTTCCACTGCACATGTTCCCCCAATATGTTTCTTTTGAACCGACTATACATGTCTTGCCGGCCCACTAGCCAGGGCCTTTGGTCGTGCTGACTGTATATTTGAAAACACTACCGGGCCAGTGGCCACGGCCTTCGGATGTGTCCTCTATACTTGTTCCCCCGATATGTTTCTTTTGTACCCACCTACTACACATACAGTGGCATTGAACCACCAATGGAATTTCCCCGGTATTCCTACAATAATGCTTGAAAATCCAAAACTCTTCTGTGTCCCCACAGGCAATCACCAAGGACCCCCTTCCTCTTTCCATGGTACCCCCACTCCCTTCAATTGCTTATTTCCTCCCTGGTCCTCTCTTGGCCATTACCCCAATCACTGTTTGGTTTGTGTGACGCATATATGTTCTCTGAGGTGGAATGCCAATATATATAAAGGTTTTGAGGAACAGGGGGGCACCCCTATGTCTCTGTCAATTATTTTGAAAAATACTGGGTGGGTTTACCCCAAACCAGTCAAGGAAATTAAGTCAATGCATTCTGTCCAAATTGTTTCTTATTTGGTGCATATCTGCCAAGCGGTTTTCAAGCTATAGCTGTTCAGAAATTGCACTTTTTCTGTTTGGAAAAAGGAATGCAAGGAGCCTCAAAACAGCGTTCTTTTGTTTTCTTGATAACGTTTACATATCTAACAAATTGTTCCCAAAATCTCCAGTTCAGTGGGGGTTTTGACAACCCTTTTGTTCCAGAAATGTCATCCAAATCCATCCAGCAAGTCAAAGGTTATTAGCCTTGCTCAACTTCTCTATTGTAAAAAGCACCAAAGCCGATATAAAGGTTTTAAGGAGCAGGGGCACCACCTTCTCTGTTGAATGTTTTAAAAACTACTGGATGGATTTAACCCAAACCAGTCCAGAAATGTAAACTCACGCTGTGTGCCCAAGTTGTTTCTTATTTTGTCTAAATCTGCACAGCGGTTTTCACACTATGCTGTTTAAAAAATTCACGTTTTCTCTATGGAAACATCCAAATGCATCTAGCAAGTGAAATATTATTAGCAATAGAATTCTGGTTGAAAATGGCTGCTTTTTCATTTCTGGAATGCCTCTCAGCCTCTCTGCTGCAAAGCACCACGGGAGATATAGCTATTGGAAGAAGGGGGCAAATATTTTCTAACAAATTGTTCCCAAAATCTCCAGTTCAGTGGGGCTCTTGACAATCCTTTTGTTGTTGGGGCAAATATTTTAAAAAGTCCTGGATGGAATAACCACAAACCACAAAAGGATCATGAGTCAACGCTTCATGCTCAAGTTGTCCAGCGGTTTTGGCTGCGTGGTCGAGTACAAATGTACCTTTTTTGTCTATGGGAAAATCAATAGTGAGTAGGCTGAAAGAGTTTTTCTTTTGTTTTCTTAATATCCTTTTTAATTTCTAACAGATCTTGTGCAAAAGTTCCAATCTATGATGGAGGGTTGGGGGCAGGGTCAGGCATGTAAAATTATCTGCAAACTTTCAGCCAAATCCGTTGCACGAGTCAATGTTATTAGTAATTCATTTTTGACATTTCCTCTTTCCTTAACTGTAGGGTGGCAACCACCGCCCTATAATTAATCAATAAGCCCCAAGGTAGGGTGTATTACCAGATGCGGTAATGTCCCCCCAGTGAGGGACTTATTGCTATTAGTACATTGTCCCATTAGACCGGGTTACTTATTAGCCCCCTTGTGACTGTCTTTTTTTAATATAATGGTTTTGTAGCTTGGGTTACTAATAGTGTATTTTGGCAGTTGTTAAACACTTCAGAAAAAAGAAAAAGAATAAAAAGATGGCCTTGTGAACGTGACTCGGAAGAGAAAGGCTTTCTCAGGCTGTTAGCGACTCAGCGAGGGCCAATGAAATTGCTTGTTACAAGCTCATTGTCCCTCACCGGGTACTAATAAAATGGAAAATCTGTTAGTTTGTTTGTTTTTTCTTCTTACAATACACCATTCCACCAATCTGCACACATTTTGCATAGTTACCTGTTAGTACCCTCCGGATAACCTGGGTACAATACATGTGGACACCCCACCCCGTTCCCTATATTTCAGCCCCTGCACACAATACGGTTGCCTGGAAGTGGCAAAATCTGATTGTGGTCATAGAACGACCAGACGGAACTCATTTCAAGTGTCTGAACGTGAGGAAAACCATGTTTCAAGGCCCTTGGAAGGAATCATCATTTCTGAGATATTTGCACCTCAATGCGCAAAACATCAATGTGGTTGTAGAAGGACCAGATAAATCTCATTGTAAGGCTTTCGATGCCAGAAACAAAACCATGTTTCAAGGCCATAGCATTTCCAAGATATCTGCACCGCAACACGCAGCAATGCACTGCACCACTCCAAAGTGAAGCGACAGTACACAGAAGGTCCCATTATGGTGCAGCACGCTAACTGTCACCTACCCTCCATGTCTGCTCCAGGGAATGTAAGCCAGTCACAAACCCCATTCTCAGTGCAGAGGGCAAAGCACATCCAACTATAAGCGACTTGGAACATAGACCTACAGGATCACTGATTTACATAAACCACTCACAACAGGGACCTACGGGATCATTGATTTTCAAAACTTGATGAGAGTGTCATCATGTCTGTCTACAGAACCCGTGCGGAGTATGGGTATATGTACAACGTAACTCACAAAACTGGCAAAACATCAATGCGGTCGTAGAAGGACCAGACAAAGCTCATGCTAAGCGCTTCAACGCCATGAACAGAACTCAAAGATTCCCTTGAAAACTATGTTTCAAGGGCCTTCGATGCACCTTTCAGAGATATTTGCATTGCAACGCACAACATTGGCAAAACATAAATGCAGTTTTACAAGAACTGGACTAAGCTCAGTTTGAAGCGTCTTGACACCAGGATCAAAACTCGAAGGCCTTGAAAACCTTGTTTCAATACCCTAGGAAGCACTGTTTCTGAAATATTTGCTCTGCAATGCACGTCAAAACACTGGACCACACCAGGGTGAGACAATAGGTGGGGAGAGCACACAGATGGTCACATCATGCTGCAGCACACCAACTCTCATCTCCCCTCCACATCTGCTCGGGAGGATTTAGGCTAGCCACAAACACCCATTCTCAGTGCAGCTAACTTCAGAGTGCAAAGCACATCAACCGATAAGTGATTCAGAACAGGGATCTACAGGACCATTGATTTTCATAAGTGACTCACAACAGGGGCCTAGAAGATCATTGATTGTCAAAAATGGATGAATGTGTTGTCCTGTTGCTCTACAGAACCCATGTGAATTACGGCCCTTTTGCTAGTTATCTATAAAAGATGGCTTTGTCCTAGATTACAACAGAGTGATGATGTGGAAAATCAGGATGTTATGTATATTGGAGGCATGTTTGTTGGTTAATCTGGTGTTGAGAGAGTCCACACTGAAGTGGTTCTTAGGCTTAAAAGTTTTGATGGGTGAGGTAAAAATGTGCAGAATAGAAGAGATTTCCTCTTGGGTTGTTAGGGGAACAGGAATAGATGGGGTGGGTGGTTCAGCAGTATGGCGCTCTATCACGGGATGGATATTATTGGGAAGCTCCTTCACAGGTGAGGAAGCCATGGTTGTAGTGGCTCTGATCGTAGCAGATGAAAGTTTGTACCTTGGAGAAGTAAAAAGGACTGAGGAAGCAGAAAGTCAAAAGTAAAGAGGTGAATTTTATTTTCTTATGCAATCATAGTTCCATTAATGTTAAAATGAATGACTGGTCTTACGTGTGGTGAGGACTTCTGCGTAATAATACATATGGTCCACTGTTCACAGAGGAGATGGCAGTACTGAGGAATGTGCATGGATTATTTTGTTCCAGATTGTTAAATCATGGGTGTATATGGGGATGACTTTCACTATGCCTTTGGAAAACATGTTGATATATGTATTGGTGATAGGCATGCCTGTTTTGTATTTCCATGTGAGTTTATTGGCTTACATTCTGGCCCTTTCTTACGTAGTATCAGAATTAAAGATGATCATGTAGTATTTTGTTTATGTAGGCAAGGTGGTGGTTTCCATATCTCTGGGTCGGGCTCGAGATGACTTGGTATGAGTGCTAGGCTGGTAGGCACACAAAACTAACTGGGAAACACTAGCTGTTCCTAGCCTACCATACCCCGTTCTAGCAGATCTTAAAGGCCAATATAGGTCAGTAATTCATAGGGTCACTGCTGCTCCCCTTCTTTAATATTGGAAATTACACTGATTGCTTCTAGAAAGGGGGCAGAGGTCCCTGTGACTAATTAATGGTCATTGAAAAGGCTAAACGTAAAGGTAACTGTCTTCTTTGAATTTGAAGGGAATTTTTGTATCAGATTGGAATGAGAGGTATGCACGATATAAGAACAGTATTTAAGTTCCACCAATTACACAGGCCTCTATGATGTGTCTTTGTGGATATGTAATTGTAATTGTCAACCTTGTTCCATTGCAGAGTCGCCGTGATTGCATTAAATTGCATCGTAGCATAATTACAACACCTACATTCAGTTTTAGCTCTTGAGGAGGGATTCGTCCGACAGAGTTTCTCTCTTTACAGACTGCAACTTTGAGCCAGTAATTAAATGTTCATTGACACTGGAACCACCATGCCCTGTTTGAATAGAAGAGGGGGTGGAAAGAAGTAACTTGAAATTATTCCAAATGTTTGTGATAGTGGAAGGTGAAGGTGACTGCGTAGAACTGTGCTCATTCTGTTTATTAGAATTATAGCTGTTGTTGAAGTAAAAGGTCACCAGAGGTGCACTTTGCCATTCGGACAGCAGAGGCAACCTAACACTGATAAATTGCATCAGTTGAGTATGGACACATACCTAAGCGTTTTATATATATATATAGATGATAGAAAGCAACCCTTAATAGTGCCAACCAGTGAGGACCTGTACTGCCTGGTAGAAAGGGGGAATAGCAGTTGCACAAATGATTGGTTACGGTGCCAAGAAAGTTGGCACTGTTGAAGTTATGACATCATCAAAACAAGAGCATGGTTGGAAAAGTGAGAGGTGGACAGTTGTCATCAGTGGCAATAGGCACGACTTCCCCAAGTAGTAGTACTAAATGTGGAAGTAAACAGAATTGTACATGGAAGGGTACGGCATAGTAAGGGCACACATATATGATTGGAAGTTTACAGCCAACCAACCCATGTTAAGAGGGTATTAAGAAAGAAAGGCTTTTTTAAGTGTCAGTCATAGAGTTTAACACATAGTTTAAATGTGGACATAAAGAAGACATTTTAATTGCTGTTTAAGGGTGATTGAACCATTACAACCATGAAGCAAACAGCAAGGAGAAATAACTGGCAGATGGAGCATGTGGGACATACATGGTGGACAGAATCAAAAGGGTTACATACAAAGCAACCTGGGGTACAATTGCCATTGCTTGTCCACATGTTTCTCTCTGCTTCTCTTCACAATCTATCACCCACACACTTTCCCCAAAAGTCCCCTTCTCGCGGACCTCTCACACTAATCTCTTACCCATTCTACATTCAGCCAGCCCGTCCTGTAATCCTACTCTTATACATATCATCTATTCTGACCTCTCTTCCCTCTTCAATATCTTCTAATCAACATTAATCTATCCCTCCTGCTAAAAAGCAGCCACAGTACCCACATACTAAAGAAACCTAATGCTGACCTTAACAATCCCTCTTTCTACTACGCTGTCTCTCTCCCAAAACTCCAAGATCTTCCAGAGAGTTGCCTTTACTATATTTTCATTAACCCCAGCTTCCCTCATTCTATAACCTCTATAGTAGATTTTCTGCTGAAACAGCTCTCACCCACTTTCTTACCACTCTTGCTGTTGCTGGTTTTAGGGGAACCATACTCAAGTGGTTGATATAACCCCTCCTCCAAATCGCTTCCAATAAATATCCCTCAAGGATAGAACATCGATTCATTCCTCTTCATCCTCTACACCCCGCCCCTCATGGGCAAACTAATCACACCCTTTGCACTGCACTACTGCCTCTTTGCCAATTAAAATTAAAATAAACTAGTATTCATCTTTTCCTCGTCCACCCCTGCTGTCTCTGAACATTTTGTCAGCCCCCTTAGAGATAAACATCCCAGTATGGTTCTATGTTGTCTGATGCTAAACTCATTCACCACAAATGTGATCTTTCTTCTGCCATCCAATGCCAATCACAATCTCCGATCTCCTATCTCCTACCTTTATGGGGCTCCCAACCTTGGGGTACTTGTTGATAGTAAATCAGGACCCCAGAAATTAATGAATGAAATTGGCAAAGCAGGAAGGATTAACCTTGTCAACATAACGAAGATTCAGTCACACCTCACCCACCACTCAGATAAAACTTCGATCTCTACCCTAATGCTAAGAATGCTTGACAACTGATGGAGTTGGTCTTCCCCACCACTTAGTCTACCCGTAAGAAAATCTCTCAATGTTGCCACTTCCACCCTTTATAACCGACTTATCTTCTCCCCTCCTCTACTTCCCAACATCACACTTTCCAGGAGAAACCACTCTCACTTTCTGCTCCTGATGCTCATCTTCAAATCTATCCGTGGTCCTCCCGTCCTGTCATCTTGCTGACAGCATTGCTCTTTACTTTACCTTTTGAACTCTATGATCTTCCTCGTAGAGCCACCAGGTGGGAGGAGAGCATCTATAAGTATTCTAGTAATCAAAACCAAGAAATATGCCAGAGCACAAAAGAGAAAGGTTCAGGTTAAACAGGGTATCACATTGGAGACATAGGAGAGTATGATACAGGTCTTGCCCAGATAGCAGGTTAAGGCCATCATCAAGGAAGCAAAACAAAGAAGACACAGACTAGGACCTCAATGGAGGTCTGAATCAAGACAAAGACCTCAGCATAGGCCTTAATGAAGACAATGGCAAAGGAAAATCATTGCACTGGGGTTCTAATAGCCACTCTGAGGCTGGGAGTAATTTGAAGGACTCCGTCTATGGTGCAGTCACAAGAGTTACTACAGGGCTATTGAAGTTACCTCCCCCCACAAGTCTCATAAATAGGGAATGTGGGCCTTTTTAGATTCTACTGTGATATTATAGAAATATTGCACTGGTGAAGGAGAATTTGCACTAAGGCTAACGTTGGCTTCCTGCAAAAAGCATTCTTTCAATGCATTTTTGCATCAGGGGAATGTTTGCCCCAGTCCTTTGCACTGTCGCAAAAACGCCTTGAACGAATCTGTTTTTGCACTATGGCTAATTGCTCTTGCGTCATTGCAAAGTCCCTGTGACGTGCCCCTCGTCTGTTAACGCTCCCCTTCTTTTTTTATAAGTAAGCATGTGTTCCGTGCATCCTTCTGAGTGCGAGTGTTCCCTTCTTAACAATGAGGCGTGTCTGGACGTCTTTCCTGGACGGAAATGATCTGATTTCCTTAGATGCTGCTTTACTGTGCACGAACCGACCCTGTTGTGTCTGAAGTACCTGAAAACCCCTGATTGTGTGTGAGGCCAGAGCCCCACGCCCCACTTCATTTCCTTGCCGGGTAGTACTTAGAAGAAACCCATGAACGTATATGTTGCAGGTCCATGGCGTAGTGCCCACACACATCCGACCATGTTTTCCTGGTATGGGGATGTGCACCTGCACACATTGCCAATGCGTTGGGCTCATGCGTACGCCGTCCTAATTCCTGTCTCCTACTCGCTATGTGAAACCCAGAGGCAATTACAATGCTCTTACAATTCTATTGTTGCAGCAAATGTGTTTTGACTGTGTGGCACTGATTGTATATTTTCTTTAGGGTCGTCGTTTTCCCTTACGTCAATTTGCATCTGCTCTCTTCGTGCACGATTTGGTGGAATTGTTTTATTTCTCTGCACAGCTAATTGCCCGCTGTTGTCGGCATCTCCATGCTAATGAGCTTTTGGCCCGGATGATCATCTGAATGTGTGCGCGATTCCATGCTAGCTGCTTTCTCTAATTGCTATTTGCTCAAGGCTTTAGTTAGCACCGCATTTGTTAAATGTCTTATTTCACGCCGGCATTTCTGACTAACTTGGTGAGCGCATCTCTGCTCTTTGCATGCAAGGAATCTTCCCCAGCTCTCTGATTGCTCACGTTAGACACCGTGCACTGGTAGAAGGTTAAAAGTCTTCTACGTCATCATACATATAATGGCAGTGCGGGCAACACATTTCCTATACTGATGGTTAAGGTTTGAGGCGCTACTGAAACCTTTACTTGCTCATCATGCATAAGGAGCACAATTCTTAACATGTCAATGGCAATGCTGGAGAGAAAATGTTCATCTGATGTGTGCATCTTACAAAGGAAATCCAATCCATGCTCTCACATCAGATCCAACAGTTGAATTTGTTCTCCATTCTGGTAAACATAGAACAGTCTGGTTGTAGCCTAACAATAAATATTAAGATATGGAAATGTACAGGGGACATTTGATATGGACAAGAGGCGAGGTAGGGAAAAGTCACAAGGGGAATCCTGGGGGAGCAGGGTCCCACGGCCCTCTCCATCATTATGCACCATTTGCTTGCTGCGCCTTGGGTCCATAGCCGGCTTAATGGGTAATTCGAATCTGTTATTGCTCAACCTGCCATACTATAAAGCCTTGTTACAGTACTGTTTCATAGTTCTTATCGTCAATGTATCTATTGCTATAAATTCGGTTTTTTTTAATTTTGCGTTTTTGTATTTGCTTTGTAACAACGGTTGTTAGTTTAAGGCGTATGAATGTACAATTCTTGCCTTCATTGTAATTTCCCTTCTTCATGATTATCAGAGGCACAGCACAGTCCCTAGTACCAAAAAATGAACACAGGGACCGTGAAACATATTCGTTCCGGAGAAGTATTTCAAACACAATAATTGTCAAAACGAGATTGCAATGTGAAGTTCTCGAATATGGAAATGGAATGTTAGGTACATCCAATGAAACACAAATTCGATCGGAGAAATAAATGATAGCACTCATTGGTGAAGATTTCTAATGACATATTATGAACCCAACACATGCAATGGTGGACACATATACTCCCTCTAAGTGCAGGGGATTGGTGGACTGCAACAAACACCTTTAGAAGTTTATAACTAAGAAGCAACTGATTTACGAGTGACATTCAGCCAAGATTCATCCTAGTGTATTGTGTACAAGCAGCCGGGGAAGATACTGCAACCTGGTATAATCATGCAACAAGGGGTTACAGCATGGGCCGCAGATGCTATCCAGATGCTATCCAGATGCTATCCAGATGCTGTCCAGATGCTATCCAGATGCTATCCAGATGAAGTCTCGTGTGTTGCTACGGTGTTTGCCTGTTTCTATTCTATAGGGAACATTTTAAATGTATTTATGTCTATGATTGGCTCTTCTTTCCTATTTTCTGTGCACATTATTGAATTCTGTAGAGCCACAGGAGCGCACCCTTTTAAACACATCTTTTCTTTTATCCCCATGATGTTCTAATTGTTGTACAACAAATTGCATTATCAGATATGGTTTTAATGGGTTCTGTCACCTTCATGCCTCCAGAAATTGTCCTTATGCCCGGCAGTGTACACACTGAAGTGCAGAGCAGAATCCCAGAAATGGAGTACGTTCGGCATGGTCCATGTCACTGCTTAGTATGCTCAATGAAAGGTGCCATCATCCGGTTGCAGGGAAGTGACACTGTACCAAGATCTTTTTTTTCAGACACCTTGTCAATGTATTTTCTTTCGTTACATAATGGTGTTGCGTTTTTGGAAATTCTGTTATTTGTCGCCGCTTATGTTTGTTTCCCTTTTTTGTAGAGATAGGGCTATTTCAGTTTGACACAGGAGGTTTATTGTGCTGTATCTAGGAAATGACCGAAGAATGCAGAATATTATGGTAGAAGTTGTAGGTGTTGCGTGTGTCCACGAAACTTGCAAACCGTCATAAGTGCACCTTGCTATGACCCCGGCCACTAGGAGGTCATGCTCATGATAATCTTTAATATGTTGTTCTCTCTGTCACGGTTTGGCAGAAGAACGATTTAAGCCATTAGGGTTAATTAGAGGGAAATTAATGTGAGGGCTTGTTCAGTAATTAGATTATTATTGCTAGTAACTGACCTTAAGAGTCATGGTGCAATGGATCCTAGACTTTTAGTACCAAGAAGATTGCTGAAATATGGATTAACACGGCCATCCTAATAAAGAACTCCACAGATGCCAACTACATCAACCAGCTTTAGACCCAACTACAATGGCCTCTCATTCAACATGTCAGTATGCATGACATGTCATCATCAAAAGCAAAACCTTATCTCCTGCTCCAGAAACACATACCCTTTGGTAGTGATAAAAGAAGGTGCTGATGACCTTGCTACTGTGATCATGGAAAATGCAAATAACGCCTTTAAGAAAGGCACCACCCCAGACATTGTAGCCGTAGGCTTGCTAGGTTACCCCTTTTCTTAAGGCACCATTATTGGAGCTTACTTGTCCTTCTTAAAATCCTGTATTTGGAAACAAACATTCCGCTCCATATTTTGGTTGCAATGCCCAATTCCCTTGGCTAAGGTACTGGGTGTCCCTTGCTGGCTGTAAAGGAGGGCCTATTGTAGTTATTGGACTTGGGCGGGACATGTATTGTTGTCTTACATGAGTTGTTGATCACATCTGTTAAGGTTGGAGGTAGTGGCTCTGACTCAAGTGGTTCCTCTATCTCCTCAGCAATAGAAGATTTGGAGTAAAAATAAAGTCCTTGAATTTACCCCATTTACCCTTGCATGGATAGTCCCTCCTGTTGTTAAACGTATACGCGATGACATACGGTTAATAACGGTGCCTGTGCTTCCATGAAACGCTGCGGGCGGGTGCCGTTCCGCCTGCCAGGTCTGACCCTGGCGGGCAGACGTCACTGCCCACAGAGTCGTTCTGTGCCAGTCCGTTAACAATGGTGCCGGTATGCCTCCGGCACCATTGCTACCGGACCGACACAGTCAGAATAAGGCCCAATATCTTTTTTATTTATGTATTTAAACTTTGGGAACCTGTAAGTGGGATTATGAAGGATTGCTATCTGGCAAGGGTATTGAAACCGTGTTATTTTGATTTGTATTAATTATAAATGATGCAGGTAATTCTGTCTCAGCAAGAGTGGCCTGCTGTACAGGCCCCCTTTCTACAAATCCATGCCAAATGTGTAGTGTACACCTGTGCCCTGCAATATCAATATTCTGTTCTGAAATGCCTGCTCTCCAGCCCCACAGAGCAAGTTTGAAAATCACAGGTGCCCTCTTAACAGGGGCAGTGACAGCAAGTCACTTCAGCATGGGTGCTGAAAATAAGATATGCACCTCTATTCCCAAGCTACATACTTATGAAATGTATTATCACGGCGGCCATTGTAAACGCTAGAAATAAGCAATATGTGAGTTTAGGATATGGCGGCTACTATTTCTCCTAATTAATAAAGTCACTCCTGAATCTGTATCATGCATGTGCCAACACTGTGAGCCAGCCCAGCTCTTGACAGGCTTTGTGTATTCCCCCCCAGAGTGGCTGTCCCTGCTGCATCCAGCAGGACCATAGCCAGTGGGAACTGCCTTCTTTTGGTCGTTTGTGAGGTCAGGTAACACCTTTATCCACAGAGACAGCAAGGGGTTGTCTTGGGAAACAACAATCAAAGGGCACACCCTACAGAAAACAACTAGCCTCACACAAGGGTTACTGGAGGCAGAAGGAGCTCAGCACAAGTTGGGAAGAATTCCACCATTGTGTTTCTCTCTGTGTCTAATTTTCCTTCCAGTCTTCTTCTCTTCCTTTAGAACAAAGAACTTTGGGTCTGAAGCAAGCAGGCAAAGCACACTTTTCACAAACACAGTTATTGTGAATACCCCTTAAGGCTTGCTTTTGTTTAAAAACCTTTGCACTTTTGCCTATAAAAGAGGGGGGTCTCCCATTTTTCACAAAAAAGGGATTGGAAACCTTAAAGCGGGCCTGCATTTGTTCAATCACCTGTGTACCTTTGCATATGAAAGAGGGGGCTCCCATTCCGTCTATGATTCACTTGTGGACCTCAAGACTTAGGAATAATACATTTAGACCTCTTGGGAGAGTTGATCTCTCAAAATCCCTCAGCCATTGTGGTGAAGAAGGAGCAATCCAAGACAGAGTCCAGCTCTGCCCCCTAACCCGCACCCAGGCACATTGAGGTGACTTTTGGTGAGGACCAGGACCTGCCCAGGACCTGCCACTCTGCAAAAACCTTTCTAGGCTGGGCGAGCAGAACCTGAAATATCTCGCCCTGTCCTAGAGACCCTGCATTGTGCCAGACAGCATATTTGTAGACCAGATAAGCAACGCTTGCTGTTCTACTGCATCAAAACAGTCTAAATGCATTTAAACCTTATGCACTGCACTCAAACCAGAGGGACTCACCGTTGCTGCATTTTGCACTCCATCTAACTTTGAGCCACCACTCCATCACACCTACTAGTTCACTGCCATATCGTGCCAAGCGGACCACATCACCTGTTTGGCTCGAACAACATGCTCGCTGCTGCGGTCCAAACTGGAAATGCTGCCTCTTCGAACCCTACATCATATCACCAAGTTAATTGCATCGAATGGACAGACCTCATCTCAATCCTCTGGAGCATCGCATCACACACTGACCTGTACCAGCGGTTACCAACATCTTGAACCAACTCGACTCCCAGTTCGACCGGGGTGAGCCATCGTGCCAGCATGACTAGAATGTCACACTCGAGCAGCAGCAAGCTCCCGCTTTGAATTATCTAGACGACAGCTTACCACTTGACCCAGCATGACATGCCACACCCGAACCTGGTTTGACCCTCACCACAGCACAGCTCGAAGTCGATCTGTCCCAGAACAGCAAAGAGGTGCCATTCACTCATACCTGTGCCCTTGTCCAGCTCTGGTCCTGGAGACTGGTTAGGTCAGTTTTGCATCATTTTCACAGAAGGATATATCCTTTTAAATGCATTGTGGTTGAGGATTGCCCTTTAACCCCTATTTCATTACCCTATGCTGCATATTTCTATCTTTTGAACATTCTGCTTTTTTCTCTACGGGTGAGTTTATTTACAGTGCTTTTATAGTTAGTTTGGTATGTTCAATTAAAGTATATATTTCATAAAACCTTGATTAAACATTCCTTTCATTTTGGACTGTTTGGGTTGATACTGGATAAGATTCACACCCCTTCTGAGAGTATAGCCTCCCCTCAGTACATGTTAGCACAAAAGGCAAAGGATGCGTATCTCTTAGCTGTGTCTGTTTTTTGTAGTAGTGTGAGGACTGAATACGTAGTTTAGCCACTACTCATCTCTGTACTCCTGCGGGACAGAAGTCACTTCATTACAGATGGTAGCCATTTTAAACGCAAAATGTGGATCTACAGGAAGTCCTTTTGGAGTGATCAGGATCAAGGTGATGTGCCAGAATTCTAGTTCCTGAAATTGGGGAAGTTGGGTGCTGAATTGTTGCAGAGCCATTCAGTGTTTCAGACAGCCTGTCGGGGATGAGAGGGGGGGAATTCCCATGGTCATACCAGTATTTCAGATTTTGCCACTGGTCAAAGGGCCTATGCTGGCTGTAAATGTATAATGCTTCTCAGACGTCCCTTTCGTAACATTTCTTATATATTAATTGAGGTGGAATTTGTTGTCCAGTTTGGAACCAGGTGATTTGGCATTGGAGACTTTATTTCTGACTCATCCCTGCGGCTGTGAGCACTGATAACCATCTCTGGGGCAGGAAGAAGAGGGTGGTGATAAGATATGTACGAATATTTTGGTTTTGATGGGAGTAATATCAGGTAATTTGCAGCATCTGGATTATTTTGAAAGCAGTCCGAGGTGAACATTATTTGCATGTTGCCGTTTGTTACAGCTCCTGTAAGTGGTACATATACATGTGTGTATGGTTCAGAGACTAATGCATTCACTACAGGATCTGTGTCTGATGCCAGGGCCATGGGTTCACATTTCAGAAGGTACGCTGCTTCAAAGGCCATAGAATGAATGCCATTGATTTGGGTAACAGTAACATGTGTTACCTGCCCATGGCACCAGCTGCCCTCCTGGGGTGGGCGTGATCTCTATGAATATATCTGTTATGTTTTTTATATTACACAGCATGGAGGGAGTATTCACCCTTACATAACCCAATCCGAGGATTCGTATAAGGTCTTAAGTCCAGCGATTTATACTTGTTATGTCTGGTCTAGAAGGTAAGAGGCAAACCACTTCAGGACCTTACAATCTACACCCATGTGGTCTTTTTGGGTATTGAACGAGTGTTATGGACCACTTTGTCAAGTGCAGCAGTGAGGTGGAAAAGGATGACAAGGCAGCCATCTCCTTTGTTAAGTCTGAGCAATACGTTATCTAAGACTTGCAGGAGGGGGCATGCGGTACTGCGTCACCCTCTGAAACCTGAATGACATTCTGTTGTGACCTGGTGCCCAACATGTTGCTGTTTAGCTGTGTTTTACTATAAGTCTCAGTTGTTTTCACAGGGAAAAAGAAGCATGTGATAGTGTGGATCCTTGGGGTCTGCTGAGGGATGTTTAAGTAAAGGGCTGCCTGACCAGGCTTTATATTGTCTGCAAACACGTTTCTAGTGATGACATAATGGTCTCAAGCCACTAGAAGTACAGGTTATACAACAAGTCTTCCAACAAGTCTTATACTAGTGAGGATCTCCTACTTGTCTCGAGGGTTTTGATGATCCCATTGTTTTTGGAAAAACCTACATTGACAATGGGATAACATCAAGCAGACTATTGTGCAGATAGTGGAGTAGGGAATCCCAGGTCACATGACGAATGGCAGAGAAATTCAAAATGTTTTGAGATGGAGAAGGCAAATGGCCTCACACTCTATTACTGCTTTTTTTTTTTAAAAAAACACACTAAAACCCATGTATTCACTTTCAACTATTTCTTAACATACTCCAAAGATGCCGAAAACATGTCAAATTGGTTGTGCCTGCTCCTGTACCAACAGGAGGACCCCATCCAAGGATCCTAGGACAACTTGGAGGTACAGCTGGAGTGTTCCATCCAACATCTGACAAACGGAAGTCTCCCTTAAGCAGTGGTACCAACTAATTGTAATCATGTGAATGACTAGATACGCATTCTGCCACTACCACAGTCAAGGTGACACACCTACTACAACAACAACAACACAAGTCTATTGCTAATCATGCTCCTGTTATCCAACACCCAATTTTAAACAAGACTGATCCAGTACGGCTTTGTTTTATTGACACTTCTTTAGACTAAATTAATTTCACTTTCTCAGAGAGTTTTTATCAAGGAGCTACTAGGTGCGTTTTGACTTTGTGGCGCATTGGTATGTATACATCCTTTCAGAATAAGCAATATCCTGAATGAATGTGATGACACATTATGTCATTATCTCATGCTACTTTTTTATCATAACCGACACTAACCAACCTCTTGACTGTATTTGACTGTTTGTATTACACATTTAATAAGTGTGAAATGCTGGTGAACATTGTAGGGAAAGTCAAGCAGGCTGCTTTCATATATTCGCAGTGGCCGGCTCCCTGGCAGTTCCTTGAGTACAATTATTAACCTTACTGCAAAATAGTATTATTATTATTATTATTATTATTGTTATTATTATTACACTTTGGAGAATAGACAGTTGTCAAGCTGTTGGGATGTATTCAATTCATCCACATTCATCGATAGTTCATGTCATCCTTTTGTTGTCCTCCCCAGACCTGTTACAGAATTATGATAATTAAATGTAGACCATAGAGTTGCCTTACTTGGCTCCTCTCACACCTCCTAACAGGTTTTAATATCAACTCCGTATGATTGTATTGAATATTTTAAGTGGTGGGTCATAAATAGTGTCCACTAGTAGTGCGAGTGACTGAGAACAGCGACAAAGCCAAGTACAGTTAAACAGGAGTTGCGGGGGGTTATCTCCCTGATAATTCGTTTTGAACAATGGTTTAATATGGTGATATTTTCAGTGCACTTTTTTGTAAAAAAAATGGTTAAAAAAATACATATTACAATAATTTCTGCAGGTTGGCACGTAAAAGAAATAGTAGACAGTAGATGCAAGGTTGCCAACAGTACACAGAACATTTGCCACCACATTTTCATGCTGTCTTTGTCTACAATATGTTTATATTTATTGTGGTTTCTAAGCACGGGATCGAGATTCAAACCTGTGTTGCGCAGCATTATCTTGCCTCCAAGACAAACTTGTTGCCCCTGAGCTATCCTTCCTCCCCTAATTTTGATATCAAAATGTTGAGTGTCTGTGTAAAACACACTTTATGGTGCCTGCTCCTAGAACACATGGCCATATTCTGCCAATGGAAGAGGGCATTTCTAACTGAGCAACTATTGACTGTAGGGCCGCGCGAAGTTTTCAGCACTGTAGCCAAACAGGCAGTTTTTGCCACTTATTCCGCTTCTTCCTGCTTTGCAGAATCAGAGGCCTTTTTTTCACTATCGAATTGGTTTTGCTTTGCCGATGGAATGATTGACCTTCTGACAATTTGAGAGGGCCAGTTTGTGTATCTCACATACATTTTGGGTGATGGGTAATTTTTAGCATCCCTCATGCATTTGGGTGGTGGGCCTAACATATGTATTTTTCATGCATTTAAGGGGTAGCCTGTTCTTGAGTTGTGTTGTGTCATGCTTCCACATGGCCCTTTCTCCACTCTAATTGAAATATGTTTACGGTCGCTGGGCCAAATTGTGTATCTTTCATGTATTTTGGGGGCGGCTGGTTCTTTAATAGTTTTGTGCCGTATTTTGCGCACTTTTTTTCGGAATCCGTACATATTAATGATAAAGAAAACGAATGGGAGATTTGACCGCATTTTGGCTGCATGAAAATTATGTACGGGCGAAAATTTTGACCAAGTCTCCCATTCATTTGCATTACAGTGCTGTTGGGTGTCCTGACCCACGTTTGAGCTATCATGCTGCAACATTTGGTGCTGTGGGCTTAGAAAATCCAAGATGGCCAAAAAGCCCACAAGTGCGCCAGAATCCAGGAGAACCACGCAGTTTGTGCGCACACCAAAATGGTTACTTAACTTGCCACCCACCAGTGTAAAGAAAGATCTTTGTTAACAAAATCCACTGTTACTGATGTCAAAAAGTTGCTGAAATCGTGGCTCATTGGATCACTTTAAAGATTCAACCCTTTTGTGGGGTTCCACATAACCATCTTACTGTAAGGAGCCCCATCAAAACAATGTTAAGCAAGGATTATTTACTACCATGTAAGAACCATTCCTGTTTAGAATGCATTAATCCAAGAAAGATCCCAAAATTGCATGCAGTACCAACAAAATCCTCAAGGCAGCGCTAGCGGTCTAAACTCTGACAGGAGAACTGAGTGCAGTTGCTGACAAAGGGATTTGACTCAGTTGACTTCAAAGGCTGCATTTTAATTAAAAATTAGCCACCTGCTGTTCCCAGAGGCCTGAAGCCTGGGAAACCCTCTCACCTCCAGAGATTCACACCAGGAGTTAGAATCTCACATGACCTCTTGATTGATAGAAGGCAGACTGGCTGGGAGCCTCCTGGAGACCACACAATAGGCTCTTGCAATTGAATAGGATATGTTGATTTTGACTGTTTCCTGTCAACAAAGGCCTGCCTGCCAGAAGACACATGTGACTGACCCACCCAAGTCTTGGAGGCGGACTCCAACACTCTGAGAACTGAATTGAAAGCAAAATATATATTTACAGAAACACTGATAACTCTTTGTAATCAAATGACAGAAATGTATAACTTTGAGAGCCTTAATTTAAAAAATGTACCTTCAATTCAAGCCCAAACTCCAATTTGTGTGATGTTCTGGGGCAAAACCCTGCTATTTATGTATACTACAGACTCTGTGTTTAAGCTAGAGACATGTTAATTTACTGGAGTATGTATGGACAGGCCGTGTACATGTGTACAAATCTGGAGAAAAATCCGATGTTGCAAAACCACTAAAAAGCACAAAATATTGCCATTTCTGAATGCAAGCCCCCAGGAAGAGCAGAGTTGGAACAGGGGATACCTCATGTGATATGTGATGGGTGCAAACTGTGTACCTGTGCAAATATGTCTTTTGATCAAATATAGATTGTGTGCAATTTGACAGGGGAGTGTCCTTTCTGAAAGCCATTAAATTACATCATTCTGACACACAATCCTGCTCTCCAGTGAAAACGCAAAGAATTCTCCAACCTATCAGAACTCTGAAGGGGTTGGGCCTAGAAAGCTTAGCCTCTCCACCCACTTTCAAAACACATAAAAGCAGACAGTCAGGACAGATAGGGACATTCTATTCCATCTGCTGCGGGACGCTCTGCCGGGAAAATCCATACTTTACCTCCATCAACCTCCATAGAGCCAACATAGAGACTTCAATCTATCCACCTTCAGAGACCAAGACTTTACTTCAGAATTTGTAGCAGAGAGGTCAACTACAAGCTAAATCCCTCTTTAGCAGGCCTCAAATCATTGCCATTATCACAGCCAGGCGAGCTGTTTGAATTCTTTGCAAGAACTCTTGCCATTTGCCAGAGAGCAGTGTTGTATCCAGAGAGAGACCAGCTGAACCGGAGACCGCTGTATCCGGACCCACAGACCTGATCAGAACCAGAGACCCAGACCAGACCAGCAGAGTAGAGCTGACCCCGACGCTGTGCGCAGAGACCGTCCGTGGCGAGTGAAGAAAACCTGACCAGATCCGTGGCGAGGCCCATTCTATTTCTAAATATATTGTGAGTACCTAGCAGAACTGTGCAGAACCAATCTCTTAGTTAAAATAATATAATTCAATCTATTTTAATCTAACCAAAACTGTCTCCTAACTGTCACCTGTCATTTGCAAAGCTGTCACCTGTCATTTCTAGTTGCTAGCTGTAACTTGTCACTTTGAACTTTTAAAATTTCAAATCTGAAAAACGACCTTTACCATATCGCTCATATCTCCGTGACCGTTTGTCTTAGAGACTTGCAGTAACTTTCCTCTGAAAGCTGGGAATCTTGGCTTTTCAACGAACATAGAACCACATTCCTACTCCCTATACTTTTGCCGCAATCGCGAAAAACGCACTCGCGAATTTGCCGCGATTTGCAAATTTCTCCACGTGTGAAAACAGCAGCTTCCTTGCTTTCATTTGCCAAAAATTCGTTTAACCTGCCAATCATTCCTAGAACATTGCTAAAGTAAGCCTGAACTAATTTAAACCAACTAATCCTCAGCCTGAACCTCCAGAGGGAATTAAAATCATTTTAGCACATTTTCCAATATATTGCTATCACATTTTAAAGCATTTTGAGCCTGTGTAAAACTCATATCTATTCTCCTCTAAGCTTGCTGGGAAACTGGAACTCTGTATTACATTGTGATTGTATACCTGAACCGTGTGCTCTTCCTTCCATCTCCTTACATTGTATAGGGGGGGTGAATTGCCACAAAGGGAAAGTGATTACCTTGTCTTTTGTGAAACCATATCAGTTTATCTTCTATACTGCATTTCATTCATTCAACCTTGCATTTCCTTGAACCCTATAAAGCATTCTCTACCACATTATTCTTCTGTCCCTATTTACCAGTGTGCTACCTTATCCATTTCATTTCAATTCCTTAGTGATTATAAAGAAGTGTGCTAGTGCCAGATTCTCCGTTGTTAATCTTTATCATATCAGATTAAGTGTGATATTCAATTATTAAGTTATTATAAAGTGTGACATATATATATATATATATATATATATTGTTTAAATTCTCAAATAAACCTTTTAACTTGCAAAACAGAACTACTTCTTGGCTCAGTGTGGTCAGGGGGATTCCAAGAGTGGGGTGTTATATAGGGGTAGTCATCCAGAACGCATGAACTGGACATAAAGATATATCAATAAGGGTTTCCATTCAGTATCCCAGACTAGGCATTGACTTAGCTGTAGTGTTGAATTGAATCCTCTTACAGTGCCCAAGGGCAGCGGGGGCTGCATGGGTGTCCCCCACACCCTTGTTCACTGTAATATGAGTGGGGTTTGGGGGTGTGCCCCGCTCCCGTCACAATAAAGTTTTAAAAATAAATAAATAAAAAGGAAAAGCGAACCCTGCCGCACCGGTTACCATACACGCAAGTGAAGGAAACCAACGTCATACAGGGTTGTTGGAGACGGTGGCACACAAGGAGCTATGCCATCCACAGGTAAGTAAGGGGCTCAGTAAAATGTTTACTGAACAATTTACTGAAATGTTCAGTAAAATACCTTTCTGTTTTTTCTCCTTCGAACATTTCAGCTTCAAATGAATCTCCGTAATCCCTTCCTTTTCACATTAGCAAGAGATATGTACCTTTCTTAACCCTGATGCGAAAAGTGGCACGTGGCACATGCGTGAGCAAATAGGATTCACGGTTCGTGTCATACTGAGCGACACGTGACGTAAGCCACCTGCGCGCAAATCAGTGTTGCCAACCTAGCGACTTTCTCGCTATATTTAGCGAGAAAGTACGTCCCCCTAGCGACTTTTTCATCAAAAAGCGGCTAGCGAGAAATCTAGCTACTTTTTTCAATTGGTTTGGAGACTTGCTCATTTATGCAAGTTTCCAAACCAATTGAAAAAAGTGTGGTCATTCGCCCGTTTTCTAACGGGAGTAATGCAAAAACACACTGATAACTTAAAAGGGAGGTGTTAAAAGGGGAGGGGGCCACAGTAAAACACACTGATAACTTAAAAGGGAGGTGTTAAAAGGGGAGGGGGCCACAGTAAAAGCCATATATCGCAGGGGGAAAGAGGAGGTAATTATGCAAATTAGGCAGTGACGTCATCTAGCTACTTCTGGCGACTTCTAGGGGAGCCAATAGCTACTTTCTTCACTGAGGAGTTGGCAACACTGGCGCAAATGGGCAGCATATGCTTTATGCAAAGCGAAACCAAATCATGCCGTTGCACACTTGCATAAAGAACCACAAGCTTTGCACAAAGCAAGTCAAAAGTCTCAAGAGTGCAAAAGAAAACAGCGAGAGTAGAGCCCAAGAGGTGTGCGTGCGAATGACTCCAGTGTGGCGATAAACGGCAAACGAAAAAAGAACATCACTTTGGCGGTGGGCGTGTTCGCAAAAAGAGGGCCTCATTCCGAGGCTGGCGGTAAGGTTTAACGGTCACCGTTAATGGCAACGGTGACCGTTAACACTTAACACCATATTCCGAGTTCCCTTTTGCGGGTTGGCATTTAACGTCTGCTTTTAGCAGGCGTTAAAAATCCAACCCGCAAAGGGACCTTGGAGTAAATTACGGCACCGTAATTTACGGTGCCGTAATTTACTCCTTCCCCATTCCCATTGAGCCCTATGGGGGCAGGAATGGGGATGGGGAACCGGTATGGTGAATGGGGAATTACCGGTCCCTCCAACCTTGGAATGGACCGGTAATTACTCCATTCACCATGCCGGATTTCCATGGAGTAAATAGCTCCATGGTTGCTTACCATGGTGCTCTTTACTCCATGGATAGCGCCAGCCTCGGAATGAGGCCCAATGGATCAGGCATGAAAGATGAACACAGCATGCATGTGCAGTGCTAGGCGCACTCCACTGCATTGTTGATCTAGCGCATCTGATGTAAGATTTACTTGACTTCAGGGATTCCGAGCCCCATTACAAGTTAAGAGGCAAAGGTACAAGAGGCAGTAGTTCTGATCACCCGGGTTACCCCTGCCTCGGATATCGATGTGGGTATTTATCATCTGAGATATTCCTAGTAATACCACAAGTAGCCTGAGGATGACATTTTCCCCATTTGACCTCCCCCAGGAGCTCCCAGAAGTTAGTTGTGTTTCTGCGGTGAAGGGGGGCTCAGCAATTCCCCTCACTTCATAAAACAGAAAAATGTGCTTCTTAAGTACATCCAAAGGGGTTTAAAATGTGGCCCCTTCAATGCCCACCTTCCCCCCACCTTTGCAATGCAATGCACGAACGCAATGCAATCAGGGTTGACCCTGTTGTGGATTGCATTACTTTTATACAGTAGCAGTGTGAACGTCTACTCTACACAATCCATGTATGTCCGCAAAATGAGAGGGCAATGGATTTTTACAACATAGACAAATAATGCATTCCAGAAATACTTCCTGCAGTATTTCACAAAATAGGCATCAGTTACAAGCAAGTGGGTGGCTGTCTCATAGCTAGGCAGAAATACCACATGAGAGAACGATTCCTGCAAAAGTGTGTCAAACTCATAATGAGGCTGACTACCTTGTCCCATTTTATTAGCAATTCCATTTTTAGATGCAGTGTGTATCATTAGATGAAAAATTACCCAATTCATGAAACTGTTTTTCTTGCAACTGGAGAATGCTCTCACGACCCCCAGGTGGCATGAACAATAACACAGGGGATGTAGGAGGCGGTTTTGTGGGTGCACATTAAAGAGGTGCACGTGCAGATCCCCCTTTCTGACTGCGATGTTCAATCCCACTGATTTGGGTTTTAGCTGCTTCAGTCCCGCATGCAATTCTAAACCCTTGACAGTGGAAGACATGTATTTTCCGCATTTATGCAATTTATCAAGACAGAACCTATAATGGCAGTCACACCGAATTGCGCTCACAGCACCAAAGCAACGTGGATTATTGGAACCAATGAATACGTTCGTGTTGGTGCAGGCGCCTGACACTAATGTTTTCGTGTTGGTCGGGCTGCACAGCCTTTGCAATGGGGTGCATTTGTGTGTGAACGAGAGAATCCACCTTCCTGTGTTTTAGTCACCTTCCTTCTGTTTGACAATCCCTTTGTATGGTCTAATCAATCATTCGTCATTGTTGTATTTGTATAGTTTTAGTCCATTCGTGGAAAGGAATTGGAATCATGGAGCGTGGCAAGGCTTTGCATTTGGCCGGAGGGATGCGGTGGACGGGCATGCTCACTCTTGATGATGCTACTTGCCAAGGAAAAGTCTCGGTGGAGAATCGGGTGCAAAGCCTGTAGGTGGTGGATGCTCACAGTCGCTGCAGGGCTTGTCTTGGGTGGGAGAGTCATTGGGGGATAGAGCAGGAAAAGGAGCGGAGGCAGGTCTTACAATGGCCGCTGAGTCACTGCCACAGGGGGAGGAGCCAAAGGAAGAGTTGCAGAAGGCAGGGTTGCCAAATGAGGGCTTGCCACTGACACACGCAGAGGAAGTGGGGTAGGAGGTGGGGAAGGTGGGGCCTCTAGGCAGAATGTGGGGTGTCCATGTGACAGAGCTAGTCACCGGGACTACTGATGTGTCTGTGATGGACTGGGCCGTTCTAGTGACCTAATTTAAAAGGTAATTCTAGCGTCTGATTCATTAGATGTCTGTTTTGCTGGGCAGTAACATAATACACTTTTCAGCCGGAGAGGGAGATGGGAGAGGGTGAAGCAGAGGTGTCAAGCTGGCTGGGGATGCAAGAAGAGGGCGAGAGGGTGATGGTTCTGCAGGAGATAGAAGATCAACATGTAAAGGAGACTGAGGAGGTCACACAGCAGATGACAAAGGAGGTGGGGGAGATTGAGGCCTCTTCACCTGTGCCTGTCCCTGCAGGAGGCAAGGCAGGCACAGATGCCCCTTGTCAAGAGACATCCTGTCCCCACACAGTGCCCACCTCATGTGGGTCGGGAACTACTTTAGATTTACGAAGGGGAAGACAGGCAACAGGGAGGAAGAAATTGTGTATACAAACGATTCATGGTGTCAATAAAGTGGGCCATGGGAAAGAAGACTTGATTCTTTTTAAACACAGCACTGCACAAACACATACAATTGAAGAATGGCTGGACTAGTTCCAATGCATGCATGTCTGCTTCATGTGAACCCTTTTCCACTGCAGCCCCCAGTAGTGGGAATGACAGTGAATGAGACCCTGCACACCTGTTCTTCACCGACCCTTCACTCATCTGACCATTAGCCTTCCCAAACACCTCTAACCTATGTGCACACTGTGCCAGTGTCACCATCCACTTGCAGGGCCTTTTTGCCTCCATCATGCAGTTTGTTGGTGGGTGCCCTTAGGGTGCAACACTAGTTGGGCAGGTACTAACAGATCATCTTATGCATTATGCTGCCATGTACTCCAGTATTGCTAGATGAGAAACAGACAAGAAAAGCTGTCCTCCACGGTGGTTGAGGATGCCAAGGAGAGCCTCATGTCCCCTCACCACCCTACTCACTTGTAGGTGACTGACTGAGTTCTGGGAAAAAAGGGTAGAAGAATGCAGGAAGTAGATACAGTTATGATATACAATTATGTGTACCAATGATTGAAGATCTGAAAAGTCAGTGTAAACATTGAGAAATGAGTTGAAGAGATATGTTATGCTGATTTATGCCGCGCACCACTACCACCCAAGGGCAGTCTCCAGGCACTCACGTCACTCTGTAAGAGGGGGTTTGGTGTGTTAGTGGGGATAGGTTGATAGGATAGGTTTAGAACCAGGAGGAGCTGGTGTCTGTGAGTGTTGTCTTGCATACGGGAGTTTGTTTGGGTGGCCTGTGTGTTTTAACCGTATGGGTAGGAATGAGTGTTAGTATTTGTGTGGGTTGTGTGAGTTTAGGGTGGGGATGTGCTAAATGTCTTAATCGAGACTCGTATATATTTAATGGACCAAATATTGACCATAGGTAACACATGGTTATGAACTTGTGACACTATCATAAATCACCTGAAAGCAAACATTAAATGAATATTATTCCAACTCTACTTACAAATTTCCAGTTTTCTTTCTCAGCAAGCAAAAAACTGCCATCTAAAAAGGCACCCCTTGCATTACTCAATCTACTGTCAGGGGTGAAAGAAGATAAAATGTGTACTTCACTTGGTGGAGAATAATGCATCAAGCAATCACAGAATTTAATGCCAATCTTAACTTGGATGAACAAATGTAGGACATGCCAGAGGATATAAGGTGACATTGCACAACATACAGTTTGGTAATATTGCTTGAATATCAAACTTCGTTAGTACCGTGGCCCGTCATTGGTGGCCTGAGACTGATTTTATATTGTGTGACATAACTGTTTAGGTGTCTGTAATCTTTAAAAACACAACACATCTTTGATCATTAGGGAATTAGACAGGTGGGTCAAAGAACTAAAATTACTCTCCAAATTTCAAGTGGGTTTTTGGAAAGGCCAGGGAGCATCCTCAAATGGCATGATACTGTCCCATCTTAAGTCACATGCGAAATGTCCTAATTCCCCTGCCATCTACATGCCAAGTCTAGACATGATCAGTGCATTCAACAGGGTGGTTCAAAGTAGACTGCAGTGGAAATTGTGTATGTGGGGCATTCAGAGAATTTAATATGCCAAATTATTTTGCATTCACACGGACACATAAATTAGAGTACGCCTCTCTGCAGATGAGGCGTATCTGCAGATGGACACCTAACTCGAACAATCAATACATCCCCTGATTTCCAAGGAGTTTACAGCATTGGGAAATCTTCTTGGTTCTTGCAGGGTAAGTTCTAGCCCTGTTCGGTTTCAGGTGGTCACCCTTTTAACTGATGTACTTGTGATCCAGTGCCTTTTGGGCGTATCTAAATTATTCTGCCTCGGGAAACAAGAACTTCACATTGCACTCAGAGAAGGTTAGAGGGTTTGCCTTCCTTATATAGGCCACTTAACATCAGTGGTGCAGCTATTTGCCATTTCGTGAAAGCCCTGCTAAGGTGGTCATAAAATCCCAACTAGACCCAGAGGCATCAGAGTCATACCAAACCAAACTCAATGGCGGAGTAAACAAATTGCACGGCAACATCCAGCATTATCATCATCAAAACAAAGCCTGGAAAGGGTTTACAGTCAATTGTTCGACAGTCATAGTGTCGAAATACAAAAGTTTCGACATAAAAGGATTGACATTTTTTTTTTTCAAATGCATGTTTTTTCGGGGGGTTCCCCCCCAAACCCCTGTTTTTTTGGGAAAAACCAATAATGTTACTATACGAACCAAAAAAAACATGTACATTAAAAAAAAATGCATTTGAAATTTCTTTTTCCGATCCTTTTGTTTAGAAATTATTGTATTTCGAAAATATGTTTTCGAAACATTGACGGGACACCCCGGGACAGCATACAAGCACTCAAGTCTCATCGCTCTCAACATGTTAATAAAAAACAATTGCTTAAATACTACAAACGTGTCATCAATGGCATCATAACATAATATCAGTCTACCAAACCTATGGGGAATGGGGATAGGTTTGTGGCTTTGAATACATATAGATTGCACAGGGGTTAAACCTTTCATTGGGTTACAAGTATCTGATGGCTAAAAACCAGGAAGCAACCTTTTATTGATAAAAGTAAAAAATACATCAATTCCATGACATAGCCCTTTATGTTGGTGGAGAAAAGGTGGTATCGCAGCAGTAGTAGGAAGTCAAAAACTCAAAGGTGCATGTACTGGGTGGGTAGAAGGGAAAGTAGAAGGAGACTGTGTGCTGCATACGATTATAGAGCACCAGGGGAGGAGCACAAGCTGTTCTTCCACGTGGTTTTGGAGGAGAATACTAAAGTCAGTGCACATGTTTGTGCTCGGGAAAATGGGGATGTGTTAGATGGGGTTATCTTTAAATGGGTTAGGGTGGGTCTGAAGCCCTCTCCACATTTGACATCCCTGTCAGTCTCATCATGGGGGTGGAGGTACTGCCAGAGAGACATTCTGTCACACGGGAGACATAAAGGGTAATCATTGAGCAAGCATTGCTGCATGTGGCACAATGATGTGTATGAGGAGCACACGCCATGTGTCACAGACTCCACTAGCACATCACCCTCCCTGAACAATGATGGGAGTGTCAAAAGACACTCAACCTATTTGACAGCCACGCAAGAAGTGACCCCAATAAACCAATGACTCTCATTTAGCTAAAATGCATTCCCAACCACCAGTGTACGGCCCAGCACAGCCTGACCCAGAGGCACCAGCAACTTGCAGGGCTATAGCTTTTCAACAAATAGTAGCATGGCCTCCTGTTAATTGTGTTAGTGTGCTGCTTGGGCTGTGGAGAAGAGACAAAATGATGAGGCATACAGGCACACACTGCCTGTATGTTGCACAACTGTAAGACAGGGGAACTCGACAACATGGCAAGAGAGTGTTAGGGAGAATTCTCCAGAATGGCTAATTTCCCTTTCCTACTGAGTCCCTCAGCAGCTTTACTGGATTTCACTATTTCTTTTTCACCTGATAAGAGTGTGACCTTTTTTTCCCACTCTTACATGTGTTTTGCTGTGTGTGTTTAACATTTTCTTGTGTTTATAGACTGTGGAGCCTCACCTACTCCATAGGCATCATCTTTTTACTGTGTGTTACACAGCACCTTCAGTGCAGTGACATAGGGTTGTCTTTTTTGGCTTCCCAAATCCGACTCCATTTTCTGGGGCTGACTACTGTCTCCCAGAACATGTAAAGTTGCCATTGACTTTAGTAGTCTCTTTTAAAACTGACAGACCCAGTACAAAAAATCTTAAATAGAGTTCTGGAAAGGGTTAATACTCCTCCCTTTTTGCCTGTTTCTCTTGGAGACAAAAATTACAATTGAATAGGTACAAAGAAGAGTGCTCTAATGAAAACACACTGTTTCACCCCTTATTACCCTCTGCATTAAAGGAGAAAAAGAAAGAAACTCACTTTCTTTGTTGTTTGGAGAAAATAATAGTTTGTTTATCTATGCAGTTGAAAAAATCAACATAGAGTGAACAGTTCTCCAAACAGCATAACATCACACGGTTTAATGAAACCAACCGTACAGGCTTATAGGATATATTTACAAACACATGGGGTCACATAGTTTGACACAACAGTCGTGTAGGTAACGCAAACTCAATCAAAATACATAGTTTGTTATGGTGATTCATATACTTCAGTATAAAACAACACAATTAGACAAAGTAAGCAACAACAGAAAAAAAAAAAGGGGTTCGTGAATTGACAATTGGTAGTGGACAGTGACAATGCACTGTTGTTCGGGGTGCGTCTACACCAAGGTGTTTCGGCCGTTTAGGTGGACCAATTATGTCCCAGCATATGTACGGCCTTCATCAGGACGAAGTGCTGCACGGGGTGGAATAGGTGCTGCAGGGGAAAGGGAAAAACTCGTCAGGGGAGTGTGTTCGAGCGTGTATCATTTAAACAAAGGAATAAATCCAATACTGGGAGGCCCCAGCTTACCTGTGGATAATTATTTCCACTGGCACGAATTTCTAGTATTACGCCAGGCGTGGGAAGGATTTTAGTGTAATCCTATTAAAAAGCAAAGAAGGGCACTCAATAGTGATCTGGTGTCTTACAGATACTTAAATAACAAATGAGTTATAGGTCAACCAATCTTACCTCACTTGTGAGGATCTTGGAGTGGGATGGACTCTGATTTTAAATATGCGGTCCTCGCGCGGAAACCTGAACACCTAAATGAATAAGGGGCATATTAGTGGGGGTTCCACTCAGGGAACAAAATGCCTGACCTAATGGTGGTGTGTCTACAAAGATCTTACCTTTGTTCATGAATCACGAATAGCGGGCCAGGGGAGAGCGCTGTAGAAATGTGCTGACTCACTCCGGGGCTCGAAAGGGGCCTGGCGGCATAGCGTTAGTAACGCTGTTACTAGGAGCCTTTTCTATTTATACGGCGGCCATTTTGGATTGAGTGCGTCCGAAAATGACAGATAACTCAGCCATTAGGGCTCGGACTGGAAAAATACACTATTATCAGTCTTGGCCATGGTATGGCCAATCTAAAAACGTAATTTAGAATATAAATTTGAAAAATGATATCTATGTCGGCCATGTTGGATCGAGTGCGTCCGAAAAAGACAGATAACTCCACCATTAGGGTTCGGATTGGAAAAATACACTAATATCAGTCTTGGCCATGGTGTTGCCAATCTAAAAACGTAATTTGGAATGTAAATTTGAAAAATGATATCTATGTCGGCCATGTTGGATCGAGTGCGTCCGAAAAAGACAAATAACTCCACCATTCATGCTCGGATTGAAAAAATAAACATTTATCAGTCTCAGCCATGGTGTGGCCTGTCTAAAAAAGTAATTTAGAAGTGTAAAATTGAAAAATGGTTTCCATGGTAACCTCAGAAGCCTTGTTGAAGAACAGGGCGTATTAGTGAAACTAAAGGGAAATTAAAGTAAATTGGAACACTGAAAGCGCTCCTTGTGCTTGAAATGACTGGCAGGGTAGTGACATGACGTGATGTTGACATGCTTTTAGTAATGGAAAACAAATCCACATAGTAACATAGCACAATTTGTACACATGTTCGACAAGGGACAATTTGTATACAGGTTCGAGTGGCCCAGTCAACTCAGTGTTATGCATGCCATTCGACATTGTTGGAAATCTTTACAGCTGATAAACACTGATAGGCATCTTAATTCATTCATAGCCCTTTGGTAGAGATTTCATATTACATTTCTTGACCGCAGGTCATAGGCATTTTACAGGTGCATATACATAATGACGCTGCCAATGTTTGGGATCTACAGAAAAGATTTCCATTCTACCGCAATATTCAAACCTGCGTGCACAGTGTTTAGTTTGTGGACCCAACGCTGTTCTAATTGCGTCTCTTGGAGCATTGTTTTGCTCCCTTTTCATTAAGACTTGGCTGGTGGCAGTGGTAACTACCTTAGTTTTCCTACTGCGGTTATTTTAAATAACCCTGGTATTGTTTTAGGCCATCTTGGAAGCCTCGAACTGAAACCCGAAAGACCATATACGTTTTTATAATGTTCTGGCTGGGTTTACTCGCTATTTCTTTTTGTAAAAGTCTTTCTCGTGTTTTTCTCAGCGCACCAAACCAGGTTTGGTTCCTTTGTTCACCGTCCTTTCGCGGGCTTCTACATAGAAGCCCTCCTTAGGCACCTCTATGTCTGGGGGTGACAGGATGTGTGAGAGGGGTTTAGGACTCCCTGCACACGATCCCCTGGTGGGACAATCACCTGGCTGTGTGATTGACAGCCAGGCTGTGTGAATGGGGAAAACTGCATAAAAAGCAGGTCTCTGGGTCTGGAAAGGCAGAGTCGCCAATGGAATGGAAGAACCAAAGCGGAGCTGACAGAAGAGGACCCCTACAATGACTGAAAAACCTGGTGAAGCCCTGCTGCAGGTCCGAATCTTGATACTACAACGACAGGGAAGATCTTCAAGGAATCATTTCCCCTTGAGCTGGTTGGACCAACCAGTTCACCCAAACTCCAAGCCAGGCCTCCCTCCTCTGGTCGAATTTGCTGTGCAGAGCTACAGTGAACCAGATAGCCAGGAAAGTCAGACCCTGCTTTGGTTTTAAGGAGCACACCTTTTATTTGTTGCTTTGCTCTGTTGCTGGTTTCTTCCCTTGGCAGTGCAGGACCCTCCAGTCTTCCTACTTCGTGTCAGTCCGACAGTCGCTTCAGGAACCGTGAGCCTGCAGGACCTGCCAGGAACGTCCGGCTCAGCTACAGCTGCTTCTCCATTTTAAGGTACTGTTCGAATCCGGTTGTTGGTTTTGTCCAGCCACGGTGAAGGTGTGTGAAACCTTTCCCCAATCTGAGGGCTTGTCCTTCTCTATTCTTTAAAGTAACTTTTCATCTGACCAACTTCATTCTGAACTCTTGGCAAAGACATAACCGTGAACTACCCTGAACTGTGTGGTCTTGAGCAAAGACTCTGTTCCATTGACTTTGGGCCAGGTCTTTTGAATCTGATTTCCTCACTGTAGTTCCTTTTTCTAGATTGCCCTGCTTACTTACCTGTTGGTGTTGTTTAAGTCTTGCCTAACTTTGCCTTTCCCTACCTTTTAAATTGCTGGAGTGCCATTTTGCTCACACTTCATTTTGAGCCTAACTTGTACAGAATCTTTTGGGTGCGGTGTAGTGTATTAGTAACGTGATTTTTCACCTGCTTTACTTTAGTGAAATGTTACACAACTGATATGTAAATAAATGTATATTTTACTCAGAAAACTTGAGTCAGTGTTTGTTTGAATCATAGTAATTGCGGTTTTTTGTGTAACTATTTCATACTGCTCACTTACTCTTGAGATAGGTCTGGCTGCTCAGCCATCGCTACCACTTTACTGTGTAGTACAGGCTTGTAACAAAGGTGAATTTGTACTGTCACTCGTAGTCGTAATTGTGTGTGGTGTTCCCATCCGGTACTGCATATAATTCTGCCTAACAGAGTAGATGCCATCTTGTTGGACCTGTTCCAGCACCACCCTACTCTGGGCCTGGTGACTGGGTAAGAGGGTGCAAAATGGGGAGAGTCCAGAAAAATGCCAGAGTCCAGAAAAAAGGCAGGAGTGTCTCTGCTGATATGTTAATAGGTATAGCTAAAGTAATTGAGATAGAACCAATACATTGATAATGCAATGATAGCGTGTAGCTCCACTACTAGGCAAAGTCAAATAGACTAAGGCAGAACCACCAGGGAGTACAATGTCGCCATTAAACAGGCTGAATAAAACGAAAGCCTGGAATTGAGCAACAATGCTGGCTAGAGCCAAATAGACTGAGGCAGAACCACCAGGGACATAGAATATTTGGGTTGGGGTGAGTCCTGGAGTTTTGGGGTGAATTTGACCATGGGAGTCTTCTTGGGGGATGGCCCTAGATTGAGTCTATTGATTGATTGATTGTTTATTAACTATGCACTTATACACAAGTGTTTTAAAGCTCAGCCATGCATGGGAGTCTCCCAAGTCCTGGTATGCTCTCCTGCATAGTCTGCAGATATTAGACACGTGTTCATTTTTATAAAAAGTAAGCTCTCTCAGGTGCATATACTTAAGGTGTCTCTTGTTGTCTGAGACATTCGCCTAAGCCATGCTATATACCAATTTGCACTGGAGTGGAGATTGTTGGCACTAATGTACAAATGTATAAATACTGAAAATCTTGATGTGATCTTTAAAAAAAATAATAATAATACTTTGGATTATATGATGAATCACATTGGCTTATTTGGTAGATACAAATAACAAGTTAGTAAGCCATGCACAAAGGCTTCTATAGAACCCACACTACCTTTGACCGAATTTCTTACTGACTGGCAAGTAGATACCACTCTCTATGAAGCCATGTAGCAAAGGCCCCTTTTATTTGAACTAAAACTAGTATATTAGTTACTAATTTGAAATCCATCAACTAAACCAATATGAGTAGAGCGCAAAGACTGATATTCACCATTCTCGACTAACCTTTAATTCTTTTCATGTTCTGAATTGTTGCATAACTCCAAATAAACCTGATCTGGGAGTATTTACAGGATCCCCTCTTGTTAATCATCTGAGGATTGCTCTCTTGTTGATTTAATGTCAGGTTTTCTTCTCTTGTTCCTCAGACACTGTGTGGGCTAAAATTACTCATGCTCCTCCATTGCCAACTGAAAGTGTGAACATGGTTCCTGCACATTTACCTTTCCTGGCAATGCTCCTAATTCACTTGTGGCAGATGTCACCGTTCTTTGCAGAGGTATAGATCTGTGGCTGTGCATTGATTGGTGTGACTGACTGGCCTGCAAACCCACATACTATCTGGATTTCTCCAATGCAGGGTGCCACCACACTAGCTGGTTAAACATGCCCAACGGACAGATTCCTCTCCTGGGTCCTCCCCCTTTCATGCCACCATGCGTGGGTTCTGCAGCAGATTCAGACATGACATATATATAACTTGAATATAATGTGATAAGTAGACTGCACAACAGATTTGATTTGCTCTTCTCCTTGAACTATACAATAAATCTGTCCCTGTAAATGTGTTGGCATGCTCTTTCCCCACCTACAAAGATGTGTGCATAGGAATCTATTTTATCATACTGTCCTCCATATATCAAATGATATGTAAATAAGAATGTGTTGGCATGTTCTCTACACCACCCATAAAATTAACATGTGAATAAGAGTGCTCATGGCATACACCTAATAGTGCTTGCTCTTTCCCCACCTACAAAGATGTGTGCCTAGGAATCTATTTTATCATACTGTCCTCCATATATCAAATGATACGTAAATAAGAATGCGTTGGCATGTTCTCTACACCACCCATACAATTAACATGTGAATAAGAGTGCTCATGGCATACACCTAATAGTGCTTGAGAGTTATCCCTCCTCTGCCTTCAAAATGAAGGTGTGACTAAGAATGTTTTGTCATGCACTCTGCTCAACTACCAAAATAGCATGGCCTAAGGGTGCTTTGGTATGCTTTCATCCACCTATTAAATGGCATGTGCCTAAGAATGCTTTACTGTGCTGTCTTTCCACCTACAAAATGTACCTGTGCCTAAGAATGCTTGGCCATTCTCTCTCCTCCACCTATACAATTAATGTGTGACTAAGAATGCTTTGGCATGCTTGCTACTCGCCTAATCAAATATCAGGTGCCTAAGGATGCTTTGGAATGCTGCCCTCCACCTACAAATTTATGTGTGGCTAAGAATGTTTTGGCATGCTCTCATCGCACATACCAAACTGGCATGCACCTAAGATTACATTGCTTCCTCTTTTCACCACTTATAAAATGAGCATATAACTAGGAATGCTTTGGCATACGCTCTGTCAGCCAAACAAAATGAAATGCTCCTAGAAATTATTTGCTGTGCTCTCTTCCCACCGACAAAAATGGCAGGCACCTAAAAATATGTTGACATGCTCTCTCCACCACTTATAAAATGATTTGATTTTGATATTTGATTTTTTGCATTTGTAAAGCGCACCAAACGAAATAAACTGTATATCGGCGCAGATGACACAACTAAAGGTAGAAGCAAAGTTCAGGAAGAAACCCAGATGAAATAGGGACAACTACCTAAAAAGGAAAGTCTTCAGTGCCTGGCGAAATGGAAGAAGTGAGCTCATGGTTCTTAGAGAAAGCGGCAATGAATTCCACAACCTGGGACCATAGACGGAAAATCTTCTGTCACCTCTGGTCCTGGAAGCCGAGTGAGGAATGGTTAAAAGGTGTCTATCACAAGATCGCAATTGTCTCGTGGGTTGATATGGCTGTATTACCTCTTGTAAATACAAGGTAGCCATGCCATTAACACATTTATAGACAATACATGCTGTCTTAAATTTGATGCGATCATCGACTGATAGCCATTGCAACTTTCGGCAAAAAGGTGAAACATGATCAGTTTTCTTCAGTCTAAATATCAATCTGATGGCCGCATTTTGCGCCCTGTGAAGCCGCTGAAGCTGTTTGATAGGAATACCCAACAAATGACTGTTGCAATAGTCTAAGTCGGCACTAATAAGAGCTCCTACCACAGATGCATGATCTTTAGTTGGTATGTAGGGAAGTGCTTGACGTAGCATTCGGAGGACGAAGTGTACTGCTTTGGTCTTAGCTCCCACGTGGGTTTCACAGCCCAGGTCTTCTTGCCACATACAGCCCAAATGTTTTACTTAAGATACAAATGTTAAACTCTTTCCCAGGAGTGATGGAATAGGCAGCTTCTTGGCTGCTGACAACTGATTTTTTGGTCCAAATAAAATCTATTCAGTTTTAGCAGCATTAAGTTGCAAGTAATTCTTGGACATCCAGCTTCCTATTTCCTCCAGGCAGAGCCCCAATTTGTTAAAAGCTTCCTGAAAATTGCCAATTCGTATGAAGATCTGGGTGTCATCAGCATATGAGTGAAAATTCAACCCATAGCGTCTCAGAATCTCAAGTAGTGGCCGAATATACAGATTAAACAACAGTGGCGACAGGGAGGATCGACATGGAGATGTGTTAAAGGCTGCTTTGGTGTGCTCACGTCCCCCCTACTATCATGTGTGCCTGAGAATGCTTTAATTTGCTGTCTCCTCTGTCTATAAAATGTAACTAATGACGGAGAATGACTTGGTTCTCTTGTAAATCTGCTTATAACTTCTTATAAAACAAACGTGTGCCTAAGAGGGATTTGTTATGCTCTCATCTGCCTTTAAAATTAATGTTGATTAATAATATTTTCACAAGCACGCTGTCCACCTACCAAAATTACATGTGCCAAAGGAAAGTTTGGAATGCTCTCCTCAGCATATAAAATGATGTGGGACCAAGAATGTGTTTGCATGTTCTCAACCCACCTACCAAAATGATGTGCATGTAATAATGTTATGACTTCCTCTCTCCAAACAAAATGACACATTTCTAAGAATGATTTGCCTTGCTTTCATCCTTCTGTAAAATGACCAATGACTGAGCATGTTTTGCCATGCTCTCTTCCCATCTAAAAAAAAGGTGTGCACCTCAGAATGTTTTGGCATGCTCTCTCTTCCACCTATAAAATGTGAATGTGTTTAAGAATGATTTGGCATGCTCTCTGTCCACATAATAAAATGATGAGGACCTTAGAATGTTTTGTCATGCTCATTACTCCACCTACAAAATGAATGTGCTTATGAATGCTTTGGAATGCTTTCTCCCCACCTACTAATACCATGTATGCCCAGTGCTTAATTTGTAAATAAATAAGGCTGTGGCTCAAACATGTTCTAACACGCCCATGGCACTTCAGGATGGGCAGCTCCCCGCACACTGTTGCAACCACCAACGGCAGCTACCCATGCTGTTAACATATATAGGGTTCAATTTGCACCTCCCACTGGCTTATTGTGGTTGATGGATGTACTTCAGTCACTACAGCAGATGTGTGCTTTACAAAAAACAATCAACAGTCCCATCAAACAACATACTCGTGTCTTGACATGAGACACATGGTTAAGTGTGTCTTTCAACACAATCATCATTGACATTTTGCTCTGCTTCTGGAGGTGTTCTGAGACAATAAGTGCCTCTTGTTACTAAGAATACTTTGGCATGCTTCCCCCTCTAAAATCCCACCCAATAGCCTAATTCTAACAAGCTCTATTATCAATTTCAAAGTGCTGCATTCCGATATACACTACAATCGTGCACTACTCCCTTACTAGACATATTTCCTTCCCTATTTCGTGCAGGAGAGTTGCCCCTGCCTTTTCAAGCACTGATCACCAACGGTCTCGAGTTCTATGTGTTCGCCTTTATCTAGACATGAGTAGGTCTCCAGTAGAGTCAGCTTGCTTGAACCTCAGGAAAAGCCTGAAAAGCCTACCTCTTTTTAATTTGATGAAACCCGGGGGGGTCAGAGTTTTGTGCAAAATGCATTGCTCATGCTTACTAAAACCCCTGAAATGCCCAGTACCAGGACAAGATGCCAAATGATGGGCCTCATTACGAGGTGGGCGGTAAGGGATACTGGGCACCATTAAGGAGACCGGTGTCAGTAATCCCTTACCACCCAATTCTGAGGTCCCTTAGTGGGAACCATAAAGGATGCCTGGTCTGACCACATGTTCTTCACGGGACCCGTTAAGGGACCTTGGAGCTAATAACGGGCCCGCAATTAGCGGGCATGTTACTAGCGCCTTCCCATTGAGCCCTATGGGGGCTCGAATGGGAATGGGGAATGGCATTTGGAATTGGGACTTACCGGGTCCGCCTAGGTCAGAATGTCTGGTAAATCCCCACTCCACCAGACCGGACACGATTTTGGAGGCAGCCATGACGCTAACATGGCTGCCTCCAAAGTCGTAATGAGGCCCGATGACTTTTATTACACCAGAAAATTGCGTACGCCACTATGTTCGATACGACTCATGTTTGATTTCATTTTCCGTTAAAATAGAAGTAGCATTGTTCTAAAGGTTTCAAATAACAATTTTCTTGCAGTTAAAAGATATGTATGCATTGCAGAACCAATGCTAGGTACAAGTAAAGCTATTCGAACTCCACATTAAACACTTAAAAAAAGGTTTGCCTTTTCTGAGTCACTCATTAAACAAAATAGGAGTGCAGAATAAATGTGACAAGCAACATTTGTATTTGGTATTTAAAAAACATACAACTTTGTATAGTATGATTATAATTATTTGCTGAAAGAAGAATAAGTTATTGAAAAATCAAACGCCATTGAAAAAGCATGAATCAGGGTAGACAAGAAATGCTACGGCCACCAAGACAACCTTTTGGAATGTAACCCTGTGAATGGCATCAAACATGCAGCTGATTATTTGCACTAGAATTTACAGTGGCATATAATTAAATCAATCACATTTTGAAGAAAATCCTATTTTGTGTATCTAGAAATAGACATACGTAAATGTAGGGAGCTGGAAAATGTACCTCTTACACGTGAAATAGTAAGGTCAAGCCAACCCATAACGATCTTCTTTGAAAACATTCTCTTGAACAACATCACTGAAAAATAGGACGTGCTGGATTTGCCCTCTAAAATGGAGCAAGTGAAGTTGCTAGGAGCTGGAGATCCTTTTTAACATTTTGGAAATGCTAGCCCACCTTGTGTCGCTCTTATCAACACCCACAGCCCCAGTCATGCATGAAGAAATATGGAAGACTTAACATTCTTTTCAACAAGCTTAATTTGGTTATACCAGCCTTTATGAATGTTTAAAATGACCTCCTTGTTAGTGAACAGATTCAATGTGCATGCCATGTGTTTTCCAAGGAAGCAGAGGAGTTAATAATTCTGACAGCGCTCCAGTTTGCTCTCTATCCATAGCACGTCCCTGGATTCGGTCCTTCCTCTTCACAGTAAAACGTTCACCAGGCTGTTATCTGCTTCACCAAATTAAACACCCCACGGAGTGATTGAAGTAGGTAAGGAGGGGAAGGCTACTTCTTCACACTGTTGTAGGAACTCCTGAATGTTCATCTTGACTTCTGCACACTAACTGTCCTTCTGGACAGGCAAGTGACTGTAGATAATAGTAGAAGCAGATGAATAAAGAAATTGCCTTATCCTTGCATTTACCCCTGAAGTACCCTGACTCACATGCTGTCATCTTTTAACAGGAAACAGTCATTGTGGCAAGGTAGAGAAGGGTGGAAAGGATAGAATATGCATAGCAATCTTAGCCTATTAGATTTCTGCTTCCCCATAAAGCTCGAAGTAATCCTCAAAGTCTTCCAGGTAGCGCAAGCAAGGATATTGGTGCCAGAGGAGCCACAAGCTAAACTCTGCATTCAATTAAGCCTGCCTGTAGTTTCACCCACCTTTCCTGCAGATATAAGGTAGACCTGTGGAAACCTTGGTACTAGGGAATGATTATGAGGGTCTTTACTGCCCCTTTTCTTGGGCAGGAACGAGCACATCCCCTTGTCTCATTACTAAGCAAGGCTGGTGTGGCATGGTGCGAAAGGAAATGTGTGATGAATTTAGTAGAGATCCCAAATGACCTCACTTTCAAAGTCCAGATAAAGTAACCCATCAGACAATAAGGCAATCAAGGTGCCAGTCAAAATTAGTTCAGCCCTGCCATTTTCTACTGGGTGGAAAAAAGTTTATGTTTTGGAATGCAAACAATATAATAATATGGGTCCATTGGAATTTTCGTCAACGTTCAGTATCACATCCTATCTTAATTCAAAGAACAAGAAAAGAAAAGAAAATCCCAAAGTAAGGATACAGAAAAGGGTTTAAACAATGCTTTGACTACTCTAAAAATGAGACCAAATAAACGCAATTGCTTAGACCAGATATTCTTCTTGCCGTATGCCAAGAATGCGTAACGTTAATACGCTACATAATGCAACGCTGGTTTGATTACATTGAAAACAAACATGGCGCCCGCAGTTATGGAAGCCGTATGCCGCCAATATGAAAGATCATACCTTCTGCCAGTTCGGAATCTTATGATTTGGTTGGTTGATGACAGGATGAATACTTTACAACCTATTATAAAGGAGACTCGTTTACTATGAATGGGCAGGTCCAAACATTACATGTGTACGTTTATTTGATCTCTTTTTTAGGGTTGAAAAACTTGGGCGATATTAATTGACAAAAAATAGAATCTACAAATCCAGGGAATTCATCAATTCCTCAAGTTTGATGTATTTAAACAATATTCAAGTATACAAATAAATGTCTACATTTATAGGATAGCTGAAATGTTAACATGGCAAGATATTTATATGCCATTAAATGAGACCGAACCACATATTCTTTTGTCTTTGATTAGTTTTCCAGAATTAGGTGAATGTTTTTCATAGAAGGACGCACAAAGGGATGAAGAATATGTTTTAAGGATCTAATACAGCAGGTGTTCATAACTACTGGCAATACCAATTCGATGTCGACATATGCATTATACAATCGCAAGTATATATCTTGGTAGATTGATTGATTGATTGATTTATTATTTATTATGCACCTATACACAATGTGTTTCGAGGCGAAACAAGACAAGAGTGTGGGGGAAGGGTGGATAAAACAAAATCAAAAATGATCCTGCAAGGCCTTGTGTTAGGGAGAATTCTCATAAATATGCTAATTTCCTTTTATCTTAGAGACCACCAGCAACTTTTCTGGATTTTGAGGACTTGATTTTTTTACCTGGAGAGAGTGTGACCCTCTTTCCCACTCTCTCATGTGTTTTGAAACGTGTTTTACTCTTGTATTTCTTTTGGTTATGGAGTCTACCCAACACCATAGGCATCATATTTTCATTTTGTGCCACACAGCACCCTTAGTGCAGTGGCACAGGGAAACATTTTTTGGCGTTTCCCAAGTTTTAAATACCTTATCTGGGATAAACTACTGTTTCCCAGAGTAAGTAAAGTGAAATTGACTTTACCAGTCTTTTAAATTCCTAGACCCAGCACACCCTATCTTACAATAGAGTGCTGGAGGGATTATTTAGTCCCATGTGTCTAGATACTCATGTCATAGTCAAATGCTACCCTTTCCTCTCAGAATGGCTGGTGGCAGTGGTTTTACAATGAACTACCATGATTTTTCCTGACCGCAAACTATTCGTAGCTCCTGTAGTGTTAAATCGTGGGAGCCATGTTTTTCAAGATTGCGTCTGAGCCCCCTCTGTAAAAACAGGTCCTGGTCTTCTTTTTTCACCATTTCTTTGTGGAAAGGTCCTTCTAGAGTGCTGCTCTGCATGCCAAACCAGGTTTGGTCTCTTTGTTCATTTGCCTTTGGCAGACTTTAGGAGTGAAGACCGCCTCTGGCGCCCGAGTGTCTGGGGTGGGCAGGAAGTGAGGGAGGTGCCCAAAACCCCCTGTGCTTAGTCTCCTAGTAGACCCAAATGAACTCTGTGGTGATTGGCTGGCTGACTGTCCGGCAAAGGACAGCCACCCTGCTGGGTGAGTGACAGCTAGGCTGGAATGAATGGGAGAGAACCGAATAAAAGGCAAGTCTCTTGGCTTGGAAGGCAAACAAAAGAACCAAAGACGAGCTTGAAGAGGATGGCTGCTGCAACTCCTGGACTGTTGATTTGCCCGGTGAAGCCCTGCTGCTGGTCCGAATCGCCAAGTTCACCTCGACAGAGAAGCCCCTGCAAGGACGACTTCTCCCTTTGAGTTGGTGGGACCAATCAACTTGACAGTAAGACACCTTGATACCAATCTCAGAGTTTGTTGCATTTTCCTCAGAGTTCTGCAGGAATCTGTATAACCAGGGAGAGGGACACCAGTTTGTGTGCTTTACTGACTGCCATCGGAATTGAAGATTTGCCAAGTGGCAGCTTTTTGACCAATCCTAGTGCAGTGCAGGAGTCCCTCGACGTCCTCCCTCTTGTCCCCACGACTGAGGCACAGGAACAGCGAGATCTGCAGGAACTGCCAGGACCAGAAGTCATCAGCTGCATCCTTTTCTTCATTGTAAGGTACTGAACAACGAGACTGAGAGTACTTACCTCTCGCAGTGAAAGTGCTTGAAACTTCTGCAACTCACAGGTCGAATCAGCTTGTGACCCAACATATGATTCTTCTTTTTACAAACTACTCCCAAGAACTTGTGTAGAGACTTTACCATTTTCTTATCAGAACCGCTTTATCCTATCCAAGACTTTAGCCCATTGGCTTTGACATAGCCTATTGAATTGAATTGACTCTTCTGGTGAACCCAAAGTATATGCCCTGTGTAAGAATAATTGTAACCTTTCATGTTCTAATAATCTTTGCCTTTTACTAATCTTGAAAAGTATTCTGAAATAGTATTGAAGTATATTTGTGTGTGATTATATTGCCTCCTTCTAATGAATGTTTTATAACTGACAGATACATAAATTAACATGTATTAATAAAAGAAACCTTGAGTGTAAGAGTTTACTTGAACACTTGTGATTTTAGACCTCTGTGTAACATCATTACTGCTCACATTCCCCTCTTGAGATAGGCCTGGCTGCTCAGCTCCACTACCAAAACTGTGTAGTACAGACTTATAGCAAAGGTTGGTTTGCTTATAACTGTAGTACTAGTTGTGTGCAGTTGTCCCAAAGGGTACTGCATACAAACTCTGCCTAACACCTTGTGACATTCAGAACATGCAAGTGCAATAGGAGAAGGGAAGAGGAAAGGGGAGTGGGGGGAGTGCCAGTCAGGGCGGAAGGGCTTGTGAGAAAAGTGAGTGCCGGGAGAGGCGAGGTGGACAGAGCCGGGGAAGCAGAAAGCTCAGGGGAATGAAGTCCCGCAAGATAACTGTGAGGTGAGAGGCTGGAAGGGCTACAAAGGTGCAGGCCCCACCAGGCAAGCGTGGGGGGAGGGGCAAGGAAGGGCAGTGCAGGTTGAGGGAGGGAGGAGGTCCATGCAGACCAAGTACAGGTGCAGACTGGAATGTGGAGTCTGTTGCCCTGAAGACTATGGAGAAACCAGGCAATCAGTCAAGAAGCAGATAGGGACATCAGCAGGGGAGGGGGAGAAGGAAGGAACAAGAGAAAAGGAAGGTCTTCAGAAGCTTCCAGAATTTAAGGAGATCCAGATCAATTCTGAGAGGGGCAGTGAGGCCGTTCCAGAGGGAAGCACCCATGGAGGAAGGGATCTACCCCCGACTCTCTGTTTGGAAAAGCGTCTGATCTGCAGAAAGTTAGAGCTAGACGACTGAAGGGCTCTAGCAGGGTGATATTATGGGAGAGACAGTTGGATGTAGAGAGGTCTCAGACCCCAGAAAGCCTTGTGGATGATGCAGAGGGTCTTTAACTTAATCCTCTCAGCAACCGGGAGCCAGTGGAGTGATTTTACGGATGGAGAGATGCTGTCCCTGGGCTTGAGGCCAAGGATGAGTCTTGCAGTCCTATTCTAGATTAGTTGAAGGGGGCGAAGGGAAGAGTTAGGTAGTTGCAGTAGTCCAGCCTGGAGAGGACCAGCACTCTGGAGACGTTGAGTTTGTGGGGGAACATGAGGAAAGGGAGAATGCCTTTGAGGAAGTGCAGCTGAAGCTGCGCCTTCTTGGCAATGTCCTTGATGTGAGGAGAGAAGATGAGAGAGGGCCTAAGATGACACCAAGGTTTTTTGCCTCACAAGAGGGTGAGAGGAGGGGGCCCATGGAGGGCAGCCAGAGTGTCAGAGGGAAAGCGAGAGCAGGGATCCCAATGAGAAGGATTTCTGTCTTACTTGCATCAAGGAAGCAATTGTTAGCAGAGCACCATTACTGAATAGCAGACGAGAAGTCAGAAATGAGAGAGGAAGAGGAGGAGGCAGAGGATGGAAGCTTGAAGGAGAGCTGTGTGTCATCTGCATAACACTGTAAGTTAGGAGAGAAAGTGGAGATCTAGTGGGCTAGTGGAGCCAAGTAGATGTTGAACAGCCAAGGCGAGAGGATAGAGCCCTGACCGATTCTACAGGTGGAGAGTGAGTTGGTGGAGAGAAAAATGCCCAGTTGAATCTGGGAAGGTCATTCCAAGAGGTAGGAGGTCAGCCAGTCCAGAGCCAGATCAGTTATGCCCAGGGTTAATGTGCCCTTGTGTTGTTGTCTACTTTTTTTTTTCTAATTTCTTTCTTTTTTAGTTTTTTTGTTCTTTGTGGAGCAACAGCAGCCGAATCAATAGTTGAATTCAAAGGTTGCTCAATTTCCTTGGACATCAGTTTATGGAGTTTAGTCCACCCCTCACTCCTTTTTGGAGACGCTTTCTTCTGCGTCTATCATGATGGGTGGAGTAATTAAGGGGTTATACCTCTGCTTGAGGAATTTCAAAAATGTCATCCTCCTGGGATTTGATATTAATCGGAAGTGGCTGCTGGTTTCAGATAGACCCCCGCCTCGGTCACATCATCAAAGGTGGGAAAATTTTATTTTTCTAACACCATGCCCAACATGTTACCATGTTTTGCCACCTCCTCATGAATACGACCACAGAGTTTCAAAAGCACCTTCACTGCAATGCGCATCACATTATTTTCAGCCGTTTGATTTAAAGTGTTCACATTTGGGCTGTTTGATTGATTAATAGCACCTTGCACCTCCAAACTCACCAAAGGAGGTGTATCTTCCATTACCATATTAGGGCTTCCTGACAACTGTTGGGACAATAAGGCCCCAGAGAATCTCACCTGTCCTCCCACCTCAGATGACTTCACTCCTTCTTGGGAGCCCATAGATTTATAGAGCCTTCGTAGGTCTCATGGAATTGCTCACAAGGTAACACAAATCCAATAGTGAGTTATTATCAATTCCATCAAAAGTGGAATGCAAAGCAGTCGTATTTAGAGCTGCTTCTTTATGCGTAATTACATTTGCCTCACTTTGTTCAGCTGGTGACGCCATTTCTGTAGCCACCTGTTTTTTATGTAAAGAAAGATGAGATTTCTTTCGTTTTTCCTGAGCCCTTTTTAGATGGAGCCACCAATGTTGGTATGTTTGTTTCCAAGGAGGGCTCCCTAGGTATTGTATCCATCATAGCCACTATAGGGGCCCGTCAATAGCTGTTGATTTTCATAAGGCTTTTGTTTTCTCAGGTTGTAATACCTGTGTTTAAACTTTAAGCACCACTGTACCTGGCATGAGGACAGTTTGTCGCAGATTAAACAGTCTAAATAACTCGGTATTTGCAAAAGGTAACGATGCTCAAGCAATTTATATAAATGTACAACTGGCTTTTCCTCTGTAGCAATCTCCGCAGTCAGGCTTGAGAGGAAGACCAAAACAGGGTAAACCGGTGGGCTCAAAGGAGACACCACCCACAGTCACCACGCAGTTTACTGGCCTAGATGGTTAATGATCCAGCTTATTTCCAAAAGAGCTAGTCCCACTTAAGCACACCGGAAGGTCTTAATAGCACTGTGGGCTAAAAGGGTAAATCTCCCCCACAGTCACACGCACAGCTTAAAGCCGGGAATCAGAAAACAGACCCGGTATAGTAAACAAATATAGCCGCACGCTGCTTATAGATGGCTGAAGCTTCAAGTTCCAAAAGAAAATATCGCGGGCTGAGCACTTCTATTCCAAATGCTTGTGTCGCAATCTGATTCAGAAGGCACTTAATTAGGAGCTCCGACAGGGAAGAAGTCCAGCTCCTTCTCCACATGCCCCATGAAACACAAAACACTCTGCTCACTCCGCTCGCTCAGCTGAAGTGACGCTTATAAGTGTAGTCAGTCGCAGCAGTAGCAGGAAGCCACACCTCCTCAGTAGTAAAATAGAGAAAATCCTCCCTACAGCACAGCAGAGGTTGTTTGCAAAACACTCTGCTCACTCCGCTCGCTGCGCGGAAGTGAGGCTTATAAGTGTTTTCAGTCACAGCAGTAGCAGGAAGCCACACCTCCTCATAAGTAAAATAGAGAAAATCCTCTGTTTGCAAAACACTCTGCTCACCTTATATTATAGTAGAATAGGACGGCTGAGGTATTTTTGCGGACGCCATTTTGCTGTTTGTTTATATTCAAGATGTGACATCATGTGTTGTACGCATGAACGTATCACATACTTGCCAACATTCTGTGACTAAAAAGATGTAAGATTTTTCAAGTTTGAAAAATAATTCCCATAAAAATGACATCACAGGAAGATTCAAAACATACAAACAGTACAACATGGAAAGATGTTAAAAATGTTTAATTCTGAATGCGAACATCAAATTGTCGGCAGATGCTGTGTGATGGTGTTACACTCTGCCACTTGCTTTCACTGCTGGTTCACCTAAGGGCTGTACTGGCAGGAGAGAGTCATGTAGCTGACTGTTAGGCAGAATTCTGTGCAGTGCCCTTAGGGACCACTACACACAATTAAGACTACAGGTGGCAATACAAGTTTTACCTTTAGTACAAGCCTGTACTACTATGTTAAAGTGGTAGCAGTACCGGAGCAGCCAGGCTTATCTCAAGAGTAAATGAGCAGTAGCAGAGATTACACAAAGGGACCATAATTACTGTGACTCAAGCAAACACTGACTCAAGGTTTCAGGTAAAAAATATAAGTACATTTATTTTTAAACCATTTGTTATAAACATGACACTTCTATTAATTCAAAACCACACATAAAATATACTACAACTAACCAATTCACTTTGTACGGTATAACTTCAAGGTAAGTACCCTGTGTTTGAGCGGACCGGTGTTATGAAACAAACGACGTTACCGGGAATACATTTGCGATCTCTTTTTGACAGTAATGACAGTTCGGTCTTACTAAAGAAACGCGTATCCGCGGCAAGAAATGTTACCGGGGCAAAAACACACTTAGCACCTGAGATACCCAGAGAGAGTTGGGGGCAAAAATCATAGGCAATACTTTTGTTAAGGCGGACAGAACCGGAGAACACTCATAGACAGAAATTCAAAAGTCAATAGGCCGGAGCCAGTGTCAAGTGGAACCGGGTTCCTGTTGTCGAGGATCACACAGTCGTATAGTTCACGATTCAACGTAGCCAGGAGTACTTGGATATTGTCAACAGAGGAAGTAAAAGTTATAAGAAGGACGGAAGACAAGGGCAAGCCTTGGAGGCGGAGAAAAAGGATTCACCCAAATTCCTCGAACGGAACACAGTACCTTATTCAGTGAAGAAGCTGGTGCCACGGCACTTGTTCCTGGTAGTTTCTTGCAGACCCTCGGTTCCTGGAGCTTCGATCCGAAGGAGGTCTGGATGGGTCTGCACCACACAGGGCTGAAGCTGGCAGCAGCAACGGTGAATAAAAGGTGCGCGCCTTAAAAACAGGAGAGGCTCTTCAGATGGCTATCCGGACCACTACAGCAGTGTGCAGCGATTTCGACCACGAAGGGGATCCTCTGGCTGTAGACGATGAGCTGGTCATCCCCATCAGGCTCATGGGAAGAAGACTCCAGACTGGATCTTCTCTGGTCGTCGAAGGGTAGATAGCTCAGGACTGCAGCAGGGCTTCACCGGGACGGGATAGTTGCAGCAGTCGACTTCTCTGCTTCTCTTCGGTTCCTTGTAGTAACAGTGGCGACTCTCACTTCCAGCCCAAGAGTCCTGCCTTTTATGCGAAAATCCCCCATTCACTCAGCCTGGCTGTCAATCATGCAGCATGGGGGTTGTCCGGCTCGGACGACCACCTCAGCCAATCATGGCAAAGTGCGACTTGGGTTTCCTAGGATACCCTGTGCAGGGGGTGACTACACCCATCCCTCATATTCAGTCCACCTAGACACCCAGGCGCCTAGAGGAGGGCTTCTTGGTAGAAGCCCGCCAAAAGACAGTGAACAAAGTAGGCAAACCTGGTTTGCCGTGCAAAGTAAAACACAGGAAGGACTTTAACAAAAATAAATGGCGAATAAACCCGACCGGAGCCAAAAGAAAAAGTAATTGGTCAACGGGTTTAAGTTCGAGGCTAATATAATAGCCTAAAACAATACCACGTTTATATAGTATAATCGCGGTAGAAAAGTTAGGGTAGATACCACTACCACCAGCCAAGACTAATAGCCTCATTACACGGATGGCGGTGGACCAAGGTGCTATTAGCACCTTTGTCCATGCCGGTAAAATACTGGCACCGCCTTGGTGGAAAGGGGAATTACCGCCCTATTCCAAGGTTGGTGGGGCAGTAATTCCCCCTTCCCCCATTGCCCTTCCCCATTCCCATTTTTGCCCCATAGGGCATAATGGGAATGGGGAAGGTGCTAATTACAGCACTGCAAATTGCGGTACTGTAATTAGCTCCCTGGTCCCTTTGCGGGTTGGTTTTTAACGCCTGCAAAGAGCAGGCGTTAAATTCCCCAACCCGCAAAGGGACCTCGTAGTAAGGCGGTAAGGGTTTACCGGTACCAGTAAAATACCGGTACCGGTAAACCCTTACCGCCTACCGTGTAATGAGGCCCTAAATGTTAAGAGCGAAACAATGCTCTAGGAGGTACAGAAAAAAAGGGCTAAGGATTAACCCTTTCCAGTACTCCATGTAAGATGGGGCATACTGGATCTGTGGTTAAATGACAACTTTACCCTTTTCTGGGGGACAGTAGTCAGCCTCAGAAATGGAGTCGGTGGGAAGTCTAAAAGACAACCCTGTGTCACTGCACTGAAGGTGCTGTGTAACACACAGAAGAAGGGGGCTACTGAAGTGGTGTACTCCAGAGTCCACAATCACAAGAACAGATGAAATTCACATGGCAAAACACAGATAAGAGTTGGGAAAAGAGGTACACTCTTACCAAATGGAAAAAATAAACTCCAGAGATCCAGCAAAGCTGCTGGGGTACTCACTAGGTAAGGGAAATTAGCCATTGAATGAGAATTCTCCCTAACACTGACAGGTCAGTGGGTTGGTCTGAGCCCAATCAAAGTGATCACCTACTAGCCCACTGTACAGACAGACTAATGCGTTGCATGCTTTCTCCTGGGCTGGTCTCAAGCAGTCTGCCTTAGAATCACATAAATTACTTGCCACTGTAAAAAGCAGTAGGATCTGTCACTGAAATCTGTAGGCGCTAGGGTTGCTTCAAAAGCAGTAGACTACTGCCTAAATTGTTAGGGTTGGCAAGTATGGTATCACTGCATTGTTCAAACACTGGCTGTGCATCTTTATGCAGATATTAAAGTACATTTCTGAAAATATAAGTTTTGACGCAGGACTTTTTGATTCTATATTACAATGAGCAAGTATTGCTCCCGAAGGAGTGTTGTGAGATCACATTGAATTTCTATTTTAGAGGTACCGGACCGATGTAGAATTTGATTAAACTGATGGAAGCTGACATGGATTGTCACCCGAAAATATTAATGAATGTTTTAGATTCCGTCTGTACATTTAGCAAGCTTTGCTCTGTGTCCTGAGTGGTTGCTGGCTATGTGTCTTGATTTCCTGACTCATATAGTATTGAGTGAAAAGAATGGTATGGTATTAGGGTGGTCCATAAATGGCTAATTTTTGAATTCTTCATCTTAACATCAAATGCCTGAATAACACTCATAATAGATGCGTGTAACACTGCGATTGCAATTGTATCATAGTTGAATAATGTGGGCTGATCTCTGCTATAATCTTCATACCACACACTGGTAGCTGCATCTTGAATAAGTAGACTTACAGAAAAACATTACATTTGTGGGCTGAGTTTAGCCCATCCTTTACTGTCCAAAATGTACGAATGTATATTGGTTCCAGTTGGCGCAGGGTTAGTTTTCTGTCCCCTCCTCTTGAGCCCCATAAAATTATTTCCAGTCCAACAAACTTGAGCTTCTGTGTGTCCTCCATCTGATGATTGCTTTCCCAGTGTGACACCAAGGGCACTTTTGGATCCTGATTGACAATCATATACATATTTTCCCGGATCCTGACTCTGAGCTCTCGAATTGTGGCTGCAGTAAAAGCTTTCTTGCAGACACCAATTATAGCGTACATAACACATTTGGAATGACAGTTAATGAATATATATTTTTATATGACCTTTTTTCGACATTCCCTTTATTTTGGACTGTCTTACTGCATTGTTTGGATGACTACTGTTTGACCTTCACACCCCTCTTAGGATCATAGACTTCCCACGGCCCACATTACCATGAAAGGCAAAGGAAGCAAAACTGTCTCTTATCTGTCCCTGTTTTACCTTTATGATTGTGTTGGGTTTTTGTTTTTAGAACTGTGAGGGCTGAGTGGTCCTCTTTATCTCTACTCATTCTTGTACTTGCATGGAGCAGAATCCAATTAATAACAGACATCTTCAAAGTTCATCCTCAGAATGTGAAGATTATCCTACACTGTCCATCTCTCCGTCAAATTCTGATGTATAAAATGTTTGATAAAAGCACTTAAACTTTTTTGCAGTCTCCTGCTTGTCTAGGATTATTCGCCCCTTGGATCCTCTACTGCTTCAAATGGCCAGCAGCCCTTGCTTATTCCATTTATCTATATACAAGTAGCTGATCTACTGTTTCCACTTTCTCATAGCATTTCTGTTTGATAAACCTCAAATTCCATTTAGTTTCAGTCATTAAGACAGCATTAAGTTGACATCTACATATCCTTAGTTTCTTTGCCAATGTTTAAAAACACTTTAAAGTGACTGCAAGGTGTTATGCAGTGCATAGTGTAAGAAACCAACCATGTTCTGACCATCATTTAACGCCCTATGAGATATTGACTGCCAGAAGGATGCATACACCTGTCAGACCTGCATGCACAGCATCTGATGCCCACACAGCTGTGCAGGTTCTGGAGGATGAGTTTCAGATGGACCTTAGAGACCTAATCAAATTTGTTTGATATATACCTTACCATATTGAGCCCACCAGCAACAGAGCACTCCATCGCCGAATGACTTGTCACATCAGCAACAAGAACAACTTTCTGGGAGATCAAGTCTTTGTCAGCAAGTATGTCTGGAAATGGAAAGAACCGCCCTTTACGGGACCCCATAAAGTTATCTTCACCATGACTACCACTGCCATGGTAGCTGACCACAAGCAGTGGATACCCCTGAGCAACATCCAGAGAGACACCAGCTATTCGTGCAACCTTTTCCACCCACATCCACCCACATCAGCAGAAGGAGGACTAAGGGGTAATGGAGAGAATGGGAGTATTGGTGTTTTCACTTTCATGAACGTAATACAACCTTTTGGGCACAAGGATAAAATTCCATCTGCAAGAATACCACGATTTAATTAAAACATTTTTGCCTTGTTTTATTTTCCTCTTTTGTCTTCTCCCTCTATTTTCATGGTCGGGGTTATATGGTTTCTTTTTGGGGGAGGAGGGATTAGTGGCAATAACTTTGCAGATGCATCAGAAAATATTAGTGTCTGTATGATTAGAGTGACGAGGGATATCACCAGATCTAGTGATGTGCATTGCCATGCAGATGAACATTTGTGGTATAGATATATTAGAGTGGTTGGAAGGGAGAAGTCGAACAAGCCCTGGTTTGTCAGCTCATTGATTCCCCATGTGACAGCCATGCCCAGACTGTTTATACCACAATAAATAATGCCAATGGAAGCACAATGTTTATTTCACCTTACCCTATGCAGGGTGCAAGGTATGTTCCAGGGACACTCAATAAACATAGAGTGGGTAGGAGTTGACACTTCTACATATGAAGACACCTATGTAAAGATTAAGGGGATGACTGAGGAAGTGAATGTGAACAAAATGATACTAAATCTTCCAGGAAAGGGGAGCTGACTTTGGGGAGAAAGGAGCTAGAAAGAACGAGGAAATTTTCATGGCACTGCCCACTGTCCATTGTTCTAATAGTATAGGGAGGGGCCAGACGCAGTGTGACAGACCTAGATTACAGATGGAAGGAGTGGTTTTCTTTAAAGATAAGTGGGTTGAAGGCTTGATGGGTGTAGAGCAGGAGGGACGACAGGGCTGCCTAAATAGATAATATCAGAGATTAATGGAGCGTGTCCTTACATTTGGTATAAGTCTGTGAAAAAGTGGACCAGTACAAACCCACTAAAGTAATGGACATTTTTCAATTCTCCCTGTGTTTCAGAGGCAGGCAGTAGAGATATATTTTTGGAGAATAATAACTGTGGCAAGACTGTTAGGCTCTCCGACATCTAACCTGGCATCGCAACCCTAATGGACATCTGCTGGATCTGTAGGAGACTGTAGGAGACTGGCCTATATGCAGTCACCACCATCCTGGGAACGTGTATGTTTGTTGGCAACGCTGCAATCCCCAATACTGGTGGACCCGGACGTCAATCTTACAGCCATTCGCAAGCTGCCTATGACAAAACTGGTTCACAAGATGCATCATCGGGCCCATCAGTCCTTGGGACTGCAGCGTCAAGCACCGAGGGAACTAGCAATCAGAAGAATCCAGGAAAAAACTAGAAGAGATTCCAGCCAATTACTAACTGTTCAGCAAGGCACAAACTTTCTTTGCTTCGATCTTTGTACTAACAATAAAAACAGCAGCCAATGAAAAATGGCTCCAGGTCACCCGGTGAGAGTTCATCCAGATGGCCAATGACACTGAAAAGGGCCTAAACTCCATTAAGGAGGAGCTCAGAGCAATTAGAATAGTAACTCTTCAAAACAGATATGCTCACTGCCATGGAAGGAGGTGCCTAATCCAGGATAGGAGCACCCTGCTGTACATGCACTCCTCCATACGATGCAGACAGCAGATCACTTACCCAAGCAACAGATGCATTACATAATTTGCCTACCACTATGGAAAGGCAGGGTGGGACCACGTCTAATGACCGTCTGGTCATTGAGTACCCTCCTGGATCAATACTGTTTTTAAATTACTGACACCGGTGCTGGTTTTGCTACTTGTGCTTTTTTGCAGCTGTGAGCTGAACCCTGGATGCTGTAAGAAAACAGTTGGTAAGGTTATGCAACTTACACTGCAAGCTATTAAAGACACACATCTCTTGAAAGATGTTGCAACACAAGTGGGAAATACTGGAAAGGTCAATTCTGACACGGGTTACATGGTTAGAGAACTCCCAATTTGGTCACAAGGCACACTTTTTGACCGTCTGCACAATATTGAGAATTGCATTGAGACATATGTGGACTGTGCAAGAGATGGGGATTGCTTTTTCTTGCCATGCAGCATGGAAGAGTATACAGGAACAGAACAAAGGTTAGAAAGTTATTGGTGCCATTCGATTCTTTTGACAAGATAAGACGTAAGTGTAGAGTAGTTGTAAATTAACTAAAGGGGGTAATGTAAAAATGGGGATGCACTATCAACGCATCAAATGTAACAGGAAGTATGGGGTCTGAGAATTCTACCCACACAAGGTGCTCACTACCATCTTAACACCACTATGCAGAGACGTTTTTATGGGTGGGCAAAAGGGGAACTTGCCCAGGGCCCCCACCTTGGAGGGGGACCCCACAAAGCTGCCTGATCTGAAGGAGTAAGATTCCATTGTTCGCCAGCCCTAAATAGTACACATCAGGATATTATTTTTGGGGTTCTGCTGAGGGTCTAAACCCATTGCTTTGCTGTTTTGACAAGTACATTCCGCATTGATCAATTCATCAAGTATTGCTTTCTGTGTTCACTGTGGTATACATAGTTTGTGTGTTCCTTACGGCACAACTCTGTAGCATTCTTTCCTTCCTGTGGGAATTAAGTTGATCATGTGCAATAGGCTACCATGAAATGCATATTGATAAATTGAGTGCCACAATGGTTCAGAAGTTAGCTCAGCGTGTGAAGCACCCATTACAGAGATATTTGTTCATATGCAAAATTAGAATATCACATTCCAGCAAGGCTGGCTGAGCCTTTCCAATGTCTGAAGTTTATAAACCTGCCTGCATATGTACTTGGTTTTGCAGAACACCATCTGCTATTATCGGCAATGTACCTGCAACAGAAAGGGGTTGATATAAAAACTAAGATATCATCCGTATGGTGAAGGTCTAGAAATTTTGTTTGTTCAGATGGGGTGTTGTAAAACCTAGGCAATCACCTCCAACGATGGCATAAACTGTTAGTCCAAGAGGTGAATAAGTATCCAAATTCAAGACTATAGAACAAAAGCGTTCATGCTTGTGTCCTGGATTTGCCAGCAGTTGATACGAAGATTCTGGTCAAATCATCCAATATATTTTACGCTACTGTGCTGTCTTCTGTGAGGTTTGCCTTATTGCATGCTGCTGGTATCGTTTAGCCCATTACTTGATCTTTCTTCTTATGTAGGCCATTTGGGTGGAAGGGTTGGTAGACAGAAGAGAGCGGACCAAATGTTGCACGCCTCAGGCAAGCATATTTTAAGGTCCGCTTGTTTGACACAAAAAAAGGTTTGCTTTTTGGTAAAAGTCGAAGGTTTTATGCACGTTTATAAATGAAAATGTCACAAGCCATTGTTTTGGAAATATGTAAAGCTTTAAAATAACAAAAGATAAACCCAGATTACCAGGGTATTTCATAGAATTTCACATAAAAGTGGCGCATGCGGCTGGCGCACAGTGTGCGCATGCAAATGTCTGCGCCAGCCGCGTGCGCTAAAATCGATTTCCGCACACAGCGTATTCATGGATTTTAGCCTCCAAAACCAGCCGTGGCGCAGAGTGGCGCAGCGACCCTGCAGCAGCGCCAGTTACGCCCCCAAGAACGCCCTTGCGCAAGGAAAAGCCATCAAAATTCCCAATACAGCGCAAAGGGCTGCGTTAACCCTGGACCAGTTTACAGGGCTGCCAAACAGCAAACACCAAGCGGGGAACGTGTATTACTGGGATGCGCGTGAAGTTTCACACGCAAAAGAGCCTGTGCGAGTGGGGTACGTGTATTACTGGGGTTCGCGGGAAGTTTCACATTCGATTTCAGCAGGGTACGTGTATTACAGGGTTTGCGGGAACTTTCACACGTGAAAGGGCCTGTGCGAGTGGGGTACGTGTATTACGGGGGTGCGTGGGAAGTTTCACACGCGATTGGCCTGGGTACGTGTATTTCAGGGGTGCACGGTAAGTTTCACACGCGATTGGGCTGGGTACGTGTATTTCAGGGGTGCGCGGGAAGTTTCACACACGATTGGCCTGGGTACATGTATTTCAGGGGTGCGCGGTAAGTTTCACATGCGATTGGCCTGGGTACGTGTATTTCAGGGGTGCGCGGTAAGTTTCACACGCGATTGGCCTGGGTACGTGTATTTCAGGGGTGCGCGGGAAGTTTCACACGCGATTGGCCTGGGTACGTGTATTTCAGGGGTGCGCAGTAAGTTTCACATGCGATTGGCCTGGGTACGTGTATTTCACGAGTGCGCGGAAGTTTCACATGCGATTGGCCTGGGTACGTGTATTTCAGGGGTGCGCGGGAAGTTTCACACGCGATTGGGCTGGATTCGTGTATTTCAGGGGTGCGCGGGAAATTTGACATGCGATTGGCCTGGGTACATGTATTTCAGGGGTGCGCGGTAAGTTTCACACGCGATTGGTCTGGGTACATGTATTTCAGGGGTGCGCTGTAAGTTTCACACGCGATTGGCCTGGTTACGTGTATTTCAGGGGTGAGCAGGAAGTTTCACATGCGATTGGGCTGGGTACGTGTATTTCAGGGGTGCGCGGGAAGTTTCACATGCGATTGGCCTGGGTACGTGTATTTCAGGGGTGCGCGGGAAGTTTCACACGTGATTGGGCTGGGTACATGTATTTCAGGGGTGCGCAGGAAGTTTCACACGCGATTGGCCTGGGTACGTGTATTTCAGGGGTGCGCGGGAAGGTTTATACGTGAATCGCCTGGGTACGTGTATTTCGGGGGTGCGCGGGAAGTTTCACACGCGATTGGAGCAGGCTACGTGTATTACTGGGCTGCACATGAAGTTTCACACGCGATTTTGCTGTCACAGCGGGGAACGCGTATTTCGGGGGTGCACGGGGAGTCCTACACGTGAATTGGCAGTGTGGGTCCTCTTAGGTGTCCCCACAACCCCCTCCATGGCCCCTGCAGGCAGCCCACACCACAGGGGACTACCCTGCACCCCTGGTCATGTCCCGCAGGCAGCCCATCCACCATGGGCATGCCCCCCAGCCAAGTCACATGTCACGTTGCAATATGATCACCAACTCATGTCTCCCAGCACCCCCACCCCCCAGCAGTGAGGGGCACCTGCCAGCAGGCCCCCACTCATGTCCCCCAGCCCCCTCTCCCCCCCATCATTGACAGGCGCCTGCCAGCAGGCCCCAACACATGTCCCCCAGCACCCCCACCACCCAGCAGTGAGGGGCACCTGTCAGCAGGACCCCACTCATGTCCCCCAGCCCCCCACCCCCCCACCCCCCCATCATTGACAGGCACCTGCCAGCAGGCCCCGCCACATGTCCCCCAGCCCCCCCACCCTCCCATCATTGACAGGCACCTGCCAGTAGGCCCCGACACATGTCCCCCAGCACCCCCACCCCCAGCAGTGAGTGGCACCTGCCAGCAGTTCCCCCACTCATGTCCCCCAGCCCCCCCACCCCCCATCATTGACAGGCACCTGCCAGCAGGCCCTGACACATGTCCCCCAGCAGCTCCACCCCCCAGCAGTGAGGGGCACCTGCCAGCAGGCCCCCACTCATGTCCCCCAGCCCCCCCGCCCCCCCAGCATTGACAGGCACCTGCCAGCAGGCCCCGACACATAACCCCCAGCACCCCCACCCCCCAGCAGTGATGGGCACCTGCCAGCAGGCCCCCACCCATGTCCCCCAGCACCCCCCCCAGCAGTGAGGGGCACCTGCCAGCAGGCCCCGACACATGTCTCCCAGCACCCCCACCCCCCAGCAGTGAGGGGCACCTGCCAGCAGGCCCCCACTCATGTCCCCCAGCACCCCCACCCCCCAGCAGTGAGGGGCAACTGCCAGCAGGCCCCCACTCATGTCTCCCTGCACCCCCACCCCCCCATCATTGACAGGCACCTGCCAGCAGGCCCCAACACATGTCCCCCACCCCCCCATCCCCCCATCATTGACAGACACCTGCCAGCAGGCCCCGACACATGTCCCCCAGCACCCCTACCCCCAGCAGTGAGGGGTACCTGCCAGCAGGCCCCGACACATGTCCCCCAGCACCCCCACCCCCCAGCAGTGAGGGGCACCTGCCAGCAGGCCCCCACTCGTGTCCCCCAGCACCCCCACCCCCCAGCAGTGAGGGCCACCTGCCAGCAGGCCCGACACATTTCCCCCAGCCAACACGTCATCACAATCCAGATCCCTGGCTCTTATGGCCACCCAAATCCCACCCCACGCCACCCCAGTCCAAACACCCAACCAAGCTTTACATCCACTCCAAATTGAAATCCCCATAACATGATAGATCACAAATAAGCAGTATGCGCATGAGTACAAGTCTGTCAGACCCACACAATGACAACACATGACTGAGAAAACCCACATTGTGACATGCATGAAACCAATGAGAGAAGACCACACATTGAAGTAAGAAACAAAAATGTATTCAAGTCAAAATGAAGGGAATGAATTCAAAACATACAATAATGGCAATAATAATCAAAATGCAGCATGTCCCAAAAAATGATAAATAAATAAAATGAGAATCCAAATTAATCCAAATGAAAATGTGTCCAAAGTCACCGTCCAACAAAGCAAATCCAAAGGGAAAGAAAAGCGTAATATCCATTGCTCCATGGTGAAAAAAAAAAAGATGAAGGAGAAAAATCCACTGTAAAACGATGTACAAATAGCAAATCCAGGGTCCATGAGCCCAACGACATAAATGAAACCTACAATGAAACCTACCTAATTACTAACTATATACAAAAATGTGGGGCATAGTCCATGCGCCCCAAATGAAAGAAAAAATAAATGAAACTTAACACTAATTAACTATATACAATAGCGGCGGGCAAGTCCAACGGCTCACTTGTTGATGTCATGGGCCAGGGCATCATTGAACTCCCGTTCAATGTCTTGGAGGCAGGCCTGTTCACTGGCCCGAGGTCTTGCAGGGATAACGCCATGTCCACCTCCAACTCCCTGCGAATTCCCTCGAGGCACTCAGCCCGCCTCAGTGCCCTGCGCATGGAGTTCTCCGCCTTGACCATTGTGAGCCGTGCCTCCTCTGCCCGCCGCCGCTCCGCACCTATCCGCTGGCCCAACCGCTGCCACACGGAAGACACTCCCATTCCAGGGTCCTCCTGCCCTCCGGCCGATGCCTGCCCCTATGATGTAGATGGCCCCGAGCCATGATGCCTCCCAGGTTGAGCCTGCTGCTGCCTCCGACTCAACTGCCTCTGCCAGTACGATGGCATCCAGGCTGATGGAATCCACCGATGCCGTCGTGCACGTGCCCTGCCCGATGATGCCGGCACATCCTCCATCTGCTGGGATCCAGTTGCTGGGGGTCCACCCCTGCTGGACCTCCGACTCCCGACTGTGGCAGGGATGGAATCCCCACCGAGCTGACTGCGTTGGTCAAGGCAGGTCCACAGGGGGCGCTGGTGGCATCTAGGCCGGAAGACGGCATGGAGAACGACTGGCGCATAGGAGAAGGCCGCCAGAGTGGCCGACACATGTACAAAACCCCCGACCATGGACACTCCCAACTGGGCCACGTTGGCACGCTGCTCTTCGTGATGACGTGCGTGCTACTCCAGGAAGCACGCACGTCATCACGAATGTCACGCATGCGCAACGCGACACCAAACAGGACCTTCTCCATACGGTCAGGGGTCCCCTCGTCCACAGGTAGAGGAGTGTCAGATGACATGGACATCCCCCCTACCTGCGGACGAGCCTGGGATGGGTCATCCCTGCTGGTGCATGGTGGTGCAGTCACAGTGTCAGGGACAGTGACATGCACAGGCCCCTCTACAGCGACCTGTGCCACCTCCTGCCCCTGGACTGCACCACTTGCACCAGTGGTACCACCCCCACCAGGCCCCATGTGCAGCTCAGTAGCAGCCTCCTCCTCCTCTGTGGAAACCACCAACCTGGATGGCTCCACACTGTCTTCCGCCGTTGCAAGCCCCTGTGGGGGCTCACCCACCCCTTCCGCTGCAGCTGTAGTGGCAGACGCAGCACCAGTCCCCTCACTCCCGGACAATGGTAATTTCTGGGAGGGTGACTGGGCCTTGCGTCGCCGGCCGGTGGGGGCATCCCCGCCGCTTTGCTCCACAGCGCCGTCTCCGCCCTCTTCATCACTTGCTGCTGTGTAGAGGGAGACATAGATCACAAGCATCAGGGTACTGTACAATGGTCCCCTAGACAGGAAGCAATAGCAGATGAGTGGCACTGTCAAACATCACTTATATCATATCCCTCCACAACACATGGGTCAGTGCAGGCAAAACACATGCAGTAACAGGCATGGCGCATGCTATGAACATTAGCTTACATGTCCAAGGGACTCTTGAAACATACAATGCTGTTTTGAAACTCACATGCATCATGGGTTATGCCTATCACATGCACACACTTCACCATAGTTTCATCCATCTGGCCTCGTACACCCCAGACACAGTGGATACAAGGATGAGTAGGCTGCATCAGTGAATCTGAACATTGTTACAGACATGTGTCATGCATCCATGGCATTTACAAGTCACAGACACGCAAGTCAGACACAAAGACATGGACACCATACATGTCCATGACAGCAGCACCCATCTGTCACACCCCATCCATGTCCAATAACAGAGACAGGCATGCATTAATGTGTGCATTCCGCATGCTGCTCCGCATGTTGCATTGTAACACATGCACCAACCATGTGGTTCACACATTACTGGTCTCACATGCATGACCATGATGTCCCTGCACACACACATACGTACATGGCCTATGTCACACATACAGGCAAGTATCAGACAACCAGCACCCTGCAACATGCCCTGTCTCACACAGCAATGCTTGGCCACTTACCGCTCAACTCCAGACGGGTCTGCCTCCGAAGGATCTGGGCGTGGAGCGCTGGGCCTATGCGTTCCAGGACCCTCATCTGGATGGTACTAATGCTGCCCCGGCCCCCCTCGACGAGGCGCCGGGCCTTTATGAGGGTCCTGGACCTCAAGTCCTCCCAGCGCTTCTTGATTTGCTTGATGTTGCGAGTTGCCACCCCCTCCGCGTTGATGGCAACCACAAAGTCGTCCCAGATTCTATCCCGTCCTTCCTTATTGGCGCGTGATGTTCCGAAGAGGGCATCATAATGCCCCAGGACATGCTCCAACAGGACAGCAACTTCCTTCTGACTGAAGCTGGTGGCCCTCTGCCCCTCTGGCTTGGGGTCACCAGTGGTCTCACATGGTGTTTGCCCCGACATGGCGACCCCCGAGGCAGGCGTGGGTGGGCAACTGTGTCCTTGGGCTGGGCTGTGGAGCGATGGTATCCCAGTCGGGAGTCTTCTGTTCCAGCAGGGGTGGACACAGCAACTGGACCCCTGCAGATGGCTGATGTGCAGGCACCAAATAGCAGGGCACGTGGGCAGCAGGCAGTCAGGCAGCAGCAGATGGCAGGTGGGAGCGTGCTCAGGGATCTGGGGGGCAGGAAAATGGCCTTCAGGGCAGGAGCGTTGTCTTCCGTGTGTTTTCGCATGGCCAGCTTAATACAGAGTGATTTGGCACGTGAAAAAAGTGCACGTCAGCGTCATACAATCATGCTGTTGTATGTGTATGGATGGTGCTGCCTGGTGCAATATTACTGTTGAAATGTTCATGTGTGTGAGTCCATTGTACAGTGCCCTGATGCCTGTGTTTTATCTCTCCCTGTCTGCAGCGTCAACTGAAGAAGAGGGCGGAGAGGGTGCTGTGGAGCACAGCGGCAGGGATCGTCCCGCCAGCCGGAGACGCAAGGCCCGGCTCCCCTCCCAGGTTGTCATCTTGTCAGGGAGTGAGGAGTCCAGTGCCATATCCCAGGCCGCAGCTCCCGAGGGAAGGTCCAAGAGGCGGAGGTCAGAGTTGGACTCCTCGGCAGCAGAAGGGGCAGCTGAGACCCCACAGGGTGCGACGGAGGAAGATTGCACAGAGTCATCCAGGTTGGTGGGGGGTTGGTGGAGGAGGAGGCTGTGCAAGGGACAGACACGGGTCTGGAGGTGGGGATTCCACTGGTGCTAGTGGTGCAGTGCAGGGGCAGGGACAGGAGGCAGCACAGGCCACCGCCTGTGTGTAATCCTGTCCCCGATCCTGTGACTGCATCATCCCGCACCAGCAGGGATGCCTACGCCCAGACCCGTTTTCAGGGAGGGGATCCGCTTACAACAACTGGCCTTCCTCTCCCTGCGGACGTGGCTATCCGGGACCGGGTTGAGCCTTTCCTGGGTGGGGTGGCGTTGTGTCAATGGGCCATGCGAGGTGACCTGCAGTCTTTTCATGAGGAGACTGCACGTCTTCTCGATTGGCTCGTTGACCGCGTTGACCTACTGGGACAGCTCACCAGGGCCGGATTCCTCCATTTTCTGGACCTTGTTCTGACCCCCTCCTCAACTGAACCCCCTATGCCCCAGTCGTCCTCCATGCCATCTTCCCACCCATGAATCAACTGGGTACCCTGTGGAGCTGCCTCTAACCCTGCGGCCAGGCTGGTGGAGGACACATCCATGCCACAGTTGGGAGTCGGACGTCCAGCAGGGGTGTCCACCTCAACAACTGGCCCCCAGCCAGAGGAGGATGTGCAGGTAGCAAGAGCCAGGGCACAGGCAGAAGCACAGCAGCAGCAGCAACAAGGTGGGAGCCATCATGGCTCGGGGCCTTTGACATCAGAGGGGCAGGCATCAGCCAGAGGGTAGGAGAATCCAGGACTGGAAGTGTCTTCCGTGTGGCAGCGGTTAGGCCATGCTGTAGATGTGGAGCGGTAGTGGGCAGAAGAGGCACGGCTCACGATGGATAGGGCGGAGAACTCCATGCGGAGGGCCCTGAGGCGGGCCGAGGGCCTCGAGGCAATTCACAGGGAGTTGGAGGAGAACATGTCGTTGTCCCTGCAAACCCTTGGGGCCATGGAAGAGGACCGCCTCCAGGACATTGAGCAGGAGTTCGATGATGCCCGGGACATCCAAAAGTGAGCCGTCGGACTAGCCCGCTGCCCTTGTAAATAGTTTAGAGTTAGATTTCCTTTTCATTTTCCTTTTATTTGTGGTCAATGGACGATGCCACACACATTTATATATAGTAATATTTTTAGGTAGTTTGTTAGGTAGGTTTCATTTGTTTGGTTGGGATCATGGACCCTTTACATCCTTGGACAATGGATTGTATATAGTTTCATCATGTATTAATTTTTCATTTTTTTTGCATTATGGACATGAAGCAATGAAGATTTTTTTTTACATTTCCTTTGTATTTGCGTTGGTGGATGGTGACTTTGGACTGTTTTTCTTTGTAATGTTTTTGGATTAGTTATCATTTTCATTCAATCATCTTTTTCACATGCTTTTCATTTCATGTTTCATATTTTGGTATGCTTTCATTTCATTTTTGATTTTATGTACATAATACATTTTAATTTTTTTTTCCATGTGTGGGATTTGCTCATTGGGTTGATGCATGTGAACATGTGGGTTTACACAAGCAATGCCAACCAGTGTATGTGTGTGAGGGACATGTGTTGATGTACATAGTTGACTTTTGGTTTGTGTCATGAAATCAGCATTTCACTGCTGGGGGTGGGGGTGCTGGGGGACATGAGTGGGGGCCTGCTGGCAGGTACCCTGCACTGCTGGGGGGTGGGGGTGCAGGGGGACATGAGTGGGGGCCTGCATGCAGGTGCCCTGCACTGCTGGGGGGTGGGGGTGCAAGGGGATATGTGTGGGACATGAGTGGGGGCCTGCTGGCAGGTGCCCTGCACTGCTGGGGGGTGGGGGTGCAAGGGGACATGTGTGGGATATGAGTGGGGGCCTGCTGGCAGGTTCCCTGCACTGCTGGGGGGTGGGGTGCAAGGGGACATGTGTGGAACATGAGTGGGGGCCTGCTAGCAGGTGCCCTGCACTGCTGGGGGGTGGGGGCGCTGGGGTCATGTGTGGGAGCCTGCTGGCAGGTGCCCTGCACTGCTGGTGGGTGGGGGTGCTGGGGGACATGAGTGGGACATGAGTGGGGGCCTGCTGGCAGGTGCCCTGCACTGCTGGGGGGTGGGGGTGCAGAGGGACATGAGTAGGGGCCTGCTGGCAGGTGCCCTGCACTGCTGGGGGGTGGGGAGCAGGGGGTCATGCGTTGGTGATCAGTAGTGCAAGCTGACATGTGGCTTGGCTGGGGGGCATGCCGATGGTGGATGGCTGCCTGCAGGACTTGACCAGGGGTGCAGGGTAGCCCCCTGTGGTGTGGGCTGCCTGCAGGGGCCGTGGAGGGTGTAGAGGGAACACCTGGGAGGACCCACACTGACAATTCATGTGTAGGACTCCCAGGCACCCCCGAAATACACATACCCTGCTGAAATCACGTGTGAGACTTCCCGCGAACCCCAGGAATACACGTACCCCACTCGCACAGGGCCAATCGCGTATGAAACTCCACGCGAACCCCAGTTATACACGTACCCCACTCGCACAGGGCCTATCGCGTGTGAAACTCCATGCTTACCCCAGAAATACACATACCCCACTTGCACAGGCCCTTTTGCGTGTGAAACTTCCCACGCACCCCCGAAATACACGTACCCGGATCCAATCGCATGTGAGACTTCACGCAAACCCCAGTTATACAAGTTCCCCGCTCGCCCAAGGCCTATCGCGTGTGAAACTTCACGCGAACCCCAGAAATACACGTTCCCCTCTCGCACAGGGCCAATCACGTGTGAAACTTCACGCGAACCCCAGAAATACCCGTACCCGGATCCAATCACGTGTGAGACTTCAAGCGAACCCCAGTTATACAAGTACCCCGCTCGCCCAAGGCCTATCGCGTGTGAAACTTTCCGCGCACCCCCGAAATACACGCACACGCTATTTTTCACACAGCGGGTGTCCGTGTTTGTCGCGTACCCCTTTGCACGTCATTTGTCCTAGAGGGACACAGTATGGGACATTCATCATAGCTGTATGTACGTGCTTTTTGTTAGCGCACATTTTTTTCATGAGCAGGGACGCTACCGCCTGCCTTCGTGTGGCGGACGTGTTTAGGCCTGTGCGCGTCTTTGCCCGTGCGCTGGTTTGCCCTATTCGATTCCATGAATACGTGTTGTAGGCGAGCGTGTGGGCGTTCCGCGCTCTTGCCTCATGTACTTCCCCCGTGACGCCCACATTTTCATGTGTTGTTCCCCATTCCGCGCGTCACGCCCCGTGTTACGCCTACATTTGTTGTGTGCGCCGCGCTATGTGCGCTTTCGCTGTGCGCTTAGCGCACGCTGTTTGAAGGCGCGTGCGCCGATCAGGATTTCAGCGCACATCCATCGATTTCCACGCGCACGGACTTCCATGAATCGCTGTGCATGTGTTTTGCTGCGATTTTCGCTCTGGCACTGCGATTCGCACGCTTTCGCACGCTTGCGCTGAAAATTTCAGCGCACATTAATTCCATGCATCGACCTCTAAATGTGTTAAATCACATCTATTGGTATGCTGGTACTTATAGAATTCCCTTGATGATGGAGAGAATGAAGCTATAACCATTTTGCATAATACCCGTCTATATTATTTTGTTTAAAAATGGTCATGTTTGGTAATGTGATTTCTGTACTTGCGTTTTTATAAAATGAGATTGTTTTAGTTCATGTTAAGAACTGGAAAAGAAAGTGTTCAAATGCAGAAATTTCAGAGTTGGCACAAATCCCAGCTTCACCCCTTCACCCTTTGACCAATGTGTGATCCTGGGCATCTAATTTAATCTTGTATTGTCTAACGTCTAAATATTGCCACTCCCTAAACCTTTCAAAATTGTCAGTGATTTCTGTCTCATGGTATGATCACAATAAAAGACTTGTTCATGGTTTAACTGGCTATAGGGTTGCTTCCACTTTAATAGTGAGCACATATATTGCACACCACAGGCATTTGTTCCTTTGATACCTAATGGCAACACTTTTTGAAAACCATATCCCACTTCTAATCTCAATCTGTCTGGATAAAGACAGCTTCCTGGTAGCTTCTGATCTTCATCCACTATCCATGCTACGGTCTGTGTAGCTTTTGTTTCCTTCCAATTGGTCTCCTTTATCCATGCATGAGCACGTTTGCATTCTGTGAGGCAGCTAATGTGAGTTATCTGTCTATTATGGGTTACATGTACCTTTTACATACAGTCCTGCATTAATACTACAGGCTGCATACCATCCTGGATGCTACTGATAAACATTATCCTGTATGTGCTAGAACAGTAACCTCTTCGTAGACTAATGTTGGTCTTCAAAGTCTACTTGTTTATCAGTCTGATTAGAGCAAGAATGTCTCCTGTCTCCCCTTCTGTACCACCTCTCCAGTTTGTCTTTACGCTGTCACCACCGGTAAATAGCAATTGCCGAAGGTTGCTTGCTCCACTACACTACACTAACTGCAGGCCCGTCTCCATTTGTGTTTCCCATCTCTTTTAAATTCCTAGACTTAGCCATGGGCTCCTGGCATCCACAACAACACTTACACCTGCAAAAGAAAGAGTGGAATGTTTTGACTCAGGGTCAAAAGGAGCTTCAGTGACCACTTTTGGGCTCATTTCATGCGGATCACCTTGTTGTCTTGTGCAAGGCAAGAAAGTCTAATAATAATAATATTTTTAAAGTGATTTAGTTTAAATAATAAACTTTACACATATTCATCATTTCAGACTACATATAGTGACATAAAAACATAATAACATGAAATGACATATAATGCACATATAAGGTGCCTAATGGTCATTGGTCAGCTTATTTCACCTGGTACAAAGTGTCTACAGAGAGATTGCATGACAGACTAGATCACTGAGGAACTCTCAGGCTAAGCTAGAGCAAGAATTAGAACAGTACAAGCATCCTTCCAAGGTCGGCCAGCCAAACAGTAAACACACTCGCAAAACAGGCCTCTACCCAAGTGGTTCAGCAGACACCATTAAATATTCCCTTTCAGAAGCACCTACAGTGCCACCTGTGGACCTGTTAGATGACCTAGCACCATACTCGCCTCCCCCGAGGGCCCGCACACCAAACAAAGCCCACCACCCCCACAACACAGCAAGCTGCCATGCCACCCCGGCCACCCGCATCCACCTCCTACAACCCTCCTCTAGCTCCCGAACCACCCCCTGTGCCCCAGTCCGGCCTATCATAACCGCCATAACAGCCTGGAATACAGGCGGATCACTGAATATTTACAAGAATCATTTGCAGCAGCAGACCCAGACTTGCCATTCTACAACGCATTGCAAGAACTAACTAGACAAAAACTCCAATTTCCACATGCCTCCATGTCTACAACCCCGGCACTGAGCGCTATGGATGACTCATCATCCACCTCTACTGCCATCACCCGTGTGCCTACGCTTACCTACCCTTAGGCCAATACCGAGGCTAAACCTTTGAGAATTCACACTCCCTGGAGCTCCATAGACTTATACCATAAGGCACAACAGTTTTCCATGTTGCCTGACAACCCCACTGCTTTCATGGAACACCACAGAGCCTACTCCTCCCAGAGTTGGCTTTAACTTGGGTTTTCATAGACAAAATATGGGGATCAATATGGGTCCATGATAATCATTTTGGAATACCTACCCAGTGTTCTTACATCTTTTGATGTAAAAAATATTGTGAAATAGGCACTTTTGGAATCATTAAAATATCAAACCCATATGGATGGGATGTTCTGAGTCACAGAACAAAATTACCAAGATTGCGTTTTTTGCACAAGTATGAGTGGTTCTTTGTATGTATGGGGATGAAAGAGTATGGAAGGCAATGATATGTGAGATGTGAGCTATTTTTGTTGATGTGATAAAATGTGTGTTCTTGACAATTGATTTTTTTATAGATGTGTTATTAATGTATGCTTTTTTGTAAAAGTTTTCTACAATTAAAAAATTATTAAATAAATCCAAAACAAATGAGTTCTGGCATGCTGTTTTATGTCTAAAACACACACCCTTCAAATAGGGTTGTTGTCTTGGAGGGGCGTCTTTACGCATACATTTACATTGAATCAATTATAGGAGGTTGTGCAGTTTATCCGCGGATAACTGCAGCTTTTGTTTGTTCATGGAACATTTGAACACAGTGATTCTCTGTTATGATCCCACCATTGGGGACCTTTAACAACTCCTACAAACTGTGTTCAAAGACACTCTATACAAACAAGTTATGCTCAAATCTGACTGGTCAAAGATTGCCGCTTGCAAACAAAATCAGTCTGAATCTCCTTGTGACTACCTATCTAGATTGACTGACTGTTTCAGTAAATACTCTGGCATTGTAAACGCTGGGGAACAAGCTAAATCTGCATTATGAGTTTCGTTGTGTGGGGTTGAGGGATATCAGCTTAATATGCTCTGCGCCCTCTTCTACTTCATAGGATTTGCCGTGTCGCATGAGCGTGAAAGAAATTGGAGAATCGATTCCTCAACTCCATGATAGACAGCTCTTTCACACAAAAACTGTGCCACTAGTTATTGGAGGAAACCTTTCCCAGGGGTATAATTTTTATTTTTTACATTTTTTTTATTTGAAATTTTTGTTGAAACTCCCGTAGGAGTGCCCTATATATGACACGTGTTTCGGCACAACATGTGCCTTTGTCAAATCAGGGCAATATATGTTACATTGTCACATATCCTGATTGCAAAAAATAAGCAGTACACTCATATAAATATTGTGGCTAGGTACAATAAATACAAAAATAACCAACAGAATAAAACATACAAATATAAATAAAATTAAAAATTCAAACCACAGAGATGCAAGGATGGGAAAAAATGTTACAAAAAGAAAAGTCACAAATATATACATATCAATCATAAGATATATAATTGTCACATATACAATGAAGTCTTCCTTTTAGATCCCTCATATTTTGGAAACAAGTTACTTCATTTTATTGCATGTAGTTTATATATATAAAAAAGTCCCCTAATGTGTCTTTGGACACATTATTGACAATCAGTGCCATGCTTCCTTTTGTAGTCTGCATTTATGGTATGCCCCCTTCAATAATTAACCTGATTGTTAGTCAAGTGATATATGCCAACGTTCTCAGTGTTGCTCTAATAAGGGATTGGGTTAATTGTCCTTCTCTTACCCTTTTTTTATTCTTCTTCCTTCCATGTCATCATAAAAGGTTTTATAGTCCTCTCTCTGCCGTACATCCTGAGTTAAATCCCTCCTGTAACGTGTTTAGAACATTTCTTAGTTTGGCAGTGGCACCCAATTGGTAATAGATAAATGTAGAAACTGTTATTCTGTTACTCTCTGCTAAACCTGTCCGCATAATTCTCAATCCCGGAGTCCCTCTCCTGCGGGTGCCCCAGTACAATATCCACTCGAGCAGAGGAAGGTATAAAGCCTGTCATCTCTTCCCTCATTGATCAGGGCATCCTCTACTACACTACTAGCCCTTAAAATACTCTGATGCTCCCGATTGAGAAAAGGGGCATAGGCAAATTCCGTTTTGCTCATGATTTGCATGCCGTTAATAAGGTAGTAATACCTCACATCCAGTGGCCCTGGACCCCCCTGACCATTCTCTTCTGTATCCAGCCCCAAGCCCAATTTTTCACTTGAATTGACCTTCCCTCTGCCTTCTTCACTGTCCCCATCTACCATGACTCTCAGTATTTCTTTGCATTCACTTACCAGGGACGTCAGTTCACCTACATGTCCCTTCCAATGGGCTTTATTGACTCCCCATCTCTCTTCTTCCATGTTCTGCAGGAAGACCTCCAGGATGTTGCTTTCCCGGGGGGCTCCACTATTATCCGATACATGGATGACCTACTGTTAGCATCCCCTTCCTTTCAGTTTTCCCTCACCGACTCCAAAGTACTACTCACTGCCCTAGCAGAAAAGCATCACAAAGTAAACAAAGCAATATTGCAGCTCTGCCTACCCACTGTCTGTTACCTAGGACACAACTTTTCCCACAGCGCTAGGTGCCTTGCACCTCTTGAATGTCCTGCATCTAACAATAGGAATGAGCAATGTTTGTCGCCCCATGATCCTTAATTATGCCTGCACGGTTGCACCTATGCAAAAGATGCTACATGACTCCCAGCCTGACACACTTGCATGGTCTCCTGATGCTTCCACAGCCTTTGCCAAGTTCAAGATAGCCCTCTCCATTGCTCCTGCCCTTTCCCTTCCTGACTAATCTAAATCAATCAACCTGTTCTGCGATGAGAAAGAGGGGTATGCCCACACAGAAGCATAGGGACCTACAACGCCCTGTAGCCTGTTTTAGCTCACAGTTAGACCTTATTGCTTCCATGTTTCCCAAATGTAGCTGCCACTGCCCTTCTTCTTACAAAGCTGACATCACCATAGCACACCACATAAATGTAGCAGTACCAGACTGGCCCTCATCACGAGTTTGATGGTAACCCTGAAATGTGGTGGTAACAATATTTCTGCCACATTTAAGGGTCCGCCACATCACGGGCTTGGCGGATTTACCCCCAGCTCTGAGCTGGGGGCAAATCTGCAGCAATATTGCTGATTTTCGGCACTATTACTGCCGGCGGTAATACCGCTGGTGGTAATAGTGCCGAACATTCCCCATTGGGCCCAATGGGGAATGGGAAATTCCTGAATGGGCCCAATGGGGAATGGGGACTTACTGTTCTGCCAAACTTGTGATCTGACACTAATAGTGCTCGGGGGTTTGGCGGTAGGGCTAATAGCCCTAGTGGTAATACCGCCGGGATTAGCGCCCAACTCGTGATGAGGCCCTCTGTATTAGCACTCTTCCTCAGGGGTAAAACACAACCCCTATTTGCTGCACATCACACCAAATATGAAAAACTCCTCTCTGCCACCAACCTCCCTCTCATCAGATGCCCCCCACCTAACCCTGCCTCTCTCCTTCCCACACGTGATGGCAGTCACCCGTATGACTGCCTTGCAGCGGTTGACATTGTATCATCACCAAGAAACAACTTCAAGGATATCCCTCTTCCCAATGCAGACCTCATTCTCTTTGTTGACAGGTCTTGTCTTAGAGATTGAACAGGTAGTCTCCATGCAGGTTTTGCTGTTTGCACTTCCTTTGAAGTATTTGAAGCTTTTCATCTCCCATCAGTACGATCAGCACAATTTGCTGAACTCATTGCCCTCACAGAGGCTTACACGATCGCCACAGAACGCACAGCCAATATATACACTGATTTCACGTTATGCTTTTGGTATCGCATACGACTATGGGACCTTCTGGAAAGGGTACCTCAATGCACAAGGTACTCCCATTCTCAATGCACCCTATGTGGAAGCCCTGCTTAGTGCGATCCTGCTACCCACCAAGTTGGCAATTGTGAAATGCAAAGCCCACACTCGACTTTCAGACAGCACCTCGCAGGCTAACGTACTGGCTAACGGCCATGCAAAAATGCAACCCTCTATGGCCCCCATGCTTCTAATTATGCGCTGCTGTTTCTCTTCTCATTTGAGGACCCCCTAGCATCTCTTTCTGTCCTGGTGGATCTCCAAGATGCAGCCCCAAACCGAGAAATAGGGCTGAAAAAATAACAAATTTATTTGTTGCTCCGATCGCCTATTGCATGATTTCACAGGCCGATTAATGGCCCCACTATCTCTTTTGCCGTATCTTGCACTTGTTGCTCACTCTGTCCCATTCAAGCAAGGGATAGATGACCTCAGTGTTCCAGAGATGTTTGCACCTCAGTTTCCCTCCATTGCTCAGAAATACTGTGCGCACTGTCCAACATGTCTCAAGTTCAACCCTGGAAAGCCTGTGGAAACCACTCCAGGGGCATATGAAGTACCTTATGGCCACTTCATGAATCTCCAAATAGAGTTCATTAGCATACTGAAGTGTTCCTCCTTTGAGTGCGTCCTGGTCATCATTGATACATTTTCTGGATGGACTGAGACCTACCCCTGTAAATATGCTAATGCCATTACCGTGGCGAAGAAGCTGCTCAAAGAGTTCATTCCACGTTTTGGCCTTCCAGTTACCATAAACTCTGACAGAGGCACCCATTTCACTGGACAGATTGTACAAACATTTGCAGTACCTTGCGGATCCTTCAGCACTTACATTTTAGTTTTCACCCACAATCGGCAGGGGCAGTGGAATGCCGAAAATTTGACGTGAAGCTCGGCCTTGCGAAGGTCTGCCAGGAAACCAGCCTAAAGTGACCTGATGCCCTCCCTCTTGTTCTCATGGACCTTAAAAACTCTGTAAATAGAGTATACAGCATCCACAATCGGCAGGGGCAGTGGAATGCCGAAAATTTGACGTGAAGCTCGGCCTTGCGAAGGTCTGCCAGGAAACCAGCATAAAGTGACCTGATGCCCTCCCTCTTGTTCTCATGGACCTTAAAAACTCTGTAAATAGAGTATACAGCATCTCCCCAATGAGATAGTCATGGGGAGATCCATGAGAATGCTAGTTCCTACACCACCTTCCCCTGAACTCTGTGACTTACAATTGAATAGTGATCTTGTTGTGTCATATTGCAAAAGAATAATGTGCGTTGTCAGTTCTCACTTCCAACAAATCCAAGAAGCTCTGCCTCGACCGCCTGAAATGCTGTGCCACACCCTCCTGCTGGGAGACTGGGTGGTCCTGAAAGTGCATCATTGACAATCGTCCCTGTAAGCTCGCTGGAAAGGTACTTTCCATATCCTGATGACAACCCACACCGCAGTATTCTGTAGAGGCCATGACTCCTGGGTCCACGCCAGCCAGTGTGTGAAAACAGCACCTCCAATCAAAAAATAAAAACAGCAAGAGGAACAGGACAAAGACAACCCGCCATCCACCAGCATCAAAGACATAGCAAAGCTGCAATCTGCGGGGGTGCAAGGCAGCTGAAACCCGGTGACTCTACATCCAGCACTCCTCAACGACAAAGTTCCATTACCTGTCCCGAGGTACAACTTGAGGAGTATGGCCACCATCTTGCCTGACATCTTCAGGTGAACCATCACTCTCAAATGTTTGCTACACTTGTCTCCTACGGGTGGCTCATTGCTCTTAAGGCTTTTTGTCACCTAGCAGCTATAATAACGCTGTACACCTGGAGTGTAGGTGCATAAGTACACCAGACCAACGGGATTTTGGTAGCCAACTCAATGTGCCCAAATTTTGCAGGACCATCTCTCCTGTCTACCGGGTCCTGTAATGCCTGATACTCTTGGAAATTTTGAGCATAAGGCCATGATCTACTTAGGGTTGAACTGCTAAAGCTAGGAATAACGCTGCTATTGCATTATTGAATATGAATTGTTTACAACATGTTGCTGTTCCTTAAACTGGTATTTGCTCTGCCTCACCCTACACCCACCATCCTACACCCAGACATCAACACCTTCCTGAACTTTTCTTGGGCCTACGCTGACCTAATGAATGCCGCTGATTGCTATATATGCTCCCACACTCCTATGTACACCAGTGTGGGGAATCCCTTCATCCCTGTCCCTTTCAATCTTGCTGAATGGTGTTATGACCTCCTGATCAATGACACTTCTTGTCCCAATATGGCCCATCCCTTTCCCCAGGGATTCCTTTACCCCAGCTATGCAAATACTTTACCCCACCATCAACCTATGTCATTAAGAGAAGTGTTACTACTACCACCACCTCTAACGACACAGCTGTCAATAAGATAGGACAATTTCATAGTGATAGCACTGCCAGAGCCTCTACCCCCACAGAGTGTTATATTTCCTTTGTGGGGCTTGCTTACTGGACTGGTCATTGCACCATTGGGATAATTTGCCCAACAATTCACTGTGTTTCTTTTATTCCAAAAACTCACTACACACCCGATGGTCCAAACGTGATGCCTGAACGTAGTTCAAAGGCCTCATAGGGTTCCTGATCCCCAGCATTGGCACTACAACCAACAGGGCCGATCTTCATGCCTTATTACTCCTCCTTGTATAGGTAGCCACCAACACCGCCAAAGAAATACAGATAATTAAAAGCGAACAAGTTGCACTCAGAACTGTTGTTCTCCAGAATAGAATGGCGCTCAATTATTTACTAGCTGCCCAGGGGGGAACATGTAAAATTATAGGACAAGAATGCTGCACCTGGGTACCGGATAACTCCTCCCAGGTGGAGGATGTCATAAAACACAGCCAATGGGTTGGTACAATATTACACGGTATAAACAAAGATTATGCCGGCTTATCGTTAACTTGGATTCAAAACACTTTTGGTTCACTGGGCTCTTCCATTCTACATGGCATTAATGATAGTTTTTCTTATTCGCTGCTTTCTGTCATGCTGTGCTAAACAGGTGTCTCACTTGGCCGCCAAGGTCAGGCTGCTGCCACTCGAGATAGAGGCACTGCTACTTCCAATGAACAGGAAATGAAAGATGTGTTTGGAATGGTATACATTTTTGAACTGGGACCTTGATGCCGAAGATTGATTTCTCTAAAGAAGCATCCTTTCTGTGACAACCCCTGTGCCTATCCACCTTATCCCTAGGTCACCCGTGTACCTGAGCATCTTTGATTGATGCTATGCCCCAATCCTGCTCCCTGTGGTCTATGTCCTGTCTCAGGGATGACCACATGGGGGGTTGATATGGCAGAATGTTATGCTATACTTTGTTAGGCTATGCTATGTGGTGCTATGCTATGCTATGGTATGCTGTGCTTTGCTCTCGTATGCTACATTAGGCTCTCCTCTCTCATACATTTTCCCTCTCCCTCTGACCAAGACTCAGTAACACGTCAGACATTTTCTCTGTTTGCTACCTACAAGTATATTGCAATACTTGCAATCACAGGCAGGACAGGCGCCTCTACCTGGAAGCAATCCAACGATGCAAAACCCCGCCATACCACCCACTCTGGTACAGATCACGTTACCAGGAACAGTGCCCCTGGCACCACCAGAAAGGTTCTCAGGCGACCCACAGAAGTATGCAGCATTCATCAATCAGTGCCGCCTTCATTTTCTTTGTAGGCCTGGAGCATTTCCAAACGTCCAAGCTTGGGTAGCTTTTGTCTTATCATACCTGCGTGGTAGTGCAGCAGATTGGTCGGTGCCGTTGGTAACCCATGACGATCCTCTATTACATGACTTTGGGGGGTTCCAGAGAGAAATGGAAAAACTTTTTGCTCGCCATACCCAGGAACAAGCAGTAGACAATGAACTCTTGTCCGTCCAACAGGGGAATCAGGACTTGTTAACGTACATTGCTACCTTCAACAGACTGGTTGCCGAAGCTAGGTGGCCAGAAAACAAAAGAACCACGTTATTCCATCGAGGCTTACAAGGCGAATTAAAGGACGTCTTAGCCCAGGTGGTTGATCCACCCAGAGACTGTGCAGAATACATAAATCTCGTTGTGCAGCTAGACCACCAGTGTCAGGAACGAAAGGCAGACCGGTCTAAGACAGACCCTCGGACCGTGTATGTTCGACCAAGGGAAAACACACCCGTGCACCTGAAAATGCTGTAGAACCCTTGCAGATTGGAGGGATACGGCCTCCATTAACAAAACAAGAGCGGGACAAAAGAACACAACAACAGCTTTGTTTGTATTGAGGGAAACCAGGAAATTTCCTAAAGGACTGTCCAGTAAAACCCCCAAGAAGAACTGTCGGGGCCACAGAGAAGGATGAAGCTACGGAATCGGGAAAATACCAAGCTCGACAAACGTAGAGGTCAGTTTGACGAGTGAGAAGAAAGAGTTGCGGACCTCGCACTTTGCAATACCAGTGATCTTAATTAATCACCAACAGTTGTCAAGAATGCATGCCGTTGAAGCATCGATAGCAGAACAGTTGGAAATTATATTGATCAAGAACCGGCAGCAGAAATGGGGCTTCCTTTGTGTTCTAAGCCAACTATGGACAAGGTAACCACCGTGGATGGGACAGAAATCGCTTCCGGACCAGTAACCCAGTGCACAGCCAGGTGTAACCTTGCTTTGTCAGGACGGACATCGGAGTCTATTTCATTCGATCTAATAAAGGCACCTCAGTTCAGGCTAATACTAGGGATGCCATGGTTGGTTGCTCACAACCATTTGATAGACTGGCGGGCACGAAAATGAACCTTCCCCGGTGACTGCTCCCATGCCTGCTATTACCAAGAGGAGAAACCCGACGTCTGTATCCCTATCCTGGAGCGACAGTATCAACCCTGGGAGCAACTAATACCTTGCCAAGTGAATACCATGATTTCCAGGATGTTTTCCGAAAGGACCAAGCCAATACATTGCCGCCGCAGAGGCCCTATGACTGTCAGATCGACCTTGTTCCTGGTGCACAAATCCCTTGCGGCAGGATCTACGCTCTCACAGAACCAGAAAACCTTCATTTGAAATCCTATTTAGACCAGTACCTTGCAAACGGATTTATCCGTCCTTCGAAGTCCCCCGCAGCCAGTACTTTGTTCTTTGTACCGAAAAAGGAAGGAGACTTGAGAACCTGTATTGACTACTGCACATTGAACCAGATCACCGTAAAGAACCGCTACCCCTTGCCACTGATCCCTGAGATGCGAGACCAAGTTAAAGATGCCCAGATTTATACCAAATTGGACCTTCGAAGAGCGTACCACCTGGTCCGAGTCAGAAAAGGAGATGAATGGAAAACCGCCTTCCGTACTAAGTACGGCTTGTTTGACTATCAAGTCATGCCCTTCGGGTTATGCAACGCTCCTGCGGCATTCCAATATTTCATGAATGACGTATTAAGGGAGTTAATTGATGTGTGTGCCTTAGTGTACATAGACGACATCTTAGTATACTCAGACTCGGAACAAGATCATGTCAGGCACGTTCATTCAGTCCTCACCAATCTCCGTCAACATCACTTGTTTGCAAAGCTTGAAAATGCTTTTTTCAAGTCACCGAAGTAGAATTTTTTGGTTTTACCCTTACTCCAGGAGGCATCAGAATGGACGTGCGAAAGGTAGATGCCATTCTGAAATGGCCTTCACCGACGTCTCTGAAAGGGGTACAAAGCATGCTGGGCGTTGCGAACTTCTACCGCCGGTTGATCCCACACTTCTCTCAGGTTGTGCACCCAATCACAGAACTATCACGAAAAAAAAAAAAGTTTGCTTGGACCAAAGAAGCAGAAGAAGCCTTTCAGGAACTTAAACAAAGGTTTACCTCCGCTCCAATCCTGCAACATCCTCGTCCAGACCTCCCTTATGTTGTTGAAACTGATGCACAATGGGGGCTGTCCTTTCACAGAGAGACCTGGAAACCAGCCAGCTACATCCTGTGGCCTTCTGGTTGAAAAAGTTCTCAACTCCAGAGATTAATTATGCCATCACAGACAAGGAACTCCTGGCTATCAAATCCGCCTTTAAAGCCTGGAGGCACTACCTTCTGGGGACCAGACACACCATTACAATCATCACAGACCACCGAGACCTGCAATATCTCAAAACAGCCAAGGCCCAGTCTTCGCTCCAATTACGGTGGGCCCTTTTCTTTGCCGAATATGATTATGTAATCACATTTTGACCAGGGGTCAGAAACGGAAAGGCGGATGCCTTATCTCGCATGTGCATAGATGAAATAGTACATACAACTCCAGACCCAGTACCTATTATACCTGAAGACAGACTCTTGGGTATCACGACAGCCTTAACACAAGCAGAACTATGAAAAGAAATCCAACGGACAATGAATCCTGATGCCTACCTCGCATGGCAAACTCAAGGAGAACAATATAACATCAAGGACCACCTACCCTTTTTTAGGGATCGCCTATATGTACCCTAGAAGGAATTACAATAGCATATTATTTCAAACTATCACGATTCACTGATCGAAGGGCATCCTGGGATCGCCAAAACCATAGCTAAGGTGAAATAGAACTTTTGGTGGCCTACCTGGCGTAAGGACATCATTCAGTATATTCAGTCCTGCGGTGTCTGCGCACAAAATAAATCACAGAAACAAAAACCATCTGGTCTCCTACAACCATTGGACATTCCTCCAGTTCCATGGCACACCCTTTCCCTTGACTTCATAACTGATCTACCTCCAAGCCAAGGGTTTACACCATCCTTGTAGTTGTGGACTTATTCTCGAAGATGGCCCATTTTATTCCTCACAAAGGCCTCCCAGACGCAGCCACTTTAGCAAAAGTGTTCCTGGAGGGCGTGGTTAAGCTACATGGCTTCCCTTCGGTTCTGGTCTCTGATCGAGGCAGCCAGTTTGTTGGAAAAAATGCTGTTCAATGGCGCAGATCGATGTTCGGCTATCTACCAGTCACCATCCCCAAACGGACGGCCAAACTGAGAGAACCAATCAGACACTCGAGCAATATTTACGGTGCATACTGCCACACAAACAAAGGAATTGGAAAGACCTACTATGGATAGCCGAATATGCATATAACAATTCTTTGCATTCAAGCACGGGACAAACACCCTTCTATACCCTTCATGGCAGACATCCACGTACCTCTGAACTAGACCTTCCAGCCAGCTTGGAAATGCCAGCGGTAAAGACTCTACACACAACCATTACTCAGGCTTTCAAAAGGGCAAAGGAATACCTTATTCATGCCAAAGAAAGAACACAAGAGATTCGCCGACCAACACCGGAAAAAGGCCCCTGATTATCAAGTAGGAGACAAAGTTTGGTTAGCCACTAAATTCGTACCCATCAAGGGAACCCGGACCTTTCATCCCAGATTCTTAGGACCCTATACCATTAATTATCAACCCAGCAGCCATGAAACTGGATTTACCACCTAATCTACACATCCACCCGGTTTTCCATGTGTCCCTCCTGAAACCAATGCAACCCGGCACACGGATTGGGACACCACCTAACCCCACACTTGTTGACGGAGAACCAGAATTTGAAGTCAAAGATATCTTGGACTCTAAATACTCCAGGACCAAGCTATATTATCTCGTCGATTGGAAAGTATTTGGACCATAAGATAGATCCAGGGAGCCCAGTGAGAATATCCACACACCACGTCTAATCAGGAAATTTCATCGGAACTTCCCAACCAAACCTGGGCCAGATGGAAGGAACACCATGGGAGGGGCCTTAGGGGGGAATGCTGTCATGACCCTTGCCCAAAACCCCCTCTGGCAAACCCATTGGCCAGGTGGAGTCAGGACTCGGGCCTCTAGGGCCTGGCATCCTCTTCAAAAGCCCTCATGGGGCCAGTCCTGGTGCCTATGGCACCAGGCTCATACACCATGAACAACAATGTGCTTGGGAACTACTTTATTGTATTGTCAGCCAACATGGAGGCATCCACATAGCTTGGTTCCTAAGAACAAATGGCATGCCAAGTAACACCCCCCATTGTGCGAATGCTATAATATATTATTGATTGCATAGGATATGCTATATAACCTGCGCTCTAAGGGCTGTCCAGGAAGTGCTCTGTGTCCTGACTGCCTGGACACTTGTCCTGCTGTATCTTCCTGCTTATCGGCTGATCACTCTGTATGCTGTGTATTTGCTATCAAATACAAGAAGCTTAATTTACCATCAGTCTGTGTCTAATATCCATATTTGCTGCAAGCTGAGGGTGATGTTGAGGGGGCCCTTGGGAAGGGGCCAATCTTGGCTACCACAGAAAAATCTCAATCTTACTAGCATTAAGGCATGGCCTCCTACATTTAAGTTTTGGATAGGAAACACAACCAGTCACTTGTTTGACAATTGCATTTAGAAAATTATTCATGTTGTTGCTAACGGTTTCCATCAGATTGATGGTGGCACAGTTATCCATGTGTTGGACTTGTGCTTCTAGAAGACAAATAAGGAGGTGGAAACATCAGTCTTGTTTTGGGCCTTTCGCTTGGGAAGGCTGGCATGAAACAGATAATGCTGTAATGAGGGTGTGCCTCATTACATCTGGAAAAAAACACTCTGGGAAGCTTGCGGGTCATGGTTTTTATAGCACTAGAGGGCTTGGGTAGGAGTGAACCTAGCAACAGAACATTGCCCCAGAGAAGCAGATGGGGCTGAGGATGTGTCCGTCTGTATAGAGGCATATAAAATGTTATAGGAAATAACAGGTATATCTTTTCCAGTATATTGAAAATCTGCATGCATTTGTATTCATTTGTTTTTCATGCATTTCTGCCCTATAGTTACCTTTCAGTGCTGCAATTGTATAGTAATAAAGGGCGTGATTTGGTTCCAATAAGTGCTCACTGATGGGCGTGTCCTAATCGCCTGCTAATATTTGGCCTGTGTAGATTCATCCACTTATGTAATTGCTAGCCTGTTTACCCATCAAAGTGGCCCCAGGGGGCATATCATACACTTAATCCGATACACAACATTGCACATGTAAAACTGTGGTCATTTTGTAATCCTCTCCCATGTGGGGTATGTTGATTGTATTGTAGATATGTGGACAGGTTAGGCAGGTTATTTTTGCCTGGCTTTGTTCTATTTTCTGTTCGATGTGGACGTATCTTGCTCCTTATCATCATTTCTTTGAAACTGACTGACTCTCTGAAATCAAGGAGGGGCATTTCTATTGTTGCAGAATAGGATGCCATTCCTGAGCAATCTTGCGGAGGGATGCATATTCTGGATTGTATGTGACAACTAGTGTTCCCTTTTTGTGCTGTTTTTCAGGAGGCTGCTGTGGGGGATCCGTTTTGCCCTGTCACACTTCTGCACTTGTATCCATGGTTTAGAAGCCAGATCTCGAAGCAGGTCTGTTTTTATCTCTGTTCCTTGTGTCTGAGCATATTCGGTGTGCCTTAATGCCGGGCTGAATATTATGACATGCTTTGTGTGCACTGGGTGGAAGCTGCCACACTTCAAAATCTTGCCCGGTCTTTTGCTTAGTGAAATACTGTCTTCTGTAGCAGGCCATCCTTTAATATTATAGTGGTGTCCAGGAAATCTCCTTTTACATGAGAATAGGAGAGTTTGAGGGTGATGGTTTTATGGAATGCATTGAATCTTCTGTTAAAACTTGAGCGTTCCTGTACCCCAGTGTTTTAAATAAGGAGGATATATTGGCCTGCAGTCACGGGTGTCAAGGAAACAATGTTCTAGTTGTGCCATGAACAGTTTGGCATACTGTGGCACCACCCGAGTGCCCATGGCCTATGTACGAAACCGGTGTGTCCAGGAATAAAAATCTATTGCCCATTTATTCATTTCCCATTTGTCATCTGTTGGCTTCTTGAAGCATTTACCCGATGTTACATTAAGGACGCTATAGAAACCCATTCACCAATGTTGGAGAATCCTCTAGTGATAATCTTTGTAATACTGTGTGCCTTTTGTTCCCAGAGTCTCTGCCATGGTGACATTATAATGGGCCTGTAAAAAAATAAGGGAGATTTGTGCCCTATTTAATTCTGCAAACCTGGTTATTGGTCTTCAAGATAGTGGTCCTCTCTCCACTCTGTGCTGCTTCCTCAAATCTAGAGCATCCCTCTCCCCAATATTTTAATGTAATTATCTTTCCACACATCTTGATAATAGTGTTTGTCTGCATAAATATTTGACTGTGTAGTTTAGTTTATTTATTTATATTGTGTGCCTGGCCGGGAGGCATCTGGGTGCATTTCTTACAAGGTTAAAGTTCCAAAACAAAGTATTTCTTACATATTACAGATGAGACATTTGTTACAATAAAGGTGCAGGTACTCAGGACACAGTAGGCAGTGATACAGACCATAGACATCTTGAATAACTGGTGCTATGCGTAGAAGTGCTTCAGATAGAACAAGATCATTGTGGATCGTAGTATTTAGTCTGTGGATCCTTTTTAAAGGTCACCTGATTCATGCACCAATGTATGGAAAGGAAAAGCATCTGGAATCAAATAATAATGATATGCTTGATACTTGAAAAAATTTACTGAAGGTCCGAGTCTTGCAGGGAGTACTTAAGATGTGCACTGCAGGCACCCAGTTAAACATGCTCGGGCATTACTCTGCATGGAACATTATGCAGATTGTAGATAACACGTATATGAAAGCGACTGAAGAATGCTTGGTTGACAATCCAAGAGGCTGGGAAATGTTTGTGATAGGTGAGTTCTTGACCTGCATTCAGAAACGCGACATGTGTTGTGGGTACGCCAGCACAAAGCGTAGCTGCCAGTAGGTCCCAACACACGTTGGACACTTTGAGTCTTTAGTTGTGCATTCTCTGACATGTAGCCCAATACTTACAATGGTAAACATGAAACTACAGCTCCAATATGGAGGGGGTAAAACATAACTGGCTCAAGGAGTCACACCTGACCTGGGGCCACATGGAATCTATGCAAATGTTGCTATGCAATGCCTTTCTTGCATAATTATTAATCAGTAGGCTGATTGAATCTTAGTCCTGCACATGGGTGGAGTCGCAGGGATCAGCTGGTACCCGGCTTGCCCCACCTAGGATTGAGGTAAGAGCATTATAGGGGATGGGTTCTTAAAGGATTTTATTGTAATTCTGAGATTTTGATTCTACAGGGACAACCTACTTCAGGGCATACTCATGGTATGAGGTATTTGCAAGTTTGCAGGATTCATGAATTCGATTGTTGACTTACATGTTGCCTCTGCAGCTTGCTGTATGCAACCATTTGAGAATCACAGATGTGCTGACATGGGAGAGTTTTCCACCATAGTTCTGCATTGCGCGAATATTCTTTGTAAATAAGTGAATGTGGCACAGGATTTAAAACTTTGTAATACAAATTGTATCCCAATTTAGAAAAACACTTTGAAGCTCATGTTGCTACGTGGTGGGGCTCGGTGGGGGTGGGGGGGGTAATTTAAATGCAAGGTATAAAAGCCCTGTGTAAGTCTTTTGCGCATTTCATTCATGCCACGCCTCATTTCATTCATTTGTATGACAGAAAGGAGGGCTGTAACCCTAAGTTGCAATTCTGCCATCCCCTTCCTCTCTGCCAAACAAATACTCCAGAATTTGCACCAGCATGTGTTTTTATTCTGGCGCAAATGCAAAAACTGGTGGACTCCATAGGAATCCATTGTAATCGCTGCCTGCCATGCATACATGGCAGGCAGTGTTTACTCAGTTTGGATGGTGGAGGGCAAAAGGGTGATATACAAGCATGTTCGCCACATTTTGCAACCCCTTGTGCACTCTGTCATTCAAAGAAATTACATGACTGGGACCTGTCTACGCTAAAGTGCAAACCTAACAGGTCCCCACTGTGTAATTACACAGAAACTCGAAAATGTGCCCTTTTAACTTTTTCTTATTATTTAACCATATTAAATCCTATTGTTACTATTACAGTAACTGTTCTCTAATGCCCATTTATAAAATTCATGTTTTCTGTATCATTGCGAACAAAAATTGTACACACTATTCCAACTATGCTTTCTTAAATACTTAAGTAATATTATGTTGGTCTATATCTACCCATTGTTAATTCACCATTACCTCGTTTTATGATATAATAAATCATTTATAACGCGCCTGTATGTGTATGTTTTAAGGATCTCAATCCATGTCCTTTTGAATGACTGCCCTTTTTCTTGCTTCCTAGGGCTCTTCCTGCGATGATGCATTGGGTCCGGACCCAGAAACCAGGAGAAAGCGGCATCAATATTATCACCGCTGATTTTGTAGAACTTGGCGAGTTCATCAGCACGGTCATCAAGCTCAACTATCTCTTGGACGAAGGGGAGGCCAACACCACTTGATAATATATGTTTTGGGGCAATAACGTATAGAAAGCTATTTATTGAATTGAGAGAGTGACACGTAGATCTTCCTATAACACCACAACGCGGTGGTGTTTAGGGCTAGTAGCGGGTGAGGAAGGCAAACATATTTGTCATGACTGTATTTCTTTTCCGGGTTATTAAGTTATAATTTCTCATTTGAAAAGCAAAAGTTAGATAGTATATTTCCTGATGGTTAGAGAGACATGCTCATTGCCATGAAGCCATTTACAATAGTGCAGCAATTCCAGCCTTAGCTTTGATGATTTCCTCTTAGAAGCCAACACTGTGGCATTTGCTCTGCATGGGCAGGAAGCTCCCGGAAGGTGGGCCTGAGATGGAGGAAGATAGAATCAATCTCTCAGGCCAAATGTATCTGCTTCCGTAGAGTTTATCTGGAGTCCGCTGGCACAGCATATGCCCTGTTAGAACTCATGATCGGCGGGTGCACCAGCTTGTCTTCAGCATAGACCATTGTGTATGGGGGGAAGCCTAGCCAGTCATTTCTGCTTTCAGAGTTCCATAGTTAGTGACCACAAAGGAGCAAAGAATGTTCAAAGCTCCCACTGAAAAATGTGTTTTGCATGTGTTTCCTTGACAACGATCCATTATTTTGTTGAGCTTTGCAATTTTATTTGCCTGCGAAAATTGTGACACTCACACCTGCACTCCAATGATCATTCACTCACTGAGTCACTCCCTCACTTTCTCACCCACTCAGTATTTGGTTTCATAAGCATTGGTTTTGCATCAGCCTTAAAACTCCCACATCAGACTTTATTGATTAGGACATGATTGCCATATTTGTCAATAATACATAGCAAATGGGCACCAACTAGAGTCAAAGTTTACTTTTGGAACAAGTAACTATCAGAACAATAAAATCTAGTAATAGTTTTGCAAATCATTGTTACAGAACTCTGCACAGCGAGGCCCACAAGATTCATAAAAGCAAAGGAATGTAAAAAATAATTGACATTTACATATTTGGTATGCAACTTGATCTGATGCACATTTTGAGAGGATACTCTTAAATTGGTGTCTGTTGACTGCCATTGAAGACCAGATTGCTGCAGACCCTGCTCCGTACCATTGATATTCCATGATGGCTTTGGTGGAGAATCATACAGCTGCTCCTCTCCACATTGAAAATCATAACTTCTAAAGCTCACATGCTTCTGGATACCAATGCAAATCATGCGACCAATCTCCAATCTGATGCACCAGTTAGGTTTGAGCGTTTACTATGTATATTTCCCATATCATTCATAGTGGCTAGTGTGTGGCATTCAATCTATTCTCATTATCCGTCAAAAGGATGAGATATCCGATTGCAGTTCGATCTCTGAATATGCAAGCACTATGTTAATCAATGTATTTTTACATAACACTATGTTACTCGCTCCATCAACTACTCAAGTATGAAGGCTTGAGTCTGCTTAGCTAGCGTTGAAGCATGTGATTTGCAGGGCTCTCAAAGTCTCTGGATGGTATGCATTACCCAAATGGCCTTTTAGACAAATAATGTCACCTGACCAGGCCAATTGAGGTTAAAGAGATAGAGGAGATGTTTAAGGTTTCTTTTTCATTCAGGATTCCGATAATTAATGAGACATGCTAAACTATGTGCTGTCTTTATTCAGGTCTCTCCATCACACTAGACTATGTCTCGTGTGTCGGATTAACTCCCGAGTCCTATATGTTAATTAGGAACCTCTGATTTATATTATCATCTGAAAGAATGTAAATCAGCTCTAATACTAATCGTACCACAGTATTTTCCAACTTCTTTTATGGTAAAATACATCACCCCCAGAATTCACATCGAATCTCGGTATCTCTGGGAGGTCTTTGGTGACCTTTTTTAGGTGTCGGAAGAAAATGTGATGTTACTTCAAGAGATGACATGAATCTCCACATTATATAATCTTTATACGAGTGCAAATGTGCACTATTCGGCCCCTGTGCAACTGTGCCCACTTTTGCACTATTTACACTGGGGACAACATTGCCCTTATCTAAAAATGCATTGAAGCAATACATTGTTTGCACTAGCAAAATGTTTTCTTTTGTGCTAATGACGTGCACAATTGCACTTGCAATGAGGCACACGATGCAGTACTGGATGGGGTATGAAATCTTGGAGTAGTTGACATCCACCTAATTCGAAATACATTAAAATTAGCTAATTTAATATATGTGTTCCGTGAGAAAGGCTACTGTGAAAAAAGCACACCTCCATCTCAGTGTTTACAGCGATATGGCCATGTCACTTAACTAACCTTTTCAGTATTTGATGTAGACGTCATCAGAATTTAATTTCACCGTAGGTAATTTGGAAGTAGTTCATTCTTGCTGACCAACTTACATTGTGGTCACTAAATTGCAGACTGCAGCAAAGCCAACTGTCAATAGCCAAGTGACTGACAACTCATCTGTTAGAAAATGTAACACTAGCAGGAGTCACCGATTATCATCCTAGTATCATAAAAGAAGGACCAGCATGTCACTATTCCTGTCATGCACTAAGAAGTAGATTTCCATATGAGATAAAGTGCTCCATCTGTGGTAGGTTATCCATTGCTTTAAGGTCAATTTCCTTCCGGAAGCCACACATCTCCAAGAGGAATTATTATCGTCTCAAAATGGGCATTTTAAGGTACTGCCGCATTTTAACATGTGGTCCTGTTTACTTCGCCCCCATGTCATTCTATATCTTTTTCCGTTCACCTGTTGTTAAGAGCTTTCCTTCCTTAAAATCGCTGATGTGTTTAAAGGGCTATGTCATACATTCATGTGATTCAAATCTTGCAAATAGTGCTCCAAAATCCCTATGCTCACTTGTTGACATCAGTAGCGTTATGCCCAAATGTAATGTTCCTAGTCACATGCCTTAACCATCAAGAATCCCTGATATCATGACCATGCAATTCACAAGTCCATGGTGCCACCCACGCCCGAAGACCCAGTTTCCCGTATCCCCCTCACAGTGCCCTACCCGTGGCCGCAGAACAAGCACAGACATGATGTCTGCATCCTCCTGTTGACAGTACAAGTTGGCAGATGGCGTGCAGGTGGCTACACCCTTCTGTCTGAGTGCTGTGCGGAGTGCAATAGCAAAGCTGGTCCTGCCTACATAAGTGACATAAGGCTTAACTACCCTCCTCTGGTCTACTCACACTCTGCCCGAAATGTCTTACAGACGTTCTCTCAGTATTGTGACTGTCCCTGTAGGAGGTGGCGTAGTATCCATAAGTGCAAACACGTAATAGGTTTCCTCTAGAGATTGATTTAGTTTTGTATAAACACAAATGAGCTCACATAGTAATACGAAGCTATCATGAAATGTTTCATACATTGGCATTCAAAGGGCTATAGCAAACATCCATGTACCATGTAAGAATAACTTCATTATGAAATCCCGCTTTAACATACGGTAAAAGAGAATGCTGATAACAATGCTACCATTGAATTATCACCCACAACATTTCCGGTATGTATTAGCCTGCTCTTGATCTCTCTGCATCCATTGCTGGGAGGGGGGGGGGGGAGCACGTCCTCAGTGTGTTACATACACCAGTGAAAGCTTATTGCCACATGTGTACATTCCCAGGGGTGACACATTCAACACTTGCTTCTCAAAAGCAATGCACATCACTGATAACACATGCAATAAACAGGGCCGTATTGTTTGTATGATGCATATTTGGGGATTCAACCAGCTCGTGTAGCAACATGTATCATTTAGAGCAGGCCCTGCAGGGAGCGTGTATGTAACTATCCATGCACAACAAGTGAGCTCTGTATTACCTCACACAGAGGAAAGGTGACTTTTTTCCACCATAAAGGACCTTTATTTCTGAAACTGGGGGAGTTGTTTTAATACATTTAAGTCAAAAGAGGATAAGAGTTCAGCCAATTGACACCCACTGCTTTTTAGAGTTGATTCCATTGTCATAAATAATTAATAAATACATCAAGAAACTGATCAGCTGTCTGCCATGCTTCACCAAACACTAATATTTAACACACGTTTTGACAAAAAGAATGACCCAGAATGTTAGTCTTAAAGAGGCACTGATCATGAAGCCCAAGGGATGCCTGCTATGGCGTCACTTGTATAGAACAGCGGGTACTTCAGAGTTGTTGCTCTCTTCAAAAGGGGGCTGCCTGGGTCTTCCATGTGCAGTTAAACAGACACATGAGAGAGCATTCTAGTGACTCCACCAGTGCATTATCTTCCACAAATCAACAACATAGTGCATCAATGTTGTTTGGTTCACACTTATTTCATGCCCAGTTGGAGCCAAATATATTTTAAAAGTGCAGAAGGGAGTGGAATATTTAGAGGATAAGGGTTCACAATGTACAGCCAACGCATGTTTAACTATGATTAAGTTCCTGCTTCTTCAGGGTTTCATTTGTATTCGTTTGTATTCTGATGCAAGTCATGTCCATGTTTATGCCCCTGTGTCAGGAGGGCGCTAGATAGGGCCTGATGAATAGTTTAATACATGACAGTATAAAGAATGCTATAAGGAGGAGGGAGCACAAGCCCTACTTTTCCAACACATTACAGATGTCAGACGAGTGGAAGAGTGGACATTTTCTGGCAGAAAAATGACGCAAGCGAATTGCATTTTTTCCTTTGTGATCAACTCTTATTGAGGGTATAACAATATTACTTGAATGTGATACCAGCCCCCTCCCCACAACTCCCTCGGAATGTTGGAACATATTCTGGAGACAATTATACATGCTATATACATAGAATTTTTGCTGATGCAGATGATGGTACAAGGGTGGCCACTGAATGCACTGCTAATGGACCTTTTTTATAGAGAAATGGAGATCAATAATATCGGAGACCGTTCCATCTATGTGTAAATACACTTGAGCTACTAGTGATCATGCCTTCTCCTTCAATATACACGATCCTGCCAAATCTGCATGATATGTGGATGCAGAGGATCAGTTGCGGCACTAGATGGTTCCCCATACGCATTTTGCCAATTTGCCCTGTGTGCACCTTCGCAAGAGTCAAAAGCTCATGAAAGTAGCACTCAACAGGGATGATCATTTAAAGAGTAGTGACATGGCGTCATTTAGGAAGCGTAGCCGTTGTTTGAGTTTCCATGTTTTTATCGTTTCTCATGGCATCCAAATAAGCCTTCTGAATCGAAACGTGTTATGTCTAGTTTATACATTGAGTGTAAGAATTATGGATTTCTGAGGAGCCATATGGGTCAAGAAAAGGAACACCATGTAAAATTGACTTCATGAATTAGTATTATTGCGGCTGACGAGCAGCCCAAATTGTCCTTTCCTTTTGGGAGTGTGTATGTTAGCACACTTGCAATGCCAAAACAAGGGATTCACCCATACACATGTACTAAAACAGATGTTTCAATGTATTTAAGAAAACATTCTATTATATCAGTATGTAATACTTTTTTGAGCTTGTAGGCATTGGTTAATTACGTGATTTGCATTGACTGTGTCTTATTTGTCATGAATGTGGCTTTAATCAAACTAAGAAAACGTCCTCTGCAGCAATAGCAAAGTAATTGTGTCCTGTAACTTCTTCTACAAAATAAAGTAATTAACTGTTTGTGAGCTGCACACATTTTAAAGAGTTGCCTTGTCGAAAAAGGCTTGTCCAGTTTCAGTCTCCTGCTTCTTTACTAAGTTGGTATGTGATTCTTATTGACTGTGGGTACACAATGATTAAAAAGACTTTGCCTTAACTGTTGATGAACTGTGGGAGAAATAAAATTATTGTTAATAAATGTCCTCTGTGTTTTCTGTAATTTATGAATTGTGCTACACTATAAAAAAAACATGTACAGCAGAGATACACAATATAAAGAAACTTTTAAAAAGAAATGATAAGGGGCATCTTATGTGACATCAAACATACTTCGATTACAACACTGATGACATGTTCTCTGTCTTCATAAGTGTTCCATATAGTATAAAATAAGCGTTATTGAAAAAATCAATGCTTCACCCTTTCAACAAATAGTTGTTAATAGCAGGCACAAACACACGTTTTATCATAAAATATTAAGAAAAAATGTTTCTCTATATACAGTCTAATCAAATGTGTAAACACAATTAAAAGTGTAGTTACACGGTTACACTGAAACAACACATTTCCTAAATTCCAGGAATGCATTTGTAAGAACGCAATAGAAACGCATGTAATGCATTACATGAATATTAATGTAACCTGATAGCAGTGGACAATTCTCAAATATAATGGAGAAAGTTCTGTGAAAGTTCCCTGAATCTCTTATCATCTTGGAGGTGAAAAACCATTGTCTCATGTTCACTATGTTATACATTCTGTTAGACAGTCTTCTATTTCAAACTGTGTTAAGATTTCCAGTTTCACACGATTTCTTTTTGAGGCACTGCTATACATTCTATCAGCCAGAGGTTCTGAAGATGGGATAAGCCCTGGAGTTCCAAATACTCATGCAATCCGATCATTTTATTTTGATTTCTAGTCTCATTTCTAAAACGTAAAACTAAAAACAAATACAAGCAAATGTGTGTCTTCCCAGAGGCATGAGTTGTGGTGTTTGGTAAGTCAGAAAAGTGTTTGAATAAGCAGCTGGTACAGACCCACAAAAGATGTATATGTATTCACAAACTTCAAATTTACACCAAAACGTTCCAGGTGTATGCTTACATGAGTGGTGTGAAAGTAAATTAAAGTGCATGGTAATAGGTACTGCGTGTGTCCTAAGAAGGAGATATTGCTAGTAAAATTTAAATTTGTATTTTGTGTCACATGGAGTAAGTAACCACAGAGCAAGTTACTACCTGTCAGATATCTAACCGTGACTGTAAGTGTGCCTTTTTTGTTAGGAGGATAGCATAAGGGCAACACGCTGGTCTTGGAAGCAAGACCACGCAGAGCAACACAGGTTAAAATCCCCGATTCATGCTTAGAAAGCAAACTCATGTAAGGTACTAGGCGCATCATAAAAAATCAATTAAATAAATCAGCTGCAGCTTTCTTGAATCATCTCATAGTAGTTACAGATCATTTCTTTATGGATACCTTTTAGGTATAATCGATTACATCAAATATGAATAACGTACACCTCTAGTAACCAATGTCAAAAAAGAGATTATTTGACAATCAGTACCTATAGGTTCGCTAAAGTCACTCCACCATTTGTTTAATTCAAGGCAAAAAGAACCTATGTGACAGGGTAGATCAATGATGTTTTCATCTAAAGCAGTTATTCTATGCACCCAGAAGAAGGGTGGATATTTTGTAAGATGAGCAATATCTTCTACCCAGAATGCAATGCCGAGAGTACCCTAGCTGCAGATTTGTGCTTATTTTGCAAACATGATTACATTTCATCAAACATGCAGAAGGTAGGGAGATGCACAATTCATGTTTAATGTTCGGCATTCTACTAGTTACTTGTCAAGTGAGGAGGAATCCTGAAGTAGGGCTAAAGAAGCACTAATGAGGTTCAGTAGTTATTGAAGTCACAATTAATAGAATAGTCTTTTTGAAGGTTCACTTAACCAATACCATAGTTGAGGTTTAGGTAGCCTGGAATGCTTATAAAGATATCGAAAGCGAGAATTTGCCATCTCCTTTTTGGTTTGTGAGTATTGAAAATGCCCACAGTTGCCAATTGGCTCTCGATTGTGCATCTATTTGTTATTCGGTCTACAGGATTGTCAATACATTCAAGAAAGATTAATTGTAAAACATTGATCTTGTTCCTAGAGTACTATCTAAAACTGGCTATTTAGTTTCTAATCTATGTGGACATGATTTGATTTCCATCCAAGAAGGCAGTTCAGAGGTAGGGGATCAGAAGCAGTGGCTTGATTGTTTTGATGTTAATAGTTTGTGGCACTTCTTAAATTGTGTGGCGGCAAACCACACATATGCACAGGCACTTTAAGATTGTCTAGAGTTAGTAATGGTGAGTGTCATATAACTAAGATGGTGTCATGTATTAATGAGATAACACACTCTAAGTAGCAAGCAAATGCATGATGCCTATACATGTGGCTGTGTTTAAGCACATGTAGTGTCTCATATGAGTGTATTGGAAAATCACTGATTAACAAATTAACAGAGATAGATTACAAACATTGATATACATCCCTAGTGATTTATGCTTATAAATTCTTAGCTCAATTAATATTACAGTTTGCTAATAAAACTACTTACAGAAACAAATGATATCCTTCATTGGTAGTTAAACCTATGGGCAGTTCGGTCTTTGGTGGAGCGTTCTCCCTATTCCCTCTCCTAAGCTCAGATGCAGCACACACAAACCCACATATTGAAGGTAATACGGCTTGCTATTAAAACACGCTTCAAATTGAAGAGTCACTTGATAATTTATAACCCTATTTTTGATTATAATAATAATAATAATAATAATAATAATAATAATAATAATAATAATAATTTTGCATTTATATAGTGCTATGAACCCTCAGGTATCGGAGCGCTGCTTATTATTACCCACGGTGTGTGGTGCTCATTTATCGACCTTGGAAGGATGAAAGGCTGATAGCATGACAGTTTATTTTGTCTTATTGGCTTGCAATATAAACTCTTTGACATTGACAAATAAAATTGTAAAAAAAGAATCTATATTATGATTAATGCATTTATGAATATAGTGACACTACAATGCTCCATTTAAAATAGAACGCTCTTATAAACAGAATACATCCAATAGATAAATATTTAATAGCTCCATTTTATGTAATAACACATTTGTAGAATCCTTTACCACATTTCATCAACAATTTTTTGAGTTAAATATAAATGAAGATACTTTAGTGGTTATTAATTGGGATTATACTATAAGGCCTCTATTAGGGGGTGATATTGTTTCATGTGTAGCTAATATCAAAGTCAACTATGAATGTTTCTGATTCTCTGTTGAAACAAATCAAACAATTTGAAACATTATAAAATACGAATCCCAAAATCGGTGTACATTAATAGATTATTGCTCAATGAACTGAATGCAATAGAATTGCTTTAAAGTGAGCTTGTGGTACTATTTTAAAATATAAACCAAAAATATATCACCATTCAAATCATTTTTTGTTTCTTATTTAAACTTTAGAAAGCAATGCCCCATAATTATGTGTATTAAAAAGGGGAATGGTATGAAGGTCCATAGACATCTTTGACGTGTTTACTACAGGACGTATATGAATCTGAACATAATTCTACTAGTTCTATCTTGAATAATTGTTTTGAAACAGTACACCACACGTCATACCCATTGTGTGATTTTAGCTCCTTAGATTCTCCCATTTCTTTAGATAAATGTAATAAAGTGATTCTTGTTCCTAAAAAAAAAAAAGGCACTGGGACCGAATGGATTCACATCAGATTTTGTAATGATCCTCCTAATATGTTTGCCCTGAGATTAGTGATTTTCTTTTCCCTCTTTGATAAACAATAGTAGTTCTAGAGGATCTTTCAGAAGCTTTGTTAATCCTAAACCTGATAAAAATTGTGAGCTTCGAAAAAATGTTAGGCCTATATACCTTACTGTTTCTGTCGCTCGCAGTCGCGGCCATCGCCGTGACTGGCGATGTCTTCCGCGTTGGAGTTTGAGAGGACGCAGAGGAGGGTTACTTTAGTCCCTTTTCTGTGTTCGCAGCCGCAGCTCCAAACGCGGGACGCAACGCTGCCGGGAGTATTTAAATCCCCGCCTCCCGGCAGGTCGTTGCGTTGCAACCCCCTCTGTTGTTTACCTTTCGACTCTGGGTCCTTCGCTCTTCCTCTGCACTTCGCTTTGGAACTACTTAGGGGTTTTTTCCCCATGGCTACTCTTCTCCACCGCCTTCCCTGGGCGGCGCTACCTGTGCCTTTTTCTCCGGCGCTCTCTCTCTCTCTCTCTCTCTCTCTCTCTCTCTCTCACCCGTTCTTCTTCTCTTGCTCTTTGAGTCCAGTCAGCCTGGGGTTTTCTCCCGTGCTCCTCCGCAGTGCTTTCTTGGAAGATTTCTACCTCCACCTCAGCCATTTCAGATGCTGCCTTCTCCGCCTGCTCTTCAGGCCTACTGCTGCCGTTGGGCTTGGACGTTTTGTGGCCACACCCTCATTGTTGGAGATCCTTCGCTTCCTTCTTTCATCTGTTAACAACTGGCCTTCTGAGACAAGACTTGACACCTCTTATCAGGGTTTTTTTTCCCTTGCGGGTTTTTCCCTGTATTTTCTGGCTTGGTTCCGGAAAGGAGGTCACTGAGCTGCTGTTCTCACCCAGCGGCCACAGTGGCTTCTCTCCGTGACAAGCCCACGCACCAGAAGAAGGAGAGAGACTACCTGGCACGTCGAGGCCTGCAAGATACCATCGACTCGGAAAGTTCAGGTGAGGAGAGCGTGTGTACAGGGGGAACTCAGCCAAGGGTACCGTTCAAGTCACAGTTTCTGATTGTAAAGTATTTGCTAAAGTAATGGCACATAGAATTAAACCTCTTCTTAATGAAAGCGGACCAAACCGAGTTTGGCTAAATTTGACATTTCTCTGGTAAAGTAAGACTCTTTCTAGATTTTCTCACGATTACTCGTAATTCAACTGATAGTTATGTGGCTATTGCTCTAGAAGCTTTTGAAGCACTTGATGGAGTAGAGTGGGACGATTTCTTTGAGGCTTTGAAAAGACATGGCTTGGGATCTAAGTTTATCTCTCATACAATTTCTTTACTCTAATCTTAGAACATCTTTCTTCATAAATGGATATTTGACTAATTCTTTCTTGCTTCTTAGGGGAACATGAGATGTGTTCCACTTATCTCCAATACTTCCTTTAGACCCATTTATTCAACTGATATGACAGAATATTGAAATATATGGGATGTCAAATATGAGCACATTGAAGTTATATTGACAGCTTATGCTGATTATATATTTTCTTTTAATGCAAAATCCTGGAACTAGTTTCTAGCACCTACTTGACTCCATTGAACTCTTTTCTAATGTTCCTGGATATAAATTAAATTAAGGTAAATCAGAAATACTTCCTCTCAATTCATTTTTCTATAAACATGCATTTCTTGATTTTGGAATGAAATGGTTCCCCAATGGTATTAAATGTGTGGCTGTGTATATCTGTACCTCAACTAAATATATAATTCAATAAACACTTCATATATATCTGAGTACTTCATGGTCCCTATTATATCAGGATGAGGGAAATGGTAATAGGCAATTCAAATGATGTTTCCCCTGTTGTTTTATATATACTATATATGTTTGCTCTGCCCTTTCCCTCTGAATTATTTAAAAGACATGTATTTAAGTTTTACTGCATTTTGTTGGGGCTAGAAACGTTCTCATAATGCGCTTTGTAAATGAAAACTATTTAGAGAATATTGGGGTGAAACAACCTCCATCCTGGTTCCACCCAATGAGTTTATTAAACCCTCAGTGTGATTAATTTTAGAGAAACATTTTGTTTCTCCTATTCCTACAATGGATACATTTTAACTAACTAGGAACAGTAAAGCTCTGGAATCAATCTGCATTAAGGCTACGGCCTTACAAAGTGAGAACATTTGTATATCCAAACTTCAAGAAACTTTCTAAGTACATCTCTGGAGATTTATGGATATGTATGGATTAATATAATGTTGGCGATTGGGACGTCTATACCTTGGAAGAGCTGATTGGATAAAGGCACACAAATGGTTAATCAGCTCTTTGGTGATGGACTTCCATTGGCACTAAATGAATTTGCTCATCCCTTGTCTTTAGTGTCTCAATATATTGACATTGTAGTTACTTATTTCAATGATCAAGCTGTTATCCCTTAAAATGACAGATTGTGATACTGTAGTCTAATTAATAGTACAAACTTCACATTTCATATGATTAGTGAATTTTATAAAAACAGAAGTATTCATTCAATGTAGAAACAGATTATGAAATAGAATGGGATGGCAATATGTGGTCTTTAATATGGACCTGAGTTAATATTATTTCCACATCAGCTAGTTAAGTGACAAGGACGAGGTAGCTCATCCTTGGGATTACCTCCCTGTGGCCAAGGATGAGATACCTCGTCCTTGGCACTTAAGGGGTAAATGAAGGAGAAAACTTTAGAAGGCGTTGAATGGCGAAATACCGACATCACCAAAAAGGCCTTGGCACCGGGGGGGGGGGGAACCCCATGGCAGTTAAAATGTTAACCCAAGCTTTGTTTTCTTCATACATAGGCCCTTTCTAACTCTTACAAAATGATTTATGTCCATATGCATAACTAGTAATAAATGCTTGTCTTGTCAGGATTTGGAATGCACCTTTAAATGTAAGTTTTTAACTGGAAATGTGTTAAAAGAGTATGGCACAAGTTTTGGAAACTGGTGCAAAATATATTTAAGACTAAGATTCCATTGACAATTGAAAATATATTTTTAGGCAATTTGGCATTTGAAGCAACAAGTCCTTGTGTTCCCCTGTTGACGTTCTTGTCTTGATTGCAATACATGTCCTTAGAGTTAATTCAACACAACTCCATAATACCAATATTAGTTCTTGGTGGAATGTTGTATGCTATGTATACAGAACCGAAAAATGCCTTGCTGTAACGTCTAACTTAATGCAGGAGCAAAAAATTAAATTTCATATGTTTTTCCACTTTCTATCATATTGCAACTCTAGTATAATATAATGCTTACCCTATAAATAGAATATTGTTAATATTGTTTGTTATTGCTTCATATAGATATTACCTGTGTGTCTTTTCCTTTCCTCATGTACTTTCCTGTGATTGTTTTAGCTTTCCCAAAATATTTTTTATAGGTTACTCTATGTATATAAAAGTGAAAATGTGTGGGTTTGTGGCAAAGTGTATGTTCCGTACACAATTTCACACCATTTCACCAATATGCACCACATTTTGCACAGTCATCTATTAGGACCCTCCGAACATGACTGGCTACATGACATCTGGACACCCAACCCCTTTCCCGGATTTTAGCAAAAGTGAAAAATTGGGTGTGGGTTTGTGGCTTCGGGTATGTTCCTCTACAATTCCACAAGGTTTCACCAATCAGCACCATATGTTGTACAGTCACCAGTAACCACAGACTCAATAAGGATTGAGATTTCCAGATCATGATGTACTTTAATACTAATAACCATTATGAGTGGCTTCAGCTATTTATCTAAACATTAGAGCCATAGCAAGTGCTCATAGATGCAACAGGTCAAAACATCTAAATTCACCTTAAGGTTAATAATGAAATGTGAATTGGCGAATGTAATTAAACCTTATTTAGAAAGCTTTTATTTCAAGGTAACTGAATACCAATTGCAAAAACCATCACAGACAGATAGAAAATAGGAAACAAACCTCAAATTGAAGAAGAGGAAATCTATATAAAACTTAGGGTGAGTAACAAAATGTGTAACATAAGACGTATCATGGAATCAAGAGAATAGATTCCAAGAATGTGTATAAAATGGGTTGTTTTTGTAAATGCTTTGAAAATATTTGAAACTTTCTTTGTTTCTGCTAGATTCTCTACTGATGAACCACGGGTAAAAAACTATGGTGAAACACGTGTAGAGAGAAATTAAAGTTTGTGATGAGGAACTGTAAAAATAAAATACGAGAGAAATGAAAGTTTGTGAAGAGGAACTAAAAAAATAAAATACAAAGAGTAACACAACAAAGTGAATCATTAGTGAATTATTAATCATTATATAAAAGAATATTTTTCAGTTGGCGCACAGAAAATGGACACCATTTGGGAATAATCAATGTTTTAGTTTATTGCAATGGTCACAATAAAGGTGCCCTCACATGCTGACAACTGCAAACTATCAGGACTCACCCAGGAGAAATTGCCTAATTTGACTGGAATTTTTGCGAACAAATGTTCCCTATACAATTCCACACCATTTCACCAATAAGCACCAAATGTTGCACAGTCACCTGTTAGGATCCTCTCGACATTACAGGCTACATGACATTTGGATACCCCACCCTTTTCCCTGGATTTCAGCAAAAGGGAAAATGTGTGTGTGGGTTTGTGGCTTTGCGAATCTTTGTTCCTTATACAATTCCACACTATTTCACCAATCTGCACCACATTTTGCAGTTACCTGTACCTATGAGGTAATGAAAGCCCAGGCAATGGTGGGTATATCATCTAGTAGTACATATTTGGTGATACTATGTACTAGAATTCTATATTTTACTGGAGCCTATTTATTCATCCTTCATTTTTGATGCTAGATTAATTGTTTCATTAAGCTCTTCAGCTCGTTATATAGGTGGTGACAGTGCAGGGAACACAATGGTTCTAGAGAAATTACAGTATTCTAAGTTGGATATTCATTATTATCCCTTTAACTTTTGAACATACATGTTTTCTAAATTTCCCACACATAGAGAAATCATCTGCATTTTTAATATGCTTAACACATATTTATTTCTATGAAAAGTTGCTTAATTGTGTTGTTTGCATTGAAAAGGCCAACCCACAATATGTGTTTAGGGCCACAGAGTAATATGTATAGTCTTTTGCTGTTGGATTAGATAATCATCAGACATCTGTCAGGCCAAGTATTTCCATGACGTCTGGTGCACTATGACAATATGTTTGCTATCTCTCTATTGTGGAAACACTGTGCTACAAAAATGTATGAAATCAGACATTCATTCCCTTGCCTACTATAGTATTTTTATTCATGGGAACATAGAGAACATACAACAATTCAATCAAGTTGTAATACATGTTCATGCAGGAGATGTAAAGATGTTCTAACATGAAAAGATCCTGGCCACATTTAACTTTGATAGACCCCATCAGCCTTAACCATCTTCAGCTGCAAGTGGTACTAGTGTTGGTTGACATGTAAGGATAAGAAATCAGAGGACCTTTCATGGAAAAACCCCAGTTACAAAACCTAGCAAAAACACAAGCCCTGCTTATTTTTGGATTTGCTAAATTAGTGGATAATTTACAAGTTTAACAACAACTTGATTGATTATCTCGGAGCCTTCCACCCTTATTCTTTGCAAAATTAACTCTGTGTCACCTGCCAACATTAATGTGTGAACAATACTAATGTAATGCAGTTATTTGTGGTGACAGGGGAATCTCCATAAAAAAATCAGTAACCTCAGCCCTTAGGTCTCTTATACACCAAACATTGTCAGGGTAATTCATAGAATTTCGCAGAAAAGTGTCGCAAGCGGCTGGCGCAGAGTGTCCGCGTGCGATTGTCTGCGCCAGGCACGTGCGCTAAAACCGATTTCCGCGCACAGCGTATTCATGGATTTCAGGCTCCCAAACCAGCCGTGGCGCAGAGTATCGCAGCGACCCTGCAGCAGCGCCAGTAATGCCCCCAAGAACGCCCTAGCGCAAGGAAAAGCCATCAAAATCGCTAAATCATCGCAAAGGGCTGCGCTAACCCTGGACCAGTCTACAGGGCTGCCAAACAAGGAACGCAAAGCGGGTAACGTGCATATCAGGGGTACGCGTGAAGTTATACACGCGATTAGCCAGGGTACGTGTATTACAGGGGTACGGGAAGTTCTACACGCGATTGGCCAGGGTACGTGTATTACAGGGGTACGCGTGAAGTTTTACACGCGATTAGCCAGGGCACGTGTATCACAGGGGTACGCAGGAATTATCACACGCGATTTGGCTGGGTACGTGTATTACAGGGGTACACGGGAAGTTCTACACGCGATTCAGCTGGGTACGTGTATTACAGGGGTGCGCGGGAATCTCACATGCGATTTGGCCAGGTACGTGTATTACAGGGGTGCGCGGGAATTATCACACGCGATTTGGCTTGGTACGTGTATTACAGGGGTGCGTGGGAAGTTCTACACGCAATTGGCCAGGGTACGTGTATTACAGGGGTACGTGGGAATTATCACATGCGATTTGGCTGGGTACGTGTATTACAGGGGTACACGGGAAGTTCTACACGCGATTTGGCTGGGTACGTGTATTACAGGGGTGCGCGGGAATTCTCACATGCGATTTGGCCAGGTACGTGTATTACAGGGGTGTGCGGGAATTATCACACGCGATTAGGCTGGGTGGGTCCTCACAGGTGTTCCCTGTACACCCTCCACGGCCCCTGCAGGCAGCCCACAAAACAGGGGACTACCCTGCACACCTGCTCATGTCCCCCTGCACCCCCACCCCCCAGCAGTGCAGGGGCAGCCTCCACCAGGCCCCCACCCATGTCTCCCAACACCCCCACCCCCCAGCAGTGCAGGGGCAGCCTCCACCAGGCCCCCACTCATGTCTCCAACCACCCCCACCCCCCAGCATCCAGGGGCACCCTCCACCAGGCCCCCACCCATGTCTCCCACCACCCCCAACCCCCAGCCACCAGGGGCACCCTCCACCAGGCCCCCACTCATGTCTCCCACCACCCCCACACCCCAGCATCCAGGGGCACCCTCCATCAGGCTCCCACCCATGTCTCCCACCACCCCCACCCCCCAGCAGTGCAGGGGCACCCTCCACCAGGCCCCCACCCATGTCCCCTATCACCCCCACCCCCAAGCAGTGCAGGGGCACCCTCCATCAGGCCCCCACCCATGTCCCCTATCACCCCCACCCCCCTGCCACCAGGGGCACCCTCCACCAGGCCCCCATCCATGTCTCCCACCACCCCCACCCCCCAGCAGTGCAGGGGCAGCCTCCACCAGGCCCCCACTCATGTCCCCTATCACCCCCACCCCCCTGCCACCAGGGGCAGCCTCCACCAGGCCCCCATCCATGTCTCCCACCCCCCCCACCCCCCAGCAGTGCAGGGGCACCCTCCACCAGGCCCCCACCAATGTCCCCTATCACCCCCACCCCCCTGCCACCAGGGGCACCCTCCACCAGGCCCCCACCCATGTCTCTCACCACCCCCACCCCCAGCAGTGCAGGGGCACCCTCCATCAGGCCCCCACCCATGTCCCCTTTCACCCCCACCCCCCTGCCACCAGGGGCACCCTCCACCAGGCCCCCATCCATGTCTCCCACCACCCCCACCCCCCAGCAGTGCAGGGGCACCCTCCACCAGGCCCCCACCCATGTCCCCTATCACCCCCACCCCCCTGCCACCAGGGGCACCCTCCACCAGGCCCCCATCCATGTCTCCCACCACCCCCACCCCCCAGCCACCAGGGGCAACCTCCACCAGGCCCCCACCCATGTCCCCTATCACCCCCACCCCCCAGCAGTGCAGGGGCACCCTCCACCAGGCCCCCACTCATGTCCCCTATCACCCCCACCCCCCTGCCACCAGGGGCACCCTCCACCAGGCCCCCATCCAAGTCTCCCACCACCCCCACCCCCCAGCAGTGCAGGGGCAGCCTCCACCAGGCCCCCACTCATGTCCCCTATCACCCCCACCCCCCCTGCCACCAGGGGCACCCTCCACCAGGCCCCCATCCATGTCTCCCACCACCCCCACCCCCCAGCAGTGCAGGGGCACCCTCCACCAGGCCCCCACTCATGTCCCCTATCACCCCCACCCCCCCTGCCACCAGGGGCACCCTCCACCAGGCCCCCACCCATGTCTCCCAGCACCCCCACCCCCCAACAGTGCAGGGGCAGCCTCCACCAGGCCCCCACTCATGTCCCCTATCACCCCCACCCCCCTGCCACCAGGGGCACCCTCCATCAGGCCCCCACCCATGTATCCCACCACCCCCACCCCCCAGCAGTGCAGGGGAACCCTCCACCAGGCCCCCACTCATGTCCCCTATCACCCCCACGCCCCTGCCACCAGGGGAACCCTCCACCAGGCCCCCCCTCCACCAGGCCCCCACCCATGTCTCCCAGCAACCCCACACCCCCCAGCAGTGCAGGGCCCCCTCCACCAGGCCCCCACTCATGTCTCCCAGCGTGCTACGTGTATTTCAGGGGTGCGCGGGAAGTCCCACTCGCGAATAGCCTGGGCGCATGCATTTCAGGGGTGCGCGGGAAGTTTTACACGCGACTTCAGCAGGGTACGTGTATTTCAGGTATGCGCGGGAATTCTCACACGCGATTTGGCTTGGTACGTGTATTACAGGGGTGCGTGGGAAGTTACACACGCGATTAGGCTGGGTGGGTCCTCACAGGTGTTCCCTGTACACCCTCCACGGCCCCTGCAGGCAGCCCACAAAACAGGGGACTACCCTGCACACCTGCTCATGTCCCCCTGCACCCCCACCCCCCAGCCACCAGGGGCAGCCTCCACCAGGCCCCCACCCATGTCTACCACCACCCCCGCCCCCCAGCCACCAGGGGCAGCCTCCACCAGGCCCCCACTCATGTCCCCTATCACCCCCACCCCCCAGCCACCAGGGGCAGCCTCCACCAGGCCCCCACTCATGTCTCCCTGCACCCCCATACCCCAGCCACCAGGGGCAGCCTCCACCAGGCCCCCACTCATGTCTCCCACCACCCCCACACCCCAGCCACCAGGGGCACCCTCCACCAGGCCCCCACTCATGTCTCCCACCACCCCCACCCCCCAGCAGTGCAGGGGCAGCAGGCAGTCGGGCAGCAGCAGGTGGGAGCGTGCTCGGGCTCTGGGGGGCAGTAGTTCGGCCTTCCGGGCAGGAGCGTGGTATTCCGTGTGCGTACGCGTGGCCAGCTTGGTACGGAGTGATTTTGCACGTGAAAATCCTGCACGTCAGCGTGAAAACTGAGGAAAGGCCCTCAGCGCGTAAGCGCGTCTGTGACGTGACCCGCACAGGTGTTTCCTACACAGCACGTGATGACAGAGCACACGTGGAAAGACTGCACGTCAGAGTGTAATCGCGTGTGATTGGTGGAAATGGCCCTACACGCAGAAGTGACAAAGCATGTAATAGGTGGAAATGGCCCTAGCGCGTACACGCCGCGTAAGTGACGCTGGACGTGTGGGCCTGTATAAAAGGTACGTGTAGAACATGTTTTCCTTGTACGTGCTTTTCGTGGAGAGCGAGTGGGTGAATTCTGTACTTCTTGTCGTTTCACACGCGATTTACTTCACGGCGTTTCTAGTTCGTATTCCCTGTTACCTCTGACAGCTTTTTTTCTTTTTTCTCCTTTACTGGTTTACCTGGGCCTGTTCCCTCAAACAGTGTTCCCTTCTACTGTTGTCCTGTCTCCTCAGACAGCGGACAAATCTTCTTTTGGCGGGGGTGTTGCCAACCAAACGTGCTCCTTTTACACGCTCGTTTACCTGGCAGACGGTGAGTCACGCACGTATCTAACATCTGTGCTAGCCCCGTGTGTAGCCTACCCCTTCAGAGGTCATTCTAGGCTGCGTGTGACACGCATACGTTCATTCTTGTGTTTCTGGGTGCCACAGCGTAGTGCAGGTTTTTCTTTCTGCACACGTGGTCTAGGAGGGGTTGCGTGCACGTCATCTCCCTTTTTTGGGCCTCCTGTGCGTTGCGTGACCCGTCATCTTTCCCCAGGGGTTACATTCAGCCTTGCTAGAGCACTAGGGTACAATTACCATCTGGTACCCAACCCCTTTGACCCCCAATTGCCCAGGACAATAGTCTACATCCACTCCCATACGCACATTAATATCAGTGCCATGGCTGGGAGGCGAGGATTCCGTAAGGGTGGCAAAGGTGGAAGAGCCACAAGTGGTGGCCGTGGTGGATCCGGTAGGGGACGTGGTCGTAACTTGCAGGGTGAGCCTGTCCCCCCATGTGTGGAGGACCAGTCACGGGCACCCATAACCCCCCCCCCTCCCATTGAGGCTGATGTGGCTGACACCATCCATGCTCAGCCCTTGTTGGACCAGCCCATTGTGGCACCAGACCTGGCTGACTTCCAGGTCAGCAGGGCTACGACACGTGCGCTGGTGCACGTTGATGCCATCATGCCATGTGGATCTGGGGCAGCAAGGTCATCTGCTGCACCAAGTAGGCAGGGCGGAGAGGCTGCAGGGGCAGCTGCGGCTCCATCCACCCCAGCCCCCACACACCCATCCAGGACAGTGTCGGTCCTAGTCCATGCTGCTGACATTCCCCCTGACACCATCACACTAGAGCTAATGCCTACACCAACTCCCATGCTGAGTGTGCAATCCCACACTCCTGATACAGAGTCCACCAGGGCTCCTGCCCCTAGTGTCCAGAGCGGCGCAGGACACTCAGGATCACCACCACCTTCCAAGCGGAAGAGGAAGAGTGCTCGTCCGGCACAGGCTGATGCCCCAGACACGGCTACACAGTCCGGCCCGTCCAGGAAGCCCAGCTTCACGGATGACGAACTGAATGCACTTGTCGAGTATGTGTCCGGACATGACAACGAGATGGTCATTGTTGCAGGATCCAAGACCACACCTGCACAACGCCAGGCACACTGGCAGACCGTTGCGGACATCGTAAGTGCCCTTGGAATTGTGAGGCGCACAGCCAATGATTGCTATAAGCGCTGGAATGACCTAAAGCGCAGGGCAAAGAGTAAGCTGGCCTCAAGTCATGCCGCAGCTCTAGTGACTGGAGGTGGGTCTCCAGTAGTAGACATGGAACTCACTCCACATGAGTCAGTCGCTGGGACCTACGTCACGGAGGAACAGATCCAAGGCGTGGGAGATCTGGCTGATTACGAGGCATTGTCCGGTGAGTGCACATGCATGTGTGTGTCATCCATGTGCATGGTGTGTGTGTGAGGGCTTCTGTTCGGGTGCCAGGTGAGAGTGTGTGCGCCTGTCATGATCTCTGCTTCCAAAAGGTCAGGGTTTTCCCAACTCCCTTGGAAGCAGATCCATAACCCAGGTTCCGAGTGCCAACCAGTCCCAATTGGGACCTTTTGGACCCAGTCCTGGCGCCAGTGGCACCAGGCTCATAAATATGCCCAGTCCCAGCGCTGGAAGCGCCGGGCTCATAATGCTTGGGTGGACTTACCTTCAGCAGACCATGCTGCTTACTTGCCTGCCAGTTGAGCCTCTGATCCTCTTCTGTTTGGAACTACTTTTCCTGTTGGGTGGGGCTGGAGCCACTCCCTAGATTCAGAACACTGGAACTCTTCTGGAAGGCAGGAACTCTTTTCTTACCAGGAACTCTTTTCTTACTTAGGCGTGGCTGTGGAAGGAGACACCTAAGCACTACAGGAGGCTATTTAAACCACACCCGGTGGATGAATCTTGCTTTGCGTTATTCTGCAACCTCTGCAGCAGAACGCTCATCGTGTCTTCTGCATCCGGTCCTGGGCCTAAGGAAAAAGGCTTACCATCCTGAATCCAGTCTTCAGCAACACCTATAAAGACAAGAAAGAACAGGTTAGCATTCCGGCATCTGAAAGGCAAAGGCTTACCTACTCTTCGTACGCTCCGGAGGCCTTCGGCGCTGCATCCCGCATCTGAAAGACAAAACAAGGTGCGTTTAAAGACATTGGGGAACTTTAATACTCACGTGCCATTACTCCTTTCCACATCTAATCCAGTGGGTATTCCGGCACCCTGCAGCCGCTCCGAACTCGTACCTGCAAAATAAAAAGACAGTTAGAGCGCATAGTGAAGCAGGCAACAAGCGCTTACTTACGTGCTTCCAGGCGCTTCTATTCATCACACGGGCTCCATCTTCAACTCACTTCAGCCCGTCATCCGCCATCGCCGGAACCCTGCAAAACAAGAGACATCATTACTAAAGACTTTAAAGACATTTGAATGACTCGAAACTTACCGTTCGTGCAGTAAACGACGGACAGCAGTCCTCTGAAGTCAAGAGGCCTGCGCTACCTATCCAGTGAAGAAACTGGTTACAGCACCCTGCCCCGAGGCAGATGGAGAGCTCGGCATTCACTTACCTAAGGTGAGAGCGTTAACCTTTGGGGGTCTACAGGAGAGGAGAAGAGGAAAGAGATAGGGACACCCCAATAACCCCAGTTCATTAACCCCATATTTTCTATCTGCAGACATCTTACTCTACACGTCAGGCATACAGTGCACAGAGGTCCAGCCCAAAGAGCCAACCGGGTGCTACACATCACCTTTGAAGATACGGTAGTCACCCAGTCAAGACCGGCGCCTCTGCGAGAATCAGGTGAGCGTTACAGAACTCAAAGCCTACCGCAAAACTCTCGCCCAGGCGCTATGGAAACCTCGGATACTGACCCCCTAGCCCGGTTACTTGGGGAACTAAGGGCAGAAGTGCATGCAACTCGTCAGGAAACGAATGCTCTAAGAAGGGAACTAATTATTTCCAAGGAGAGAACAGACAATCTTGCTAGACAAGTGCTACAGTCACAAGCCGGACAGACCCCTTTACCCACATCAGGGGCAAATCTTCCTTCAACATCCTCTATGAATCCAGTGCAGATCAACCTACCTGGGAATGTACCTCTGGCTCCGCCCGAACGATTTTCTGGTGACCCAAAGAGGTTTGCAGTATTTATCAATCAGTGCCGGTTGCACTTCTTATGCCGGCCAGCAGCCTTTCCAACTGATCAAGCAAAAGTAGCTTTTGTACTTTCGTACCTTAGTGGCAATGCGGCAGACTGGTCTATCCCTCTAGTTAATCAAGATGATCCGGTTCTCCATGATTTTCAAGCCTTTCAGCTTAGTATGGAAAATCTGTTCGCAAGACATTCACAGGGGCAGGCCTTGGATAATGAGCTTCTTTCGTTGCGACAGGGTAATCAAGACCTTTTGGCTTATATTGCATCTTTCAATAGACTAATAGTGGAAACTCAATGGCCTGAGGACAAAAGGATTACGCTGTTTTATAGAGGTCTACGTGGAGAGCTCAAAGACGTTTTAGCCCAAGTAGTGAATCCCCCACAAGACTGTTCGGATTATATAGACTTGGTCGTTCAAATAGATCACAGGCTGCAGAACAGGAAGGCCGATCGTTCCAAGTTTGATGCTCGAGTATTTTCCAAACCGCCAACTCCTTCCAAAGGAGTAGACTCCGGGGAACCCATGCAAATAGGGGGTCTGAAAGGTCCTCTAACACAAAGGGAGCGGGAAAGGAGGAAACAGTTGCAATTATGCCTATATTGCGGAAACTCAGGGCACTTTCTTCGAGACTGTCCGGTGAAACCTGCCAAGAAGGCAGTAGGAGCTGCAGTTACCAAAGTTACAAACTCTGAGCAGGGAAACGACCTCGCCCGACAAGAATAGAGGTCCTCTTGCCGAGCGTGAAAACCAGTTCCGTGACCTCGCATTTCGTGATACCTATGGTCCTCATTAGCCCTGATAATCCGGATCGATTACATGCAATTGAAGCTTACGTCGACAGCGGTGCCATCGGCAATTATGTGGATCATGAAATGGTTTTGAGGATGAATCTAACTCTTTGTCCCAAGGCTGTAAAGGACGTCATTACTACGGTGGATGGTACGGAGATAGCCTCCGGGCCAGTAACGCATACCACTCAAGAGGTGACGCTAGTAAGTCAAGATGGACACCATGAGAAGATCGTGTTCGATGTGATCAAGGCCCCTCAGTTTCAGTTTATTCTAGGAATACCTTGGTTAGAGAAACACAATCCTCTGATCGATTGGCGAGCAAGAACGGTCCAGTTTCCAGAATGTGTCTCTACTTGTCACCCTCCACCTGGTGTTGCACTGGCCGCAATTTCTTCAGAGACTCCCCAGTTACCTCCCGAATATCTAGAATACCAAGATGTTTTCCGGAAGGATCAGGCTAACTCTCTACCTCCTCATAGGTCTTATGACTGCCAGATAGACCTGATACCTGGATCTACTCCTCCTTGTAGTAGAATTTATGCCCTCACCGAGCCTGAGAACCTTCACCTTCGACAATACCTGGATCAATACCTGGCAAATGGGTTTATTCGTCCTTCCAAGTCCCCTGCTTCTTCAGCTTTGTTCTTCGTTCCAAAAAAGGAAGGAGACCTTAGAACTTGTATCGATTATCGCTCCCTGAACCAGATCACCGTTAAGAATAGATATCCGTTACCTTTGATCCCTGAACTCCTGGACCAAGTCAGAAAAGCATGCATATATACAAAGCTGGATCTTAGAGGAGCTTACCACTTGGTACGAGTAAAAGAGGGCGATGAATGGAAGACGGCCTTCCGCACCAAGTATGGGCTATTTGAATATCAGGTCATGCCCTTCGGACTTTGCAATGCCCCGGCCGCCTTTCAATATTTTATGAACGATGTCCTCAGAGAGCTCATAGATGTATGTGTTGTTGTTTACATTGACGACATCCTCGTTTATTCTTCATCGGAATCTGAACATCGGAAACACGTGAAAATGGTCCTCGAAAGATTGCGTCAACACAAACTTTTCGCTAAGTTGGAAAAATGTGTTTTCAACGTGACTGAAGTTGAATTCTTGGGATTCATATTATCACCTGGCGGAGTGCGTATGGATTCAAAGAAGGTCGATGCAGTTCTCAAATGGCCATCACCATCCTCCGTAAAAGGTGTGCAAAGCATGTTAGGCTTCGCTAACTTTTACCGCAGGTTTATCCCCGAATTCTCTCGAATAGTCCAGCCCATCACTGCCTTGTTAAAGAAAAACAAACGTTTTGAATGGTCTACCGAGGCGGAACAAGCTTTCCAGGATTTGAAGACTAAATTTATCTCTGCACCAATCTTAAAACACCCTCGCCCCGAACTCCCCTACATCGTGGAAACTGATGCTTCAAGCCTTGCCATGGGGGCAGTTCTATCACAAAAGGACCCGGTAACCAATCAGTTGCATCCCGTGGCATTTTGGTCCCGCAAATTCTCGCCTCCTGAAATCAATTACACGATTACTGACAAGGAACTTCTGGCTATCAAGTCTGCCTTTAAGGCTTGGCGGCATTATCTGCTGGGGGCCCGACACACCGTTACTGTGATTACGGATCACCGAAACCTGCAATATTTGAAGACCGCAAAAGCCCAATCCTCTAGACAACTCCGTTGGGCATTATTCTTTGCCGAGTTTGACTTCATAATTACCTTTCGACCTGGTACAAAGAACGGTAAAGCCGATGCCCTTTCTCGGATGGGAGTGGAAGAACACTTGGTCAACCCTAAACCTGTACCAATCATTCCCGAACAAAGAATTCTGGGTGTAATCGCCACAGAATCCATAGAGGAAGTTAAGGATAAAGCCAGGCAACTTGTAACTCCAGCAGACATACAGAATTGGCATCTGCAGGGAAAGGACTTTGCAGTAAAGGACAACTTATTGTATTTCCAAGAACGATTATACCTACCCAGCACAGATTTACAGAAAAAAGTAATCTCTTGTTATCACGACTCTTTAATGGAAGGTCATCCCGGTATAACCAAGACCTCAGAAAAGATCAAGCGCTACTTCTGGTGGCCGTCTTGGAAAAAAGATATCAGAGACTTTATAATGTCCTGTGGAGTATGCACCCAAAACAAGAGTCAAAAGGAAAGACCAGCAGGCCTCTTACGCCCTATTGACATCCCACCTCGCCCTTGGCATACGCTTTCTATGGACTTCATCACCGATCTACCTCCATGCTCCGGATACAATACGATTCTAGTAATCGTGGACTTATTCTCCAAGATGGCGCATTTCATTCCGCTCAAAGGCTTGCCAACAGCAGCAACTCTGGCCCGAGAATTTCTCGAAAACATCGTCCGACTGCACGGTTTTCCTTCGGTTCTAATTTCGGATCGAGGTAGTCAATTTATTTCTCATTTTTGGCGAAGTTGCTGGCGGTCGGCTCAAATTGATGTGAGACTATCGACCAGTCACCACCCTCAGACCGACGGACAAACCGAGAGGACCAATCAAACTCTGGAACAGTATTTACGCTGCATGCTGCAACAAACTGAAAAAACTTGGAAAGATATCCTTTGGATAGCCGAGTATGCCTACAATAACTCTGTCCATTCGGGAACTGGGAAAACCCCGTTTTTTCTTTTGTACGGCAGTCACCCTCGAACCTCGGAGTTGGATCCCCTCCAAGATCTTGAAACACCAGCAGTAGACTACCTGCATTCTACAATCACCCAAGCCTTTAAGGAAGCTGTTTCTCACCTTCAAAGGGCTAAAGAACAATACAAGAAAGGAGCAGATCAACATCGGAAGGAAGCCCCTCACTATCAAGTAGGGGATCAAGTCTGGTTATCCACCAAATATCTATCTCTAAAAGGGCCACGCACATTCAACCCAAGATACCTTGGTCCCTATTCCATCACTACCATAGTAAACCCAGTAGCGGTCAAGTTGGACTTGCCCCCGCACATGAAGATACATCCGGTCTTCCACGTCTCTCTATTAAAACCCGTGCAACCTCAAACCCGACTAACCAAATCTCCAAAACCTATCCTAGTGGATGGAGAACTCGAGTTTGAAGTCAAAAGCATTCTGGACTCCAAGATCTCCAAATCTAAACTATTCTACCTAATTGACTGGAAAGGCTACGGCCCCCAAGAGAGATCCTGGGAACCTGCTGAATATGTCCACGCTCCTCGCCTAATCAAAAGATTTCACCAAACATTTCCTGACAAGCCAAAACCCCCGGAGAAGCCCGGTTTGGGAGGGGCCTTGAGGGGGGGTACTGTCATGATCTCTGCTTCCAAAAGGTCAGGGTTTTCCCAACTCCCTTGGAAGCAGATCCATAACCCAGGTTCCGAGTGCCAACCAGTCCCAATTGGGACCTTTTGGACCCAGTCCTGGCGCCAGTGGCACCAGGCTCATAAATATGCCCAGTCCCAGCGCTGGAAGCGCCGGGCTCATAATGCTTGGGTGGACTTACCTTCAGCAGACCATGCTGCTTACTTGCCTGCCAGTTGAGCCTCTGATCCTCTTCTGTTTGGAACTACTTTTCCTGTTGGGTGGGGCTGGAGCCACTCCCTAGATTCAGAACACTGGAACTCTTCTGGAAGGCAGGAACTCTTTTCTTACCAGGAACTCTTTTCTTACTTAGGCGTGGCTGTGGAAGGAGACACCTAAGCACTACAGGAGGCTATTTAAACCACACCCGGTGGATGAATCTTGCTTTGCGTTATTCTGCAACCTCTGCAGCAGAACGCTCATCGTGTCTTCTGCATCCGGTCCTGGGCCTAAGGAAAAAGGCTTACCATCCTGAATCCAGTCTTCAGCAACACCTATAAAGACAAGAAAGAACAGGTTAGCATTCCGGCATCTGAAAGGCAAAGGCTTACCATCCTGAATCCAGTCTTCAGCAACACCTATAAAGACAAGAAAGAACAGGTTAGCATTCCGGCATCTGAAAGGCAAAGGCTTACCTACTCTTCGTACGCTCCGGAGGCCTTCGGCGCTGCATCCCGCATCTGAAAGACAAAACAAGGTGCGTTTAAAGACATTGGGGAACTTTAATACTCACGTGCCATTACTCCTTTCCACATCTAATCCAGTGGGTATTCCGGCACCCTGCAGCCGCTCCGAACTCGTACCTGCAAAATAAAAAGACAGTTAGAGCGCATAGTGAAGCAGGCAACAAGCGCTTACTTACGTGCTTCCAGGCGCTTCTATTCATCACACGGGCTCCATCTTCAACTCACTTCAGCCCGTCATCCGCCATCGCCGGAACCCTGCAAAACAAGAGACATCATTACTAAAGACTTTAAAGACATTTGAATGACTCGAAACTTACCGTTCGTGCAGTAAACGACGGACAGCAGTCCTCTGAAGTCAAGAGGCCTGCGCTACCTATCCAGTGAAGAAACTGGTTACAGCACCCTGCCCCGAGGCAGATGGAGAGCTCGGCATTCACTTACCTAAGGTGAGAGCGTTAACCTTTGGGGGTCTACAGGAGAGGAGAAGAGGAAAGAGATAGGGACACCCCAATAACCCCAGTTCATTAACCCCATATTTTCTATCTGCAGACATCTTACTCTACACGTCAGGCATACAGTGCACAGAGGTCCAGCCCAAAGAGCCAACCGGGTGCTACACATCACCTTTGAAGATACGGTAGTCACCCAGTCAAGACCGGCGCCTCTGCGAGAATCAGGTGAGCGTTACAGCGCCTGAGTCGTATGGGTCAGCCATGTGCTTCATGCAATCCTTCCTGCGCAGCTGCAATCCTTCCTGCGCAGCTGCATTTGGCCATAGCAGTATCCCTTCTGCCAACAGTAGACATCTAGCCCAACTGCACGCCAGTTGCCCTTGAAGTGTCACCTTGCCACAACATATTTGCTTCTTTTTCACTGTTCATTCAGTCAGTTTGTTTGCATTCCACCACTTTCACTAGGCATGTCGCTGTCCACTAGTCACATGTCTGACATGGGTATGGTAAAGTGGAGTGACTTTGTTACCTGGATATCATTTGTACACACATGTCCCTGTGCAATTGGACCATTTCAGACTGGCAGCTCCAGGTGAAAAATCTGACCTGTTAGAATTAGAAAAGCTATTACATGCGGGAACTGGACTGAATGAATAGGTGCTGCCCTCCTCTCCATCTTCACTCAATAGCAATGGTACATGCCATCTGTGTGATGGCATGTGTGTTTCACCTGCCAATCACAGGCCAATGTGTGATGCCACTGCCAGGCAGCATGCAGAAAATGTGTTCATCTTCCATCTTGGTGTCATCAGTGTGTGCCATTTGCCTGGACTTCATACGCAGTGAGGGTGCATGCATGGGAGGGTTTTAGTCATGTGGGACATGTGTCAATCAAGTACTGGTTCTCTTGCTTCTCAGCCCTCAATGTGTGCCATGGTGCTAATGCCTGTTTCCATTTCTTTGTTTTCATGTCTTTGCAGGGGAAGACGCACCTGATACTGCTGGGGTTGTGGAGATGGTGCAGACCCAGGAGGGGTCCGAGGGCCGACCAACCACCAGTGAGGGACGTGGTGTGGTGGTGGGGGAGAACCCACAAGTGCTGCAGGTCGTGCTCTCAAGGGGTGTCTCTGGCTGCACCTCCCCGAGCTGTACTCAGGTGTTGATTCGGATGAGACCTACGTGCCGTCGCAGGTGAGTGTTCCAGGGAGGGATTCTGTTCTGTCTCACCCACCTGCACCAGGGTCAGAACCCTCCATGGGGATGTCAGTGTTGGCAGCTACGCCTTCGGTGGTTACGGATGCAGGGTCACACTCCGCGACATCTGATCCTGTTCCTGGGCCAGCAGATCAGAGGGGGAATGCAGTCCTGCAGCCTCAGGCAGTGCCGGCACAGCAAGGCGCAGTTCGCCTTGCCCCAGACAGGTGTGGTGCCCGCCGACGTGGTGGCCGTACGCCACCCGGCAATACCGCATGGGAGCAATCCATTTACGGTATGGCAACCCAACAGGCTGCATCATCCGAGATGATGGCTCAGGCCATGGATAGGGTGGCCACTTCCATTGTCCCCCCAGAAAGGCTGATGGAGCGACTAGAGCAGGCAACCGACTCCATCTGCCAGTCACACAGGGAGGACATGTTGGGGTCCAACAGGGACAGGCGGGCGGCACTGGCGACTCTGCAGGAGGCCATCTCCATTGAGTCCCAGGGCCACAGGGAAGACCTGAGGCAGGAGCTCCTTCACCTCAGGACGACTCTTGTTGAGCTTGAGGCTTCAACACACCAAAGGACAGAACAGCAGCTGGAGCGTCTCACCCGTACGCTCTCAGCTGAGATGCAGGCAACGAGGGCGGAGGTCCGGGCATCCCGTGAGTTGTTGCATGGGGACCTCCGCACACTCATCCTCCAGAACCAGACCTACCACACCCGCATGCTTGCAGCCATGGAGGAGCAGACTAGGGCCTTGCGTGGGCTGCCTCCCATAGTGCAACCACCTCCGGATGCAGCTGCACAGGGTGATAATAGCGACAGCAGTGATACTCCCACAATAGGGTAGCCGTGTGGGCCATGAGCCCATGGAGGTGTTTTATCTTCCCAGGATCCACGCAGGTGGGTTCTGGTGTGCATCCTGTCCTCGGACCTCCTGGGTGGCCTCCCCAACCCCCCCGGGCCCATCAATGGCCATTTTTGATTGTTTCTTATTTTTATTTTGATTTCTTTTATTCCCAATTTTTTTGGGACGATCTGTTGGCTTCCGTGGTTCCTGTGGGCATACGCTGCATTGTGGCTGGGCACATGCAGGCTTGTAATGTATTTGGTTCAGATGCTTGGGTTTGAGTCACACACACCCCTCCTGCTTCCCGTTTCCATGGGCTTGTAAAGGGTGTGCCCAAGTGACAGTGAATTACACAGTGACGTTGGACTCCCATGAGCTGTGTGGGCAGTCTGTAGTCAATACTGTGTATACATTCCTAGTGCATATTGCTGTTGTGTTGTACACTGCATGTTGCATTGATGTGTAACTCTTCTTCTGTGTCTACCTCCCAATTTGCAGGTCCCTTCCTCATGTCCACACAAGGACCTCTAGTCTGGAGATGGGGTCCATGTTGGCAGCAGTGCACCTACAACTCTACATGGCGACAACACTGCACAGTTGGTAGTGGTGGGAGTGCAGGCATTTCCAGGTGGTGAGACTACTAATATGTAACATTTGTGATGTCATGTTAATGGCACTACGTGCTCAAGTATGTTGTTGGTCCGGCATTGCTGTGAGCATTTCAGGTGTTGCAGGTTTCTAATAGTGCCACTGTACATAGTGAGACTGATGTCATGTTGTGGGGATTACTTTGTTTACCTGCAATTAGCATGACATGGCACGGTGTGTCGTGTGGCGGTGCTGGGGTTGGGTTGGCTGACATGGCACTGTCCTCTTGTTGCATTTTGCAAGTGGGTATTCATTTTAGCTGCTTCAATGTGTAACTTCACAAAACTGCATTGGTGGTGTCTGTGTGGGTAGGGATGCACACATTGTGACACTTCCAGGTGAACAATCTCAGGCTGATATGGTTTTGATGGTTCATTCTCCAGACATTCAGGATCAGTGTCAGGTTGAGTCATCATTGATTGTCAGATGGAATGTGCCAGGGCAGTGTGCACTCCACAGGGGTGTGATTTCTATGTGAAGTAATTAGCCACTAGCTGTGTACGGGCTGCCTCCCCCGTGCCCTTTCCCCTCCCATGCGCAGCGGCTGTGCATGTGGTTGGGGATGTGGGGCCACCACCATGTCCAAGGCCAGGCCCCGGCGTGTTGCAACGTTGTGCAGGACACATGCTGCCACTATGATCCTGCACACTACTGGGGGAGCGTATAACAGCTGCCCGCCAGAACGGTCAAGGGAGCGAAAGCGTGACTTTAGCACTCCGAATGTGCGCTCCACTATGCCCCTGGTTGTAATGTGGGCTGTGTTATATCTTACCTGGGGTGGCGTGGTGGGGTTCCGAATTGGCGTCATCATGTGGGGGCTGAGAGGGTAGGCACTGTCCCCTGTGGAGGTGGTGATTGGTATCATTGGTGGGGTTGTGACCTTGCTCAGTATCCAACATGCATGCATGTGCAGTGGCATACATACTCACCAAGCAGCCATGTATCGCCATGCCGCCCAGCTTCTAGGTCCCGGCTTAGGGTGGACATTCGGTAAATGAAGCTGTCGTGGGTGGAGCCGGGATAGTTGGCATATACTGAGGTGATGATTCCCTTGGCATTACATGCTACCTGCACGTTGATGGAATGCCAGTGCTTGCGGTTCCTATAGATGTGCTCAGATGCCCTGGGGGGACGTAGAGCCACATGGGTGCAGTCGATGGCACCTAGCACTTTGGGGAATCGTGCCACAGCGTAAAAATCCAGGGCGGCAGCATGCCTTTCTGCAGGTGTTCTGGGCAGGTATATGTGCCTGCGGACTGATGGGCGTGCAGTGATGATGTTCAAGACCTGGTGTAGGCAGCGTGACTGGGTGGCCTGTGACACCCCACCCACTATGGCACTTGTCCGCTGAAATGATCCAGTGGCTAAGAAGTGCAGTACATTGAGGACCTTCTCCAGGGGGCTGAGTGCTTGGGAGCACAGGGTGGGTGATGTGAGGTCATCCTCCCACTCACTCACCAGGTCCAGTATAATGTGTGGTGGAAACCTGTACCTCCCATACACCTGGTCATCAGGCATCCCGAAAAGGCTGGTTCTGGGTGTGAATATTCTGGCCCTGACTATCCTCCTCCTCCTCCTTTGGTAGCCCACTGCCACTGCTGCTAGGAACGGTATGTTCATCCTGGCGTCTGAGCTTGTTATTGTTAAAGTGCGCAATTTTATGCTTTGCGCGTGTTCTAGGCGAGCGTGTGACCCGCGCACCCCTGGAATCCAGTTCCCAGTCCAATAGCGTGTGGAAATTCACACGCACCACGGGATACAGCGTGTGACCCGCGCACCCCTGGAATCCAGTTCCCAGTCCAATAGCGTGTGGAAATTCACACGCACCACGGGATACAGCGTGTGACCCGCGCACCCCTGGAATCCAGTTCCCAGTCCAATAGCGTGTGGAAATTCACACGCACCACGGGATACAGGTTCGCTGACGTACTTGCGTGTATAAGTGCCCGCGCACCCATTAAATACACGTACATAGGCCAATCGCGTGTACGCGCACTTTTGTCCAATTACACGCGATGACACTCTGACGTGCAGTATCTCCACGTGTGCCCCGTCATCACGTGCTGAGTGGGGAACACCCGTGCGGGTCACGTCACAGACGCGCTTACGCGCTGAGGGACTCTGGTCCAATAGAATCGCGTATGCGTGCTGACGCGCTTACGCGCTAAGGGCCTTTCCTCGGATTTCACGCTGACGTGCAGGATTTTCACGTGCCAAATCACTCCGTATCAAGCTGGCCACGCGAAAACACACGGAAAGACCACGCTCCTGCCCAGAAGGCCGAGTTACTGCCCCCCGTGCCCCGAGCAGCCTCCCACGTGCCATCTGCTGCTGCCTGCCTGCCTGCTGCCACCGTGCCCTGCCATTTGGTGCCTGCACATCAGCCATCTGCAGGGGTCCAGTTGCTGTGTCCACCCCTGCTGGAACTGAAGACTCCCGACTGGGATTACATCGCTCCACAGCCCAGCCCCAGGACCCAGTTGCCCACCCACACCTGCCTCTGGGGTTGCCATGTTGGGCACTTCCACATCTGGCACCAGTGGCAACCCCAGGCCAGAGGGGCAGAGGGGCACCAGCTTCACTGTCACCGAAGTTGGTGTCCTGGTGGAGCATGTCCTGGGGCAGTATGATGCCCTCTTTGGATCGTCCCGCGCCAGCAAGGAAGGACGGCAGAGGATCTGGGCCGACTGTGTGGTTGCCATCAACGCGGAGGGGGTGGCAACCCGCGACGTCCTGAAGATCAAGAAGCGCTGGGAGGACTTGAGGTCCAGGACCCTTGTGAAGGCCCGGCGCCTCGTGGAGGGGGGCCGGGGCCGCATGAGTTCCATCCAGATGAGGGTCCTGGAACGCGTACGCCCAGCGCTCCACGCCCAGATCCTTGAGAGGGAGGCCCGTCTGGAGTTGAGCGGTAAGTGTCCATGCATTACTGTGTGAGACAGGGCATGTTGCGGTGTGCTGGTTCTATGATACTTGCCTGTATGTGTGCCATAGGCCATGTATGCATGTATGTGTGCAGGGACATCATGGTAATGCATGTGCAACCAGTGATGTGTGACCCACATGGTTGTTGCATGTGTTCAAATGCCGCATGGGGAGCCCTATGCAGATTTTGAACATGAGAGCATGCCAGTCTCTGTACCTGGACATGGGTGGGGGTGAGGGATGGGTGCTGATGCCAGGTACATATATGGTAGCCATGTCTGTGTGCCTGACCTGCGTGTCTGTGACTTGTGCATGCCATGGATGCATGACACATGTGTGTGACAATGCACAGATTCAGTAAAGCAGCCAAATTACCCTTGTATCCGCTGTGTTTGGTGTGTTTGGGGCCAGATGGATGTGACTGAGGTGAAGTGTGTGCATGTGATAGGCATGAGCCATGATGCATGTGAGTTACATATCATTGAATGTTCCAAGAGTCCATTGGACATGCATGGAAATGTCCATGGCATGCACCATGCCTGTTACTGTGTGTGTTTTGCCTGGACTGACCCATGTGTTGTGGAGGGACATGATGGAAGTGTACTTTGACAGTGGTGCTCATCTGCTATTGCTTCCTGTCTGGGGGACCATTGTACAGTGCCCTGATGCTTGTGTTCTTTGTCTCCCTCTACGCAGCGGCTAGTGAAGAGGAGGGCGGAGACGGCGCTGTGGAGCAAGGCGGCAGGGATGCCCCCACGGCTGCAGCGGAAGGGGTGGGTGAGCCCCCACAGGGGCCTGCTACGGTGGGAGACGGTGAGGAGCCATCCAGGTTGGTGGTTTGCACAGAGGAGGAGGAGGCCGCCACTGGGGCACACATGGGGCCTGGTGGGGGCATCCCTGCTGGTGCAAGTGGTGCAGTCCAGGGCCAGGGGCAGGAGGCAGCACAGGTCACCGTGGAGGGGCCTGTGCATGTCGCTGTCCCTGACCCTGTGAGTGCACCACCATGCACCAGCAGGGATGCCCCGTCCCAGGCCTGTCCGCAGGTAGAGGGGATGTCCATGTCACCTGACTCCCCTCCACCTGCGGACGTGGGAACCCCTGGCCGTGCGGAGAAGGTCCTGATTGGGGTCGCGATGCGCGCGGCTGTGATTCGTGATGCCGTGCGTGCTTCCCGGGAGGAGCACGCACAGCATCACGAAGTGCACCGTGCCGACGTGGCCCAATTGGGATCGGCCATGTTCGGGGGTTTCCTGCATGTGTTGGCCAATGTGGCGGCCCTCTCCTCCTCTGTGCAGGCTATCCACCAGTCGTTCTCCTTGCCGTCTTCCAGCCCAGATGCCACCAGGGCCCCCTGTGGACCTGCCCCGACCAATGCAGCCAGCTCGGTGGGGATCTCATCCCTGCCACAGTCGGGAGTCAGTGATCCGGCAGGGGTGGACACCAGAGCAACTGGACCCCAGCAGATGGAGGATGTGACGGCATCATCGGGCAGGGCACGTGCACGACGGCGTCGGTGGTTTCCATCAGCCTGGATGCCGTCGTGCTGGCACAGGCAGTTGCGTCGGAGGCAGCAGCACGCTCAACGTGGGAGGCATCATGGCTCGGGGCCATCAACATCAGGGGTGCAGGCATCGGCCGGAGGGCAGGAGAACCCTGGAATGGGAGTGGCTTCCGTGTGGGAGCGGTTGTGCCAGCGGATAGGTGCGGAGCGGCAGCGGGCAGAGGAGGAACGGCTCACGATGGTCAGGGCGGAGGACTCCATGCGGAGGGCGCTGAGGCGGGCTGAGTGCCTCGAGGGTCTTCGCAGGGAGTTTGAGCTTGACACTGCGTTAACCCTGCGGGACCTCGGGGCCAGGGAACATGCCCGCCTCCAAGCCATTGACCAGGAGTTCGATGATGCCCTGGCCCATGACAACAACCAGTGAGCCGTCCGAATAGCCCGCTGCCTTTGTATATAGTTGTATAGTTAGGGTTAGGTTTCCTTTGTTTTTTTGATTTTTTTTGGTAGCGATTGGACAATGCACCACTTTTTTGTATATAGTTCAGTTTTTAGTTAGTAGTCATAGTTAGGTTTAATTTGGTTGGGCTCATGGACCCAGGATGATCTTCTTCATGGTTCTTCGTTGGCTTATTTTTATTTTTCAGATTATTTTCTTGGACATTCATCTTGTTTTGTTTGATTTGCTTTGTGTTTTTTCTTATTTCATTTCCATTCTACTTGCTGTTCAATACATTATTTTTTTTATTCTTCAATGTGTCGTATCATCCCATTGCTTTCAGGCATGTCATGTTGGGTGTTTTGTCATTCACTTGCAGCCATTGTGTGTGACAGACATATGTTCAATTGCATTATTTAAATTGGGGGTGTAACATGTAATTGCCTTTGATATGTGGGTGGGTGTGATAGTTGGTTGGGCCTTTTGGCAGGGGAGGATGGGCATTACGGACATGATTGGGGAATGTTGGGACCCAGGTGCAGGGGGGCATGGATTGGACATGGGTGGGGGCCTGCTGGCAGGTGCCCCACAGTGCTGGGGGTGGGGGTGGTGGGAGACATGAGTGGGGGCCTGGTGGAGGGTGCCCCTGGTGGCTGGGGGGTGGGGGTGGTGGGAGACATGAGTTGGACATGGGTGGGGGCCTGCTGGCAGGTGCCCCACAGTGCTGGGGGGTGGGGGTGGTGGGAGACATGGGTGGGGGCCTGGTGGAGGCTGCCCCTGGTGACTGGGGGGGTGGGGGTGCTGGGAGACATGAGTGGGGGCCTGGTGGAGGGTGACCCTGCACTGCTGGGGTGTGGGGGTGGTGGGTGACATGAGTGGGGGCCTGGTGGAGGCTGCCCCTGCACTGCTGGGGTGTGGGGGTGGTGGGTGACATGAGTGGGGGCCTGGTGGAGGGTGCCCCTGGTGGCTGGGGGGTGGGGGTGGTGGGAGACATGAGTTGGACATGGGTGGGGGCCTGCTGGCAGGTGCCCCACAGTGCTGGGGGGTGGGGGTGGTGGGAGACATGGGTGGGGGCCTGGTGGAGGCTGCCCCTGGTGACTGGGGGGGTGGGGGTGCTGGGAGACATGAGTGGGGGCCTGGTGGAGGGTGACCCTGCACTGCTGGGGTGTGGGGGTGGTGGGTGACATGAGTGGGGGCCTGGTGGAGGCTGCCCCTGCACTGCTGGGGTGTGGGGGTGGTGGGTGACATGAGTGGGGGCCTGGTGGAGGCTGCCCCTGCACTGCTGGGGTGTGGGGGTGGTGGGTGACATGAGTGGGGGCCTGGTGGAGGCTGCCCCTGCACTGCTGGGGTGTGGGGGTGGTGGGTGACATGAGTGGGGGCCTGGTGGAGGCTGCCCCTGCACTGCTGGGGTGTGGGGGTGGTGGGTGACATGAGTGGGGGCCTGGTGGAGGCTGCCCCTGCACTGCTGGGGTGTGGGGGTGGTGGGTGACATGAGTGGGGGCCTGGCGGAGAGTGACCCTGGTGGCTGGGGGGTGGGGGTGGTGGGAGACATGAGTGGGGGCCTGGTGGAGGGTGCCCCTGGTGGCTGGGGGGTGGGGGTGGTGGGAGACATGAGTGGGGGCCTGGTGGAGGGTGACCCTGCACTGCTGGGGTTTGGGGGTGGTGGGAGACATGAGTGGGGGCCTGGTGGAGGGTGACCCTGCACTGCTGGGGTTTGGGGGTGGTGGGAGACATGAGTGGGGGCCTGGTGGAGGGTGCCCCTGCACTGCTGGGGTGTGGGGGTGGTGGGTGACATGAGTGGGGGCCTGGTGGAGGCTGCCCCTGCACTGCTGGGGTGTGGGGGTGGTGGGTGACATGAGTGGGGGCCTGGTGGAGGGTTCCCCTGCACTGCTGGGGGGTGGGGGTGCAAGGGGACATGAGTTGGTGTTCATTAGTTCAAGGAGACATGTGCCTTTGCTGGGGGGCATGCCCATGGTGGGTGGGCTGCCTGCGGGACATGACCAGGGATGCAGGGTAGTCCCCTGTGGTGTGGGCTGCCTGCAGGGGCCGTGGAGGGTGTACAGGGTACACCTGGGAGGACCCACACTGTCAAATCACATGTGGAACTTCCCGCGCACCCCTGAAATACACGCGCCCAGGCTATTCGCGTGTGGAACTTCCCGCGCACCCCTGAAATACACGCGCCCAGGCTATTCGCGTGTGGAACTTCCCGCGCACCCCTGAAATACACGCGCCCAGGCTATTCGCGTGTGGAACTTCCCGCGCACCCCTGAAATACACGCGCCCAGGCTATTCGCGTGTGGAGCTTCCCGCGCACCCCTGAAATACACGCGCCCAGGCTATTCGCGTGTGGAACTTCCCGCGCACCCCTGAAATACACGCGCCCAGGCTATTCGCGTGTGGAACTTCCCGCGCACCCCTGAAATACACGCGCCCAGGCTATTCGCGTGTGGAACTTCCCGCGCACCCCTGAAATACACGCGCCCCGGCTATTCGCGTGTGGAACTTCCCGCGCACACCTGAAATACACGCGCCCAGGCTATTCGCGTGTGGAACTTCCCGCGCACCCCTGAAATACACGCGCCCAGGCTATTCGCGTGTGGAACTTCACGCGCACCCCTGAAAAACACGCACCCAGGCTATTCGCGTGTGGAACTTCCCGCGCACCCCTGAAATACACGCGCCCAGGCTATTCGCGTGTGGAACTTCCCGCGCACCCCTGAAATACAAGCGCCCAGGCTATTCGCGTGTGGAACTTCCCGCGCACCCCTGAAATACACGCGCCCAGGCTATTCGCGTGTGGAACTTCCCGCGCACCCCTGAAATACACGCGCCCCGGCTATTCGCGTGTGGAACTTCCCGCGCACCCCTGAAATACACGCGCCCAGGCTATTCGCGTGTGGAACTTCACGCGTAGCCCGCTCCCCCAGGCCCGATCGCGTGAGGAACTTCACGCGAACCCCTGTAATACACGTAGCCCGCTACCCCAGGCCCGATCGCGTGAGGAACTTCACGCGAACCCCTGTAATACACGTAGCCCGCTCCCCCAGGCCCGATCGCGTGTGAAACTTCACGCGAACCCCTGAAATACACGTAGCACGCTCCCCCAGGCCCGATCGCGTGAGGAACTTCACGCGAACCCCTGTGATGCACGTACCCTGCTGAAATCGCGTGTTAGACTTCCCGCGCACCCCGGTATACACGCACACGTATTTTTTGTCAGCGGGTGTCCGTGTTTGTGGGTACCCCTTTGCACGTCATTTTTCCTGGAGGGCCACAGTATGCGACATTCATCATGGCAGTATATAGGTGCTATTTGTTGGCGCACCTTTTGGCGCACATTTCTTACAGCCGCAGAGACGCTACCGCCTGCTTTCTTGTGGCGGTCGTGTTTGTGCCTGTGCGCTGGTTTGAGCGTGCGCTTTTTTGCCCTATTCTATTCCATGAATACGTGTTTTAGGCGAGCGTGTGGGCGTTCCGCGCACTTGTGCCCTGTACTTCCCCCGTGACGCCCACGTTTTGGCAAGTTGTTCCCCATTCCGAGTGTTACGCCCGTGTTCCGCCTACTTTTGTTGCGTGCGCCGCGCTATGTGCGAATTTCGCTGTGGCCTGTGCGATTTTCGCTGTGACCTGGCGCACGCTGTTAGATGGCCTGTGCGCCAATGTGCGCCGCGCACTTTTTTATCGCACATCCGCTGGTTTTCTCGCGCACGGACTTCCATGAATCGACGTGCGCTGCTTTTCGTGCGATTTTCGCAATTGCACTGCGATTTTCGCTATTCCACTGCGATTCGCACGTTTTTGCCCACTTGCGCCGCGCTAATTATTCCATGAATCGGCCTGAAAGTGTCAACCTCAGAAAGACAAAGGGCTCAATCTGCCTTTATGTATTTTGAGCTAGTGACATTCAGTTTCATAGGCAAGTGATTGAAGCCTGCGATATCTACCTTACTAGGAACATCGAACATTGGTCTGTTCATGTCAGGCCAGGTCCATACTTTCTTTAAGCACTCTGAAGTGTTTACTCTACTTTTATTGACTTATTAAAAATACTCTTAATAAAAGTACAATAATACAAATAAAGGGCTTGATTCTCAAACATTTTCACTGGAGGAAGTAGGGAGATGCCCAATGGGATCTCAGATTTACACCTGCTGCCTAGATCTCAAAACCTAAAACTGGAGCTAGTCGATGAGCTACCTGGAGCCTCCAGTATATGCCCTTCTGTAAATAGTTATGAAAAACATTTAACATTGATATAGATACAGGCATCTTCCAATTATTTCCAGTTTAGGCTTTGAGAATCAGGAATACAGTAGCAGGTGCAAATCTGAGATGCTAATTTGCATCTCCTGATTTTCTCCAATGCTAATCCTTGTGAGTCAGGTCCTATATGTGCATGCCTCTGTGAAGACATATTGCATCTAGTTGTATTTAACTCTGAGCACTGCAAGGATTGGGAAGGGAAAAAGGAATCTGTCAAGCTATGCCGAGATCAAAAGTGAGACATTGTTGTTGCTGTTTGATTCAGTGCAACATATCAATATCGTTGTGCAAATATGCAAATATATATTACTTTCACCTCTGGGAATAACATGACAAAATAATGCAGTCTTATTTTCCTCACAGACACATATTAATGTGTCAGCTTCTGTGAATAATGTGACTTGCTCAGTTGATTAGCCAGTGCATTCAATCAGAATAAGCATAATTATCAGTAATATGCAATGGTACAAATACAATTCGGTGTGATTAATCTTGGGAAATTGACTCATCAAGGATCCTTATCAGTGCTTCATTGAAATGTTCATGTGCAGATAATACGGTGTTCCATTATTTTTGCTTCTGCTGAAGGAATAGCAGTGTCCCAGTGTGAACTAAGACCAGATCAGAAGACACCCAACAAAACGAAATTTCAAACTTCCATTAAATATCTTTCCAAAACATCAGTAGAGGTGGATTTATGGATATTATCTAAATATACTTTCGTTTTTCAAGAAGAGAATGGGGAAAGGTATGAGGAGCAGAGAGTGTGAGGCCTGGGAGCATGTCCTTATATTTCGGTGAGATTCCTTTTGCCCCTGGCATTAGACCATACTATATATCTATAAACGGAATGGCCTCATGTTAAGAGTTTTATTCATGTGCCAATAGTATCTTCATAGCCAACAGCTTTTTACATGCTGGTACAATGGGGCTAGACATTCAAACATGCAAAGCAGTTTGTTTGTTTGTTTGTTTTATTCATTTCTATAGTGCACCTGACTCTGAGGTATATGGGCGCATTTAGCAAGTAAAGGTACATTTGTTACAGAAAAGTATTAGAGTGCCAGACAAGCATCTGTTTGTTGTTAACAAATATGGTGGCAATAAACAACCGTGTTCATATAAATGTAATTAGGATTGTGATGCTTGATATTGCTTAAAGTTAATAATTGCAATAAATATGAATGTTCATAGTTTTGCTAGGACCCAGAAAGATCTGATAAACATTGTACAAATATAGGGACTGGTTCACAAAGAAGTAACTGTGCCTTACCCTTGGTAAACACGGAGAGGTGATTTGGATTCACAGACATTTCTATACGTAACATTGACTTAGTCATGACCTTCTGCTAGTAAGTCTGGAGTTAGTCAAAGTTACTAGAAGAAGGTTTTGGAAATGAAACAACCCACACTATGCCAAGTCAAGGGGGATTTCAACAATTTATTTATGAGGCTATTTTCCAAGTATTGTACACAGAATTCTTGCTGTAGTTTCTACCTGGGTTTATTATCTTCAAAAACAGTGCAGGCTTGCATTCCCAATGAAAGCTTTTTCAATAATGTGTATAATTACACATCATCATAGCCTAAGAACTTGTGATGTCAACTCCCTTTGAGGTCATTTTACACGTTCAACATTCTTTGTTTGATAAAATAAGCTAGTATAATCCATTGTGTTGGATTTTACTTGTAAAGGCTACTCTTAATCAATAGGTGCTCTTCATTACAGACAGCTTAAGCAAGTAAAAACGTGCATGTCTGCCAATACTAACGTTATTATTAATAATGCAACTAAATCATTACAAATTTGTTCTTGCTCATTGAAATGAATGGGACCCCTGTGGTTTGTCCAGTTTCTGATAATATTTGGAGTATTAAAAACGTTTACAACATTGACATTTGGTAAGAGTAAGCAAAGTAGACACATTGATAATTATGCTTCAGGAATAAAACAAGTTAATATGAGTAGAGGAGCTTGCAGACAGTGCTTTGCAGGGTTTCAAAAATCAAACATTTCACAGATCATGGAATACAATGTTGCTGTTAGTTTTACATTGTTTAGATTTCATGGCAAACATATCCTTCTCATAGGCTTATATGGCTTGTAAGTCACACATGCATAATGAGTCCCATTAAGGTTGGTAATTTCACAATGGAGAGTATTCATATCCAGCTGACAATTTGTTGAGAAAGGCTCTGGGGGAAGAGTCAATGACCTGTCTAATTTGTCTGATACAATAATTCTGTTAAGGTGGCGCAACAGTCCCAGGTAAGCCCAGAAGAAACAAAGTCAATACAAACCAGACTCAATGACGGAGTAGACAAAGTGTATGACAAAACGCAACTTTATTCACATTGTGACAAAGCTGGGACATCATACAAGCAATGGAATCTTGTCACTGTCGATGTACTTATCTCAAACAGTCACTTTTATACTACAAATCTGTCAATGACATCATAACTTAATATCAGTTACCAAAACCTACATGGAACAGGGATAGGTTAGTGGGTTTGACTACAGATAGATTCCATAGGTGTTAAACATTTTTATAGGTTTACCCACTTTTGATGGCTCCACCTGTAACCACCACTATATTGATAAAGGTTAAACTACATCATCTTCACAGCAAAGTGTTGGTTGTTATTCTACTTGATGGGTGGCATATCTCTAAAGACTTTGATAGGTTGGCAAATTGCTTACCAACCTTGGAGTAGTCATTGGGATATGGGCCAGACATTGGGCCTCATTACACCCCGGGCGGTAAGTGAATAACGATGCTGGTAAAGGATTACCGGCATTGCATACCACTCCGGCCGATTAGGACACGCCAACCCACTATTAGCGCCATGAGCACAGGCACGCGACCATCCATGCCGCCAAAACAGGGATGGCGCAAACAGGGGATCATCACAAGTCAGGTGGACATGCAAATAACGCCCTACTGAAGCCCGAAAAGTACTTTACCGGCATGGAGCTAATTCCAGCATCGCAGACCACCCGTAAACGTCCATGTGCAGTGTTCCCAACTGCCACAGGTGCACACAATCAGCACAGGTGGAGGCAATACAGACTGGGCCAGCACCAAAGGAGCACACCCCACCCCTTCCCACACCCAGTCACACTCCACAATGATTCCAATACTACTAGCAATGCTGGGGCTGGAGGACATGATTGCAGTGGAACTGCTGCAACAACAACAAGAACAACAACAACAGGCAGCACAGAGGAGACGCAGGAGGAGAAGCAGGGCGAGGCAGGGCCAGCATGCCCCACCATTGCAGCCAGTGGCACCACACAGGCAGCCCCCAATCCCTCGCATCAGAGCCATTCCATTCAACCTAACCCCTGAGCAGATCCACACCCTGTACCGTCTGAACCGGGACACCATCACCACCATTGTGGATATGATACATGACGACATTGTCAGCCTGATTGAATCACGCACCACCATCCCACCCCTACTGAAGGTAGTGTCTGTGCTTCACTTCCTGGCCACAGGCACCTACCAGCACACAGTGGGGCACATGCATGGCATATCACAACCATTATTCTCACGTATGCTGAACCAAGTGCTTGATGCCCTCCTGAAGCACACAGGCGACCACATTTCCTTACCACGGTCTGCCCAGGAGATCTCAAACACCAAAGTTGGTTTCCATTCACTAGCCGGTATCCCTGGTTGCATTGGCGCCATCGACTGCACTCATGTGGAATTGGTGGTCCCACATGCCACATGCCATGGAGGTAGCGTACCACAACCGTAAGCTATACCACTCAATCAACGTGCAAATGGTATGTGACTCAAACAAGATCATCACACGTTGCTCTGCCCGATACCCCAGATCAACCCATGATTCAATGGTCCTGTGGAACTCCACAATACCACGCTACATGGAGTGACGTGCAGGGCAGAGATCCTGGCTTCTCAGTGAGTCGCATGTTAGGCTCATGTAAATGCGATGTGGGTAGGTGATTGGGGTAGAGATGCATACTTCACCTGGCTGAGATGGGCGGGGTGAGATGCATACTTCACCTGGCTGAGATGGGGGATAGGCATACTTCACCTGGCTGAGATGGGGGGGGGAGATGCATACTTCACCTGGCTGAGATGGGGGGGAAGAGATGCATACTTCACCTGGCTCAGAGGGGGTGGGGAGAGATGCATACTTCACCTGGCTGAAATGGGGGGGGGATATGCATACTTCACCTGGCTGAGTTGGGGGGAGGGGGGAGATGCATACTTCACCTGGCTGAGATGGGGGGGAGAGATGCATACTTCACCTGGCTGAGATGGGGGGGGAGAGATGCATACTTCTCCTGACTGAGATGTGGGGGGAGAGATGCATACTTCACCTGGCTGAGATGGGGGGGGGGCAGATGCATACTTCACCTGGCTGAGATGGGGGGAGAGATGCATACTTCACCAGGCTGATATGGGAGGGGGGGTGCATACTTCACCTGGCTGAGATGGGGGGAGAGATGCATACCTCTCCTGCCTGAGAGAATGGACCATGCTCATACCACAAAGCAGGCTAGACTGGACCTGACACCTGACCACATAATGCAAGATGAAAGCTGCCCTACCATGTAAATTATGCAGTGTCACAACCATTCCATTGCCATCTACATGTGCACTGTACCTAATCAGACCGTATCCCCCTCAACACAATGCAGCTACAAGCAATTACAATGGCCAATACACAGCACCAAATACCATCAACTGAAAGGACAGACCCCCATTACTGCGTACAAAGGAGTCACATGAGGGCCAAATACATTAATACACCACTACACTGACACAGAGGTCCAACAAAAGTGCATGTCACCATTTGTTGTGCATAGTGAGATCATGATGAGGCTGCCTCCCCCCTCAATTCCCCCACACACCCTCTCCCCCCGCCCCCCTCAGCTCCCCCACACACACCCTCTCCCCCCTCCCCCCTTGACTTCCCCAGTAGCGTGCACCAGTAGTCCACATGGCACGAGTATGCATGGCTGTATCTACTGCCCTCCCCCTCTTCCAGCACCAGGTGCCCTCCTGTCCGATCTGCGCAGGTTCCTGCCAGACCTACGCACGGGGCTGGTCCTGGTTCTACTAGCAGTCGAAGCTGTTCCAGGTTGTTCTGGCAACTGTGGTGGATGCATGGTCTGCATTGCTGCCACCATTTCAGAGAGGATGTGCCGCACTGCTGCCAATTCGGCACAAATGTCCTTCGAGGATGACTCGATAGCTGTTTTCAAGGCTGCAGCACATTCCCAAATGTCATCCCTTGCCCTCCCACATCCGTTATATGCTGCGTCAACAGGCCTGTGAGCTCCTCCTGGCGCCTCTGAATATCCCAGATCCCCTCTTGTGTGGTTGGGGCTGCGGTGGATGTTGGAGGGGTTTCCGACATGCTATGTTCCTCGGGAACAGTTGGCATGGTGCTGGAAGTTGCAGGCCATGAATGAACCGGAGACAGCCCGTGCATGCTGCTGTCGTGCATGCTGCATGGGGATAATTGTGGGGAATGCAGGGGGCCTGTGGCGGGAGTTGCAACATGTAGCTGATCATCTTCCTCATCGTTAGAAACTGCTGCTGTGGCAGCTGTCTCACCCACTGTGCTGCTGGCAGCCGATGCAGTCCCTTCTGCCACTTGGGTGCTGGTGGCTGTTGTGGGTGCTGTAGTGGGGGCCGTAGAGCACATTGGTGCTGTGGCCTGTGGTGTTTTCTTGGCCTTCCGCTGTGGTGCCGGTTGGCCTATAACCCGTGAAGTGGAGGGGCAGTGTTCTCCCTCCTCGGCACTGGCCTTCTTACGTGGTGTGGCATCTTCCTCCCTGGTGTCCTCGTCACCACTGTCTGAATGCATGCCTGTGGGGGACCAATAGAGGAAGAGGGTTAGTGATGGGTCTACAGGCATCAGGCATGCATTGGGGTGGCTGCATTCATATGGAATGAAAGATGATTGACATTGGGGGAGTGACATATGGGTTGCTTGGCTTTTGGGTGGGTGATGCATGGAGGCGTCTGGGCTGACACATATGGGGTGCATTCTGCTTGTGGACAAGGTGATGCTCTGCACTGCCTGTAGGCAGTCTTGTACTCATGTGTCTGGTGGACCCTGCTCTACATCATTGCACTGTCAGTTCAGGTGGACATCATCGTGGTGGTATTAGCATTGTATCATTTGGGACACCTACCTGCATCGGCTGATGCCGGGCTCCTCGCTCCATGTCCCCAACTCCGTGAATTGCCTCTGTCCCTATGGTGGTGGCGCATAACTCCTCCCATGGTTGCAATTTGATGGGGGACTCCGCACCTCTGCCCGTCGCCATCCCCAGGTTGCAGTTGGCGGAGAGGATGCTCCGCACGCGTAAATGCAGATCATCCCAGCGCTTACGGCAGTCTTTGGGAGTGCGGGGTGTGGTGCCAAAGGCACTGAGTTTCTGGGCGACCTCCACCCTTATTTTTTTTTTTTTGCGCTGCACTGCAGCACGGGTCATGTCTGTGGAAAACACCACATCTGCATGTTCCTGCAGCGTCTCTGCCAGCATGGTTAACTCCTCTCGGGAGAAGCGCTCCTTGCACAGGAGATCAGTGGTTTTCTTGACAGCTTTCGGCATGGTGAGATGCAGCAGGTGGTGTTGGAGGTGTGGCAGAGTTCTGGGGGTCAGATGGCTCCTGGTTGTGGTGGATGGCAATGGATTGTGTTTTTAAAGATGGCCGCCGTGCTCTTTCCGTTCCTGTGCGATGACGCTACTTCCGGTTCCGCTTATTTGCGGTCACCGCTAATAGCGGTTACCGCTATTAGAGGTGACCGGTATTAGCGTTCGCCGCTAATGTTGATGGCTTGGATGCCGGAGGAGATATTTGCACTACAGACAATGCCGAAAAGGGGGATTTTTTGCCCTTTTACGGCATGGCGGTGGGGTAATTACCGGCATGCCGCAAAGCTTGTGCCCGCGTACTCATAATAGGGCACTTTTAGCGGTCTATTGCCCGCACGGACACGCTACTTCCGCCATGCCGGTAATGACCGGTACTTACCGCCCGGGTCGTAAAGAGGCCCATAGAGTAGGGGAGAGAGACCCATGGAACATTCTTCCTTCAATTAAAAGTTACCATCTCTCAGTCTCAGGCCATGAGACTGAGCAATGCCTTTGTACTTGGCCTTGTGTGGCATCTCATGTCTACATGTGTGTTTAGGGGGTATGGCAGGTGTCCGATATGTGTTTGGTCTAATGAATGGCCAGTGCTTTCCAATTAGAGTCATGTGTGATGGCAACCTGTTTGCAATAGAATTACCTTCTATTTAATAAGGTTTTAGCTGATATTAGTGTGTGTGTCATGTTTTCTATTGCCACTGGAGAAACTCTTGAGTTATTCTTCATGGAGTCTTTTGGATTACTGTCTTGTTGCACCTGTCTAACAAAGGCTAGTTGTGCTTTTATTAAACTTTAATTAATCTGGGAATATAATGCTTGCATCTTGGGAATGTCTGTCTGGTGCCTTGGTTCAGCTGTACCGATCCTCCCTAATTTCACTTTAACCTTGGCCTAGTGGCCAGCCAATGTCTGAGTTCTGCAAGGATATGCTTTTCTGTGGATTTAGCCTTTTGCGTTTTCCCGAGGCTTTGAGGCCTGTGCTTATTCTTAGATGTACTGTCCCTTCCATTTTCAATAAGATGGCTGCCCAACTACACTCTTACTTCTATGTTTGCGATCTATATTTGCTTGTCATTCATGTTGTATTCACCTTATACATTGGTCTGTAAGATTAATTAGCGGGTTTTGGGAGCACAGAGCGCAGCACCACTGCACAGGATCCATGTATAGCATGTTTTCTTTTGAAGTGCAGCGCCACTGCATGGGTTTGGTGCATTGATATAATGTGATACAGCAAGACATGTGTTATTGAGCATATGGATATGTAAATAAAGACAGGCTACACAGGTTAAAAACAAACAATTTTTCTCATTTAAAAGCGCATTTTATTTTTCATATTCAAAATGCACAGCATTTTTTCTTTTCATCTGAAATGCCTATGTTGCAAGAGACACATTTGAAGATTAATGAACTAATATAATTAACCCTATTAACATGATTCTAACTTCTTAATAATATAATGTGTTCTTCACTGCAAAATGAGGCAGGCTGAAACTCATTTCAGACTGTGCAGATTTTTTTTTTCTCTCTTCTGGTTTTTCTGTGCTGCTTTGTCCATAGTAGTTGCAGGAAGCAAGGATTCGAATAGCAGGAAATCAGTTTTGTTACAGTTGCTTACTGTAAAAGATTTCTATTGTGTGCAGAGGGTGGATAGGGCATGATAGAATTTTATTGGTTAGGATCCTTTGGTGGGAGGTAACCAGAGTTTTCTTGTATAATCTCGGGGAAGAAGCTGGGGGGAGGACATCTTGACACAGCTCGGAGAAGGACTGGGTTGATAGCTGGGGATGCCTGATTCCTAAAGCAGATTCAACTTGGTTGCAGAGACTGGGATTTCCAGTCAACAAGTCCCAGTTTGAGTGACAGCAAATGCTTGTCCTTGCTGGGTGAACACATCCAGAAGGCGACCAGCCGAAGAATTTCACATGCTAAACAGATTAGGTAATTATACATTGCAAAGTACGGGGGCAGAGTGTGCAAATACGAAACTATTCACTCAGTTAAGAAGAAAGAATTCCAGTGTCTTATCAACAGGTTTAATATTGCAAATTAGACGATTCTCGCCGCTCACAGATAATGTTGTTACTGTGCTATTTCATTTATTTCTGTAAAAAGGGTGAGATCGTGTTTAAATGCAACTTTTATAATACACAAAAATATTTGAAAGCAGACGGGTAGTGTGTTTTATTTTCTCCTTCCTTTGTGCATTTACCAATACAGTGCTGATGATGTGGGGAGATGTTTAGACAGTGCAATTGTCATTTTTAAGGTAGCTAAAAATAAGACTTGGCTGCGCTGTATGCACAATTTCATTCAGTATGAGCAATTATAACTAACTGTGTGTGTTATAGCCGGCTGCCGGAGGTCTGTGAGTCGGCAGAAAGAGAGGCCCTGGACATAGCTCACCAAATGTAAATAAGTTGGTGATAAATACCACATGTTAGCTCGCTGTTGTAAATAATTCAGTGAGAAATTGCCCATGGTGGCACACTAAAAATGAAAATGTGGTGTTCCTGAAATGCAAGCCTGAGGTCTCTCTAGTGATCACACGAACAACCTAAACAAAAATAAGGGGTTCTGGATATTGAGGCCACAAATAAAACAAAGGAATTATGCTCACCAAAAATACCACCAACCACGCATACCAACCACGCATACCAACCACGCATGTCTGTGTACTGAAATAATGCATATCCACTGTATTATTATTATACATAACCCAGTCGGAATACAATGAGTGATTGTTGCTAAATTATTTTTCGGCAGTAAGAAAATACCACCAGGCCCCAAATCTACACAAAATACCCAACATATTTATGGTGCGTTGCAGGCCGGGAAAGTGATCACAGAGCACCTACTGAATGGCAAGTGTGTCTCACACTGCCATCTGTACATTAAGGGAACCCATTTTATAATAACAAGGTGTTACTAAAAACGAATTTCAGAATGTCACAAAGGGAAACCACATTCTCAGACCTAGTGCAATATTTAGAGGCAAAGTTGTTTGCACATGGGACGTGGTCATCGAACACTACTGTAGAATGGCATGACCGCATTCAGGGTGAGGTGCAGAAAGAAAAACTAGACAATATTTTTGCAGAAGGCAGCATAATTCAGGTCTGCCTTACAAGGTTATTGAATGCAGCCGATAAAACTGCAGAGAAAGACTGTTTAATACGGCTATGCGCCAAGATCTGGTTTATTTTGAATAGGTCCCTGCGAATGCAAGAAAATGATAACCAGCTAATTAACAGGTTAAAGACTGATTTAGATGGGGCAAGCAAAAAAGAGGAGATGTTAAGAGCAGAATTGGATGTATGCCAAAAAGACATGCAATTAAAATGCAGAGATTTTGATGCTCAGTTGTCCAAAAGAAAGAAACAATTTGAGGACAGTGAGCAAGAATTGGTACACTTAAACGCCTTAGTGGACCACATTAGACAGGATAAAGATGAGATTGTTTCAGAAATGCAGATTTTACAAAAAGAAAATTTTGAAAAAGAAAGTGATCTCCAAGGTGCAGAGCAAGAAATGGTTAAAATGATTCAAGAAAAAGACAAGAGAAACAAAGAATTCAATGAATGCCAAATGCAAATGTGCGACATGCAGGAGGTAATAAATAAAATGAGTGATGAAAACAACTATCTGCAAAATGAAGCACGCAGGCTCCTTAAAAAGTGCAAAGACTTAGAACAACAAATGTGCATACCCAGGTCCCAGGAGAGGCGGCAGGGTACTACATTCAATGGAGTGGAGGTGAATTCTAGTTCTGCCCAAAGAGCTAGTGCTCCAGTGACTGGGCCGGTGACTGAACTTGGTTGCAGCGCCCTTGGGGGATTTGATACTCCCATTGGGGGCAGCCACCAATCCCATACACCTGAAACCAGGATTGAATAACAAAGTGGTGCAATTCCATGTATTGCAACAAGTAGCCCCATAAAGATAAGGAAATCCATTAAAGCCCTGATCAAACCATTTAAAAAAGGAGGGGAATGCTGCATAGAGGATCACTTAGAAGTGGTTCATGACATTTTTAAAGCAATCCAGATACCTAAGGAACAGTACAGACAATATTTTCATTTAACCTTAGATGCCCCGACGGCCAGCATCATAAGGGGATTAAATGAACAGCAGAATATGACATGGGTGGAGTTTGAAAAGGAAATTAGGCGTCATTTTTCTCCTTTTCAGTCATTGCAGGAGGCAAAGAAAGTCGCTTACACAATAACTGCTGGGCCTAACACATCCCCTCGCCAATTTTTACAGGACTTAAAAAGGACATTTTCTCGCTTTGATGTATCTTTTGACCCCAATTCCAATGACTTTAAAACTGCCCACTTCTATGGGCTACAGAAAGACATCATATCACAATTGGTCCGTTAATTTGACCGTGACAAGTCCCTTGAATGGATTGTACATCAAAGCACAAAACTATACGAGGTACTCTATTGTCAGGGTAGAGAAAGTGATAAAATGAAAGATATTAGACCTAAATCTAAAGAACCCTCAGCCACAGTGATGGAAATCAGGTCAGCCAAAATGTCCCTTGAGTCTGCTCAAAGTCCAGGCAAAAATAATTCGGCACCTGAACAAAGGGTTAATCAACAAAGGTCATCACACTCTGCACCAATGTTTCAATCACATGATCCTAGTAATAGGGAGAGCTACATCAGCCCTAGGTATTTAGGGGATAGACCCCGGACAGGATATCGGCCTGATATGTCAGGTATGAATAATAACCAAAGACAAAATCAAGATCAAAGAAATGAGGGTCCGTACCAGACATTGGGGACACAGAGCAGATTTGATCCCAACACCATGATATATGGTAATCAGGATAGACCCCGATATGTGGGTCGATTCGCTGATAATGGGAATCAACATAGGGGTCAGTACCCACAACATGAGAGACAGGACATGAGACAGAACATGAATTATACTCCACGTCAGTACAATGATTCCCCACCAGGGGACTACAACCAAAGGATGAGTGCACCCCGCTCCTCTCCACAAATGAATCAAGAGTTCAGGAACCATCCCAATAGAAATCACTCACCTGAGAGGTATCAGAATAGATCCAATCAGGGGGAAAACAACCAATATCGACCTAGGCCACAGAAAGAGGATTCTAGAGAGATGGAAAGGTTCCAGTGCCTCGAGGCCCAAGTGAAAATGTTAGCTGAGCAAATAGGGAAGCTCTATACAGCGCAAAAACAACCTTCCAAAGAGGGGGCTGATGGCCATAGCAATGACCGGGGGGCTTCTTCTGAAAAGTGACTAAGTACTCATGATACCTACAACGCCGAAAAAACAGATTGCCCTAATGTAATTTTGCATAATGACTCTGAGATGCCTAATGATGTAAAAGTGAAAGCACCAATGAATGAACATGCAACAGAAAGTGCAAATAATTCTAAAAGAGAGGTACGGTTTAACCTAGAGCTAAATCAAACATTGGAAATTTGCACAAATGAAATAAGAAAACCTGAAACTCCAAGAGAACAAAGAGACAGAATTAAGAAAACTTACTCATGCATGGAGAATATCAGTGAACAGGGAGTAAGTGGGGATGCTATAGCTCCTTCCCTGGACAGTCAAAACGGTGAACAATCACAGGCAGAAAAAGGAAATACTCAAAAGGAGGGTACAAATCAATCACCTGAAGAATTCTTTGAGCCACATATTTTTGAAGAAACTGAAAGGGCTGGTAAAACACTAAGGGGCCGATTCATGGAACAAAACACAAAAACGAAAAAAAACAGGCGCACGCGCACATGTGCGATTCATGGAAGTCCCTGCACGTGTTTACCTCGGGATGTGCGCCAAACCTGTGCATGGCGCACAAGTCACTGCAACATCCCGAAAGGCGCGCGCGACGCGGACAGTGAAAGCGCACAACCTCGTCGCATACACCAGAAAGTGAGCGGAACACGGGGCGTAACGCGCGGAATGGGGAACAACGCGCGAAAATAAGGGCGTAACTGGGCATGTACTGCAGGGAAGCAGACGGAACGCCCACACGCACTCGAACCACACATATTCATGGAATCGAATAGGGCAAAGCCACGCACAGCCAAAGACACGCACAAGCCGAAACACGTCTGCCACACGAAGGCAGGCGGTAGCGTCCCTGCGCATTACAAGTGGCAACATACAGCAATTGGGCCTGTGCGAGCGGGGCACGTATATATTGGGGGTGCGTGGGAAGTTACACACGCGATTGAGCGGGGCACGTGTATATCGGGGGTGCACGGGAAGTAACACACGCGATTGAGATGGGTACGTGTATTTCGGGGGTGCGCGTGAAGTTTTTCACGCGATCGGGCCTGGGGGAGTGGGCTACGTGTATTTCAGGGGTTCGCGTGAACTTTTTCACGCGATCGGGCCTGGGGGAGCGGGCTACGTGTATTTCAGGGGTTCGCGTGAAGTTTTTCACGCGATCGGGCCTGGGGGAGCGGGCTACGTGTATATCAGGGGTTCGCGTGAACTTTTTCGCGCGATCGGGCATGGGGGAGCGGGCTACGTGTATTTCAGGGGTTCGCGTGAACTTTTTCACGCGATCGGGCCTGGGGGAGCAGGCTATGTGTATTTCAGGGGTTCGCGTGAACTTTTTCACGCGATCGGGCCTGGGGGAGCGGGCTACGTGTATTTCAGGGGTTCGCGTGCACACGATCGGGCCTGGGGGTGCGGGGTACCACTCACCGTCTGCCTTGTGTGTAGAAGAACGCGTAGCCAACACCCGCTGTGAAGTAATAACGTGTGAACCCCAACGGATGGAAAACACACGCACCGCACGAAAAGCACGTACAGAACAGTGTAAAGGCACGCGGGATCTCCAAGCCCTGCCAGGGCAACGCCCGTGTGCAAAACGTCACAGACGCGCTTACGCTGTAAGGGCCTTTGGTCCAATGAAATCGCGTACGCGTGCTGACCCGCTTACACGCTAAGGGCCTTTTCTCGATTTTCACGCTGACGTGCAGGATTGTCACGTGCCAAATCACTCCGTATCAAGCTGGCCACGCGAAAACACACGGAAGACCACACTCCTGCCAAGAAGGCCGAATTACTGCCCCCCAGTGCCCCGAGCAGCCACCCACGTGCCATCTGCTGCTGCCTGGCTGCCTGCCTGCCTGCTGCCACCGTGCCCTGCCATTTGGTGCCTGCACATCAGCCATCTGCAGGGGTCCAGTTGCTGTGTCCACCCCTGCTGGAACAGAAGACTCCCGACTCGGATAACATCGCTCCACAGCCCAGCCCCAGGACCCAGTTGCCCACCCACTCCTGCCCCTGGGGTTGCCATGTCGGGCACATCCACATCTGGCACCAGTGGCAACCCCCGGCCAGAGGGGCAGAGGGGCACCAGCTTCACTGCCACCGAAGTTGGTGTCCTGGTGGAGCAAGTCCTGGGGCAGTATGATGCCCTCTTCGGATCGTCCCGCGCCAACAAGGAAGGACGGGAGAGGATCAGGGCCGACTGTGTGGTTGCCATCAACGCGGAGGGGGTGGCAACCCGCACCATCCAGAAGGTCAAGAAGCGCTGGGAGGACTTGAGGTCCAGGACCCTCATAAAGGCCCGGCGCCTCGTGGAGGGGGGCCGGGGCCGCATGAGTTCCATCCAGATGAGGGTCCTGGAACGCGTACACCCAGCGCTCCACGCCCAGGTCCTTGAGAGGGAGACCCGTCTGGAGTTGAGCGGTAAGTGGCCAAGCATTGCTGTGTGAGACAGGGCATGTTGCAGTGTGCTGGTTGTCTGATACTTGCCTGTATGTGTGACATAGGCCATGTACGCATGTATGTGTGCAGGGACATCATGGTAATGCATGTGCGACCAGTAATGTGTGAACCGCACGGTTGTTGCACGTGTTTAAATGCGACATGGGGAGCCCTATGCAGATTGTACACATGAGAGCATGGCAGTCTCTGTTCCTGGACATGGGTGGGGGTGAGGGATGGGTGCTGATGCCAGGTACATATATGGTATCCATGTCTGTGTGCCTGACCTGCTTGTCTGTGACTTGTGAATGCCATGGATGCATGACACAAGTCTGTGACAATGTACAGATTCACTGATGCAGCCTAGTCATCCTTGTATCCACTGTGATTGGGGTGTACGGGGCCAGATGGATGTGACTGAGGTGAAGTGTGTGCATGTGATAGGCATGACCCATGATGCATGTGAGTTCCATTACATTGTATGTTTCGAGAGTCCATTGGACATGTATGGAAATGTCCATGGCATGCACCATGACTGTCACTGTGTGTGTTTTGCCTGGACTGACACATGTGTTGTGGAGGGACATGATGGAAGGGTACTTTGACAGTGGCACTCATCTGCTATTGCTTCCTGTCTAGGGGACCATTGTACAGTACCCTGATGCTTGTGTTCTATGTCTCCCTCTACGCAGCGGCTAGTGAAGAAGAGGGCGGAGACGGCGCTGTGGAGCAAGGCGGTGGGGATGCCCCCACGGCTGCAGCGGAAGGGGTGGGTGAGCCCCCACAGGGGCCTGCTACGGCGGAAGATGGTGAGGAGCCATCCAGGTTGGTGGTTTCCACAGACGAGGAGGAGGCCGCCACTGAGGCGCACATGGGGCCTGGTGGGGGCATCCCTGCTGGTGCAAGTGGTGCAGTCCAGGGGCAGGGGCAGGAGGCAGCACAGGTCACCGAGGAGGGGCCTGTGCATGTCGCTGTCCCTGACCCTGTGGGTGCACCACCATGCACCAGCAGGGATGCCCCGTCCCAGGCCCGTCCGCAGGTAGAGGGGATGTCCATGTCATCTGACTCCCCTCCACCTGCGGACGAGGGGACCCCTGGCCGTATGGAGAAGGTCCTGATTGGGGTCGCGATGCGCACGGCTGTGATTCGTGATGCCGTGCGTGCTTCCCAGGAGGAGCACGCACGTCATCACAAAGAGCACCGTGCCGACGTGGCCCAATTGGGATCGTCCATGTTCGGGGGTTTCCTGCATGTGTCGGCCAATCTGGCGGCCCTCTCCTCCTCTGTGGAGACTATACGCCAGTCGTTCTCCTTGCCGTCTTCCGGCCCAGATGCCACCAGGGCCCCCTGTGGACCTGCCCTGACCAATGCAGCCAGCTCGGTGGGGATCCCATCCCTGCCACAGTCGGGAGTCAGAGGTCCAGCAGGGGTGGACACCACAGCAACTGTACCCCAGCAGATGGAGGATGTGCCGGCATCATCAGGCAGGGCACGTGCACGACGGCGTCGGTGGATTCCATCAGCCTGGATGCCGTCGTGCTGGCAGAGGCAGTGGCGTCGGAGGCAGCAGCGGAGTCAACGTGGGAGGCATCATGGCTCGGGGCCATCAACATCGGAGGGGCAGGCATCGGCCGGAGGGCAGGAGGACCCAGGACGGGAAGTGTCTTCCGTGTGGCAGCGGTTGGGCCAGCAGATAGGTGCGGAGCGGTGGCGGGCGGAAGAGGCGCGGCTCACAATGGTCAGGGCGGAGAACTCCATGCTGAGGGCCCTGAGGGGGGCCGAGTGCCTCGAGGCAATCCGCAGGGGGTTGGAGGAGGAGACGGCGTCGTCCCTGCGGACCCTCGGGGCCATGGAACAGGACCGCCTCTGGGACATAGACGAGGAGTTTGATGATGCCCTGGCCCGGAACACCACGGAGTGAGCCGCTGGACTTGCCCGCCGCCTTTGTATATAGTTCTTTAGTTTTAGGTTTCATTTGTTTCTTCTTATGATTTGGAGTCGACGGACACAGCTCCACTTTTTGTATATAGTTGCATTTTAGTTAGGGTTTTTTGTAGGTTTCCTTTGTTCAGTTGGGCTCATGGACCCTTGGATGTTTTGTACATAGTTCTTCATTGGATTGTTTTATTTTTCTATTTTTGATTTATTCTCCATGGAGCAATGGTCTTTGCATTTATTTTTATTTCTCGGATTGATTTTATTTTTAATGTGACTTTGAACAACATTTTTTTGGATTTGGATTTGTAGTTTTGATTTTTTTGGACGGACATGCAGCTTATCTTTTATTCATTGCCATTGTAGTTTGTTTCATTTCATTTGCATTCAATTTTTTTTAATACAATTTTGTTTTCATACTTCACTGTGTGGTATCATCTCATTGGTTTCATGCATGTCATGTTGGGTGTTTTCCCATTCATTTGCAACCATTGTGTGTGACGGACATGGGTTCATTTGCTTTATGAACATTGGGGGTGTAACATGTAATTTCCATTTCCATGTGGGTGAATGGGTTACTTGGTAGGGCCTTTTGGCTGTGGAGGCTGACCATAACGCACATGATTGGGGATTGTGAGGATCTGGGTGCAGGGGGACATGAGTGGGGGCCTGGTGGAGGGTGCCCCTGGATGCTGGGGGGTGGGGGTACAGGGGGACATGAGTTGGACATGAGTGGGGGCCTGGTGGAGGGTGCCCCTGGATGCTGGGGGGTGGGGGTGGTGGGAGACATGAGCTGGACATGAGTGGGGGCCTGGTGGAGGGTGCCCCTGGATGCTGGGGGTGGGGGTGCAGGGGGACATGAGTTGGACATGAGTGGGGGCCTGGTGGAGGGTGCCCCTGGATGCTGGGGGGTGGGGGTGGTGGGAGACATGAGTTGGACATGGGTGGGGGCCTGGTGGAGGGTGCCCCTCAGTGCTGGGGGGTGGGGGTGCAGGAGGAAATGAGTGGGGGCCTGGTGGAGGCTGCCCCTGGATGCGGGGGGGTGGGGGTGCAGGGGGACATGAGTTGGACATGAGTGGGGGCCTGGTGGAGGCTGCCCCTGGATGCTGGGGGGTGGGGGTGGTGGGAGACATGGGTGAGGGCCTGGTGGAGGGTGCCCCTCAGTGCTGGGGGGTGGGGGTGATAGGGGACATGAGTGGGGGCCTAGTGGAGGCTGCCCCTGGATGCTGGGGGGTGGGGGTGGTGGGAGACATGGGTGTGGGCCTGGTGGAGGGTGCCCCTCAGTGCTGGGGGGTGGGGGTGAAAGGGGACATGAGTGGGGGCCTGGTGGAGGCTGCCCCTTGATGCTGGGGGGTGGGGGTGGTGGGAGACATGGGTGGGGGCCTGGTGGAGGGTGCCCCTCAGTGCTGGGGGGTGGGGGTAAAGGGAGACATGAGTGGGGGCCTGTGGAGGCTGCCCCTGGATGCTGGGGGGTGGGGGTTCAGGGGGACATGAGTTGGACATGAGTGGGGGCCTGGTGGAGGCTGCCCCTGGATGCTGGGGGGTGGGGGTGGTGGGAGACATGGGTGGGGGCCTGGTGGAGGGTGCCCCTCAGTGCTGGGGGTGGGGGTGATAGGGGACATGAGTGGGGGCCTGGTGGAGGCTGCCCCTGGATGCTGGGGGGTGGGGGTGATAGGGGACATGAGTGGGGGCCTGGTGGAGGCTGCCCCTGGATGCTGGGGGGTGGGGGTGGTGGGAGACATGAGTGGGGGCCTGGTGGAGGGTGCCCCTCAGTGCTGGGGGGTGGGGGTGAAGGGGGACATGAGTGGGGGCCTGGTGGAGGCTGCCCCTGGATGTTGGGGGGTGGGGGTGGTGGGAGACATGGGTGGGGGCCTGGTGGAGGGTGCCCCTGGTGGCTGGGGGTGCAGGGGGACATGCGTTGGTGGGCAGTAGTGCAAGTTGACATGTGGGTTGGCTGGGGGGCATGGCCATGGTGGATGGGGTGCCTGCAGGACATGTGCAGGGTAGGCCCCTGTGGTGTGAGCCACCTGCAGGGGCTGTGGAGGGTGTAGAGGGAACACCTGGGAGGACCCACACGTGCAATTCACGTGTGGAACTTCCCGCACACCCCTGAAATACACGTACCCTGCTCGCACGGGCCCAGTCGCGTGTGGAAATTCCTGCGCACCCCTGAAATACACGTACCCTGATGGAATCGTGTGTGGAAATTCCCGCGCACCCCTGAAATACACGTACCCTGATGGAATCGTGTGTGGAAATTCCCGCGCACCCCTGAAATACACGTACCCTGATGGAATCGCATGTGGAACTTCCCGCGCACCCCTGAAATACACGTACCCTGCTCGCACGGGCCCAGTCGCGTGTGGAAATTCCCGCGCACCCCTGAAATACACGTACCCTGATGGAATCGCGTGTGGAACTTCACGCGCACCCCGAAATACACGTACCCTGATGGAATCGCGTGTGGAACTTCACGCGCACCCCTGGAATACACGTACCCTGCTGATATCACGTGTGAAACTTCCCCCGCACCCTGAAATACACGTACCCTGATGGAATCGCGTGTGGAACTTCCCGCGCACCCCTGAAATACACGTACCCTGCTCGCACGGGCCCAGTCGCGTGTGGAAATTCCCGCGCACCCCTGAAATACACGTACCCTGATGGAATCGCGTGTGGAAATTCCAGCGCACCCCTGAAATACATGTACCCTGCGGAAATCGCGTGTGTAACTTCCCCTGCACCCTGAAATACACGTACCCTGCTGAAATCGCGTGTGGAACTTCACGCGCACCCCGAAATACACGTACCCTGATGGAATTGCGTGTGGAACTTCACGCGCACCCCTGAAATACACGTACCCTGATGGAATCGCGTGTGGAACTTCACGCGCACCCCGAAATACACTTACCCTGATGGAATCGCGTGTGGAACTTCACGCGCACCCCTGGAATACACGTACCCTGCTGATATCGCGTGTGAAACTTCCCCCGCACCCTGAAATACACGTACCCTGATGGAATCGCGTGTGGAACTTCCCGCGCACCCCTGAAATACACATACCCTGCTCGCACGGGCCCAGTCGCGTGTGGAAATTCCCGCGCACCCCTGAAATACACGTACCCTGATGGAATCGCGCGTGGAAATTCCCGCGCACCCCTGAAATACACGTACCCTGATGGAATCGCGTGTGTAAATTCCCCTGCACCCTGAAATACACGTACCCTGCTGATATCGCGTGTGGAACTTCACGCGCACCCCGAAATACACGTACCCTGATGGAATCGCGTGAGGTACTTCCCGTGCACCCCAGTGATACACGTAGCCCGCTTGCTGTGCTGGTACAGGGTTAGCGCAGCCCTTTGTGCTGGATTGGGTATATTGATGGCTTTTCCCTGTGCGAGAGGCGTTCTTGGGGGCGTAACTGGTGCTGCTACAGGGTCGCTACGCCACTGTGCGCCACAGCTGGTTTTGGTGGCTGGAATCCATGAATACGCTGTGCGCGGAAATGGATTTTAGCGCACGCGGCTGGCGCAGGGATTCTGGCAACCAAGGGTGAGTTGCCAGAACCCCTGGACTCTCAGCCCAAAGGAATATTTAAAATTCATTCTGTGTGTTCTTATGATTCAAATGAGACAGTGGGCTGCCATCAAGAGGATTGCATAACATTTAATTTAAATGAAAATAAAACAGAAAATCAGCCCATTGAAGCGGAAGCTGATATGCCAAAATATTTAAAAGTGGCAGCTTTACAAAAAGACACAGCCACACAGTTAGAGGAAAGCGCCGAGATTCCCTTACCAGAAGATTTTCCAGAATTTTCCAAAATGGTAGAAGAGCAGGTCTCCTTAGCGGATGCGTGTGACAACGATGAGGATAGGAACGAACTGAGGGAGATATTTATGGAGTTTAAGGATGTATTTGCATAAGATGCTTATGATTGCGGTTTAACTGATTTACATGTGGCCACACTACCAGAAGGGTGTAGCAGAAGTCCAGTATTTGTACGCCAGTATAGACTACCGCTGGCATGTTTAGAATCATTAGCAGAGATTATAAAAAATTTGGAAGCTCGGGGAATCATCAGGCCCATTCATAGCACATCCAATACACCTATTTTAGGTGTGTTAAAGCCAAATGGTCAATGGTGGCTATGTGCAGACTTGAGGGAGTCAAATAAAAGAGTGCCAGTATCCAGTCGGACACTGCCATTCATTGATCAGGGCCTAGCTCAGGTACATGGTTCAAAAGTGTTTACCACTTTAGATTTCACCTCTGGATATTGGTGCGTGCCATTGGCAGAGGAGATACAGAATTTATTTTCCTTTACATTTGACAGGACTCAATACGCCTGGCTTAGAGCTCCGTTCGGGTACATCAATAGTGGGAGTGAATTTGGCATATTTTTGAGAAAGGCAATGCCTGATGCAGCAGAAAGAGGAACCATAGTTTATGTGGATGATGTCCTGATAAAAAATGAAAGCCTGAAAAGACATTTTGATGAAATAAGACATGTGCTTGGCCAATTGCAGAAAGCAGGCACCAAAGTGTCTTTACAGAAAGCACAATGGTGCAAGAAAAAAGTGAACTTTCTAGGCCATGAAGTGACTGAACATGGGCTAAATCCACAAAAGAAGAAAATAGAGGCCATACAAAAACTAAAGGACCCTAAAAATGTGAAAGAGGTAAAAAGTTTATTAGGGATGACAGGCTATAACAGAAAGTTCATTGAAAATTATGCTGAAATCACTCAACTATTGACTAAACTGCTTAAACTGAATACACCCTGGATATGGGAAAAAGAGCAGTCTGAGGCAGTAGCTAAATTGAAGGAATGTCTTGTAAAGGCACCATGTTTAGCATATCCCATAAAGGGTAGGGATTTCTTTATAGAAATAGGGTTCTCTGAACATTGTATGTCAGCAGTGTTATCACAAAAACATGATGTGAATCACAAAACCATTGCATATGCAAGTAAAGCATTTTCCCAAGTTGAAATGAAATTCAATGAATGTGAAAAGGCCCTATTAACCACTGTGTGGACGCTACAACATTTCCGTCCTATTGTTCAGGGAGAAAAGGTGATTATTGAAACAAATCATCAACCTTTGCAGTTTTTAGAGAGTAAAAGAATTAGGTCAGTTAATCTAGCGCAGTCCAGAATCACTTCATGGACGCTGGCATTACAAGGTTTTCCTGTAGAAGTGAGATATGGACGAAATAAAAAAAGTCCAATTGCTCAAGGGTTAGCTGACTTACATGACTGTGCAGCTGAACAAGTATCAAACGAAATGGAAGTGGAACCTAGTTTGCAGGAATTTGAACAATCACCACACAAAGCTTTTGATGAAAAAACATGCAAGGATCTGCCAACTGTATATGTGGATGGTTGTGCTTTTCACGTTGAAAATGACAGTAATAAACAATTGGTGTCTGGAATAGGGAATGTCTGGTTGAAATGTGAAGGCGTCCCCGGTGTAGGGATGACGATTGGAGCTAGAAGCAGTCAAGTGGCGGAATTGGCGGCCATTTATAAAGCAATTGCTACTGGAGTTGATAATAAATTCAGTGAAATTGTCCTGGTGACTGATTCTGACTATGCACGAAATAGCTTTGTGGAGTATTTACCTGGCTGGAAAGCGAGAGGCATGGTTACATACAACAAAAAGCCACTTAAACATGGAAAAATTATACAAGCCATAGACAAATTGGTGTCAGAAAATGATTTGACAATATACTGGAGAAAAATTTGTGGGCATTTAAAAACACCCGGAGAGGATAAGGAGGGAAATGATAAGGCAGACCACCTGGCTAAAATTGGGGCTGTGATGGGAGAATTGCTACCTATAGATGATTTACTGGGTGAAATACAAATTGATGCAGTAACACGTTCTAAAGCACCAAAGGAGGTAGATCAACCAGTGGTACAGTGGGGTCATGATATGCCAGACCAAGATTTTATTGAGGCACAAAAGAATGATCGAATTTTGGGAATCTATTATAACCATTTGATAGATCCTGAACAAAACCCTTTAACAGAAAATGATTGTATGGGAAAAGAAGAGTTGAGGGTGCTATTAAAGAATAAAAACTAATTAGACTGCAGGATGGACTTAGAGAGTCCATAACAGGACAAATACAGTGGGTGGTACCCCTTTCATTCAGAGGGCTAATGCTACAACATGCACATGATGCAATAACTGCAGGCCACAGAGGTTCACAAAAAACATTGGAAATACTAAAAGATTATGCTTACTGGCCACATATGTCCCAAGATGTGGAATTATATACTAGATGATGTCTAGTATGCGCCCAATTTAAACCTGCTTCACCAATGCATAGAGCCCCATTGATGAAAAGAGGCCTAAGTCTTCCATGGTCATATTTGCAAATAGACTATGTAGGCCCTTTAAAAAGGTCAAGCAGAGGAAACCGTTACATTTTAAGTGTGATACGTTTGATGTCGAAGTGGATTGAATGTATTCCTGCACCAGATTGTAGTGCGCAAACAGCAGCCACATTGCTGGTGAACCATGTGTTCTCAAGGTTTGGGTTGCCACAAAGAATTGAGTCAGACAGAGGAAGTCATTTCACAAGTACTCTAATGAGTAAGGTATGGCAAATACTGGGTGTGAAAAGGAAACTACATATCGCATATCGGGCAGCCTCTTCAGGTGGAGTTGAACAGAGCAATAGGTCTGTTGTGGACATATTAAAGAAATTTGTGGCAGAAGCAGGTTCCAGCTGGGATTTACGTTTACCGTTGGTTTTGATGGCAATCAGATCAACTCCTGCCAAAGCAACAGGTATTAGTCCACATGAGGTATTAACAGGTAGGAAAATGGTGTTACCACAACACCTACTATACAGAACACATGAACAGACACTTGTGAGTGCATCCACGGTTCATGAGTACATTAATGAATTGAGGAAGCATTTGCAACATGCATTTGCTTTTGTGCAGAGAAATCTAGAAAGAGCTGCTGACAGTGCAAAGTCATACTACGATAAAAGAACATCAGTGAGAGAATACAGTGTAGGGGATCAATTTCATTTTGGAAAAAGTAAACAAAAAAATTCTAAATTTCTAGCAGCCTGGCAGGGGCCATTTCGAATTATAGATAAGGTTTCTCCTGTAGTTTATAAAATTTTAAAGACTGAAGGTGAAACAACAATAGAGCAATTTGTGCACGTAAATCAGATTAAGCCATGCCATCCCAGACATGAGATCAGGCAGCTTGAGCATGTAGAAACAGATAAAGTCCCTTGAACGTAAAAAGGTGGAGTGACTATGTCTAGTCAGGAGGCAGTGACAGAGAAGTTAAAAAAAAGATGGTTGAAATGGTACATAAACACTGTAATATATGTAAATATATATAAAATATAAATAATATAAAAAGTAAATAAATTAAAAAAAATAATGGAAGCTCATGGAGTCGGTGTGCAGAATGAAAATGCAATAAATATTGAATGTTGTTTTATGTATGCTTGTTCTCTATAACCTGTGCTTAATTTCAGAAGGCGAAGAACATTTTTGGCAAAAGGGTGAAGTTAGTATTATGCTATATACTTAATCTGTTTCTTTTCTATTTGATTTAGAATATTAACATATTTGTACCGGAGGTCACGGGAGACGATGGAGTCCTGGAGCCCACGTGGACGGATTCTGGAAAAAGCCCCGAAGACCAAGGCTGCGAAGCGATCAGCATTGAAGATGACACCAACAATATGGTTAATGATGATGATATTCGGAGGGATCTTAAAAAATTCAGAAGCACAGGTTGTCATTGAACCTGGACCGGCATCTGGTATCATGGTAGAAGAAGCACCAGGATTCATCATGAGTGATAGAAGGATGATTTTTCCAAAATATCTACATACCATTGAATCCTGAGATTTTGATTGAAAAACATTTGAACAATACCGGAATTAAGATTGAACAGACGAAAGAGTGGCTAGAAATAAGAAACGAGGACTCTAAGCAGTCAATAAGAGATATATTGATGCAATTGGAGAAAACATTTGTGAATCAAGCAGACATTAAGAAGAGGAGAGGAAAGAGAGGAGCCGTGATGCTGGCGATCTCATTGGTAATGTCTATAATTGGAGCCATAATAGGTACCATGATATCAACAGCCAATGCCATTTCAGTAGGGACACTAAGCACTAAAGCACAACAACTGAGTGTTGACCTAGAAATAATACAAAAAACATTAGATGGAATCAGAGGGGGAGTGGATGAACAAGTAAGGTTCATAAATGAAACTGCGATCATATTGAATGAACAAGCGGATGTGATGCAACGAGCAACTAAGTTAATAATTAAGCATGACAAAACACTCAGTGAGATTTTGAATATAATGAGTCCTGTTGATAGACTATTGACAAATTATATGGGATAAGTTCAAACTGCAATTTCACAATTGATTCAAGGACGTATACCATTGTATTTTGTTTCACAGGATATTATTCATCAAATGATAGAAAGGTTGACCAGGAGGGAGATTGATGTGATACAAGTAAAAATTGCATTTGAAATGGGTAATGCAATGCCATTATATGTGGACTTGGAGAGGTTGGAGATGGGGTTTTTACTATGCATCCCATATGTGGCTCCTGAACTTATTTATCAGACCAAGTGGGTACACAATGTGGGATTTTGGCAAGAGGACAAATTTATTAAGATTAAGACTCCAGAAGTAGTGGCATTTCAGTCGTGGGAGCCTGAAGTTTACTTGATACCAAACTTGGAAACGTGTGTCAAATTTAAAGAACAAAACTATATGTGCCCGGGTAAACTGTTTGTTCCTGATGCCACAGACGCTATTTGTGGTTTGAGATCTGACCCAAGTTTATCAGAAGGATATGAAGTGATCATTAGCAATATGGGGAGTGAAGAATTGGCACAGGCTAAGATGGTCAGAGGTAAATGGTTAGTCAGCACCCATTTAAAGAACATGACAATAGTACATTTGAATCATGGAACATATGTGGTTAAACAGGTGAAATATAATGTTTTTTACTTGCAGGTTCCGAAGGATACAATTGTGTCAATTGGAGGGTTAACATTGTTTCATGTAACAAACGATATTTGGGAAAGCCAAGTAGAGAATATCGATTTTTTTCAAAGGGACACATTTCCAATAGATCCGGATGTGGAGTTTTTATTGAATCACAAAGAAAAACATGTAATAAGAATGAATCTAAAAAAAAACAATATTACAGTTAGTAACCTGGGTATAATAGAAGTGGAAAGATTTAATTGGGCAACCTGGGGAGAACGCTCTATAGTGGGTTTGGCTGTCCTGGTGCTAATCATGGGTGGATGGTTGATCAGTAAAAATGAAAATGTTGATAATTTTAGTAGCTACGTCAGGAAGAGAAAGATATCCCAATACACACACATTTTGAAAAGAAGAAAAGAAGCAGGTTGTTTTTTCAAAATTGGCTTGGATCGGAGCCAAGTTCTAAAAAAAAAAGGAGGGTATATGTAAGATTAATTAGCGGGTTTTGGGAGCACAGAGCGCAGCACCACTGCACAGGATCAATGTATAGCATGGTTTTTTTTAAAAAAAATTTATGCAGCGCCACTGCATGGGTTTAATGCAATTGCTTCAAGCTATGTGTTGCCAGTGCAACATATGGATATGTAAATGAAGACAGGCTACACAGGTTAAAAACAAACCATTTTTCTCATTTAAAAGCGCATTTTATTTTTCATATTCAAAATGCACACAATTTTTTCTTTTCATCTGAAATGCCTATGTTGCAAGAGACACATTTGAAGATTAATGAACTAATATAATTAACCCTATTAACATGATTCTAACTTCTTAATAATATAATGTGTTCTTCACTGCAAAATGAGGCAGGCTGAAGCTCATTTCAGACTGTGTGCAGATTTTTTTGTTTCTCTCTTCTGGTTTTTCTGTGCTGCTTTGTCCATAGTAGTTGCAGGAAGCAAGGATTCGAATAGCAGGAAATCAGTTTTGTTACAGTTGCTTACTGTAAAAGATTTCTATTGTGTGCAGAGGGTGGATAGGGCATGATAGAATTTTATTGATTAGGATCCTTTGGTAGGAGGTAACCAGAGTTTTCTTGTATAATCTCGGGGAAGAAGCTGGGGGGAGGACATCTTGACACAGCTCGGAGAAGGACTGGGTTGATAGCTGGGGATGCCTGATTCCTAAAGCAGATTCAACTTGGTTGCAGAGACTGGGATTTCCAGTCAACAAGTCCCAGTTTGAGTGACAGCAAATGCTTGTCCTTGCTGGGTGGACACATCCAGAAGGCGACCAGCTGAAGAATTTCACATGCGGAACAGATTAGGTAATTATACATTGCAAAGTACGGGGGCAGAGTGTGTGAATGCGAAACTATTCAGTCAGTGTAGAAGAAAGAATTCTGGTGTCTTATCAACAGGTTTAATGTTGCAAATTAGACTATTCTCACCGCTCACAGATAATGTTGTTACTGTGCTATTTCATTTATTTCTGTAAAAAGGGTGAAATCGTGTTTAAATGCAACTTTTATAATACACAAAAATATCTGAAAGCAGACGGGTAGTGTGTTTTATTTTCTCCTTCCTTTGTGCATTTACCAATACAGTGCTGATGATGTGGGGAGATGTTTAGACAGTGCAATTGTCATTTTTAAGGTAGCTAAACATAAGACTTGGCTACAGCTGTGTGCACAATTTCATTCAGTATGAGCAATTATAACTAACTGTGTGTGTTATAGCCGGCTGCCGGAGGTCTATGAGTCGGCAGAAAGAGAGGACGTGGACATAGCTCACCAAAAGTAAATAAGTTGGTGATAAATACCACATGTTAGCTCGCTGTTGTAAATAATTCAGTGAGAAATTGCCCATGGTGGCACACTAAAAATGAAAATGTGGTGTTCCTGAAATGCAAGCCTGAGGTCTCTCTAGTGATCACACAAACAACCTAAACAAAAATAAGGGGTTCTGGATATTGGGGCCACTAATAAAACAAAGGAATTATGCTCACCAAAAATACCACCAACCACGCATACCAACCACGCATACCAACCACGCATGTCTGTGTACTGAAATAATGCATATCCACTGTATTATTATTATACATAACCCAATCTGAATACAAGGAGTGATTCTTGCTAAATTATTTTTTGGCGGTAAGAAAATACCGCCAGGCCCCAAATCTACACAAAATACCCAACAGGTCATGTTAGTGTTCTTCATATCTGTCAATTCTATGTACATTTTCTTAATGTCTAAATGCATATATTACATATTGTAAATGTTATTCATATGGAGTACATATTTTCTTTGTAGCTAGTGCATGCTTTTCTACTGTTACAACATTAGTTTGAATGCTTTTGCCATCTTCAGCTTACATTGTTCACAAACCCTGCTGTAACTCCGGAGGCTAAAACCTGTCTCAGTGAGTAACGCCTTTCACCCTTGCAATATTGATGCAGGGGAGGTGCAGAAACTATGGATGATATATTCATCTGCTTTTGAATACTCCCCCCTCTGGTAACGTCCTTGACCACACTCATTCTTCTGCTCTCCCCATATATGGCATTTTGGGTACCCATATTTTACTCACCCCCCTCAAGCTAACTTCACGTCTCACATGTTCGTCTGGACACCAGGTCATGGAGCTGCATTTCCCCTCAAAGTCACAGTATACCCAGCGCTCTGTGTAAGTATGGCAGTCCTGAGGATTGGAGCATTTTGACCCAGGAAGTACAATAGTACACACTATTTGGGTACAGTGGAAGTCATCTGTTTGTGCATCCAAGTCTATCAATATTTTCATTCCTACTGCCTTTTTGCCTGTCTTTTTGCATTGGCTTATTGCTAATCTCAAGACACAGAAAGCTGGTAGTACTAGTACCAGTATGGCCACTAGTATTTTAAATGCGTTAGCAAGCCAGGTGGGTATCCAGGAGAATAGGTTGGTAAACCAGTCATCATCTGCAATGTTGTCCACCTCTTCCTCCATTTCTGTGTGCGGTCTTTCAAAAAGGGTCCCAGTTTGCTCATCATGAGCAGGTGTGTACGTTCAGCAAGAAAGTCCAATTTCTGCAAGCACACCACCTTCAATGGCCATAACAGGTTGGCTCTTGCCTGATGGCATTAAAGCCTTTGAAAGTGATATTTATTGTCTGTGGCAGTTCCCACCGTGTTATTTGCAAATACTTGCCATTGCCATGTGCTAATCCACATTGCTGCAAAGTTTTACACGTGTGATTTTCAATTTCAATTATTTCCAAACTTCCACTCAGATTCAAAGTGGTTAATTTTGCTCAAACTATAGCTCATGAGTGTTAGCATCTTTTCAATGTTGCTCCCATAAAAATGTGTATTGATTTAAGGATTTTTACACACTTTTCATTGTTTTGCTAAGCCATTTTCGAATGTCATTTTAAAAGTGTAAGATTTCAAACACGTTTTTCTCTCTTGTTTGGGAGGGAAGGTTGTATTCAAATTCTGTTGACTGTTCTTTATTCCTGATTCCCTACTGCTTCCTTATATCTATTCAGAATTGTTTAGTTGTGGGTTGAGGAATTTTGAAGGGGGAAATCCTAACTTAAATGCCATCTTTCCCACAAGCCAAAAGTGTTCTTTTCTCTGGTGTTTTATATTTTGTGTTGCTTAAAAGTGAATTTAACTGCCTTACATACCTCCTTATCTGTTATTTTCACCACATTGGTGATTGCTGCTCCCTATTAAAAAGTATAGGTTTGATTAGAATTTTAAATAGATAAATAAATATTATCTTTACCAACCAGCCTGATTCCTGGTCCACCGTGACCTGGGGTATTTTGAGAAAGGGTGTGATATGAGTGGTATTTCACTCAGAATATTGAACCTATAGACATAATAAAATAAGCATTTCAGCTGTGCGCAGCATACTAGGCTGAGACCTGGGTACATCACCTGATTGAACTACTTAACAGATTTGGGGGCTCGTGCCGTGATTTTGAGTTAGAGTTACCACCCGTGACAGTCTAAAACAGCAGACTAACCTGCAGGGTAGTGACACCTTGCTTGGTTGGTGTACTGTGCTAAACTGTACAAGATCCTCACAAAACAAATACTCCAAAGACCAGGCCATCTGTAAAAGTAAAAATAAATCAACCCCGAAATAATGAATAAAGAAATTGATATTTCCAAAATGCCAGTTCCTGTAGAAATCAGCATAGCTAGGGAGCACTGCCTGCACAAGCTTTTTGTCAGGGGTGAGTGAATGGCTAGAACAGAATGAACATGTCTGGCTGCCGGAAATCACAGAACAAGTCACTGCCATGGACATGGATAGATGGCAGGACAAGGGCCCATTACACCAAGCACTTAGTGAATTGTACATATCCCCAAAAGTAAAAGAGGAGCTGAGTAAAATTGCCAGAATTGCGGCCTACCTGTAGCTCCACATAGGAGTGATGCTGGAAAAGCACGCTGATCTAGACTCTGCAGAACAAAGGCTACTGAAGAGCCAAGAATTAGAGACAGAATCTAGACAGTGGAGGTTATTACGACCCAGGCGTTAAGGGTTAACGCCGTCGTTAACCCTTAACGCCTGATTCCAATTTTAACGGCTGCTTTTAGCAGGCGTTAAAATCCATGGCGAAAAACCGCCTTGGTGCTAATTACAGCATCGTAATTTACGGTGCCGTAATTAGCGCCTTCCCCACTCCCATTATGCCCTATGGGGCAAAAATGGGAATGGGGAAGGTAAATGGGAAATGGGGATTTACCGCCCCACTCACCTTGGAATGGGGCGGTAAATCCGCCATCCACCATGGTGTAAACGTAGTTTACACCATGGTGGTAAAGTTGTTGTACTTACCGCCTGGGTCGTAATGACCTCCAGTATGTCACAAAATTAAAAGAAAATCTGGCTCTCCTACAGAAAGAGAATGCAGAGCAAGACACCCAATTACAGGCACTGAAAGAGGAGTGTCAGAAAAGGTTTGATTCTCTGCAACAGAGTCAAAAGAAACTGGCGCAACAATTAAATTATAATAGAGTCTGTGCAGAACAGATAGTTACCCTACAGAACCAGAAAGATACCTTGAAAGAGGAAAATAATAAATTAATTATGAGAGACCTACACTCTCAAACAGAATTTGATGAGGAGCGGCAGAAATCCAATGCCATCAAAAAACAAAGGGACGACCTGGCTGAACAGAGGGGCACCCTAAGTCAGGAGAGGGCTGCATTAGGACAGGAAGTAAGCCAATTAAAAACCGAGCTAGAGGGAAGAAAACTAAACTGGCCCTTCAGGAGCTCAATGAATTAAAGACAGAGTATGGGAAGCTACTAGAGCACACCAGACGGGTGGAGGAGGCTCTGTAAGAGAACACCCAGACCAAAGATGCTAAAACTCAGGAGGTGAGTCTCCTGCAGCAGAAATTGTCCCAGTATTCCCAGACCAGGCAGGAAGCACAGAGAGACAATGAGGCTCCCTGTGAAAAGAATGATGTGCTCCTCCAACATGTAGCAAAGCAAGAGCAAATTATTGAGTAAGGCCTTGATAGAGGAACAAAAGGCTCAGGTTTTTGCATATCACCAGGGAAGAGGGGCTAACAGAGAAAAGGTAGAGAGAGACAGAGCAACCCCTAAGCATAACATCAGGACCCCTGTACTCAGGGACTCTAACCCCTTCAATACAATGAAATTTGCCACCTTCATGTCCACTGGCTCATATGAACCAGGGGCCATGGGGATGGTAGAATCCAATAGAGCTGGTAAGATGGTACTGATAGATCAGCGCCACCCAGAAATTGATGGACGGGTGTCCCTGTACAGATCCCGAAAGATGAGGGCTAATATCTCTGACCAGGAAGACTCATATGAGGGGAGAGTCAGGGAACTGTTTCCACAAAACTACCGCCTTCCACAGATTAGTTTGTAAAATTTGGTGGGGAACTTCAGGTTACAAAACCCAAAAAGAGTGTCCTGAAGACCTCTACCCAGTTAGGGCGGGGGGGTACTCCGCCAATATTGGGAGCAGGGAAGAGTCAGAAGACTCTTCTGAGCACCACAGGAAAAGGGAAGAAACTAGGCCCCAACAGTCTGCAAGCCCTTCTCAAGCTTGCATAATCAGGAGTGCTTAGAGGATCAACAATCCACCTCCAGTAGCAGTTCCTCTGAGTCTGAGGACAAGTGGACTCGGGTGACTAAAACCAAAAAGGCAACCAAAATTAAGAGAGTTGTGCAAACAGATCCTCTGAAGCAGATCAAGGCCATTAGGAGGGTTATAACTCCCTATCATAAAAATGCAAAGTATTCGGTCTGGGAACACCTTGAACTATATGAACAGATGATGGACTCTTGTCATCTGAAAGACAGCCAGAATTGCATCCAGTATGTGAAATGGATATTCTCTCCTGAGTACTCCAGTTTCTTCGCGGGACTGGAGGATCAGAATCACTCAAGATGGTCCACCTACAGGGCGGCCATCTTAAAACATTTCTCTGCACATAGAAAACCCCAGGAGGCCTGCAAGGCGGCCTACAATCTGCAGTGCGGGGAAGATCAGGCCCCACAAGTATTTGTGCAGGAGCTCAAACATGCCTTTGCGCAGACCACCAGGAGGGTGCGCACAGATAGCCGGGAGTTCATCAGCACCTTCTTCCATGCACTTTCCAAATATATAATGACCCAGCTGGTGAGGGACTTTCACAAAAAGAGATCACTGGACTGGGTCATAGAACAGGCGACCTATATTTATGAGGTACAAAAACCTGTAGATAACAGGAACACAAATAAAAAACTCAATCCAGCCAACATCCCTACTGCTGCTAAGGTGGCAGAGGTGCAGGTTGACAGGTGGTAGTCAGGGAGGAAATCCCACAAAAAGAACCCCCAACTTCCCTGAATTACTTTAGCCCCCGATACAAGGCTAACAAACCCATCCTGGGGTATGTGTGAACTCCCCCAGCCCAAGGGGGGATCCAACCAGGTAGGTACCACCCCAGGAAACTTCCCTCCTAACTTTCCCCAGGAGGGCAGTAATCCCCCAACTGCCGGGTTGAGTTTCGTTCCCCGGTACCCCCAAAACTTCCACCTACAGAACAAGCCACCTTTCTTTCCCCACTTTCCAGAGCCCAGACAACACAATCCGGGAGAGGGGAGGCCAAGGGTGGAGGGCTTCCCCAATTTTCCAAACCCATGGTTCTATGGGAGAAGGGACAGTTACCCTTCCCGTGATTCTCCTAGGATGGACCACAGACCCCCGTACCAGCCAGAACGGGTGTCACAACTGGAGCGCCAGGTCTAGAACCTGTCCCAGGATCTGGGTCACATGTTGAGGGCTCAAGAGAACCCTCAGATGAACATGGCGATCTAGACCCCCACAAACCAAGGGTCTGGTACTCCAGAACAATTACGGGGAGAGAACCCCTACAACCCACCGGCTCCAGAGGAGGAGGCACGGGGGAAGGGAAGTGTAAGGCCTTAGAGGAAGCTTCCTTCCCCACTTGTGAAAAGCCCCTGGAATCCCAGGAACCAGAACCAACATCTCCTGCCCCCAAAAGTCTGCAACCTAAGGAACAGAGGGCGGGTAGGAGAAATAAATAACCCAAAATGGCCCATTTTGTGGAGGAGGTTAGTGTCCTCCAATTTGAAGAAGAGGGGTCCTCAGAGGATTCTGGAAAAAAGATCTTCTCCTTCAGGGACGGGGTAACTCCTCCCAAAGAAAAATGGGTCCCAATAGATCCTAATGAAGACTGGGTGAATGTGGGGGCTGAGTTAGAATCTCCCATCATTGAACCCCAGAATGATAATCTAGAAAACCCCACTGTCCAAACCTATTCTGGTGACTGCCACTGAAAAGGGGTGGGGGTGGCCCAGAATCAGAACCAGGGGAGCCCAAAACTCCCCAAATATCCAACTGCCACATTTTCTTTTCAGATCCCCAAGCTCCCACACAGAATCATGCCCAAACCTATTCTGGTGACTGCCTCCAAAAAGGGGAGGGGGTGGCAAAGATTCAGAGAATGAGGATTCCCCAGCTCCCCTAAGCCATTCTGGTGACTGTCTCCAAAAGGGGGGGGGGGCAAGCCAGAATCAGAAAAGGAGGAGCCTGAGACTCCTCGAATCCCTTAGTAAGACATTTTACTTTCAGGTTCCCATACTACCCAACTCCATTCTGGGGACCGCCTCCGAGAAGGGGGGGCAGCCCAGAACCAGCACAAGAGGAACCCCAGAACTCACCAACAACTTCTGTTGACTGCCTTAAAAAAGGGGGGGTGGCCCACAATCAGAAAGGGAGGAGCCCGAAACTCCCCAAATAACGGTGTGTCATAATTTGTTGTCAGATACTCCAACTCCAACACCAAATCCTGACCAAACTATCCCCGTGTCGTAGTCAGAAATAAGGAAATTGACCACGCAGCTTACACAAAATGCCCATTATCTTTGCCCCTTGGAGGAGGAAGAAAGTAGATTCTACGCCTCCGTCCAAGTGCAAGGGCAATGTGCAATTCCAGCACTGGTGGACACTGGATCACAAGCCACTCTTCTGTCAAGAAGGACCTTTGAGCAACTAAATTCATGAAGGGGGAGAGATACCATATCCCTCTCAGCCCTCTTGCTGGACAACTCCAGAACTTCTATGGGAAGGAAATTCCTGTTGAGGGGTCTGCAGAGCTGGAAATTAAAATAGGTTAACACAAGATGAAGCACCAGGTCATAGTTGTAGCGCCAGAAGGAACCCCCTGTCTAATAGGGAATGACATCCTCCATAGGTTGTCTCCCCTAATAGACTGTGTGAATGAGGTACTCTGGACCCAGATTCACAGGCCATTCAAATTAAAACAGAGCGTCAACCATGTTAGACTAAATGGTACATGCCACATGGTTGAACAAAAACCAGATCAAATTAAGTTTCATCTTCAAAATAATAAAATACTCGACATTATCATAATTGCTGTGGGACAACAAACATGATGGGAACTCCTCACCATTTCTGTAAATCAACCTTCCTTCCGGTTTCAAGTGGAATTCCACACTGGAAGGAAATACCCTGAAATTCTATACCAATTTACAACCTGAAAATCCCAATTATATAGCCAAAATTGATAACCAACCAGCACAAATGGCAGCTGGCGTTCAGAGGAAGGGTGAACGGCTCTTCTTTCTGATTCAGTTAAATGACGGGAAGGAGTCTGACCTCGCCCGAGTGGACTTGAATAGCGAAGAAGGCTTCATCAGTGAAGTACTATTCAAGAAACTCCCAAAAGACCAGACCCTACCGCTGTCAGTGTATCAATGGGTATGGGGCCTGGAAATCCCCTGTTCCAAACATCTTCTGCTTAGCAGTTGTATGATCAAAATTTCCAGAGGTGATTAAAGTATACAACACAATTGTTTGGTCGTGCAGGTGTTCCTTCTGCCTTTGACATGGGCAGTCACATCCTCAACCGACTCGAGATTAATTTGGACCCCAGATATTGCCAAGCCCGATACCAACTGGAGAGTAAATCTCAGGGTCCACAGTGGGAAATGGAAGTTCAGAATTGGAGGAGAGGACACCAGCGCAGGCCTCAACTACAGAATCCACATCTCCAAGGGTGACTTGACAGAAGAAAAAAAATGGGTCCACATCAATCAGCTAAAGAGTTGCCACACCAGGGACACTTTGCGGCAAATAGAGGAGTTCATAGAAAACCCAGTGGGGGATACTTCTGAAGCATAGAAATATGTTAATGTCACTGAATGCATGCATATATCCCACTGCTGAAATCCCAATTGGAGAACAGTAGAGGGGAAAATTGTCATAACTGGTTTGTGTTCTGTTTTATTGATTTGCAATGATTATACCTAACAACCAAGGAGGACCTCCTCGGGGACCCGGAAGAAGAAACCCAAGTGTCGCTCCACACCATAAAAGAAAACCAAAGAGAAGGCGGGGGTATCATTCCACATTACAAGTGGAGGCAGCGAGGAGAGTGTGTCATATCATTTGCTGATGGAAGAAGGACTCGTACCCAACTGAACCAGCTTTTTCAAGAAAGAAAAATCCCACTTGCTTGACTCTCCCATGACTGGAAGTCCAGACAAAGTCGGGGGAGATTCTGTGGGATATTTTGACCCACTCAGCTGTGCTATGCTACACCACTTTGCTGTTTTGATGCCAGAAACAGCACAAAATAGATGTGATGACTCTTGTGCGTGCCAAGATCCCTAAATTGTGCTTTGCAATAACCAGAAAAATGTCTGCACCGCCCTGCCAACACACATTTCAGGTGGGTGGTGTGGTAGAACAGAGTAGTCACCGCCGGAGTATGCCAATGTGCTCTGCAACAGTTTACATGGAGCAAAGGAAAGAAGCAGTATTATTCTGCTGTAAATCCAAAATGCCTCTTTAAAATGTCATCTTTTCAACCTTAAAAAGTGCTGTTTTGTGCTAAATCCATTAATTTCTCCTGAACAACTATGATCAAAAAGGCCCTATAATACCCAGGATCAGTCGTGAGTCTCAGAGGAACCGGGCCTCATTTGAGTGACAGCTCATACCAAAAGTATCTTTGAAAAAGCAAACCAGGGACTTTGTTTTTCATTTTCCACAGGAAATACATCTATTTCTTTGCAACAGTATCTAAAGAGTCAGCTGTCCAGAGAAAGACTCTAAACAAATGCTTGATACATTTATCCATGCTACAAACAACTCCAGCACTCAAGGAAAGGACTAGAGCTGACTAAAATGTGTATTTGCTGCAGATGAAAACCAAATTTAAAGAGATAAGTTAAATGTGCTTTTCCTGAATGAAGAGCAAAATCGGCTATTTTTAAAGAATATTATTGTGTAAAGGCTTGATTATGTAAGAATGTAAAAGGATTTGCTACTGTTAAAAATCAAATCCATCTATAAACTGTTTTAATTCCATAGGTTTAAAGTAAAGATTTAAAAGGTGAAACTCAAAGCTAAACCCAGTCTGAGTTGGTAAACTATATATTTTTTTAAAAACCTACTCTGCCAGTTGCTGGCCCTAAGATAAGGTGACACCTCAACTGCTGGAACAGGAAAAGGCTAATTGCTAGATTGGAGGCTTTGAATGCCCAGGACAATGGGACCTTTCAAGTCACATTAGACATTTGTCTTTGCCCCAGGCTAAGAAAATAGCAAGCTAAGACATTCACCCTTCCAGTGGGAGGGGCAGGAAGCTTCACTCACAATGGAGAGGCCCCTCATTCTACTTCAAAGGGATTGACATTTGCTTACACTTGGGGAAAAAAACTGACAAGTGACATTTGGTGTTTAAAATGCCTATTTTGCAACTGAGCTTTCAAGCCATTTAACTTTGCCACAAGAATGAAAAATCTGAAAGTGGGTAGTTTTAAATCTAATTTTATGCTGTTCATTTGAAGACTTGGTCGGACTCAGTACTGCATAAGGACAAGAAGTTGTAAAGAATGACCAATTGCATGAAAAGTATTAATGTGGCAAATATAAAATTGTGTACACATATCCCAAGGGTAATTGCGCATCTATGTACAAAATTGGGAAATGTTAGGCCAACTCTTTCATGGTTAAAATTGCCAAAATGTAGTAGAAAGTCAAAACCAAGTCCCACAGACTTGGGAGTTGGATTGAAATGTAACCCACAAAATATGTAACCTGTGCATCTGATTTTCTTAGAGGTCATAACTACATAAATATGTATTTGTGGGAAAGTTTGATTTTGGTCCTAATAACTATGGACGGTTTCCAGACAAAAAATTATCCCATGAACATGACATCCTTTCCTGTCATCCAATCAGTGAAAAGCAAGGCAGAGATTATGCTTTTGCCCAATCCTAGCATTAGGGGTGTGGACAGTAAGTCTGCCCCTGCCATATAATTTAGTGATGTCCTTTGGCATGGTAAATGAGGGAACCTCACAGCACACAGAGACACTGATTCCTGACTTATTCCTGATTTTCTGCGTGGTGCCCTGTTCCTGATTCATCCAACTTGTTTTGAATCCTGATTTCCATACAAAGACATGGCCTCAGCATTTCTGAACTCCTCTTTCAACTAGGCCCAAATTCTGAAACAAATCCCAAAACCCAAGGGAAGCATTTTGATCCAGTCTGGATTGCTACTACTAAATGCATGCCTGCTGCATGCCTGCTGCAAACACGCCATCCCACTGATCTCCAGTCTCCAGCAACCAGTGCAGTCTAGAGCAGTCTCCAGTCCAGAGCAGTCCGGTGACCAGAACCACCCACCTGATCCTGTTTCACCCGAGTAGCCCAGCTGTCCCTGGTTAGACCTGATCCGTGTGAGGACCAGAATCTTTGACGGTCCAAAATCCTAAATTAAAGTGGACTGTAAGTATTACTAGGAAGCATAGCAAATCATAGCATACCTTGCCCAATCTCTAAACCATCCTATCCTTACCTTAAGAACTTGTAATATTGTCACAACCTTTCTTGAAACCTTGCCTTTGATTCTTTCTGCTAGTGCTAACTTCTTTAAATCTTTTTGTCTTGTGAAATTCCAAGCCCTTAATCCTCCCTCAGGTAATCGGACTGAGTCCGCCAGTACGGGCACGGAAGTGCTGGTGTTGGTTCAGCGGATCAATTCTAGAGTTTACTGTGTTTCAATCTGGTAACCTAGCTTGAATGCCCTAGTGTAGAGAATAATTATCCTTGTAAACACTGATTTCTGTTTTCTTTTTTGCGCCTTTATTTTCCAAAAATGCCTCTCATTCAACATTGTATGACTCACTCAATTTAATAGCTAGAGACTTCATTTCAGCTCTGGAGTATACCTAAAAACCAAAGGTACCTCCCAACAATTATGCACATAATCTCTATCCTTTACAGTTTCTGCTAGGAATCTGGCTGGATTAACTAATGAACACATAATCAATTGATTTGATATAATGACTTCACAGGTGGGGCTCTCTGTGTCGTCACTTTACTTTTGAAATTTTCAAGGATGGGAAAAAGGGCATGTTCAACATATCATGTAACTGAACAGCACATAGTTATGCTCACTGATTTCTCAATTGCAAAGGCTGCTTCAGCCAATGCTTGCTCACATGGGTAATGGCCTCTCATTACAGGATCTAAGACCCCACTGGAGAATGCCAATGGTTTTTATCCCATAGAACCTTTCTGTGCAAGGACAACCGTCATCACTACTCCATTTGAATGAGAAATAGAAAAAATTGTCTTGTACTCAGGAATTCCTAACAGTGGAGTTTTGCTAATTGCTAGTTTAAACTACTCATCAAAGGCCTCTATCATCTCGCCTGTCCAAGCTATGCCACTTTTGTTCTTTATAGCCCCTTTTAGTCCTTTTAAGAGTGGCCTGACATATGTAGTCAAAATCCCATTCCCTACAATAATTGAAAAAGCCTAGAAATGCATGTCATTCTTTCACTGTCTCAGACCTGTGTGTTTTCATAATTGCTTCTGCTCTGTCAAGTGTCACTTTCCTCCCTTCTTTTGATATTATCTGGCTTAAATATATGACATCTAATTGACAATATTGTAGTTTCACTTTGTCATCTTTGTACCCTTTTTCTGCCTGGACTGTCAACATATCCACTGAGTCTTTCCCGCATTCTTCCTCTGTTGTCCTGCAGACAAAGATGTCATCCAAATACTGGATGGTGCACTGCCAAGTTTTACATTTCCTAGGTTCATCAGGAGCACCATGTTGAAGACCAAGGGGGATTCACAATACCTGTGGGCTAAATAGGAATTTTGCAATTGGAATCAAGGATAGGCGAACGCATTCAAATATTGTTACTCTTCATTTAAGGGAATTGAAAAGAAAGCATTCTTCAAATCAGTCACTCTAAAATATTTAGCTGTAAATGGAATGTTGCATAATAGTGTGGCTGGATGTGGCACTAATGAAAATTCTGCCTCAACAACATTATTCATGGGCAAAACGCTTGTATAATTTGCCATGACCCCCTATCGCCTTTTTAATTAGGTAGACCACTGTGTTGCACAATGATTCTGAAGGCACTAATATCCCTTGTCGCACTAAGGTGGAAATAGTTTCATAGATACCCTTGTCAGCCTCTTTTGACATGGGACACTGTTTTACTCATGGCAAAATGGCTCCCTCTTTAGGTAAATTTTGACTGCTCCCATCCCTTTTAATAGACCAACATCATACGGACTGGTGGTCCATAATGCGCTTTGTACATGTGCCAAATTTTCTTGAAGGAAGGATGGTACTTTCCTCACCAATGAGTTTCCCTGGGCAATCACCCTGTCCTCAATTTGCAACCGGTATCTGAGGCTTATGCTAAACATTACCTCGTCATCCGAGTCCTCATCTGTTAGCAATTTGTCATCTGTCAAGTCAGTCAGTCTGAGTACCGAGACAAGCACTATTACTGTGTGCCAATGCACCCCCTTAGCATCTATTCCATGTAAAACCACTCTATCCTCTCTTACTATTGCTGCTTCTAGCTCAATTGTAACTATATGTCCCTGCGCCACGTCCATGGGTACTTCTGGTTCGAACAAAAAATCTGCTGGTAACATCAATACTTTGGGCCTCATCACGACTTTGGCGGTAACCCTTAAATCTGGCGGTCGTGCTATTACCGCTGGATTTAAGGGTCTGCCAAATCAGGACTTCGGCAGATTTCGCCCCAGCTCTTGGCTGGGAGGAAATAAGCCAAAAATGTGCGCTATTACCGCCGGTGGGAAATCCGCCGGCGGTAAGAACGTGAATTTTCCCCATTGAGCTTAATGGGGAATGTGGCAATTCTGAATGGGCTCAATGGGGAATGAGGAATTACATTACCGGCAAACTCGTGATCCGGCGCAATTAGCGCCGGGGAGTTCGACGGTAGGGCTAATACCACCGGCGTTACCGCCAAAGTCGTGATTAGGCCCTTTGTCTCTTATTTGTGGAATCCATGCCAATAGCACATGTACTCCATACAGGAATACTTCTGGGTCTAGTGGCACCCCTCTCGGTGCTTTTTGACCATAAAATGCTGTTATGAAATCATGTGCCTTTACATAATGGATCCCTGGGGTACAACTTATTATCATCACCTTTTCAGTAAATGAGATTGTCATGTTTAGTTTACTCATCAAATCTCTCCCCAATATGTTAACTGGTGTTTTGTGATAATATAACAATGGCATAGACATGCTGTGTTCTCCTGTAGTGATAGGTAGTTTGTCTGTAAACCGAACTGTATTCATCACCCCAGAAAGTCCTTATGTGTCAGTGGAAATGCTGACATTGGGAATTTTTCTCACTCTAACACATGATAGCGTCACCCCTGTATCTGCTATGAAGCAAACTGTCCTGCCACCTATGGCCACCCCGGCCCTCTGTTGTGGGTACATATTTAGTCCTGTACTGGTGAAAGGATTCCCTCACACCAGTCACACCCCCTATTGTAGGTGTCTGTGGTAATATGTTTGGCCACCACAGTGCCATTGTGTTCTTATTGTGCTAGTGACTGTTCATTTATTTATTATTTATAAAGCACTGAGACAAGACCTGCTGACAAGACAGACTACAAATAACATAAACCATCACACTGATCAGACTGAAAGGGACATAGCGGACAGCAGCCGAGGATCAAGAAGAGTTACTGGAATAGCAATGTCTTTAAGCCGCGCTATACCCTGGAAAGCCTACATTGGTGCTTGCTGTGTCTGAGGTTTTATTGCCTGCTGTTTCTGCTGTATTTGTGGTGCTGGTATCCTATACTGTGTGTGATCTTAGGCATAATATTCTGGGGTTCTGCATTATACAGTGAGGGGTATGCTGGCCCCCCTCTTGGGTCTATTGGTTGCCAATTCTGTTGCATTCCTCTCCTACTTCTCCATACACCCGGGATGTGCCCCATTTTCCCACATGTCGAACACTGTTGCGGGGGTCCTCCAAATTGTGTGTGCCCTCCATTAAACCCTCATCCTTGTGGAACTTGGAATCCAAACCCTCATCCCCGGGGATAATAATTATACTATATAACTTTCTCCCTCACTTGTCAACACAGCTACTTCCACTGTCAATTTTTACAGTTTTCTCTGAAGCAACTTTGCTTCCTCAATCTTTCTGTCTTCAACTTTCTTTCTGTCCTTCTCCTGTTTTAGCCAACAATGGTGAAAAATAGCCAATTGTATTTCTGCCCATGGCTTTACTTCCATTCCCACAACTTTCCTCAGCTGTCTTTGCACTTCTTTAGGAAATCCTTGACATAAAATGTGCTAATAAAATAGTTATTTTATCGTCCCATGGCTCCCTCATCTCTAGACTCCATTTCCTTTAAATGTTCTGTGTATATGCAGCCAGATCTTCATCTACTTCCATTTTACGGGCCATATTTGCGCTCATATCAGATGAGTCTGGGTACTGTACCCAAAGCGTTCATCATATGTCAGCTCGACAATTATTAAAAGGCGCTACATCATGTTTGGGTTTCTGTGCAGTCAACCCAGGATACACTGCTCGCCTCCAAGTGTTATCTGAGTGCTCTCCCAATATGGCAGCACACAGGCTTATCATGATGCCTATGGCTAATGTCGTCCCAGCAGTCATCCTTTCCAACTCATAAATCCATTTGCCTGCTACTGATGTGAGTGATGGTAGCTTGAAAGTTAAATTATGTTTACCTGTTTGTGGCCTTGGATATGTTGTGGCAGTCCTCCCCCTTTCTCCAACATGAGGACTTGTGTTAGCCCAGTGCTACGTCCTAACACGGATGCACTCTTTGTCTTTGTCACCATGTCTGTCATGCTAAGCATCTTCTATCCTGGTAGATTTTCTCGGTCTAATTTACATAGGGCATTTGTCCTTATAGACTAATGAGCGCACCTTCAGAGATCTATAGTATTCAATGGGTTCTGACTTCATTGCCAGTTCCTCTATCTCTGCCCACGCTACTTCATACCCTATCTGTGGTTGCAATGATGGGGATTGTGCCACGTCCTCCTCACTTTCCTCACCCTGTTCATCTCCAAACATTGTATCCTCACTCTCTTCATCTTCATCCAATCGGTTCTCAAAATCTAGTCTTCTGAGAGGATTTACCCTAAATGTTCCACTCATTATTTCTTCCAATACATCCCTTCCTTGACCTTGCAGGGATTCTCCCCTACTCTCCCTTATATTGGTGCCATCTCTCCTACTCCTGTACAACTTGCCAATCCTCCTTTCTATGGTTTGTTCCTCTTCTCTGTCTGGAAGCATGTGTTTTTTAATAATATTGTCAATGTCCTTTCGACGCCTCTCCCTACTTCTCTCCTCATCTCATTGTCTTTCTCTCTCCCTCTTTTCCTCTTCTTTCCTTTCTCTTGCCCGCTCTGCATCTCTTTGTTTATTTGTTCCTTTCTTCTTCTCGTCTCTTCTCCCTCTCTCTTTCTGCCTCTCATCTGTTTTCCTATTCCCAGTCTTCTTAATTCCTTTGCTTTCTCTCTCACTGCTCTTCTTTGCTCTCATTCTCTTTCCTCCATCATCCTTTTCTCTTCGTCTATCTCCTTTCTTTCTCTTCTTCTTTCTCCTTTCTTTCTCTGTCTTCCCTTACTTTCTATCTAGAATCATCAATGCACTTCCCATCCAGTTTGAGCATTATTTTCCCTACTATCCATTCATTTTGTATAATTGCTGTTGCATCCCTGTCGCCTTGCTTGCCTCTCTCTCTCTCAGAACCTGTTCTTCAATTCTGTTATCTTCCCTTGCAAGCCACAGCGCTCGTTGTATTCTTTGTGTGTGGACACGGGGGGTTGTTGTTTGCATATTTTCACTCCACTTATGTCTTCACTACTGTATGAGGGAGGCTGTGGGATTAATATATCCTGCTGCTGCATTTAATGCTTGTAAAGGACATAATCCTTGTGCAGTCGAGGACGGATCACTGCTCAGGAGAGGAGGAGGAGCCATGCGAGTCATACATGCTAAGTCATGCTGGTTAAGCATCCATTCTTTCATATCTGACTCCACCATGTCTTCTCTGAATATTTTCCATAGTTTGAGTATACCTAACCTATTCCATAACGGTTTTCCTTTGTACATAGCATGTAAATAGGTGCACATGTGTTGCAGTACTGTCTTCAAATGAGTACTTTCTTGTGGGCAGGGCACGAACATTTTGCCAGCAGTGTCTTTAACCCATTTGGTATCATAATTAACTATTTTGTCCTTGATTTGGGGCAATGACTTACAGAAGGGAATGATTGGGGTGTATCCTATGATAATAACTCAAAGGCCAAACTGACCAACGATCACCAAACTCTACTTCAATTCTCCCTACCTATTTATCTGCTTTACGCACCACTCCCCACAATATTTCCCCACAAATCAACACAACTTTTGTCTGTCTCCAAGACCATGCCTCGTTTGTCTCTCAACCCTTCTAATTGGCCCCACAAACAACACTCACACTCCAGGCAGCCCCATCTTGTTGCTCCCACACTGGACCACAGACCTCGGTCCACACCACTGCTTCACATCATCCACAATTTCAAAGAAAACCATGCATGCAATCCTGAGCTGTCTCACACCATAGGGCTGGCACCAGCAATAATTACACCAATAAAATACAGCTATTTTATCAACTCTCGGTGAGGTATCCATCTCTTTTTAATACTGCCCTGTAATGAGGCTTACCACGTGATCTTTCCCAACCCTTGTCGATTGATACCTCTTCACTTTCTTAGTTGATCACACAACCCACAATATACAATTAACCCCCTCCCCTGTTTTGCCATGCCTATGTCATACTTACATCCATTGATATGCTGAAGGTCTTTGACGTCAAGTTTCCCATATCAACCTTTTGCCCTCCACACCCTATGGGGTGGCCTGCAGGAACCGGGAAGGGCTTTTCTTCAAAGGGAACTCCTGTCAACCTCTCTTTGTTGTGCATAATCACGTTCTCCAACGGCCCCCTCTGCAGTCCTTGGGACATGGCGGGGACTCCTCCGCCATCCAATTACACTTAGCCGACCCTCCTCTGCCACCATGTATTAAGGTGGTCCAAAAGTCCCAGGTAAGCGCAGAGGAAACAAAGTCAATTCAAATCAGACTCAATGATGAAATAGACAATGTGCATCGCAGAACTCAACTTTATTTGCATCGAAACAAAGCCGGGACAGCATATGAGCATTGAAATCATGTCACTTTCAACATATTTATCAAAAACCGTTGCTTTAATACCACAAACGTGTCATAACAAAACTTCAATTTACAAAATCTATGAGGAACAGAGATAGGTTAGTGGGTTTGACTATATATAGATTCCATAAGTATTAAACATTTTCATTGGGTTACACAACTCTGATGGCTCCACCCCTATATTGATAAAGGTTAAACTACGTCATCTGTGTAGCAAGGGTTTGGTTGGCATACTACTTGATGGGCGGCATGTCTCTAAGGATTTGTATAGGTTTGCACATTGCCTACCAATCTTGGATACTTGGAAGGTCATTCGGATATGAACCAGTCATAGAGTAGGGGTAGAGAGGCCTATGGAACATTCTTCCTTCAATTAAAATGTACCATCACTCATTCTCAGGCCCTGAGACTGGGCAATCCCTGTGTACGTGGCCTTGTGTGGCACCACATGTCTACATGTGAGTTTAGGGAGTATGGTAGGTGTCCTATCTGTGTTTGCTTCTAATGAATAGCCAGTGTTCATCATTAAGGGGTCACATGGGACTGTATTTGGAATGGATTTATCTTCTATTCATTAAGATTTCAGATACTATTAATGTGTGTGTAGTGTTTTCTGTTGCGACCATGGACACTCTAGAGTCTTTCTGCATGATGTCTTTTGGCTTACTGTTTTGTTGCACCTGTCTAACAAAGGCTGGTTGTGCTTTTATAAAAGTTTAATGAATCTAGGAGTAAACTGCTTGCGTCTTGGGAATTGCTATGTTGTGCCTTCGTTCAGCCATACCGATCCTCCCTAATTTCACTTTAATCTTGTTACAGATATGTATTTCTGTGGATAGTCTTTTGAGTTTTCCCAAGGCTTTGAGGCCAGTGCTCATTCAGAGACATGTTGCAGCTTCCATTTGTAATAAGATGGATGCCCAACTACACTCTAACTTCTCTGTTAGCAATCTATTTTTGTATGTTTTTCATGTTGTATTCACCTTCTACATTGGTCAAGTTAGTGTTCATCATGTTTATGGATGCTATGTTAATTTTCTTTATGTCTAAATGCATATATTACCTATTGTTCACGTTCTTCATGTGGAGTGCAAATTTGCTATTGAATGCTATCATGTCCAGTGAATGCTTTTCTATGGGCCCAAGGTTAGCTATAATGCTTTTTCCATCTTCAGCTCACATTTTTCACAAGCCTTGTACCTGTGGTGTGTTAGGCAGAAAGGCTGTCTCAGTGAGTAACGTTTTTCACTATATGATATTGATGCGGGGGATGGGCAGAAGCTATGAATGAGGTATTCATCTGCCTTCCAACAATTCATCTTTCTGATAATGCTTAAATTAGCAATACGATTCGTAATAGTAATATACATTCTCTTCATGCATTTATTTTCGATGGTCTATTGGGCTTTGACAGATAAGCCCACATGCAAAGCATTTATAATCAGCCAATCATTCCACTGACATTGTTTAATGGCTGCAATTCCGATGGGCAGTACATTAATGGTATACATTTATGGCATACTATTACCTTGTAAAGGCCAATGCTATGCTTGTCACTGTACTCTTACGTAATGTTTTGTATTTTTTCTAGCTGAACACAAGCAGCAATTGTTATTTTCAGTGTGAAATGAGCAGACAAAACAATTGCAAGCTTTTATCAACTAACGCTTTACTTCCACCGGACACCTGCCAGTAGAAAAGGTTCTGACCTGTACAAAAACATCTGTTCACAGAAACATTCAACAGTCTAAAACTGTCATGAACTTAACCCAAACATAACCATTAAAATTGGGCATTTTCTGGTTTTGAGCAGTAAATTCACATGGTGCTTTCCCACGATTAAGAGCACAGAAACATGTAGGAAGCCAAACTTAGAGAAGAACAAACAGCGTGCCGACCTTTCATTAGATCAATGATAACCATACTCGAGGGACCCGTGCCATGACTTGTCTTATGTTTACACTTTCTAAGACACACATAAAGTGATAATTTGTATAAAGAATGCCTTTATTGGCTAGTTTGTGCATTCATCACAAATTCCATGTTTTAATTAGACCTAATAGTGTTAATTTTGTGTAATATTTTATACCCATACCCATGACCAAGTGCTATTCCATAGCTGGCAAATCAAAAAGTAACCATACAAATCAAAACAACATGGATACCATGTTGGAGAAAATATGAGGCACAGTGACTATTCAGAAATGACACTTGAAAAAGTTCCCAAAGTTCTGAAATTCTGTCAGATCATATACGCATGTCCAAAATACATGTTCTCAGAGTACTCACGAATGAGTACACTATGAACACATAAAAAACAAATATACATGCTTAAGGGGGCTTTACATCATCAATGGTAGCAAAGGATCAGGGTGCAAGAAATGAAAATGAGGCGAACTGTTGACATTTTTTTAAATTTTCACAAATGGATTGCAAAGAATTTTCCACATTTGATATGGAATGGTTTAAGTGACCTGGTACCAAAAGAGCGTGCATGAGTGTGGGGGTGCATGTGTGTGTGTGTGCGTGCACGCGCATGGGTTTGTGTGCGCCTGCTTGTGTATTCCCACATGTCCAAGGCCTATGCATGCCTAGGCACTAGGTATGCAGTGCATGCGCTACTTAGATACTCTCTTCCTCACAAAAACCTGGTTCTCAACCTCCACCAAATTCATCCTAGATATTCGTAGCCCAGAGGAATACAGCACATAACATATTAACTGATCAGGAATGTGGAAGTGGCCATGCAGCCAATCAAAAGACCACTTGGGCCTACCACCTCCACGACAGTCCTAATACAGAAGCTTTCAACTCCTCACGTATCACTTACTGCTCTCAAACACAATGACACACACTGTGCATGTGATGTACTGGCCACTCCAGATAAGCGCTCATTGGGGGTCATTACGAGTACGGCGGTAGGGGGTTAACGACACCGGTAAGGGTGCCAGTGCTGTTAACCTCCTACCACCGGATTCTGAGGTCCCTTAGCAGGTCCCACTAAGGCCGGCTGGTAAAGCCAGCCGTCCTTAGCGGGAGCCGCTAAGGGACCAGGGAGCTAATAACGGGCCCGCAATTTATGGGCCCGTTATTAGCTCCTTCCCCATTCCCATTGAGCCCCATGGGGGCTCGAATGTGAATGGGGAATAATTTTCAGAATGGGGACTTACCGGGTCCTCCTAGGTTGGAATGACCCGGTAAGTCCCCATTCTGAGAACCCGGACCCCGAAACTCGTAATGACCCCCATTGTTTTGACAAGGAAAAAGGCCTCATCGCAAAAATAGCCACCGCCCACAACATGAACATTTTCCTTGTGGGGTGGAGAGGTTTCAATAAGTTGGGAAAGCAGGTAACTAAGTAAACCAAAGAAGTCTTCTTTGATATACTGGACACAACGTACATTACACAACAGCCAAGCTTGAGAATTATGAAGTTTGCTGTCTAATTTGTCTGTGGCCGTGATGCAGGTGGGCGAGGTACACTGTGATGTGGTTTGCTTTATGATGCTGATCGCCTAATGTATATATATATATATTCAATGAAAAAACTTTGTTAAAGGGACGTTATGGTTCCAAGTAAAACTGAAAAACTCCTGAAATTCACCAGTTATGGTAAGCTAAGCAACCATCGCTCGCGCCACCATCGTGCACTGATAAGACTAACACCCAGGACATCAAAGATGACATCACAAATGCCCTTGGCCACAGGCTACCCCTCAGTCACTAAAGGTATACCGCTATTTTTTGTAGCTACATTATGACACTTGTCAAATAATAAAACACTGGCACATTTGCAAAACCATGCTTGTAGGTCATTGCCAATGCTCCTTACGCAAGTTTGCTAGAAATGCACCCATGTTTTATTTTTTCTAAAGTGTCAAATGTATGCATATGCAATCGTCATATAATCTAGCCCCCACTTCACAAAATCCATTCAGACTTTACGAAAACATCTAGTCTAGATCTATAATCTTTTTGCAAACCTTTGTGTAGATTTGTCAAATGGCACCACATTTATAAGCCTCTACAATATTTTGGGACCCCCTCTCTAATTTTGCTCCCTCTCGACAGAATCCCACCAAACTCCGCAAAAACATGTATATCTCGATCTATTATCAGATTGCCAAATGAAGTGTAGATTTGTCAAATGGTACCTCATTTATAAGCCTTTACATTATTTTGGGACCCCCCCCTCTAATTTTGCCCCCTCATGGCAGAATCCCACCAAACTTTCCATACTGACTCAGAATCAGCCCAGGAATATACATGCAGTTACATTAAGTGGCGTCAAAGTTATAAGCCATCCAAGAACTGCATTTCACCAACCATGTAATGCTGAGGTGTTTGCGAACTTTTCAGGACTGTTCACGAACATCCAAACTGTTAACGGACTTTCGTAGTAAAAACCACCCATTTTTTTGCTTCTTGCAGCCATATTCCATCCTATCCTCATCACCCCTCACCTCCCCAGAGATTATCTGATAAGTTTGACAAGTGCAATGTTGTGTTTTTTAATATGTTTTTACCGCGATGTCCGTGGACACCGGCCAATGTCCGTGAATCCAAGATAGCGGGCGTTCCCAGAAATCTGACGCACCTCACGCTTCACGGCAACCAATCAGCAAACACTTTGGGTGTCCGCAGACATGAAGCAAAAATTAGCCAATCGGTGTCCTGTCCGCGGAGCGAACAGGGAAGTGTGTCCGCGGAGCGGACATAGATATCACGAATGTTTTGCTTTATATTTTGGTCATTTTAAAAAAAAACTACTGGACGGATTTACACCAAATTAACAAAATCACGCTTTCGGGTCCAAGCCGCCGCTCCTGCCGCACATTTTGTGAAAATCCTTCCAGCGTTTTGGGCTGTAGGCGTGAACAAAGTTTTTTCCCATTATGTCTATGGGAAAAAAAGACTTTTTGGGACCCCCCCTATAACTTTCCCCCCCCCTGGACCAAACTTTGCAAAACAACACAGAGTGGGCCATATACCTTTTTTGCAAAGTTTAGTGAGGATTCGTCCAGGGGGAGCGAAGTTATAAGCCGCCCAAAAAGTTCTGTTCCTATGGAAACAGCAACTTAACCATAACTAGCGTGGCCGTGTAATATATATATATATATACATATATATATATATATATATATATGGTATACAAAATATAATGGACCCTAAAGGACCTGGCCAATGTAGTTGATTGTGTCAATTCAGTGTGTTTCTCCAGAGTACACTTTTCAACCCCTGCAGAGATGTCTAACTTAACGGAGAGTATGTGCAGACTTATACCAAACAGATACCTATTTACTTGCAGATGTGCCCTTTCACTGTCAGACTATTGATCTCTGCTGTCCACTAGTTAAGAAATCTCTTTAAATATCAGCCTCCAGAAGAGTGTGGGAGGAACATGAGCACCCACAGAGCTCTATGCACAGTCTGAATTCACTCGTTTTATGGTGTGTTAAAAAATGAACGCGTTTAAGGTGGTGACAGCACAATAAACCAAAGGCCATACGCGTTCATGTACCAGTGACGAAAACACTAGTGCGATGTATGGCACAACGATATGTACAAAATCATCGAGGTTCCCTCTTTCCATCCCTTGCTTAGAATCTACTTCAGGCAAGGCCCTATACCTCTTGTTTGCATACAATGTATTTCGAATTCAGTGCTAAAATCACAAGTGGCAGGCCGGGAAATCTTGACCTTCATGATGATTTATAATCAGCACTATTAAAAACAAAATCAAACGTATTCATAACTTATTGATATTACAAGTTGACATTTTAAGCAAAAATCAAAAATGTTGATTCAACATTGATTTCAGACAGAGATAATTTGCTCAGCATACACGGGCGCTTACAGAACAACTCAGCAGTAATTGAAGAGCAAAAATAATCACGCGGCGGGCTATTCTTGCATCTAATCATAATCCTACCTTCAGCATTTCGTTCAGAAAACGCAATTTTCCCTCCTTTGGGAGACACAACAATGCCATTCATTCCCACAATACTGTCTTTTAAAACTCCGGAAATTATTAAAATTGTAGCTCTTTAAGCACATCGGAGTGAAAGCTCTGACAATTATCATGCATACGCATTTTCAAAAAAGAAATATAAGACCAGTAAATGAAATGGGAATGTGGATGTTAAGTAGAGAATGCCTGAGTATTTCAGCATATGAGAGGTCGCTGAAGACTTGGATAGGGAAACATGTAACATGCCAACAATTGGTTTTAACCTAGATAGGCCATATGTAGACTATTGTACTAATAAGCATTGTAAAATCCAACAGTGTTGGCGATTGCAGTTGCTTATTGCATCCTACATTTATGAGTCATGATTTTTTGCTTGGGAGTGTGGATGTATAGGGGTGTGGAACCTGGTGTGGAATGGTGGTGTGTTGGAGTGGAGTGTTAAGAGGTTTGCTGGTGTGTGTCGAGTGGTGGAGTATGGTGTGGGTATATCGAGTAGGGGATGGGGATTTAAGGGTAGAAACATGTGATGGTGTGCAGTGTTGGTCGGAAGATGGGGATGTAGGGGTGTGGAGTGGTGGTGAAGTGTTTGGTGGTATGGTGATGTGTGGTGTGCAGTGGTGGTGTGGATGCTTAGGAATGTGGAGATGTATGGGCGTGGGTGTATAGAGATGTTCGGTTGTGATGTTGCTGTGGTGGTGTGGGGTGGTGAAGTGGTGGTGTAGAATAGTGGTGTAGAGTAGTGGTGGTGTAAAGTGGTGGGTTGGAATGTTGTGGTGTGGTGGTGGGGAGTGGAGATTTAGAGTTGTAGGAGTAAGTGGTGGAGTGACGTGTGGAGATGTAAAAGTAGTTGTGTAGAGTGGATGGGGCAGTGGGTGGAGTAGTGGAGGGTGCAAATTGGTGGGCTGAAGGGTTTCGGAGTGGTGTGGTATAGTGGCATAGAGTTACATGTTTCTGGTGTTGGGTGGTGGTGTGGAGTGGGGTGTGGAAGTGTAGGGGTGTGTTGATGGGGTGAAGAGGTGTAGATTGGTGGCGTTTGGTGGTAATTGTTCAGCATGTAGTTTAGTACTGTGTTGTGGAGTGCTGTGGTGATGTGGGGTGGTGGTCCCACATGGTGGTGTGATGGCTGGGGGTGTAGTTGCCAGCAGTTTGGTGGTTGGAGGTGTGGAGTTGTAATGCCATTAAAGTGTAGGTCTGTGGAAGGGTAGGGGTGTAGAGGTGTAGGGATGTGTAGGTGGTGCAGATATAGTGGGGTGGTGGTGTAAGGGAGTGATGGTGTGGGGATTTGGAGGTGTAGAGAAGTGGGAGCAGTGTCATGCAGAGTTGTGGTGTAGAGTTATATGATAGGATATGAAATGACATTTATAATGCGCCTATACACAAGTGTTTCAAGGCGAGGCAAGGGAGGGGGAACAGAGAGAAGACAAAGACAACGATCTTACTAGGCCAGCTGATATTTAGATCGTGCAAGTGCAGACAAAGGGGGAAGGGGTAAAGTGCGGGGGGGACGCGAGGGGGCAGTGCAGTACATGGGATTGACAGTAAAGATAAATAGAATTAATAAAGCAATAAGTAAAAAGTGTGGCCAGCTGATGGCAAGTGCAAGGGTAAATGTAGGCATTAGGTGTCAAGTGCTGGTAGGGGACTGTTAGGGATACAGAAAAACAGTCTGCAAGTGTGGGGGTTGCCAGGGAGGCAGTGCAGGAGTGCAGCTGGCGGGGGAGGGGACCTGGGCCCGAGATCAGAGGGTTGCCAGGTGGCCAGTGCAGTTTCAGTTTCAGCCAAGAGTTCAGCATGGTAGAGGAGGGGAGAAAGCAGAAGCAAGGTTTTGAGGTGCTTCTGGAACTGGAGGTGGTTCTCCTCAAGTTTCAGGGAGGCTGTTCCAGAGGGAGGCTCCTGCCGAGAAAAGATATCTACCACCAGCTTATTGCTTGGCGAAGCAACTGACCAGAGGGAGTTGGAGGTGGATCAGCGAAGAGCTCGAGAAGGAAGATATTTAGGATGAGAGAGTTGAAGGTATAGAGGCCCCAGGCCCCAGAAGTCCTTGTGGGCAATGCAGAGGGTTTTGAACTTAATCCTCGCCACCAATGGGAGCCAGTGCAGAGATTTCAGTCCTAAAGAGATACGATCCCTGGGCTTGAGGCCAAGGACAAGTCTCGCAGTCCTGTTTTGGATGAGGTGCAGAGGTCGGAGAGTAGAGGCAGGCAGATTTAGAAAGAGGCTGTTGCAGTAGTCCAGCCTAGAGAGAACCAGAGCTCTGATATGATATGATATGATATGATATTTTATTTGTATCGCGCTCATACACAAGTGTTTCAGAGCGTGACAAGGCAAGGGAGGGGACCAGGGGAGAACACAACCGTGAGACAATGAGCTTCAGGGGGATGGAGAAGAAAGGAAGAATAGCTCTGAGGAGGTGCAGCTGGTAGTGTGACTTCTTAGAGACGTCATAAATATCACAGCGGAAAAACTCATCCCCCTCATCCTCCCAACTCTGAACCAACTCTCAGCTACCTCCAATCCTCACCACCTCGTAGAAGGTTACAAAAAAATAATGCGTTGAGCTGTATACTCTATTGCACCGCTAAAACTGAGAAAAAGTAAACCGATAAAACACTTAAATACTTGGTTCTCTACCCGCTTAAAAGCTCTTATATTAGAGAAACATAAAAAGGAACAAGTTTGGAGGCAATCACCCACAGAAAACAACAAGTTGATCCTTAATAAAATAGCTTCCACATACAAAAAGAAATCATTATCGCTAAACAAGAATCTTATAACCAAAGAATAACACAAGCCAATTCTAGTACTAAAAAATTGTTTACTATCCTTTACAAGAGTTGGAAACACCTGTCCCTATCCTGGACACATGTGTGAAAGATAAACAATGGTGCACCAGTGTCCAAAACGCCCTCTCCAACAAAGTTGCAGGCCTACAAATAAAAATTAACAACAAGAAAGAATCCCTAACCAACTCGACTAACTCCACCAACACTCCCCCTGCCCCACACCCCACACCCCATATCCCCACACCCAACCCACTCTCCCACTTCAGCTTCTCCAAAGTCTCCATGTTAGAAGTGGAAAAAATCATCCTCAGTCTCAAACCCTCTAACTGCCAGGGCGACCCTTACCCTTCACAAATTATTAAAGATGCGGCAAGGGACCTCTCACCTTTCATTACCAAACTCATTAACGCCTCCTTCTCCTCAGGCATCATCCCCAACCATCTCAAAGAGTCTTGGGTCCTCCCTCTACTCAAAAAACCTTCCCTAGACCCTACTACACCTAATAACTACAGACCCATCACCACTGTCCCCTTCCTGCTAAAAATACTAGACAAGACAGTGTATCTACAAATACAACAATACCATGAACTAAACCATCTCCTGGGAATCTGGCAATCAGGCTTTAGACCCCAACATGGGACAGAGACTGCCCTCATCGATCTCAAGGCTCAAATCGACACTCTCAGAGATAACGGGAAAGCTGCTCTACTACTTCTACTTGACCTCTCAGCATTTGATTTAGTGGATCACAAAATTCTCTGTAACCACCTAGACTTGGCAGCCCATTTCTCCCAAGAGGTCATCGGTTGAATTGATTCCTTCCTGAACAACAGATCTATGCGTGCCTTCTCCACCTCAGCATCCGCGACCCTATCCCCATCACTTGTGGGGTCCCTCAGGGGTCATGCGTCTCCCCCACATTGTACAACGTGTTCACAAAGCCCCTGTTTGATGATCTTGATGGTCTGGGTATCACCTGCACTAAATCCGCCGATGATACCCAGATCCTCATCCCACTGACGGGAGATTACAACAAGGATTTGGCCTTGGTGAACAGGGTGTACCTCATCATCCAGGCATGCATGGTCTCCCACAGTCTATGCCTGAATGATGACAAGACTGAACTCATCATCCTCGGTTCCACCCCTAACCTAAACAAACTGGACCACAACTACACTAGTTTCATCATAGATGGCAACTCTATCAAGGTAGCCAAGGAAGTGAAAACACTAGGAATCTATCTAGACTCTTCCCTCTACTCCCACAAACAGGTTAGCTCCATGGCCTCCTCCACAGCCTACACATGTAAATTAATAAAAGCAGCCAAACCCTTCCTATCCTCCCAGAGCTGCATTACCCTAGCCAGAGCCTGTGTACTATCTAAACTGGACTATTGTAACACCCTTTACGTAGGAGCCAACAAATATGTTACAAATAAAATCCAGACTCTAAAAAACAATGCTCTTAGAGCAGCGCTGACCATCCCCAAGAGAGAACACATTTCCAACATTAGGAGAGCCCATAATTGGCTCAACACCACCGACATAATCCTGCTCAAAGTGGCCTCCTTAACCCATAAATGCCTCAACAATGCAGCTCCCCATTACTTAGTTGACAGAATAAAAAGACACACCCCTAACTGACCCCCCAGAAATGCCAATGCCAACATGCTCTCAGTTCCCAGGTTCAAATAAACCAAAACGGGTAGTAACAGCTTCCAGGTGAAAGCAGCCCAAAACTGGAACTCCCTGCCACCTTCCTTAAGAACACCTCAATCCTACCCCCACTTTAGACGCAACTCCATTCAGTGGATAAAGGACAACGACCGGTAACTCACCTGCCTGCCCTATCTATACTATGTAAATATGCATATTTGTAACTGTTTATCACCGATAACTCACTTGCCTGCCCTATGTATACTATGTAAATATGCACAATCGTAAACTGTTTATCACTGCTTCTGTCGCAATTGCTTTAACCATGTACGCATCGTAAATACGTACCTATGTACACACTGTATCTATTGTACAGCAATGTAACCAAGCTGAGAATAACCTTGTTGCTCCTGCGCCCTTATACCTTCGGGTCTGGCGCGCAATATAAACATAAACATAAACATAAATGTGAGGAGAGAAGGAAAGTGTGGAGTCGAAGATGACACCAAGCTTTTTAGCCTTACAGGTGGAAGCAGGAGGAGGGTCAAGAGAAGCCAGTCAGAGAGAGACAGGAAAGGAGGGGGCAGGTGTGCCGATGAGGAGAATCTCGGTCTTACTGGCATTAAAGAAGAGATCATTGGCGGCACACCACTCCAGGATAGTCAGAGATGAGAGACGTAGAGAGGTGGCAGAAGGGAGCCTGCAAATGAGTTGAGTGTCATCTGCATAGCACTGAAAGTTGGGTCAGAGAGCTTCAATGTGGTCGGCAAGAAGTGCCAGGTATTGGTTGCACAGCCAGGGAGAGAGGTTAGACTCCTGGGGAACACCACAGGTAAAGATAGAGATAGAGGAGAGGAAGGACCCAAGTTGGACCTGGGAGTGTCAATCAGAGAGGAAAGAAGTCAGCCAAGCCAGGGTCTGATCAGTGATACCCAGGTTATCACAGTGCCGGTTAAGCAGGATGGCATGGTTGACCGTGTCAAAGGCAGAAGAGAGATCAAGTAAGATGAGAACACAGGGGGTGTTGGAATCAAGGTTGGAGAGCAGGTCTTCACAGACGTTCAGGAGAGCAGTTTCTGTACTTCTGGCAGCTCTGAAGCCAGACTGATGGTCATGGAGACAACCAACAGATTCAGTGTGAAGATTAAGCTGGTGGTGTAAAGTTGTGGTGAAAAGTTGTGGTGTGGGGTGTGGGTGTGGTGTGGAGGTTTTCAGCGGTGTGGGGTGGTGGTTTGGAATGAGGGTGGTGTGGTTGGGGTTGGAGATGTAGTAACAGAATTGCAAGGTGAGTACTTTTCATTCTCATGTGTGCCAGCCTAGGGAGGTTTGCTAGCAGAGCGTTAAGCCCTAGTTCTCAGCAAAGTCACCATCAATGTTCCCTGGCGATGGGTAGGGAGTAGAGCTTTCCTTTTATTTGGAACACCTGTCTTCACTTCTGGCAGAAGGCTTTGGAAAGGAGTGATTTCCCAACAGGGTGTAGATGAATTCTTCCTCATGTCCCTGAAGGTGAATCAAGGAAGTACTAGAAGGTATCCCCTATTATGCGTAAAATGCCACAGGGGATGGAAGTAATCTAGCCTGATTTAAAGGGTTCAAACCCCATCCTTGAGACAAGTGACCCTTGCCTCCTTATTTCATACCTAGTGTGCCTTGTTCCACAGGAAGTGAAGGGCCAGGAAGAAGAGAACACCAAGCAAAAAAGTAAGATGGAGGAATCCTTCCTCAAACCCACGTGTCCTCTCTGACTGTCCTAATGCCTCTCCTCTCCAAGCCTGCAGCTTTAAAGGTTCTCCAGTATGCAGCCCTCTAGTGTGAGGCAGGCCTTTGTCATGGAATTGTCCCCATGTGGGAGATCCCAGACTAGGCAAGGGAGGAGGTAATGATACTCCAAGAGATTCACCAGAGGCCTGCATCCTGCTTTTTGTCTTATTAACTGGAATTGCAGGTCTGAGCTCACAGGGATGACCCTGGTATGCTACAAATCAGGTGTGGCTTTAATAATTATGTGACCTACCAGTCGCCATACCAAATACCTGGGTATGATTTAAGTTTCCTTATTATCCTGCCCCCAGGTTGTTCGTTTCTCAGAATTCTCATGGTTATGAAAGAGGTACTAATTTAATGCAGCTTCGGCACTACGGGGACTTTGCTGTCACACCAGCTCACCTCTGAACCTGCTCTGTGCCACTGGAGAGCAAGAGCTACAGATCAGGCTACTGATGAAGCAGGGCACAGATGCATATTATTATTATTATTATTATTATTGTTTGTATTATTATTATTATGAATATTTTATTATTATTATTATTATTATTATTATTATTATTATTATTATTATTATTATTATTATTATGTTATTTATTGAGCACAGACCTAGCGTCTGATAGCAACAGGGCCCTTTACAATCATAGGGGAAGAATATGTTGAGGAAAACATAGAAATACGGGAGTGAGAAGCTCACTACAGGGGAGAGGGAGAGTGGGCAATTTGTCTACAAGGAGTCTAGAAGCAACCAGGAAGGGAAACAGTGGGGATTTTGATCACCCACTCTCAGGTAGGGAGTGGAGGGTGTGTGAACCTAGTTTTTAGGGAAGAGTCATTCCTTGAAGATCAGGGTCTTGAGCTCCTCCCTAAATCATAGAAGCAAATGAGGTAGATTTGGGACTTCAAAGTGACAGCCTTGTAGATTTGAAGGTGATACAGACTTGCAAGGGTAACCAGTGTAGAACGATGTGGGTCAGGGGGGTGTGGTAGAATTTGATGAATCATGCTGCAGAATTCAGGACACTTCTCAGGGATGCCAAGGTAGTCACCCGGAATACCTTCAAAGAGGGCATTCCCAACAACTAAGTAGGAGTTGACCAAGGTTTGGACACCAGATCTGAAGTTGTTTTCTGGGATGAAGTGCTTGATTTTCCACAGGAGATCAATTTGGTACCAAGTTCTTTGTGTCTTCTTTGCTTTGTGTTGTTGGAAGGATTGGTGTCTGTCGATGTGGAAGCCAAGGGACATTGTGCATGATCCAAGGCATAGATACAGGTTTGGATGTCAGGGTGTTTGGTGTTGTTGGTCAACAGCTGGATGTCAATCTTTGAGGGGTTGATCTTCTGGTAGGCACTAGACATTCACGACTGGATCAAAGAGAGGCAGGCCTTGAGCCTGTGGATGTCTTTAATGGAGGATACCGTGAGGAAGAGATATAGCTTTATAATTGTGTGACACTATGCGTTTGGCATAGTGATTAATGAAAGGGGTGACTGGTTAGATGACCAGCCTTTCTGGGATGGATTACCCACATCATTGTATTATTAATACACATTTTAAAAACAGCTAAAGCTTTTACACTGTCGCCCAATGGCAACCCTTCACAACTTTGAAGTAACCAGTACTTAAAATAGAGGCCCAATGAATCGCTCTTGTCCTTGTCATAGTCCAAATATGAATAAAAAAATCAGGGGGCTTACCTTTTAAAATGTAAAATGCCACATGTGATTGGTTTAAAGCAAGCCTGCTGTAAGAGGTCCAATCCCTTTGGTTGTAACATGTGCCTTTTGCCATATGACATCACACTCAAAGTATCTTGCCTGCAGGAGTTGGAGGGGACAGGAAAAGGAAGAGTGCTAACAGAAACCAAGATGGTAGGACCTTCTGTAGGCTTACCTTTTCTCTCTAGCTACTCCTACTCTGCCGTCTTCCATGCCTGCTGACCTCAAAGGGAGCCGAGTGGTCAGTAACCTGGTGTGAATGTGGCTTAGTTATGCCAGTGCTGCGTTTGAATCACCTACTCCCAGGAGGTCTGATTGTGGGAGGTCATGTGCCTAGAGTGAAGGTGTTGCTATCCCTACACGGGAATCAAAAAGGAGTTAGACTGTCCATTATTCCACATGGCAGCAGTGGAGACAGACCAGACACTGATGAATATTGCCCTGACATAGCTGAGCCCTGCTTAAAAAAGCAAGACACAAATTTCTGTGCTTGTATAATTGTGTGTTGTGGTAGCCCACCATGCCACAACGTGGCATGGCTCCTTATTAAATGTTAACGCACACCAGACTGACTAAGGTATACAATTATTACGTTTGGAAACAGAGGTGCAGAATATTAAAAAGCTACCTCTGCCTGTAGAAATTTTGTGTCCTGCAGCTGTCAGAAGTGCACATGTGACCTTTTGTACTTGCCCTGTGTCACTGGAGTGCCTGAGGCTGCAGGTGTCTGTAGACTACCTCAGTGGAGACACATGTCTACACTATCATTTTTGGCTTGGAGCATTTACGAAAGGGAGGTCTGATTAGCAGACCACCATTTCAACAACCGAATTACACACATTGGGCCTCATTACGACCCAGGCGGTAAGTTACCGCCTGGGCCGTGACTTTACCACCATGGCGTAAACAACGTTTACGCCATGGTGGTTGGCGGACTTACCGCCCCATTCCGACCTTGGCGGGGCGGTAAGTCCCCAATCCCCATTTACCCTTCCCCATTCCCATTTTTGCCCCATAGGGCATAATGGGAGTGGGGAAGGCGTTAATTACGCCACCGTAAATTATGGTGGCGTAATTAACTCCATGGTCCCTTAGCGCCATGGATTTTAACACCTGCTAAAAGCAGGTGTTATCTCCGCCATGGCGCTAAGGGACCTCATACTCAGGCGGTAAGGGTCGGCGCTGTTTACGCCGTCGTAAAACCCTTACCGCCTGAGTCGTAATGAGGCCCATTATTTTAGATTCAAATATACAAATCTGAAAAAGCTAGAGCTTTAAGATGGCAGTCTGCCACAATAAGACATACATATATATATATGGACCTATATTTAAAAAAAAATGCCAGCTTACTTTTTACAGAATCTCTTTGACTACAAGCAGAGGCTGATGAGACAAAACACACCAACTTAAGAGCAGCCTATGAAAAACCGCAAATGGAGAATGAACAAACACCAACGTCAGTGCGCCACTTTGTCTCCCATCTTTAGATACAGTAACAAGGTCCCAAAACAGAGTATACCAGTCAAGCATTCATAGTTTTAAGGTACCATAACAATGATAAAACACTACAGTATATTCCAATAACCTATCAGGTTATGCAAATTGGACTATTGTAATTGTCTCTACTTAGGCGCCAAAAAGATTGTACTCAACAAACTACAGATAATGCAGAACAATACTCTTAGAGCTGCATTAAATATTCAGAGAAGAGAGCACATCTCAGCAACCAGAAAACACTGCAAATGGCTCTCTATAAAAGAAAAATTCAATTTAGAACTCTATGGGGGTCATAACGACCTTTGAGGTAAACATGCCGCAATTTGTGGGGGTACTTGGGGTCCGGGTTCCTTAAATGAATAATTACCGGGCCATTCCAACCTTGGAGTACCCGGTAATTTCTCATTTGAGAAACCCGAATTGGTACATCCCCATTCCCATTCGAGCCCCCATAGGGCTCAATGGGAATGGGGAGGGAGCTAACAACGTTAATGGCGCCGGCAATGGTGCCGAAGCCGTCAACCCCTTACCGCCCCATTACAAGTCTGCTCACGGGACCCGCAAAGGGCGCCTAGTAAAACCAGGTGCCCTTTGCGGGTCCCGCAAGCAAACTTGTAATGGGGCGGTAAGGGGTTGACAGCTCCGGCACCATTACCGGCGCTGTTAACCCCTTACCGCCAGGGTCGTAATGACATCCTATGTCTCACCTTTAAAGCACTAAACCATACAGTCCCTCACTGAAAAATTCACCTTGAGATCTTCCACACGAATTACCAGATCATCTAACACTTCCTGTCTGGGGGTCCCGAGACATAATCTAAAAAGATCAGGTGGATCTAATTTCCCGGTCATGTCCTCCCAACTTTGGAACACCCTCCCATCTGACATTAAATCTATCCAAGTATTCTCCAATTTCAGGAGAAGTGTCATCTCTTGTTTATTCAGCAAGAACTAGTTAACACTAACCCACATTTATTTCATTTATCAATGTCACCTCATAAATAATCAAATTATCCATTCGACTATTCCCTACCTGTCGCATCTATTTGCAACTGCACATTTGGTTTGCCTACACTTTAGCTATCAGTAGAATAACTGCTCCTCTACACGTGTCTTGCCTATTCTTCTAGAGATAAAGGAAAAAAGAGAGGTGTAGGGGTGCACAGACTGGTTAAAGAATAGTTTAAGAGTGAATGAATTGTAAATAAGCATGTATAAACCCAGGATAGCGTTCACACATTACAAAAAGTCTTCCGGTGCAAACGGGCTGTCGTCACAAGGCCACTTGGGACAAAGAAAATCGAACAAATCCAAAGCTGTGTATTGCTACCCGCAAGCCCAGATGCACTCAACAGGGACAGAAACTCCCTCTATTTAAAGTCTAAATTCATTAAACATTTGGTGCCGTAATGGCATAGGTTTTTGGTGTGCATACACCACATATATTTCTCTAATTCACAAAGACAAGGTCATCACATAATTCAATGATATAGGTTAGAAGCAAATTTCAAACATGTCCTGTTACCTACTCACAACTGTTCATATTTTCCATGTATGTACATACTGTATACTTACTGCATTCCTAATGACACTGTTGATGTCTGTAACATTCTACTAGCCTCAAGAGCGCCCAGATACCCCTGGGTCAGGTGCGCTATATAAGTAAAATAAAAAAAGAAACAAGCAGGTTGCTATTGGCCTAACCAGCTGCTGAGTTTGGTCTAATATTCCTTTTTACAGCCCAGCAACTATGGAAGTTGTATGATCATATGATATGATATTTATAACGCGCTTAATACCCAGAGGTTTCTATGCGCGGACCATGGGGTCGAACATGTTTTACTCCATGTTGTCTTGTTTTCAAGGTGAGCACGTTGCCCCTGAGCTATCCTCCCGAGAAGGGAAACTATCAGAAGTGATTCACATAGATCCACGTAAAATCACAATGAACCCATGCAGTCTGAGAAGCAAGGGGAAAAAATGTACCCTCTGAAGTTTGTGAATCCTTTGGTAAAGAAACATCCCTACCGCGAGAATGGTAGGCATCTTTGGCCCCAGCAAATTCTACATGAACTTGCAGTGGGCTTACGTATGTTCGGATGATTTATCATACCAGCAGGAAAAAAAAAATCCTGAATCTAGTTGGCCCCACAAAAGAAAATTTACACTTTCCCAGTTCCTCCCCCATGTGTTGGTTGTGTACTGTTTTGTACAGTATTTTAACAGTAGTAGTGGCATTGTCTTGTTTTTGCTCTTTAGGAGAAGGCTTGTTTGGTCCCATTTTTGGTCCATGGGAGTTGTGCTCTGATTCTCCCATGCCTACCTTTAATACAAACTTTATGGGATCTTTATGCACATGGTTTTCAGCAACGCTATTGGTGGTACTTGTCAGGGTGTGCTGCAATGAAAGACTGATAGAAAGAGGATGAAGGCAGGGGGTGGGAGAGGAGCGGCATTTATCCTCAGAGGAAGAGGATTCCCCCATGCTAATGAGCAGGTGGGTGTTGGTTCATGGGCCCATGTTACACAGCATTGCTGATTCTCTGAGGGAGGCTCAGGTATTGGGGACACCTCAGGAGTGGAGAGGAGGCAGGGCCATTTCAGGAGGCACCAGCAGCAACAAGTAGCACAGAGGCATGGGAGGCAAAGCCTCATGTGTATACCCCAGAAAGAGGTACTAGAGTAACACAAGGGCATGTTACTCATGTGGGAGGAGGGAGCAGCTGCAGAAAAACATAGGTGTGGTCAGAGCCAGGGATGATGATTCATCCATCTATTGTTGGCAGTAAGTGGAGGAGTTACCTCTAGCTTTTAAGCAGAGGTAACTCCCCCACTTAAACTCAAATCTGTACACAAGTACTGAGATGAGGAAAAATAGGGCAAGGAGTAATGAAGATTAGCAATAAGTAATCAAGGCATTAAACAAAGCAGTGGTACAAAACCATTGAGCTGACTGGGATTCAGCCCCTCACCAAAAATGTTGGGCTATGTTGACTCGACCTGTTTTAACTATAGAGCCATTGCCGTACAGACCAGGATATCAGTAACCCACAAGTGCCTTGCGAATAAAGCCCCTAAATACCAAAACGGTAAGTTCACCAAGAACCAAACCAACAGACCCACCAGAGCCGCTCAGGTGAACCAACTAATGATACCGAGATACAAATTAGAAAACAACAGGAGGTAAGAGTTTTCCAGTCTCAGCCTCCAAACTCTGGAACGCCTTGCCACCAGACCTGAGAACTGAGACAGCCTGCTGGCCCTTTCGAAAAAAATTAAAAACCTGGCTATTCTCTCAAGAATAATATTATGCAAATATGAGGTAATTGACACATGGAGGAAAAAATATGTATACTACATTTGTGCCATGGCCTGTATAAGAATGTCCTTACACCTGCACAGTAACTGAACTACCTGCTGTACTGTAATGTGTCACATTATTTTTTTGTATTATGTCGCTGTATTTCTTGTATCTACCATCAAATGTAAATGTAAATCAATTGCAACCTGTAATCCTGTGCCCAGATACCTTCAGGTTAGGTGTGCTATATAAATAAATAAATAAATACATAAACAAAAAGTGCCTGGGGTTCACTGTACACAAAGGCCTGGCAATTACTAACGTAAAACATTTCCATGTTAGTACCTGCAATCAAAGGCATGATTCTTTAGGCAATGAAATCGTGATATGGGATTAGCACTTGCATGCCAGGGGAGTGATTGGAAGGGTAGAGAGGGGCAGGAGTCCGAGCATTCCCACAGCAGGTGCTTTCAGACTTAAATGAGAGAGTTAACTGCTTGTAACATTGAAGATGCACAAAAATAGTCTCATTAGAATGCGTAAAGAAGTTAGATGCCCCCACACAAATAGGTCTGTCCCATTCCCACCTCTCCTGTGAAGTTAGCACCTCTCCCAACATTTGAAGGGTTGTCCCCCCAAATGCAGGTTTAGTAGCTCCCCTTACACACAGCAATCACCATGCACAAACACGCACACCCAGCCACTCACTGATTTAAGTGTGTACGCTTTCTCCATACAGGTGCACCGAGGCAGCCACCCATGCATTTAAGTGTGCACTCTTTCACCATACAGGTACACCCAGGTAGCCACCATACATGTAAGTGTCCATCCTTTCACCTGACAGGCACACCCAAGCAACCACCCATACATTTAATTGTGAACTCTTTCACCATACACGCACACCCAGCCAGCCACCCAGGCAGCCATCATTACATTTAAGTGTGCACCCCTTCACCATACAGGCACACCACGGCAGCCACCCATACATTTAAGTGTGCACCCTTTCACCATATACTCACACGCGCACACCCAGCCACCCAAACATTTAAGTATTTTCTTATTGTGATACTTTGCACTTGTAATATACTGCATCGATATGATTACTGTCTGGAAACAACATTTTGCTTATTTGTAATACTCTGCACAGTTAAATCTGCAGTGAGAAAAGCACTTAGAATCAGGTTTACTTGGTTACTCTGAGACTTACCAGGAACTAAATTTCCCAGGTGCCCCATTACTCTATTTTCTGAAATGTCAGGCGCTTCAGCGCCGGCACTTCGGGAGCCATGTCGGTCTACGCCGGTCCCGTCATGAGTATATAAACAATTGGAACACTCAGATCCTTTGATTGAGGACAAAATTTGATCTGTGAGCATCTAGCACTACAAAGCGCATTGTGGAACCTGTTAGTAATGGCAACAGTATTAGATAGCTCTGCTAGTCTGTTGGTGCTGTACTGCAAGTAATTAGGCAGTCTCATTTCGAAATACGAGCGTGGTCTGGAAATAACATTTGCTCAGGGGTGTTGCTAGGTCTACAATCGGTCCGGGGCTACGCTAATGTTGAGACTTGCAATCAGTTTTGCTTGATAAACCTGAGACTTACCAGGAAATACAGTTCCCAGGTGACCCACTACTCTATTTTGTGAAACGTCAGGCACTTCAGCGACAGCGCTTCGGGAGACAAGCCAGTCCTCCCCATCCATGGCCTTTGAGGCGTACAGGACTGGGACTTCTCCTTAAATCCACTATCAATCACTCTACAAGATGAGATGAGACCTTTAGGGGAAAAGATAGGGCCCCCCAGGATACATCGCGTATGCAGCACGGCTTAGATGCAATGAATCCCGCAGACGACAATAGAAGACGCCAGGACATCAACCAGCTCAGGTGACATGCATGGAATACCACTATTAAAACTAGAAATAAGAAGGTGAGGAATATAGCTCTTAGGAATAGATTGGAAACCAAGGGGGAGGAAGTTAAGAATTTGAAAGCATGCTTGCTTAACACCAGATCTTTACACAAACATGTGCAAAGTGTGCATGATCTCATTGTTAATGACGACGTAGACATTTTATGCCTCACAGAGACATGGCTTCAAGATCCGCTCAGCCCTACTTGCGCAATTGCGGTACCAGACGGGTACACCATACATCATAAAAGCCGAGAGTCTAGTATATAGTATAGGGGGGAAGGGGTGGCAGTCATAATATGTGACTCCATACACCTGTTCCCCGCCACAATGTTATGCTTGGAGAAAGTGCTGAATAACATCAACTTTAGTGTTATCAACACGGAACCCACTACAGCTAAAGAGAACCAGCTGGATTGGGTCATTGCACAAAACATTGATGTACAGAAGGTAAGGACCTACCCCAGTATGTGGGCAGACCAATTCAAAGTTAGTTTTGAGGAACAGATCGTTAATAATTCCCAGCAAAGAAGTGATAACAGGCAAGAGAAAAACTCTAACAGGAATTATTAGACAATAGGGCTGATACAACTGCAACATTGCATGAATATGATCACAGATGGTCATCAGGAGAGTGACTCATGTGAAAATATTTTACAGAAATACCTGCACTTAACTCATGAGCCAGTAGAGCAGATGGTACCCATTAAATCCAAAGTGGTTAGAGGGAACCCAAACCATTAGAAATGGTTCCACCCCGAGTTAACCAAGTTTGAGAAAGAAAAATGAAGATGGGAGAGTAGGTAGCGCAAACACCCTACACAAACCAACAAAGAAATGTGGAAATGCACTGAAAAACTATGTAAGAAAGATATCAATGAGGCCGAGAAACATTTCTACAATGATCAGATCACATCTGCTTCAAACTCCACCAGTAAGCTTTTTGAAATCATAAAGTCTATAGATAGAAACCCTGTCCCCAGCATTCTCCCCTTCCCAAGAGGACTGTGAAAATGTGCAAGAGGCTTTCGCCAAAAAAATCTAGAAGGCCAGGGAGTCAATTATAAAATCACAAAATGTAGCCAAGGCGCAGTATCTACAACTAAAAGGGAACATTCCTTTATTGCGGTTAGATAGCTTTCAGTTTCTCCCCATAACGACAGAAGAGCTGATCAAAGCGTGTTAGCCATGAAGCCCACATCATGTGGCGAAAGTATCCTACCATCAAAAATCATACTGGATAACAAGAAGACTTTTGCTCCAGTACTAACTAAAATAGTTAACGCCTCTTTTAGAGATGGTGCTATTCCAAAGAGCATAATATCGGTAACCATCACGCCGTTGCTGAAAAACAGGGTTAGATCATAAAGACCTGGGTAACATCAGACCAATCACGAATTGCAACTTCATACTTAAAGAATTGGACGTAGTTGCTACTGCCCAATTACAAAAACATGTAGAAATTAATAACATACTCGATGGTCAACAATCAGGTTTCCATACTGCTAACAGCATGGAGACAGCAATGATAGACCTGCAACCTCACATGTTTAGTCTGTTGGACAAGGGCAAGACAGGGCTATTTGTGCTCTTGGATTTGAGTGCAGCGTTCAACCTAGTTGACCAACAGCTGCTTCAAAAAGCATTGGAGCAAGTGGCACATTGCTCCAAGAAAGTCACTGTGTGGTTGGCTTCCTTTTTGACTGACAAGAAGCCAAAATTCACTAGGGGAAAAATGTCATAAAGCAGCACCCATCTGGTATGGCGTCCCGCAAGGGGCTAATCTATCACTTCTCATTTTTAATTTATACATGAGATGTCTCTGTGAGGTGCTAGAGGGTATCAGGGCGTTTTTCACCAACGCCGAAGATACCCAGCTAGTGGTGGAACTGTGCGGCAATCACAGCGAGGACAGTACCAAAATTGTGACAATTTATAACATCATAGAGAAATGGATGGATGCTAACTGGATGTGCCTTAATGGCAAAAAATGGAGATAATGGTTTTTGGCACCCAACAGGCCCATGCCAAATTAGGACAAGAATACAAAGCCTTTTAAATTAAAGATACTTGCATTCAGGTCTCCGGGCAGGTGAAAACCCTGAAGTCTTGGAAGCCTCTATGGTGGCCGATTTGCAGGTGCAACACCTTCATAAGAACAGTCTGTACCTCCTACGCCTGCTCATAGCAATACAACCACTCCTGAACAAAGCTAACTGCTCTACCATAGCAAGGGCCACCATCTGTCCCATTTTGATTATGGGAATGCAATACTATTAGGTGCTTACAAGTGCTGTGTGGCCAAAGGCCAGGTTATGGAAAACAATGCGGTTAGAATAATCAAAGGAAAGAACAAAAGGGATCACATCACTGCAGATAGAAGAGCCCCACATTGGCTGAAAGTGGAGGATAGGATTCAATTCAAATCCATAACATTGGTGCACAAATTCCTATATGGGAACGCACCTGCATATGTCAAGAAAGAATTTGTTCAATACGTCCCCAAGAGCGCCCTGAGGTCTGAGAGTCTGGGTATGGCTGAAGTACCAGCCAACAAATGAGTTAATGGCCTGGGAAGAGCGTTCCCAGTGCTGGCTACAAAAACATGGAACAATCTCCCGTTAAATATTAGACTTGAATCCAACAGGGATGTCATTTCACCAAAATGCCAGGGGTAGCAGAAGTAACATCACACGACCCTTGACCCCTGATGACATCACAGGAAGTGATGTCATTTGACCCCACCCCGAAGTGGTATCGCAGGAAGCAATGGAACATGACCTTTCACCCGTTGACAAAACAGGAAGTGGCATCACATAGCATTGTACACTATGAAAAATATGGTGACGATAACACTATATTGTGATGTACATTTCATACAAGAATGGATCGCCATATGTATCGTTAAGATCACTGTGTATAGGCCCATATTACCAAATTACTGTGAAGCAAGCAGACGTCCATGACCAAATGATAGCAATATGTTATTATATCGCACTTACGCTTAAGCGCTTTATATAGAAATAATACACACCCAATATCAGTTTTTTTTATTTATTTCTTTAGAGGTCACAAGGGAGACTACAGAGGTCGCAAGGGAGACCCCAGAGGTCACAGTTGCAACCTCTGATGACCCCTAAATGACGTCTCTGGAATCCAACTACATGGCTTTTAGGAAATGCCTAAAAACATACATTTTTAAATAATTAGCAGGATTCCCCTCCTTGAGAGGGTAGGCTGTCTTGTCCCTTTCGTTTAGTAATTGTGGTTTGTGTTTTATGTTTACACGCCCCGATGCCTGCAGGCTTTTGGCGCCTTATAATTTTATAAATAAATAAATAAATAAATCAAATAAGTATGCTCCCTTTCACCATACACTCACACAGGCAGCCACCAATACATTTAAGTGGTCACCCTTTCACCATAGACTCACACAGACACACCAAGGCAGCCACCCATACATCATGCATTTACTTATTCATGCACATTACATTATATACATATACAAACACACACTTACATGCACGCACAAACATTTAAACAAAATACATTTTCTTACCTTTAATACGTTGGTCAATGGAATGAGGCTTTCAGCTCCCTGCAGCAGCCAGGAACGCTTGTTCCCTTCATAGGCAGAGGATCTGGAGGCCTCCATGTCATGGGATGGAGGGGATCCCTATTACTTTAAAAAAATAAAATCTTTTTTAAGTCACTCTGACGTCATAAAAAAATTATTAACGTTAAAGGACCGAACCGTAGTGGAAATAATGTATTTATGGAGGCAGAGTGACTTCAAAAAGAAACGATTTCTATTTGAAGTCAAACTGCTTCTTTCAACCCATGACATGGAGGACTCCAGTCTGGTAATCTTTACCGCACAAGACCACTTTGAAAGACACACTGTTTACAAAAACTTAATGCAAATAGCTTTATTTCTTTTATTTTACCTCATTTATGTTACATGACTTAACCTTGCATCTCAAATTAGATTTGGTATTTATAACAGAAACATGGATCCTAAAGGTAATTCATCCATCTTTGTTGATATTACACCCAATGAATATAACAACATCTCGCAATCCAGAGCCATCAAAGAAGGCAACATACTCACAATTATACACAAGTCTGAGTTTTCATATTACCTAGTTCACCTCTCCATCAGCAGGCATACTCATTATATTTACAGGACATCTTACACGATCATCACTTGCCAGCATGGGTCAACTATCCCACTCGCTCTGCAGGACATATGTTGAACCACATTTTGCTTGGTTTTTGGAAAGATCTGTAAACTCTTTGCGACCTTTTTCCATGGACTGACCATTTTGGTGTACCTTTTTCTATTCCTTTTTTATGTACAAAGAAGTGTATGTCCCATTCCCTTGTCCCAGTTTTGACACGTCCGTGGAACAGAGCTTCCAGGGAATCAGTTATAGAATAATTAGCTACCTCTGCACTCTCTCATAATTCTTTCCTTTCGAACAACCCTAATGAGTTGCTTAAGGACTTACACTGTCATACTGCAGAGACTTTTGACAAACTGGCCTGACTATCTATGTCTAATCATGAGTAAAAGGGAAACAACATAAAACAAGGTTTACACATGAATTAAATATCTTAAGACGCAAGGAAAGGAACCTAGAGAGGAGCATAATTAAACAAAGTGATACAGATTAAGTCTGTATCACTTTTTTAAATTATGCAGACGATACTCAACTCCTGGTAGACTTGAATATGACAATATCAATGAATTGAGGAAGGTCCTACACTGTTTATGCTCGATTAAAAGGTTCATGGATCTAACATTTTGAAGATCAACCCATGTACGAATAACAATTTAAATATTGATGAGACACCTAACATCTGGACCTCCCTTTGACCTAATACCTTTGGCAATTACCCGGAACCTAAATCAGAGGTAATAAACCTAGGCACAATATTGGCTAACAAACTGACAATGGAAAGAAAAATCTCTTATGTAACTTTATTTATTTATTTATTGTTAGGAAAATTAAATTCGTTTGACCTTTTTTGACATTTCCACATCAAGCAAACATGTAAAATTCATTGGGTTCCTTTCGTCTGGATTTTAATAATAGTATTTACCTGGGTCTCCCAGAAAAAAAACGAATGAACGTTTGCAGAGGATACAGAACGCTGCAGCTAGGATGCTACAGAAAATTAAAAAAGCTGATCACATCTCACCAGTGGTGTGCTCCTTACATTGGCTCTTGGTAGACAAACAAAACCGATTTAAGACGTGTGTCTGGTTTTTAAAAGCCTCCACCATCAGAATCCAAGCTCACTTTCAATACATTGAAACTGTGTGTATCTCACCATTCCATAAGATATAACCAAGACAGAAGGATAGTTGTACGAACATTTAGAAGAGAACGACTAGGGGGGTGAATGATTTACCGTCCAGATATCAAAAATGGGTACACACCGTCTCCCTTGCTTTGAGCACTCAGTCTAACTTATTGATGTCCCAAAAGCAACTCTGTGACTCACCCCCTGAAGTGTGCCTGAAACAAACATTTAATGAGTCTAGCAATTATTGTACAGAATATCAGAAAGGCAAATTATTTTCTATTCCTATTCCTTCTTATTTAGTGTCACTGCTCAATGTCTTACACTTGTGGAACCCGCTGTTTTTTTTTTTAAGAGGCCTGAACAAGAAAGTCAGCCAGTCCAGAAACAAATAGCCACACGGTGCTGGCCAGAGCCAAGGAGCTTCCATTTAAAAAAAAAACATTATATATATATATATATATATATATATATATATATATATATATATATATATATATATATATATATATATATATATATTTTGCTTTTTTTAGGTGTAGCAAGGGAGGCCACAGGGGTAGCAAGGGATGTCCATGCTGCAACCCCTGGCGATCCCCAAACGGCATCCGTGAACAGAGTTAAATCATGTTTAATAGATACCTACATTTCTGTGAGATATTTTAATGCTGTTCATCTGGTCAGTCTGTCAGTCAGATTTTTTCTTCTGAGCCAAGATGAAAAGTGGAGGGTTCCTGCTAAGAAAACTGACTGACATCATAGTAAGGTACAATATAAGTGTTATCACACAATTAAAGCAAATTGATACAGCATTGAAAATACTGCTTTTCAAGATAATAAAGATTGCCCACGCTTACAGCTCAGGAAAGTCTTCATGCTATTAAAGACAAGGAGGCGAGCATTATGCTATACTTTCTTTATTACTGCCATAATTAGCTTTTCAAATTAAACTTTTAAAACTACACATTTTGTAATGTTTTTCTGAACATACTATCATGCAGCAAATGTTCACCCACATGCCACACCACACTGCCCCTCCACAGTGCAACTCCACACCCATCCATTGGCCCCACTTTCCAGTACAGGCCCCATGGCATGTTATTCACAAAAGCACACATGCATGCACCCAAAGACATGCCCAACATGGCCCCACAGCAGTGACACATGACTGAGCCAATGACGATTGCCACAGCCCCAAACAAATGAGAGCAGACAACACTTAGATTGAACTTCATGCCTTGATGCATTCTGCCTGTGCCACCACGACCTCCTCTGGGAAGATGCGAACCCCCGGGGGCCATCGTGCAGGTGCCCTGCTTGAAGGTGTCTGCACAACCTCCATTGCCAGGGGTCCTGTTGCTGGGGTGACCACCGCTGCTGAACCTCCGACTCCCGACTGTGGCAGGGATGGGATCTCTACGAGCCTGGATGCGGTGGCTGGTGCAGGTCTGCAGGGGGCCCTGGTGGCATCTGGCCAGAAGAAAGCATGGAGGACGACTGGCACATAGTGGGTGAAGAGGAAGAGGGAGTCACAAGAACGCCCAATGAGCCGTCCTAGCCAGTTCAGGATAGCACACACCTGTTTGTGATGACGTTCGTGGTCCTGCCAGGAAGCACGCACATCATCACAAATGACGCGTGTGCACATTGCGACACCAACTAGAACGGGCTCAACCCAGTCACGGATTGCATCATCTGCAGGTAATGTCAGTTGCTGTGGACTCCTCCTCTACCTGCGGTCGGGCCTGGACTGAGGCATCCGTTACGCTTAACAGTGTTGCAGTGTCAGTTTCTGGGACAGGATTAGGCCCCTCTGCGGTGACCTGTGCTGCCTCCTGCTACTGGACTGCACCATTTGCACCAGTGGCATCACTCCCTCCAGGCCCCATGTGCAGGTCTGATGCGGCCTCCTCCTGCACCTTAACCACCACCGACCTGGATGCCTCTGCACCATCTTCTGCACTGGATTGCCTCTGTGGGGGCTCACCTGCCCCTTTTGCTGCCGAGGAGCCCGCTTCCAACCTCGCCCTCTTGGGCATCCCCTCGGCAGCTGCGGCAGCAGACGCGGCACCAGTCCCCTCAATCCCAGAAGATGATATAAACTGGAAGGGTGACTGGGCCTTGCGTCTCCGCCTGGTGGAAGCTTCCCCGCCGCTTTGCACCACAGCGCTGTCTCCACCATCTTCCTCAATCACCTCTGTAGATAGGGAGAGATTGAACACAAGCATCATAGTACTGAACAATAGTCTGCTAGACACAAAGCAATTTCACATGAGTGGCACTCTCAAACGTAACTACCATCATCACCCTCCACAACACACGGGTCAGTGCAAGCAACACACATGCACAAACAAGCATGGCACATGCAACAGACATTTGCATCCATGTCCAAGGCACTGTTGAAACATGAGAGGGTGGGCTGAACATCACATGCATCATGGGACATGCCGATCACATGCACACACACCTCCGGACAGTCATGCATCTGTCCATGTCTACCTCCTATCACAGCACACACATAGGCAACTGTGCCGCATCAGTCAATCAGGCATTGAGATGGCCATGTGTCATGCATCCATGGCGATTCCCAGTCACATACTCACCACTTAGACACACACACATGCACACCGTGCACATCCATGAAGGTGACATAAGCATCCATGTCTCACACCCCAAACATGACACAGGCATCTATTCTTAGAGAGGCACAGATCCACCCTACTGATGAGGTCCAACCAGACCGAAACACTTGTCTGGGGTTTCTGTTGGTACTCTTGTTCAGAGGAGAATTGCCTAGCATTTCGGTGCTGGACTGCCCCAGGGCAGGACAAAGACTGATATGTTTGGGATATTTCTTCTCTGTGAAAGATAGTGAGCTAAAGACTCTGGGTAAGTCTCTCGTAACCAGGACTAATGTCTGGCAGAGGGACTCCTAGGACCCCCTTTGTTCATTTGCATATTTAAGTAACTTTGGGTCTCACCCTAAGTTACTAGGGGAATCCAGACGTGGACCCCTTGCTCACTATTCTTAGAGAGGCACAGATCCACCCTACTGATGAGGTCCAACCAGACCGAAACACTTGTCTGGGGTTTCTGTTGGTACTCTTGTTCAGAGGAGAATTGCCTAGCATTTCGGTGCTGGACTGCCCCAGGGCAGGACAAAGACTGATATGTTTGGGATATTTCTTCTCTGTGAAAGATAGTGAGCTAAAGACTCTGGGTAAGTCTCTCGTAACCAGGACTAATGTCTGGCAGAGGGACTCCCAGGACCCCCTTTGTTAACCTGCACACAGAAATCCATACATGGGGCATGCCAGACATACGGCCGAGGTTCCCACTCCTGCCACACCTCAACATGCACTACGCTGGACAAGAACACATGGACACTTACCACTCGACTCCAGACAGGTCTGCAACTTGAGGACCTGGTGGTGAAGCGCTGGGCGTGTGCGCTCCAGGACCCTCATCTAGATGTTGCTCAACTGGTCCCAGTGCCCCACTTCTCCACCAGCCACAACGAGGCACCGGGCCTTGCTGAGGGTCCTGGACCTGAAGACCTGCCAGCGCTTCTGGGCGCGTTGGTAGTTGCAGGATGCCACCCCCACCGTGTTGATGGCATACACAATGTCTGACCAGATCCCCTTCCGTCCTTCCTTGTCGAGGCGCAATGTCGAGAAGTGGGAATTATAATGCCCCAGGACTTGCTCCACCAGGAAGCCAACTTCATTGGCAGTGAAGCTGGCAGCCCTCTGCCTCTCTGACTGGGGTTTGCCACTAGCCCCAGATGATGCTTGGTCTGACATGGCAACGCCCGAGGCAGGTGTGGGTGGGCAACTGGGCCCTGGGGCTGGACTGTGGAGTGAAGGTACAGCAGTCGGGAGTCTTCTGTTCCAGCAGAGGTGGTCACAGCAACAGGACCCCTGGCAGTGTCTCCTGCGCAGGCACCAAATTGCAGGGCACGTTGGCAGCATGCTGACTGGCAGTAGCAGATGGCTCATAGGAGGCTGCTCCGGGCTTTGGGGGGCAGGTAAATGGCCTTCTGGGCAGGAGCGTGGTCTTCCGTGTGTAGTCGCGTGGCCAGCTTGATGCAGAGTGACTCTGCACATGAAAAAACTCCACTTAGGATGAAATTCGAGGAAAGGCCCTTAGCACATAAGCGCGTAAGTGACGTGACGTGCCTGGGCGTTGCCTTTGGCATGGGTTAAAGGTCCACGTGGGACAGCAGTTTGCTGTACATGCTTTTCGCGGAGACCGACGCGTGTTTCTTCTTCTTGTGGGTTCACACACAATATCTTCACTACGGTTAGAGTTCGTACTTCTTGTTTTAGCGAGGGGGTTGCCTACATGCACACACGCGTGTGTTTTTCTTTTCAACGCAAGGCAGACGGTGAGTCGCGCACACTTATTTTTCCCACTGTGGTTCCCCTGTGTGTCACGTACCTCATTTTCGAGTTCAGAGTAGCCTGTGTGTCCCTGGGTGACACGGCATACTGCAGGAGGTTTATTCCACGCACGTGGGCTACCGGGGGTTGTGTGCACATTTATTTTATTTTTTTAGGGTGCCTGAGCATTGCGTCACCCATCATTTTTCACCAGGGATCACAGACAGCTCGCAGGAGCACAGGGGTACCCTGCCCCCTTCACCCCAATTGCCCAGGGCAATGTTATGTGCACCTCCCATTGGCAATAGTCCACCTGTGCCATGGTTGGGAGGCCACCAAAAGGTAAGGGCGGCAAAGCTGGGCGACCACTCAGGGATAGTTGTGGTGGGGCACATGGCCAGGGTGAGCAAGGAGTCCTGGGAGTCCAGAGAGGCCAAGGTGGATGCGGAGGGGGAAGTTGCCAGGGTGTTTCACAGGGGCATGAGGTCCAGCCTCATGCTGGGACATCCATGCCACCACCCCCAGCGGCTCAGGGAAATGCTGCTGCTGCAGACTTCCTCAGCGCACATCTAACCCCACAGCCAGTGTCATCTGCTGGCACGGGCCACAAGGTAGTGGATGCTGCAGGTGCGCAACCACCACCCATGCTTGTAGTCAGCCAGGGCAGGCTGCCTTGGCACAGGAGGACTCCCAGGCAGTTTTCAGGTCAGGAAGACTGAGCCACGTGTGTCTAAGGTTGCTGTGACCAAGGCACATGTATCTGGGGTAGTGGTGACATCTGCTGCCCCGAGCAGCCAGGTGGTGGGAGCTGCATGGGTAGATGCAGCCAACACCACCCCAGCTGTAAGTCTGCGAGCCAGCCTGTGTCGGCCACAGTCCTTTGCACTGAGGCAGTTGTGCCGCTAGGTCCTGGCAACAGCACCCAGCAGCCAATGACTCAAGGCAGGCCTTCCGTCCTCATGCCATTGACTACTGCCATTGGCCAGTCCACCAGCCCCACTGCCACTAGTGACCAGGGCGGCATTAGCCACTCAGGGTCCGCACAACCTGCCAAGAGGAGGAAGTGTGTTTCTGCAGAAGAGTCTGGGACCCCAGACACAGCTCTGGCCTTCGGCACATCAAGGAAGAAGTCTTTCAATAAAGAGGAACTGGACCTCCTTGTGGGCTACGTGTCGGGACATGAGTGAGATATGCTGGTGGGCCCAGGGTGCCATGCTATGCCTGCCCAGCGCCAGGTCAACTGGCAGTGCATTGCGGAAAGTGTGCGTGCCATGGGATTTGAGAGGAGCACAGCTCATGATTGCTACAAGCATTGGTCTGACCTCCGACAGTGTGCAAAACAAAAGCAGGCCTCTAATTATGCCTTGACTCTAGTGACTGGCAGTGGGACACAACCAGAGGAGGATGAACTCACTACACATGAGGAAATCGCTACAGAGTTCATCAATGAGGGACTAATCCAGGGAGTGGGAGAGATGCTGGATTATGATGCAACGTCCGGTGAGTGTTTATGCATGTATGTCCAGCCCATTTGTGTTTTGCTTGTGTGATGTGTTGTGTTTGACTGCCAGTTCAGGCTATGTATTCATGAGTGCCATGTGTGATACATGCAAAGCTTGACTGATGCGTGCTTGTTGTGATGCAGTCTGCATGCAGGCCATGTGCTGCACACGGGGCAGTCCTCATCAGCACACATGCACCCTACTTACATGCAAGTCAATCGGCAGCATCTCCTGTCCATGTTCAAGCTCACTGACATGTTTGCATATAGCCTGTGATGTTGTTCCACTCAACACTCGGCCTATGTCGTCACATGACTGAGGGCTATGTGTGGTCACCCTGCAAGCTGCTCCTCCTCATGGGCATGTTTCCTTGCCTCTCCACCACCCTGCAGCTCACTGTCTCCATGGTACTTTTGATTTCTGTGTTGGACTACTGCAATGGCCTGTTCCCCATTCTTGTGCACATGCACACTTCCCTCTGCAACCCTGCCAAACCTGTACTGTTCGGTACATCCTTTGTCCTTGATGCAGGGTGTCTCACTTGGACCGTGCAGACGGCACAGGCTCAGAGTGGACATGAGTCTTCATTCATGGACCATGTGCATTCCCTGCAAGCCCCTATGGGTCTGTGGCAGGCTGCTCATTGTACTACTTCTCCAGTATTTTATATCGGTCTCATAGTATTTGGTTATCCATTTCATGCTCACTCAGTGTCACTTCCTCATCATGCACATGTTTAGGGTGTCCTTGTCGGTGTTGTGCACGGGCCTCCCTCTGTTACAGCCACCCTACCTCTAGGCAACTGGTGTTGTGGCTTCTGCATGTATGGGTGTACTTCTGATGGTTCCTCATGTGTCCTGCTTTCTATCCCCCTCTCATCTGCTATAGTCTCAGTTGACTGAGATGATGCAATTGACACCTGCCAACACTGTCTGCAACTACATAGTACTCTGGTCAGCCATTCAGAGCCATGCACTGCCTCCCTGCCATTCCCCGGAGGGAGAGGGGGGTTCACTGTATCCCTACAACCCAGTGCCAACACTTTGCACATGATGACTGCACTTGCCCTTACACTGCCGTCATCTTACGAGATTGACATGGTGTCCAGTGAAAGTTACGAATACAAAGTTTCAAAATGCGATATGTCCGAAACAAAAGGATCGGAAAAAATTATGTTCGAATGCCCTTTTTTTAATGTATTTTATTTTTGGTTTCGTATATGAAAAATGTGTAAAAAAAACAGGGGTACGGGCCCCCCCCCCCCCCCCCAAAAAAAAAAACGGGCATTTGAATTTTTTTTTTAGATCCTTTTGGTTTGAAAGTATTGCATTTGATCCTTTTGTATTCAAACCTTTGACTATAAACCGATTGACATCACTACGTTTTTGTTTACGTTGATAGTTGAGGCTGTACATATGTACTGCACTGCACCCACGCACTTCTGAGCCATGTTTCACCCTTCAACATGCCTATTCACTTGTGGGATGTCAATGTGACCTGGCATGTATTTATCCATGTGCCTCCCTTCACTGTATTTCAATGCACTTGCTTTGTTGCATCCTGTGACACGTTTACGTTTTTTGATATTTATTTTCTCGTAGTGCATGTTGTCATGCATTTTACATGTGTCATAGACAGTTCTATTTAACTTACTGCTGTGGCTATTGGGGAATTCTGCCATGGCTATGCTACATGCCATCTCTTTGTTGCCATCTGTCTTTTTCGGCTAAGATCGATGCCTGCCAGAAGGTTGTGTGTGATGCAGGTGATATGCAACATGCAGTACATGTGTGAACTTCACATTTGACAAGCATCCAAGTCTGCTTTCAGGGTCCCCTTCCATTTCAATGCCACTGCATGCATGCCGGTAGTTTGTGTCATGTGTGACATGGCTGCTTCATGTGTTGGCTGTCAATATTGTGATGTCTATGTGTGTGGTATGTGCTGCTGACATGTGTGCTCATTTGTTTTTTATTTTGTTACAAGTGATGACCATGCACCAGTGGAGGTCTTAGTGTGGTAGGCCGCAAACATCCATCAGAGCTTCAGGCCATTGTGTCCAGGGCTGCCTCTTGGTACTACTCTGAGGATCACTTTGACTCTGATGTTGAATCGGATGCTCATCAATCCATGCCGTTGACGGTGAGTGATTCTGCAATGGATGCTGTCCGCCACATCTGCTTTGGGGGTAGACCCCTCATGGGGCCAGTCAGTGTTGGAATGTCCGGCTGTGGTGGTTACGGTTGGAGGGTCACGCTCCACACCAGTTGCTCCTGTTCCTGGGGCAGCAGATCAACGGAGGAATGCAGTCCTACAGCCACAGGCAGTGCCAGCACAGCAAGGACCACGTCTCCTTGGGTCCAACAGGTGTGGTGTCCAGCAACACGGTGGCCATGCGCCACTGGGGAACACTGGGTGGGAGAATGTCATGTATGCCATTGCACAGCAACAGGGGGGAGCGATTGAGATGTTGGCTCAAGGCATGGAACATGTGGCCGATTCCATTCTCCCCCATGATAGGCAGGTGGAGCTCCAGCAGCAGGCAACGCAGTCCACGTGCCGCTCACTCAGGCTGTGCACGGCGGGCTCCAACAGGGCCTTTTGGGCTGAATTGGTGGCTCTTGCTGCTGAGGCAGAGGCCCACAGGAAGCCCTGAGGGAAGACAACACCTCCATCAGAACTACTCTGGCTGCACTCATGATGAGCCAGGGGACACAGGCAGAACAGAGGATGGAGCAGCTAGAAAGCACTGTCTCGGCTGAACTCCATGCAAGCCGGGAGGAGGTCCGTCTGTCACGTGAGAGCTCTTGGGCTTGCTGGGGCTATGCGTGGTCAGGCACCTGTACCACGCGCATCTCCTGATGACAACAATGACAAATCTCTGACTCAGATCGGGCCGTGAAGACCATGAGCCCATGGAGGATTTGTTTTTTAATCTCAACATCAACACAAGTGGGTATTGAGGTGCACCCTGCACCTCCCCCCTCCTGGGTGACCCCCCCCCATGTTGACTATGGCCATTTTATTTATTTCTTGTCTATTGTACATTGATGTAACAGTGTGGTGCTTTTTGGCATCCAATGGCATCCACTGTGTGTTTCGGCTGGGCCCATACAGGCTTGTCTCATTTTTGTGTTTGTGGCTTGGGGTCCGGACACATATGCCACTTCTGCTTCCCCTTTCCATAGGCTCGCAAGGATGGCACCGTGTGACAGTAACTTACACAGAGGCATTGCCTTCACTGTATACATTGTTGATGCACTTCATGCTGTATGCGGTCCCATGCCCCCTTTAGCTGTCGAAGCCACTCTCATGATGGAAGGGGGACCTATGGTGGCAATGTCACATTGAGGCACTTGTGCTATGGTGATTCATCACTGTCTGGCATTGTCACTGTTGGGTCCTGTGTTCATGATATGTTATGCTGGTAAATTGATAGTCCTGTGTTGGTTTTGATTATGATGTGTCACAGGATCGGCAATATGTTTCTGTTGCAGATGTGTCCACAACAGAGTAGTTCACATGGAAAATGGACACAACACTGAAGGTTCAAGCATTCCCCATGCTAACATGCATTGAGTAGCCCTGCAAAAACACCCTCACAACACACACAACCAGCCCCACCCCCAACACCACCCCAACATCCCCCACGCACACACTACTTGCCTTCTGAGACATGCTGTGTCCCTGCTGCACAAGTTCACTTTGACTTTCGTGATCGTGTACTGCCGGCGCTGGCTCATTTTTTTGGTTTGTTTTTTTATCCAGCTGCAGGGGTTTCCAGGCTGCAAACACCACTCACTGTACTGCACTGTGTTGTGTAGTGAGTGGGGTGTTGTGGGGGACACCCCCACAGCACCCACATGTTCTTTTCTTTTTTGGGATTCCCTGAAATGGATGCCACCAAAGGTTCGAGCTTTTGGTGTTCACACGTTTGGTGGCAGGCATTTACGTCCTGTTAGTATAGGTTGGATATTTTTGCTCACTCTTTTCTTCATAGTCCGTGTCTGAGGGGATTGTCTGTGGCCTGTTTCCATTTCTGATGGTGCACTTTGTGACAGTTGTGCCATGTGTGTTGATTTTTTATCAAAGTTTTCACATTGCACGCCATGGCATGATGTGTCGGGTGGGTGACATGCGGTTGAGGGAGGTTTAGGTGACGTACCAGCATTTGGATTTGCTGTTTTGCATGGGGAGAAGGAATCTGTAGCTTGCATGTGTGCCTTTTGTTCACACAGGATTGCGTTCTTTTAAGTGGCTGGCGATGCACACAATGCTGCAATTCCAAGGACACAGTCTCAGGGTGTTAAGGTTGTGACAGTTGATTGTCCCTTTGTCATCATCGATTGTCACCTGGAATGTGCCAGGCCTGTGTGAACTCTGCAGGGAGGGGGGGTTAGGTGAAAAATTTAGCCACAAGCTGGGTACGGGCTGCCTCGCCACGTGCTCTTTCCCCTACCCATGAGCAGCGGGCGTGCATGTGGTTGGGGATGTGGGGGCACCACCATGTCCACCAGTATGCCCCGCCGGGTTGCAATGTTGTGCAGGACACATGCTGCCACAATGATTCTGCACACTATTGGGGGCGCATATAGTAGCTGCCCACCAGTGCGGTCAAGGGAGCTGGAACGTGACTTGAGCACTCCGAATGTCCGCTCCACTATGCCCCTGGTTGTAATATGGGATGCGTTGTATCTTACCTGGGGTGGTGTGGTGGGGTTCCATATTGGCATCATCATGTAGGTGCTCAGAGGGTAGGCACTGTCCTCTGGGGAGGTGATAATGGTCATCATTTGTTGGGTTTGTGTATTTGTGTGGAACATGCATGCATGTGCACAGGCATTTGTACTCACCGATGAGCCATGTGTTGCCATGCCTCCCAGCTTCCAGGTCCCGGTGTAGGGCTCACATTCTGAATATGAAACTGTCATGGGTGGACCCGAGATAGTTTGCATAGACACAGGTGATGATTCCCTTGGCATCGCATACAATCTGCATGTTGATGGAATGCCAGTGCCTGTGGTTGCGATAGATATGCTCAGTGGCCCTAGGTGGACGTAGGGCCACATGGGTGCAATCAATGGCACCAAGCACTTTGGGGAAGTGTGCCAGCCTGTGAAAGGCTTGGACCACGGCCTGCCTTTCTGCGGGTGTTCTGGGCATGTATGTGTGCCTGCAGACTGAGGGGCATCCAGTCATGATTGCCAACACCTGGAGTAGGTAGCGTGACTGCGTGGGCTGTGAGACACCCCCAACTATGGCAGTTGTCCACTGAAATGACACATTGTTCAAAAAATGCAGGACATTGAGCACCTTTTCCAAGGGGCTCAGTGCTTGGAAGCACAAGGTGGGTGATGTGAGGCCATACTCCCACTCAGTGACCAGGTCTAGGATGATATGAGGTGGAAACCTATACCTTCTATAGACCTGGTCATCAGCCATTCCAAAAAGGCTGGTCCTGGATAGGAAAATGCAGGGCCTGGCTATCCTCCTCCCCCTGCGGTGTCCCACGTTCACTGCTGCAAGAAATGGGACATTCATCGTAGTTGTATATGCTTGTTTGTTGTTTGCACACACTTTTATGCTGCGTGAGGGCGGTTACGCCATCTTTTGCTTGACAGACGTGTTTCCGGCTTTGCGCCTCTTTGGGTGCATGGGTTTGCCTTGTTCAATTCTATGAATACGTGTTGTTAGCGAGCGTGTGGGCATTGCGAGGATTTCGCTGTTGAACTTCCCCCGTTACGCCCACATTTTAGCATGGTGTTCCCCATTCCGTGTGTTCTGCCTCCTTTTTAGGTGTGTGCGCTGGACTTTCTGCGCCTTCACTGGGCGACTCGTGCACAGCGTTCGAGATGTCACAGTGACGTGTGCGCCAGTGCGGATTCGGTGCAGCTCCCAGGTAAGCCACGCACGGTGCCTTCCATGAATCTGGAAACGGGCCCTTGTGTGCGTTTCACACATGTGCGCTGCGTTTTTCACACTTGCGCCACACATTTCAGCACACAATGATTCCATGAATCACCCCATATGTGTTTTGCTTTTCGGAAGTCTGAGTTATGGCATGTTTTTTCTGACTTTGGGCCTCATTACCGGTACCGGTAAATCCTTACTGCCTTACTACGAGGTCCCTTTGCGGGTTGGGGAATTTAACGCCTGATTTTTGCAGGCGTTAAAAACCAACCCGCAAAGGGACCAGTGGAGCTAATTACGGTACCGCAATTTGCGGTACCGTAATTAGCGCCTTCCCCATTCCCATAGAGCGCTATGGAGCAAAAATGGGAATGGGGAAGGGCAATGGTGGAAGGGGGAATTACCTCCCCGCCAACCTTGGAATGGGGCGGTAATTCCCCTTTCCACCAAGGCCGTGCCGGTATTTTACTGGCATGAACCATGGCGCTAGTAGCGCCGTGGTTCACCGCCTTCCGTGTAATGAGGCCCTTTGTCTTTGTTATGATCATCACAAGACACTCCATCTCTGTGTCCTCGACTACTTGACAAACTCTTTGTGCCTAAAAGCTTGTGCACAGAGTAAAAATGTTTGACCATAGCACATCAAGTAACCCTTGATTTCATTGTGCCATTGTGTTGTAATGTGTCTATCTTTTCTAGCTCACTGGCATGCTGTTCAGGAAGTTTTTTCTGCATTTATGAGGTAACAAATGCACAGAGTACGGGATGCTGTGTGAATGGGCTGCTTCCCCTACGTGACTTTCTAAATTCTTTAATACACAGTTATGTATTTTGCCAACCTCTAAAGCATGAAAAGTAGATCCACACAGGCTTGACATATGGCCAACATTGCACCATACCTGCAGATGAACTGGCCTGCTGTTAAATCTCAGTTATCAGTTTAATGATATCCTCTACCTAGTGTAATTTGTTTTCTGACATTGATTACATTCAGACATATAATTGCTTATTTTACTATAGCAAGTAAGACAGCTATAGCCAGTGCGATAGTTCAATGGGTTGAGCGGTGGCTGCTGCGATGTGTGTGATCTCTGGGTTCCAGGTTCAAATCCCAGCAATGCCAACTCAGCCGTTCATCATTCTGAGGTCGATAAATGAGTACCATCACAGGTTAGGTGATATTGTATGTATATTTGTTCTATATAAAGCACTTAAACGTAAGTACTGTTATTTTATTTTATTAAATTTGATTTAGTTGATACACAACTTTTCAAATATATACAAAAGTAACGTTAATACAAAACAACAAGAGGAAACAAAGGAATAAAATACCAAGGATACAAAAGATAAACATATTAAACATATTAAACGTAAGTACTGTGTATAATAACACATCATTATCATTTGGTCTTGTCCGTCTGCTTGCATTCACAGTAATTTGTTAATATGGGCATGCATACACTGAAATTAACGATACATATGGTGATCCATTCTTTTATGAAAGGTATACCACATTACAGTTACATCGTGACCATATTTTTCGTAGTGTGCTTAGAAACAATTCTAAGTGATGCCACTTCCTGTTTTGTCAAGGGGTGAAAGGTTGTGTAATATTGCTTCCCATTATGTCACCTCGGGGTGGGGGCAAATGACATCACATCCTGTGATGTCATCAGAGGCCAAGGTCGTATAATGTCACTTCCGCAACCCACAGGCATTTTGGTGAAATGACGTACCTGACTCTGTTCAAATAAACGTGGCGTCCGGTCTAAGCTGTCATATAGATCCTTAATTTCCAATGGGCCATAAAGATGCAAGTAAATGTTGGCTGCTACAACATTAGACTGAAGATGTCTCCTGAAAATAAGATACACAGTATGAAATAACAAAGTATTTATGTTGTGTCTGCAGTCGATTAGACTGTGTGCTGCCTACATTGTCCAACACAAATTTCCAAATACTAATGATCATTTGTAAGCTGCCATCGGGAAATGGCTCATTTTGGGTGGTGTACAGCTGGGTCTCCACACATTTCTTTTTCTATGTTTGCGAACAGTAGATTGGGATGAAATTCCTGAAAAATTGCCATTTTGACACAACGCGAACCAGGACTTTTTTTTTTTTTTACAGAAGCTTAATGCTAGTGAATATGAAATCACTGTTTAACAAAGCGAAATTTGTAACAAGGTTGATTTTCATTTTGATATGAATTGATTCGTTTTTGTATGTAATTGTTTATTTTCTAAGGCAAACATGCATTGCCGACCTTTCCCTGCTTGCCCACCCTATTTTCAGAATCATTAACACACCTATCTGTGTGTTTGCAATGCTTGGGTATGAATGATATTTACCATGGTTTGCCCGAGGGAAGGTGGTTACTTAACTTGGGCTGGTCTAAAATTGGAGATCAGTACTTATATTTTGTCGGCCGTGTTTAAAGAAGCATGGCTTTCGCCCAGTGTGCAGGTGAAATTAGAAATCGGCTTTATTCCTAAACATTGAGTACATAATATATGTACCCTTCAGATGGAGGTCACACAGACAATGCTTACGAGACACTCCGGTTTGTGACCTATTTATAAAAGGTGTTTTTTACAAGTATTTTAATCTTAAAGAGGTCTGAGAAATGTTTGTTAATGTTTTAAATGTTCTTCTTGCTTGGGTGACTAGCAGGGTCTTGGCCAACTCACATAACATGCATCGTTTGGTTTAGAACGGGAGTGATAGAGAAGCGAGATGCAAGAAATTGATTTTTTGGAAGGTGACAGATGCACTTATGTTTACTGCCAGTGCATGGCAATAACCAGTGATACGGGGTCTACATATAGAGGTACCTGTATACGTGGACCAGAGTGAATGACATAACAGTGACGCCATGCAATGCGGATGGACACATACCACATGAAAGTGGAGCTGTAGTAGATACAGCGGAGATCAGTAAGAAGTGATACAACTGGTGGCTTCCCTCTGATTGATCTGGAGGGGGTTGAGTAGACTGAGGAGTCTGGTGATCTCAAACACTTGGAAACAATTTCCGTCTGACCAGTGCTACCTCCACCACTTGGATAGTGGAGGGAGTGAGAAACCATAAGAAGGGTAAATACACCTTCCATCGACACATAAGAGACAGAAGTGAAGATACGATCACCCCTGACATATGTCCTGAAGAAGGTCCACCCACAGGGGATGGCCAACGATCGACCGAAAGATATGTAGACAAAGGTAGTCTATATGAAATATCATTGGGTTTATGTACAGATTAAAAAAGATTTCTCTGAGTACAACAAAATTGGAAAATTGGGTGTGTTTAGTGATGGGGAAGACTTTATGATTTATTATTTTCCGTTTCATAACAATTGGCAGTGTGAGAGTGTACATTTGTTGGTATGATTGTGGATGAGAGGTGGAAGAGTTTTTCAGATGAAAGTAATGTGTTACGCACGCCTGGTATCCACGGGGACGCCAACCAGCGCTGGTTGGATGATTTGCACTCTCGAACCCTCTCCCGGTGCCTTGGTAAGGCCTCTGGTTAAAGATAGGTCTTTATATTGTAAAAGGTGGATTCTCCGTCCTGCTCCTTGTGGGAGGGGTGCATAGATGTGGGGGGCGAGCAGCGACCAAGTTACTTCACTGGTGCAAGCCCCCCTGTGGGAATCCAGGCCTGCTGCGACTCTGTAGGTTTGCTGCTTTACAGTCTTTATATGCAGTTCCTATGTTCCTCTTAGTTCAAATAATAATGTCTTGCTTCTTTCCTTTTAGGTATGGAAAGGTATTTTGGTGTTGTCATGCAGTTTGAAGATGAGCATGGGCCGGTAGGCGAAAGCGTGGTGTGCGCGATGCGGTCCGGTGAGTAATGCGCGATGCGTGACGCTGTTTCGCCTTTTACATTGCTAACCTGTGTCTTTTCTCTCCTTGCAGGTTGCGATGTTCCTCGCCAAGTGCCGTAATGTTCCAGCAATGACACTGACCAGGAGATGACTACCCAGGTAAGAATTGTGTGGCTTTCTTCATTCGGGAGTAAACGTGAGTAAACGCTTACTAATGCCGTCTTTCTTTCTCCTCTTTCCAGGTTATGGTATTCCAGGATGCATGCAGTGCCGGATGATGGAGTTCGTACCTTCGGGTGAGTGGAACTGAAGTCAGCGATGGATTGAAGACAGGATACTGTTCCAGGTAAGTTTCGTAGTGTTCTTTCTCTCTCTGCAGGTCCTTGGTTTCAGGTAAAATGGCATCAAAGAACTGGACATGCTGAGCGTTGCGCTGCCCACAGCAGATTAACGCAAAGCATGTTCTGCTGCTTGGGTGTCGTTTAAATAGTCTCAGGTAAAGTAGTCCAGATAAAATAGTCCCAGGCCTGCCACACCCAAAGTAGTCCAGGTAAAGTAGTCCCAGGCCTGCCACACTCAAAAGACTAGACCACATAGCTCAGTTCCTTGCAACTGAGCTATGTGTGTGCCTCCATGTTGGCTGAATCCCCCCAAGTTAAATAGTCCCAAGTAAATAGTCCCATTCTAATGTTGATCTTCATGATGGTTATGAGCCTGGCGCCAAAGGCACCAGTACTGACTCCAAGAGAGTCTTGGAAGAAGTTTTAAGGCATTTGACCTGGCCCTAACTGGAAGGCTGACTTGCCAGTGAGGGCCAGGGGCAAGGCCATGACAGCACTCCCCCCCCAAGACCCCTCTCACGGTGGCACTTCTGCCTGGTCCTGGTTTGGCTGGGTAATTCTGATGGAACCTTTTAATTAAGCGAGGTGCATGGATGTATTCACTAGGTTCCCATTATCTGCCTTGAGGGCCATATCCCTTCCAATCAACTAAGTAGTATAGTTTGGATCTGGTATATTTTGAGTCTAGGATATCCTTTACTTCAAACTCTGGTTCTCTGTCAACTAATACTGGTTTTGGTGGTGTTGTAACCCAAGTACCGGGTTGTACCGGTTTCAGGAGTGATACGTGAAAAACAGGATGAATCTGCATAGTGGGTGGTCAGGCTTAACTGCCACTGGATTCATTATGGATTCAATAGAATAAGGTCCCAGATATAGGGGACGAAAGGTCAGAGTCCCTTTTATGGGCACATATTTTGATGCTAACTAGAGCTTGTCTCCAATTTGATAGTCGGGGGCTTTACTATGATGTTGTTCAGCAAATTTCTTTTGTCAGTTCTTGGCTTGGAGTAAATGTTCTGCTGCTTCTTTGAAGGCCTGGGAAATAGTCGTATGTAGGGTTTTAACCAGTGGCATTTCCAAAGAAGTTGGGAGATCGAATTCTGAAGTACGTGGATGTCTACCATATAGAGTGTAGAAAGGGGTTTGTCCAGTGCTGGTGTGTAATGAATTATTATAGGCATATTCAGCTATCCATAACAAGTCCTTCCAATTTCTTTCCACTTAATGTAACATGCAACGTAAGTGTTGCTTGAGGGTTTGGTTTGTTCTTTCTGTTTGGCCATCTGTTTGAGGATGGTGACTTGTAGATAATCAAATGTCAATTTGGGCCATTGAACAGCATTTCCTCCAGAAGTTGGATACGAACTGACTACCCCGATCTGAGATCAAGACCGATGGAAAGCCATGTAGCCGTACGATTTCCACCAGGAATACTTTTGCTAAATTGGATGCATTTGGAAGACCCTTAAAAGGAATGAAGTGTGCCATTTAAGCGAACAAGTCTACAACTACTAAGATGGTGTTGAATCCTTGACTGGGAGGTAGATCTGTAATGAAATCAAGGAACAGTGTGTGCTATGGTGCAGGAGGAATTTCTAATGGTTGGAGAAGACCAGCTGGTTTCTGTTTTTGGGACTTGTTTTGGGCACGCACACCGCAAGATAGGATAAATTGTATGATGTCTTTACGCCATGTGGGCCACCAATAGATTTGTTTTACTTTAGCTAGAGTTTTCGCAATTCCAGGATGACCTTCAATCAGGGAGTCGTGATAACCCGAAATAACCTGCTCTTGTAAATCTTTACTTGGCAAGTATAGACGGTTCCTAAAATATGGTAACTGGTCTTTAATGGTGTAATGTTCTTCTTGAGTCCACCACTCTTGTGAGAAAGAGGGATCCATTAAGAGTTGGATCTTGTTTTGGAGTTCACCCTGTGTCAATGTTGTCGTAAGACCCAGGAGTTTGTCTTCTGGAATGATGGCTACTGGATCTGGAGTTATGTATACCTTTTCATCAACACCCATGCGGGACAAGGCGTCAGCCTTTCCGTTTCGGACTCCTGGCCAGTAGGTGATTACATAGTTATATTCAGCGAAGAAAAGAGCCTACCGCAGTTGATGGGATGATGAGCCTTTGCTGTTTTTAGGTATTGCAGGTTTCGATGATCAGTTATGACCGTGGCAGTATGTCTAGAACCAAGGAGATAGTGTCGCCATGCCTTGAAAGCTGATTTTATAGCCAAGAGTTCTTTGTCAGTGATAGCATAGTTGAGTTCGGGAGGTGAGAATTTTTGTGACCAGAAGGCCACAAGGTGTAACTGGTCAGTTCCTGGGTCCCTTTGTGAGAAAACAGCTCCCATAACCATGCTAGAGGCAACTGTTTCAACTATATAAGGGAGGTCTGGGCGAGGACGTAGAACTGGAGCAGAAGTGAATTTTTACTTAAGTTCTTGAAAGGCCTTCTCTGCTTCTTCGGTCCAATGGAACTTTTTATTGTTTTTTCTCAATAGTGATGTAATTGGATGCACTGTTTGTGAAAAATCTGGGATGAATCGGCGGTAAAAGTTTGCAAAGCCCAACATACTCTGGATTCCTTTAAATGAAGTTGGTGACAGCCAGTTAAGAATGGCATCTACCTTGTGCCTATCCATTCTGATACATTTTGGTGTGAGGATAAAACCGAGGAACTCCACTTCGGTGACATGAAAAGAGCATTTTTCGAGTTTAGCATACAGTTTATGTTGGCGGAGTTTAGTAAGGACGGGGCGGACATGCCTGACATGGTCTTCTTTTGTAGCAGAATACACTAAGATGTCATCAATGTAAACCAGGCCGCAAACGTCAATTAACTCCTGCAAAACATCATTCATAAAGTACTGGAATGCAGCAGGAGCGTTGCAAAGTCCAAAAGGCATTACCTGGTATTCATAACAGCCATATTTGGTACGAAAGGCGGTTTTCCATTCGTCTCCTTTATTCACTCGAACAAGGTTGGTACTCCCCCCTAAGGTCCGGTCTGGTATAGATTTGGGCGTCTTTGACTTGATCCAATAATTCGGGAATAAGGGGCAGTGGATAACGGTTTTTTACTGTAATCTAGTTTAATGCGCGATAGTCGATGCAAGTCCTCAATTCTCCTTCCTTCTTTGGTACGAAGAATAAGGAAGGGACTGGCTGTCGTTGATTTAGATGGGCGGATAAATCCATTTGCCAGGTATTGCTCAAGATAAGATTTCAAATGGAGGTTTTCTGGTTCAGTAAGTGCATAGATTCGACCACAAGGAATTTGCACACCAGGTATGAGGTCGATCTGACAATCGTAGGGCCTGTGCCGTGGTAGAATATTGGCTTGTTCTTTCTGGAACACATCTTGGTATTCATTTGGTAGAGTAAAAGTCACACTAAGTACAATCGCTGCCGTACTGGGAGTAGCAGATGTACATAAGTCTGCTTTCCCCTTTTCTTGGTAGTAACAGGTGCGAGCAGAATCATCGGAAAAGGCCAACTTCTTGGCACACCAATCTATTAGAGGGTTGTGAGCTGCCAACTATGGCATCCTTAAGATTAGCCAAAATGGAGGAGATTTGATGAGATCGAATCTATTTGATTCTCGGTGTCCATCCTGGCACAGTAGGGTTAGTGCGGCTGTACATTGGGTTACTGGTCCGGAAGCTATTTCTGTCCCATCAAAAGTAGTAACTTTTTCAGTAGTCGACTTAGAGCATAAGGGAAGCCCCATCTCTGCTGCCAGATCTTGGTCTACATAATTCCCAACTGCTCCGCTGTCTATGTATGCTTCGACAGCATGCATCCAAGACGGTTGTTGGTGATTGATGAAAATTACTGGTAATGCAAAGTGTGAGGTCTGTGGCTCATCCTTCTCGCTTGACAGGCGGACCTCTACGCTTGCCGGTCTTGGTAGTTTTCCGACTCCTTGTTATCATCTTCCTTCTCTGTGGCTCCAACAGTTCTCCTTGGTGGTTTCACTGGACATTCTTTGAGGAAGTAGCCTGATTTTCCGCAATATAAGAATAATTGCTGTTGCCTTCTCTTGTCTCTTTCAGTTTTAGTTAAAGGGGACCGTTCACCTCCAATTTGCATGGGTTCTACCGTGTTTTCCAATGTACGTGGAACATTATCCTTTGACCGGACATACACAGCTCGAGTGTCTAACCTTATCCGGTCCGCTTTTCGGTCTTGTAATCTGTGATCTAATTGCACCACAAGGTTGATGAATTCTCCACAGTCTTTAGGTGGGTTAACCACTTGAGCAAGTACATCCTTTAGTTCCCCTCGTAGACCCCGATGAAATAGTGTGGTCCTTTTTTCCTCAGACCACCCAGCTTCAACGACTAGTCTGTTAAATGTTGCTATATATGTAAGCAAGTCTTGACTTCCTTTACGGAGTGACAAAAGTTTGTTGTCTAATGCTTGGCCTTGGGTATGACGACCAAAGAGTTTTTCTATTTCCATCTGGAAACCCCCAAAGTCATGTAACAACGGGTTATCCTGATTTACCAATGGTACCGACCAATCCGTAGCACTGCCACTCAGATATGACAAGACAAAAGCAACCCACACTTGGTTGTTAGGAAAAGCCCCAAGTCTGCAAAGGAAATGAAGACGACACTGGTTCATGAACGTTGCGTACTTCTTGGGGTCTCCTGTAAATCGTTCAGGTGGAGCTAAAGGAACTGTCCCAGGAAGGGTTATTTGTACTGGATTGGTGGAAGAAGTTGGTACAGGTGCTGGCGGGATGTTACCAGGCAATGGGGTCTGTCCTGCTTGTGATTGGAGCAATTGTCTGCTTATTTCATTGGTACGATCCTTAGTAACAATTAAATCCCTCCTAAGAGGTTTGGTTTCTTGCCTGGCTGAATGTACTTCATTGCGTAATTGTCCCAACAACTGAACTAACTGGTCAGTCTCTGAAGTCTCCATGACGCCCAGGTGGATAATATTATTGAGGCTTTGCGTTCTGTTACGCTCACCTGATATCCACGGGGACGCCACCCAGCCCTGGTTGGATGATTTGCACTCTCAAACCCTCTCCCGGTCCCTTGGTAAGGCCTCTGGTTAAAGATGGGTCTTAATATTGTAAAAGGTGAATTCTCCGTCCTGCTCCTTGTGGGAGGGGTGCGTAGATGTGGGGGGCGAACAGCGACCAAATTACTTCACTGATGCAAGCCCCCCTGTGGGAATCCAGGCCTGCTGCGACTCCGTAGGTTTGCTGCTTTACAGTCTTTATATGCAGTTCTTATGTTCCTCTTAGTTCGAATAATAATGTCTTGCTTCTTTCCTTTTAGGTATGGAAAGGTATTTTGGTGTTGTCATGCAGTTTGCAGATGAGCATGGGCCGGTAGGCGAAAGCGCGGTGTGCGCGATGCAGTCCGGTGAGTAATGCGCGATGCGCGGTGCTGTTTCACATTTTATATTGCTTACCTGTTTCTTTTCTCTCCTTACACGTTGCGATGTTCCTCGCCGAGCGCCGCAATGTTCCAGCAATGATACTGACCAGGAAATGACTACCCAGGTAAGAATTGTGTGGCTTTCTTCATTCGGGAGGAAACGTGAGTAAATGATTACTAATGTGGTCTTTCTTTCTCCTTTTTCCAGGTTATGGTATTCCAGGATGCATGCAGTGCCGGATGATGGAGTTCGTACCTTCCGGTGAGTGGAACTGAAGTCAGCGATGGATTGAAGACAGGATACTGTTCCAGGTACGTTTCGTAGGCCCTCATTACGACCCTGGCGGAAATCGCGGTGCAAAATGCACCATGGAGCACGGCGGAAAGCTGCCGATAGCGCCATGGGGGTTGGCGGATTTTCCGCCCCATTCCGACCTTGGCGGGGCGGTAAATCCCCATTCCCCATTTTACCCTTCCGCATTCCCATTTTTGCCCCATAGGGTATAATGGGAGTGGGGAAGGCGTTAATTACGCCACCGTAAAATACGGTGGCGTAATTAACGACAAGGTCCCGTAGCGCCATGGATTTCTCCGCCCGGAAAAACCAGGCGGAAAACGCTCCATGGCGCTACGGAAACTCGTAGTAGGGCGGACGGGTCCGCCGCGAATAACGCTGGCGTAAACCCACTCCGCCAGGGTCGTAATGAGGCCCGTAGTGTTCTTTCTCTCTCTGCAGGTCCTTGGTTTCAGGTAAACTGGCATCAAAGAACTGGACATGGTGAGCGTCACGCTGCCCACAGCAGAATAACGCAAAGCATGTTCTGCTGTTTGGGTGTGGTTTAAATAGTCTCAGGTAAAGTAGTCCAGGTAAAATAATCCCAGGTCTGCCACACCCAAAGTAGTCCAGGTAAAGTAGTCCCAGGCCTGCCACACCCAAAAGACTAGACCGCATAGCTCAGTTCCTTGTAACTGAGCTATGTGAGTGCCTCCATGTTGGCTGAACCCCCCCAAGTTAAATAGTCCCAAGTAAATAGTCCCATTCTAATGTTGGTCTTCATGATGGTTATAAGCCTGGCACCAGGACTGACTCCAAGAGAGTCTTGGATGAGGTTTTAAGTCCTTTGACCTGGCCCTAAATGGAAGGCTGACTTGCCAGTGAGGGCAAGGGGCAAGGGTTATGACATAATGATACCCTGTACGGTATTTTGTTTTTTTTACATTGTTTAAATAATAATTGTAGATAATAAAATATTTTTGATAAAAAGTATAGGAATGATCTGGTAATTCAGCCTCACTACCACGGTTCAATTGTTTACATAGATAGATGTTACATAGCTGAAGGACCATCTGGTATACATGTACCCTTGTTGTTGACAACTCACATAACTGTAATGGGTGAAATTCACACACGCATAATAGCACCTTCCAATTTTCCAAAATGTCGGACTCTGGTTCCTCTGAGGCTGTTCATTCAACATCGTGTTGGGACTATAATTATGGTGAAAGGAGCTATACAAATGTCAAACTAAATGAATGCTTTATCATCTTGTCTTTTAGTGCCAGATTGTGATCTGCAAACAAAAATATCATAGGAAGCAACCCCGCCAATTTCCTGCACCTACATTTTTAGACAGGCGGAAGGAGTGATGGGAAGCCCATGATGCAAACAATCAAAAATGGGAGCTAAACATTTTGGGGGGACAGCGGGCACCTCAGCCAATGGACCTCACTTTTAGGGGAAGTCTCCCAAGTTGCTGATTTATCAAAAGTGTCAACAAGCTTTTACATGTAGGTCCATTAGTTTTGGGTTTTGTGTAGACACGGAATATGGTGTGGAAAATTATGTGATTACCTGGGCATCTGATCTTGGGGCCTGGCAAATGCCTGTCTAATACGTGCACATGAGCCAAAACTGTTGACTTTGTCAATGCTTTTTTTTAAACAGGACTTCAGTGCATGAATCAGTTATACATCAAGTGGACAAAGGCATACTTCTTTCAGACACCTTTATTACAGCAGTAGCATATTTACAGCTGTAATTACACCAATTACTCTCTGCTGACTGTTCAGAAAGCTCACTGGCGGTCCAAAGTTAGATGTGACTGCTTGATAGAGATAGCTCAAAGAGATTTCAGGAAGATGTGTTTTGGGAGGGGAGGGAATGGTAGTGGGGGCAATAGCCATAGGAATTAGCATTACCTTTTGCAGTCATTATTTGGGTAAATGACCAAACAACGCTCACAAGCTGTCGGTTCATCCTCACATTTAGTCTCCCTTCCATCTATACTCCAATGAGTGATGGCTTTCAGGTGATACTCAAGCACCAGCCAAAACTAAGAAGGGAATTGCAATTATTGGCTCTGGTGCAGAACGGTTTCTCTTGCGAAAGACGGTCAAGTGGCACAGCGAGTAGAGCGCTCGCTTTGACAACAGTGCAGAGCCTGCAAACGCAGATTCGCATCCCGGCAAGTCCAAACTCAGCCTTTCATCGGTCCGAGGTCGATAAATGAGCACCACACACCGTGAGTAATAATAAGCAGCGCTCAGATACGTGAGGGTTCGTAGAGCAATATAAATGCTAAATTATTATTATCTGAACGACCTGCCTCAGGCTTCCAGGCAATATCGAACACATGATGGCTAGGTGTTGCAGAAAGTGGCGGCAGACATGGCTGGGGAAAGTGGTCACTGGAACAAACTCGGGCCGGGGAATAGGTCAAAAGGTACACTATCTGTCAAGTGGTCTTATGGCGCTGACATGTAAAATGTGCTGCCCTTCATGCGTGGTACCTTACAGGTGCCGTAGTTAACATTTGTTCATGTGAAACAAGATGCGGAGTGTGAGGAAAATCACCTCGGAAAGTGGACACATGGTTGTCTCACAATATGGTACCAATGACCCACGTGACCAAAAGCACAGATGCCCTTTCAATCTACCACTCCCGTTACGAAACAGAATTTAGAGTTAATTATAAAAGTGGGATTACACCAAAGGATGACACTTTTGAACTTTAACACTCAGGGAGATACCTGATGAAAGCATACAGATACCGTGCGTTAGAAGTAGGTACTTGTTGTATAATTCCCACAATAAATGATAGGAGGCGGTGTAATAGTGGGTTGTGTCTTTTATTCTTTAGTGACTCCAAAGTAACTCTGCAACATACATGAAATGAATCAATGATGGGCAACAGGCCCCTGAACTGAGACTCAGCTGGCGTAAGTGTTCATAGTCTCTCTTGTGGCTTAGAGGCCTCTTCTTGGGAGGAGCGCCCAGGAGCACGTCTTTCTCCGTGGCTTTCTTCCGCTGGAATGCGCGCTTGGCATGCGGGGCCCGCACTTCCGGCCGCGCACGAGATCTCGCGAGACCGGGAGGTCTCGCGATATCTCTACACACCTCCCTCTGATAATGCAAAGGCAGTTCATTGCAAGACATAGTCATTGTATCTCACCGGTCTTCTGTGTTCCCTTCGCGGACGATCGCCTCTCTCACTGCACACGTCCTGCTGGTCAGTTTCTTGCTCAACTGTGGGTGCATCCGCTTCAAACTCATTTTCTTCAACTTGTCCTCTGTCTGTCTCTGGCTCTCGTTCTTCCCTTCTCTCATTGTCCATTACTCCTTCAGCTTCAGGCCTTTCGAAGATCTTTTCTCTCTCTTGCCTCTTTTCAAACATGGCTACTCTTTCCATGCTGCATGTGCGCCCATCTTCAGTGCGGACATGGTTGGCTCCTCGGTGAATCACCTTCACAGGTCTGCTGAACCGTGAGCCTGTGACTTGATCCTTGGTCGGTAACCTTATTTTGATCCAATCTCCTTCTTTTACCTCTGACCCTTGTTTGGTCCTTCTTCTTTTGTCACTCCACCTTTTTAATGCGTGCCTTGATGTTCTCTATTCTCCACACCACTTCCGACATGTCTACTTCTTCGTCTTCCCTTACTCTGGCCAACCATGGCGGCACTAGCATGGATGCTGCTCTCCTCCCTCTCAACATGCGAAAAGGGGAAATTTGGGTGATCTCGTTGGGAGTCAGTCTGTGGGCTGCGATGGCCTCTTTTGTTGTTTTGAGGGGATCCATTCCTGAAGCAGTCGCTAATCGGATGGCTCCCGTAATAAACCTGTTTGCCCTCTTGACGAGCCCATTTGCTTGGGGATGATAGAGTGCTGCTTTCTTCTGGTGTATGTTGTGCTTCCTCAGGAACAGTTCCATGTCTCTGGATATGAGTTGTACTCCGTTGTCTGTTACTAACTCATTGGGGAGCCCTTCCCTCTGGAAAATGGCCATGAGGACCTCTATTACTGTTGCGGTCGTAATGTTGGGAACGAACTCAGCCTCGACCCACTTCGATAAGTAGTTCACTAGTACTATGCTGTACCGATGTTCCGGCGCCATCGGCTCCAATGGTCCTATAAAGTCTAGACCTACTTTTGACCACACCGCTTCTGGGGTTTCTGTGGGAATCATGGGCGCCTGTCTGATCTTCAGGCACTTGTCACTGTTGAGACACTCATGGCATCTCTCAATCATGGTGCGGATTTCCTGGTCCATGCACGGCCACCAGTAGGCTTCTCTCACTCTGCAACATGTCATGGTGTTCCCCAGGTGGCCCACATGGGCCCTGCACAGAATGATTTTCCTCATGCCTGTGGGCGGGATTACCTGGTCGGTTTTCATAATTATGCCGTCGGCTTCTGAGATCTCATCTGCCACTTTCCAATAAGGTCTCATGCCTTCTAGCACTGCCCTTTCGTCCGGCCATCTGTTTTTGATCCATTCTCTGATTCTCACCATGGTAGGATCCTTCCCGTCTTCTTCCATCCAGTGTTTTTCGCTGAGTTCCAGGTAGTCGGGCGCTTTGAGATCTGTAATGGATGCTACAATGCATTCTTCTTGTAGAAAGTGGTGGCATTGTCCTTGCCCTCTGGCAATCTTGACATGCAGTCTGCCTGTGAATTCTTCCATCCGGAGATGTGTTGCACCTCGAAGGTGTATTCCTGCAGTTTTGCTGCTATGCGTGCTAATCTGGGCGTTGACACTTTGGTGCCACCTGGGCCGAGCATGTGGATGAGGGGCTTGTGATCGGGAACCACCTTGAACTTTGTGCCTCACACATATGTCCTGAAATGTTCCACGGCCCACGCACACGCTAGCATCTTCTTCTCTATGGTGGAGTAGTTTTGTTCAGGTGACGACAGGGCTTTCGAGGCAAATGCTACCACATGTTCCATTTCGCCCTTCTTCTGAGTGAGAACAGCCCCTAATCCATATGCACTGGCGTCTGTAGTGATGACTGTACTCCACTCTGGGTTGAACGGTTGCAAGCACGGCGCTTCAACTAAGTGTCGTTTTATGCTTTCCACCGCTTTCTTCTGAGCTTCTTTCCACGTGTACTCCAACCCTTTTTTGAGGAGCTCTCAGAGCGGCGCTGAGGTCTCCGAGAATTTGGGGATGAATTTTGCATAGTACTCCGCCAACCCGAGGAATGACCTCACTTCGTCTTTGTTGGTGGGATCAGGAGCTTTAATTATGGCCTGCAGTAAGTTTTGCTTGGGACTTATACCTTCCTCTGATATCTTGTACCCCAAATACTCAACTTATTTTGCTTTGAACAGGCATTTTTCGTACCTTAATCTCACTCCCACTTCTTGCAGTTTGGTGAGGACTGTTCTCAATGTGACGTCTTGCGTCTGTTCATCTTTTGCATAGACAAGGATGTCATCCTGGAAATAGGCCACGTTCCTGACGTTCCACAGTAGAGCATCCATCATGCGTTGAAACGCTGAGGCTGCTGATGAAAAACCAAATGGCATCTTGGTGAACTGGTACGTGCCAAATGGGGTGATGAAAGCGGTGAGTGGCTTGGACTCCTTGTGCAGTTGTATTTGATGGTAGGCGTTCCTCATGTCCAGTTTCGAGAATACTTTGGCTTCCTTCATCATGAGGACTAACTCATTGATGCTCGGCAGTGGGTAGCTGTCTGTAATAACTTCCACGTTTAGGCTGTGGAGATCAATGCATACTCTTAGCTCTTGTGACTTCTGTTTCTTTATAAGTACCACTGGGCTCAACCACTCAGAAGCTTCAATGTCTTCGATGACACCATCTTTCTTCATTCTGTCCATTTGGCTTCCGAGTGTGTCTCTTGCGGTTGCCGGTACTGGCCTTACTCTGTGCTTGACCGGGACCGCGTTGGTTTTGAGTAATAGTTTGTGGACAAAGCCCTTGATGTGTAAATAGTTTGGGGTAATCACTTTTCGCTACTGGTGCGCTCCTCCAACTGACTGACAGTACCTGATCCTCTGTGCTGGGGTCCAGCTTGATTTTTAGTTTCGCCTGGTCGTCCCACCCTAATACCGCTGGGCCTTCTTGGCTAAAGTAAACTTTCGTGGTGGTCTCTCTTCCTTTGAACTCTACTTTCCCTTTGATGTAGCCCAACAGGTCTACAGACGCACCACCAAAAACTTTGGGCTTGTGCTGTGTGCTGAGTACTTGGACCGTCTCTGTACCCATCATCTCTTTGTACGTGCGTAGGGGTATTATGGTGAGATCAGAACCCGAATCAGCCATGACTCTTGTTTCCAGTCCATTGATTTTGATTGCACAATGGGGCTTTTCTCTTCTGGCCCGTGAGCTGTTTACCATGATGACTGTAGGCCTCCCTTCATCTTCCGAGGACGAATCCCTCTCCGCGTTGTATTCAGCGTTGACACTCGTGATCTTCTTGTTGCGCCAACGACACACGATCGAGAAGTGTCCAATCTTCTTGCATACTGAGCACTCCTTGTCTCTTGTTGGGCACTCTCTATCGAAGGCTAGGTGCTTCGTGCTGGTGCACCTGTGGCATTTCAACGGTTCTTTCTTCTCCCATTTTCCTTCTCTCGCATCGAGGACCGGACTCTCCTTCTTTGGGCGGAATGCCACCGCTTGTACTTCGGTAGGGCTGTGGCCACTAGCAAATTCTTTCCTTCTGCCTACCGTTTTCTCGCTATTTCAATTGCTTTTTCCAGCTGTAGTTCCTTCTCTAAAATTAACTTGTCTTGTACTTTTCTACTGTTGGTGTGGACCACCAGCATGTCGCAGATGAGACTCTCTGCGTTGTTACCAAAGTTGCAGAGCGCCGCCAGTTCGCGCAGTTTGGTGTTATAGTCATCAATGGGTTCGGACGCCTCCTGTTTGCGGCTATAGAACCGGATCCTGTGCAGGACGGTATTCTCCTTACTGGCAAACCTTTTTACAATCCTTCTTACAGCCTCCTTGAATACATCATCGTTGTCGCCGGCTACCAGCTCCGGGGTGAGACTCTCAAACACCCTCTGTCCTTCGACGCCCAGGGCATTTAGTAACATCGCCCTGCGTCTCGCCGCCGAGTAGCCCGCACCGCCCACGGCCTCTACATACGTTGTGAATAAGGGTTGCCATTGTGGCCACGGAATGGCAGGCCTACCTGGAGTTTGCAGGAAGGGCGGTGGTGGTGTCGCTCCTTGCATGGCTCCACGAGGGTTTTAGTGGTGATCCTCGTCGCCAATTATGTTGTATAATTCCCACAATAAATGATAGGAGGCGGTGTAATAGTGGGTTGTGTCTTTTATTCTTTAGTGACACCAAAGTAACTTTGCAACATACATGAAATGAATCAATGATGGGCAACAGGGCCCTGAACTGAGACTCAGCTGGCGTAAGTGTTCATAGTCTCTCTTGTGGCTTAGAGGCCTCTTCTTGGGAGGAGCGCCCAGGAGCGTGTCTTGCTCAGTAGCTTTCTCCCGCTGGAATGCGCGCTTGGCGCGCGGGGCCCACACTTCCTGCCGCGCACGAGATCTCGCGAGACCGGGAGTTCTCGCGATATCTCTACAGTATGCGTCTGGATTAACTAAGGAGCCAGAGGTTCATCTGCACCAGGCCTCTCTTGTCAAGATGGCCGCCATAATGCAGGCACATTTCACAACTGTGAATGTTTATTTTGTACTTAAACGTACACGTTCGTGTGAATCACATCAGGGCTGGGCTAGGTGTTCAAGACTGGACTGGCTGAGGGCTTTCATATTTCCTCTTAACGAGACACTTTAAGTGAAAAAGAAAAAAAGGGAGCCACAGGTAGCGCTCCACAACACCGCATTGCTTGACATCATGTGTACTTTGCATGTGAACTGGAATGGTTACAAAGCTAAACAGTGAACTTAAAAGCTCTGTTTCCATTCACCGTGTCTTTACGCAGCATATTCGGCAGCTGGTCCAATCTCTGCTGTCACCTTCCAAAAAGTACTATTGATGCAAAAGCCTATCTCTGCCATGAATATTTCTAAAAACCACATTTTATATTTTCAATGATAAACTTTCAATCTATTACGTTTTTGTGCCATTGTAAGCAAACGAGGTTTAAAGCGATGTAGTGCATGTGTATTTCAAGAACTGCTTGAAAGTGTTATATATTGAGTTGGGCTTCTCATTAGTGTCCCAGCCTGGTGAAAGATGCGATAACCTCTGGGAGGAGTGAGCAGGGCAGTTTCTAGGCAATAGAACATCCATAATCCGCCACAATGACCATGAATGCGCCCTTATGCTCCAAGCCCCACACTGCAAGCCCTCCCCAACATTGATCAATCATTGCAGTTTAAATAAAATCCAGTTTTATTAAAGGATGAGTGCATAGCTTTACACATAGAGTACATGTCATGGAAACTTGAAATCTCCACTGCGTGGCATTATATAAAAAACTAACATTATTATTAACTTGCTGTAAGTACTTACAAATAGATTCTGCTGCTGCAAAAGCGTGTAATCTATTTTCGCAAGTATTTTACTTGAATGTATAATGCAAGTAATTAAACTCTTTTCTGTCTCTTTACCCTGTTAGCTTCACAACCACAAGCACTACCAGTCTCAGCTTGTTTTGTTGTTGTTGACATTACTATTACAATATGTAATACCTGTGAAGTTTCAAACTTCTCAACCCCCCCACTCCTCCAGGTTGAAATCCGCCTTTCATCCTAACTGGTGGTAAAATGAGTGCCATTGTGGAGGGCAATAGCACCAGTTAGGAAACACCTCAAGAGAGTTCAGTTCAAATGTACTTCACAGATTCTATTTCATCTAATGTTCTCCTAAGCACTGCATGGAAGGCTGGTAAACAGTAACTCTATTGCCCCAGAAAAAGAAGGAGAGCTCTGATCCCTATACAAGAATCCCCCGTGGTACGCCGTGAGATAGCTCAGCAATTGGGGATACCGCGCCTGCTGCAGCAATCTGTCTGGAGCCTGCTGGTTGCAAGTTCCGATCCTAGAAAATAGCATAGCGTGCTAATGTGTTTGCTGCATAAATGTTCTCACCAGGGCAGCCTCGACTGACTATAAATGAAGAAATGTGATTGAGATTTAGCTAGTGAATATGTATGTATACAATCTATCCAATTGCTGATTTCTAAGTATTTATATGTAATGCTTTGGATTTTAATGGTAGAAGCAGAACAAACGTCAGTGCTGTTGATTGCACACCAGGCCCTCCAGAAACGTAATCCAGACTTGTATATACGATAACCATTCTACACTGTGCTTACTCAACTATGTGTTCTTTTCGAATTACAAGATTTCAAGTAGTGTTTCTTCTTGTTTTCCACTGCTTGAAAACAAGCATACATCGCAAATGGGTTTTAACAAACCTACCCCTAAGGAGAACAAACATGGGGACGTATCTGTTGCATGCAAATCATTTAATCAAGAGCCGCATTTCTTTCAGAGCAGGGATTTGCAGGACTATATCCTCAGCATCAAATCTGATAGGCAAAAAAAACGAAAGAAATATCCATCTGTGCACTTTAATCTCGACCATATTTAAGCAAAAAAATCAATCAGAAAAGCTGGCATGCTTTAAATGGAATACCATCCCCAAGGCTTGCCACCGCTGTTCGAATAATTTCCCTACAGACCTCTGCCTACACATCTCGGACACATCATAATAACTTTACAAAAATAAATTATCTTCCAACGGGAAGATAAATCAATACCTCGTCTCCAGGTCTAGGGAGGGAAGAAGTCGCATGGAGTGTCCTCTAACACTTTCATTGAGCTTAATGGAGTTGTAAGTAATTAGACAACTAATAGAGAAGATACAATTGCCGTATGTTTCGATTCTCTTTAGGATTTTAAAAAGAAAATGTTACGGGTCCCTGTAGAAAACATGGGCTACAGAGTGACAGAAAACCATGATGAAAACAGACAAATTATATATTCTGCAATCAACACTCAGCATGAAATAAATTCTGCGTGCAAAGAGTGACACAATCGTGTCTACTGACAGACATACAGGCCTCGAGCTAGACACTGGAGAGAGAAGGATCCTTGCTCTTTCTGAAAAGCTCAGAGCCTATATCCATTACAAAGGTAATCACCTAAGAACCCTACGCTGGCTACCAGTGAAGAAAAGGATTTATTTCTGGGAGGAATTCGACAATCCGCATGTTGGGCATGCACTCGCCTGTGCGTTTTGAAATTTTTAATTAAATGGAATGATGGTAGACCGTCCTCAAGAAAATGTGTGGGGCTAATTCACATACATTTTCCTATGCTAACACCACGACAAAGCATACACCTATGTACTCCAGGCTGGACAACGCCTACAGGCACAGTTCTCCCCTGTCAAATTTAGTTGGAATGTGACAGCCAAGGAGTGCACCATGTCATCCACAGGAAGGGGGAGTACCAACCTTCCCACTGCCATGGGCAGCCTAATTAACTGACAAAGGGTCCATTGAACTTCCCTGCTCTTTTGTTAGGCCCTGCAGCTGGTGACAGCGATTATCACACCAACAGGGGCTACTTCCAACAAGCCCACACAGGGCCTGGCTGCAGAAGACAACAAAATAGACAGGAAACCCAACAATCTTTCATATATCACTGTTTCAACCTGAAGCCAGCTAAGGACTCTCAGTATTGATGGCAGTGAACTCTCATGTGTGAGTCTGCTGTTTACAGTAGGCCACCCCGCTAGGGGGACCCCATTCATAAGGTATGGGTATGTGGCTTGAAAGAGCTGGAAAGTCTGTACTCTCCGCAGCATCAAGGGAGACCTGCTGCTTTAACGGAAACCGCACAGGGAGGACAATTAATCGGAGAGGCTCTTCGATCACAACAGATAGGAAGATGGGTGGGGACTTAGTAAGACAAGGTAGTGAGACCAGAGCTATTTCTGTTGAGAGAAGGGTTCCTCCATATTAGTTCTGGGACATCCCTTGTTCCTGTTGTCACCCCTTTACATTTTCTGTTACAAAGCACTCTGGTTATGACCTCACCCACAAGGAAGATTGTTCACAAGGACCCCAGAATTGGTTAACTAAGGTCGACTTAACCTACACCAATCATTGTGTCATACTTGGCTTTAAAAGAGGACTGCACCCCTCTGTTGGCAGATCATCTGATGACTTCACCAGAAGTAACAAGGAAGAACTCAATCTTGGACCCTGGCTGAAGGTACAGTCTGACCTACATCTTCCACCAGTAAAGGAAGGTCAGGATACCTAAAGAGGGAAGCAATATCCCTCCCGTAAACATCTCTCTGGGAACAGAGGGTGATACAGAACTCAGAGGACTCTGAGCTGCTCCAGCACCAGTACCCAGCCTGCATGTAACGTGCCTTGATAGGCTCTGCAGCAAGCTTCCTGGATTGGAAATGCATGAAGGTCTCTGAACCTACAACCAAGGACAAGGCAGCTGCCTGCAACACTCCACAGCTGTGGGCCATCCACTGCCCATTGAAGAAGCTGTGAGAAGTGCCTCAATGAGCATCTATCAATGTACACCTTAAAGGCCATTTTTGATCCAGTCGAGTTCCTCGATCCGCAGCCGACTGCAACGCTGACCATTGTTAAGCCACAGTCACTTAAAGATGTCTGAGACATCTTCAACAGTGCTTTCGAACCGCCAATCAGCACTGAAACATTTCCTGACCCTGAGCCGCCATATAGGCCAACCTGCAGCCATTCGTCCAGCTTCGCTCATTGTACCATCTTGTCCCCATATACCCACAGCTGACTCCCATCTCAATCTCTGACACAGAAGTCTGCAAAACACCCTGCAGCTGACTGTTGAGTAGCAAGAACATCTACAGCACAAGGTATATTGTGGTTTTCTCCCCCTGTTCCTTCCCAGAAGGCCCTTAAAGACATTTTAATACCCTTGTCCACCTTTGTGCTGAAGCCAAGAAACCTTAAACTGTTGTGGTTACTAACCATACTGACTACCCTCCTGTCAGTATCCAAAGAGCATCCCCTTTCCTTCTTTGAAATTGCCTGTCCTCTGCATTCCTTTACAGGGTGGGTTGTATTGTGTAGTATTGTAAGATTGTCTATTGTGATTATAAAAGTAGATATTGTTAATATAACCTTGCCTGGACACTCCATTTATCATTGGGTAACAATTGTATTTTCGCTGTGTTGTAACTATCCAAGGATCCATGACCTTTCAGAGATAAGCCTACCGTTCCAATTACGTTAACAAAATTGGACAATGAGGTTTATAATGGGCTTGTTATTCCAATCAGTTCAGCTCCCTTCTGGTTTATTAAAGGTTTGGGGTTGATTGATGGTTTAGAAACTGACATTCACTGATATTTATCACTGGACTACTGGTACCCCAGAAGTTGATTGTTTGCCATTTCAAAACCCTTTGCATTGTTCAAAGAGCAGTTCACAGTTAGGGAGTAGAATTTCTGCAAGAAAAAATCTCCACGTATAGACTAAATAGAACACCGAAGTCTAGCAATCACACACGTCTTGAACCCAAGCAATATTTGAAAACTAAATATGGCGCATTAGCCTTTTCAAACATCTCAATGAAACTCTAGTACTTCCTTTCAAATGGAATACTCACAATAGAGAAACACCTGACCTTCAGGAAAGCCCCAAAAAAATATCTCTTATATTTGCCGACATAACTCACCAAACCATGGCCCATGGTCAAATATAAGCATGCAGCTTCAATGCACAATAGCACAAAGTACCAGCTCTTGACTCGGGACTCCGAAGTCATGTGAACAAAGCGGATTGATTTAGCTATGGAAGAGAGACCCAACATTGTTAGCCACTGCACGATGGGTTTCAGTTTACTCAACAAACAACTGATGCAACAGCGATTCGATTCTACACCCTGGTATGAGGACCCCCCATTCATCCCCCACTAGCCCTACGAAAACTCTCTATACTCCTGCAAACACACCAGAAACAGACCATCAACACCACCCTCACACAGCAACCACTACCACAACAACCCACAACCACACTGACACTAAACAGTAAAACTCCACACCTCCTTCAATAAATCACATAATTGCACCACAGTCAATGCACTATACTACACAGGCATACACGGCCCCCTCTATAGACTCAAGCATTCACACTCCCACCAACCCGTAGCACCTACAAGCAAACACACACACTGTGACTGTTATTTCATTGAACTGAAACTAGCAACACAACAGCAACAGAACTTGCGTGCCCTCCAACTACTCCCACTAACAAACCCAACCATTTCGCTTTCTTCAGATCCTGCTGAGATCTGGGAGACAATGCAAATGGCATTAGTACTTCATACAAAATTACTATCAACATAACATCCCCCATCTCCATTCTTTAGAAATTCTATTGCCACTACATATTATTATTATCAGTAATATTGTTATCATTATTATTAAGGTATTTAACTTTACAATCATTGGACATAGAAGACGACGTTGTGGGAAGCAATGAAATAAGGGAGCCAGAAGCTAACAACAGTGGAGGGAAAGGGTTGTCAATTGTGTAGCAAGGGATCTACAAGCGACCAGGGGCAATAACAGTGGGGAGCAGAGCATCCAGCCTCAATTAGGGTGGGGAGTGGAAAGCATGTGGACCTAGCCATTAGGGAGCAGCCATTCCTAGAAGAGGAGAGTCTTAAGCTTATTCCTGGAATGTAGAAGCAAGGAGGGAGTCTGATGTTGATGGGGTAGAGGTTCCAGAGCCTTGGGGAGTAGATAGAGAAGGCCTGACTTCTGGTTCTTTAATTCCTACAACGGTGGAGTTCAGGTCTTCAGCGGTCCTTACTTCTGGTGGATTGTAGGCCTCCTTAGATATATAGTTTCTGGGTGAGGTAGCTTGGGTACTACTGTAGATGATGCAGTCAGATTGCCGTTTCATCAGGGTCAGGGCGATGTGGTTAAATTTGCATAGTCCTTTGATGAGTCATGCCGCAGCATGCAGTAGTCATCTGAGGGTTGGAAGGTTAGTTGCCAGAAGGCCTTCCGAAAGAGCATTGCCACCATCCAGGTGGGAAAGGACCACAGCTTGGACAGTAGACGGGAAGTTGTTTTCTGAGATGAAGGGCTTGATTTTATGCAGGAGAGAAAGTTGGGACCAAGCCATTTGTGCCTTCCTTGCTATGTGCCAGTTGAAGGAGAGGTGTCTGTCGATGTTGAATCCAAGGGACTTGGTGCAGGTTTCCAGCTGGGGTGTGAAGTTGAGGTGCATATCAGAGATGCAAGTCTGTGTTCAATATTGTTGGTCAGCAGTAGTATTCAATCTTGGAGAGGTTGACCTCCAGATAAAAATTGGACATCCACAATTGTGTCAATGTGAGAAAGGCCTTGAGTCTGTAAATGTTTACGATGTAGGATATCCTGAGGTAGAGCTGTGAGTCATCTGTGCATTGATGGATGTTGTGTGGAGCAAGGAGGGTTTGAAATAGCTCCATATAAAGATTATAGATCACGGTGGAGAGGTTTGATCCTTACATGACTCTAGAGGTGATGGGTTGAGTTGGTGATGTGGAAGAATCCATTTGTATGAACTGGTGAAGATAAGCAAGATATAAATGAGGTGGGGATAATCTTGCCAATTCCCATGAAGCCATGTAGGTTGTCGTGAGTGTCTGATAGTGTACTGTTTTGAATGATCCTGAGAATTCAAGGAGAACCTGGAGGCAAGGATGGCCATTATGGAGGATGTGCTGGAGGAGTTACATGGCTACTGAATTCTCAAGGATCTTATCTAGGAGGGGAAGATGGGTGTTGAGGTGGTCAGATCTTAGGTTGTACGTGTTGGTTTCTTGAGATGTGGGAGGGTTTGTCCAGTCTTGAGAGTGAGGTGTGGAAGATGGCTTGCATTTTGGAGTGTTTGATAATTTTCAGGTAAGGGAGGGGTGCTTCAGTCAGAGGCTGGGAAGCGATTGTCCACGTAAAATGTGGCCTTGGGGTGTTCTATAGTCAGTGTCTTGGAAAGTGTCTAGGTAGCTTTGGTTTTACGAGATAGGATATGTAGTGTGCTGTCAGTTGTGGCGTTTGTGTTTGTGTGTTGGTGAATCATGCTGATCGTGGTGATGAAGAGAGAGTTATTGGCAGTGGATTTCCCAATGTATTGCATACGGGTGGGTCGATCAGAGGGTTGATGCAGTGCTTGATGGCTTTTAAGAGGGCTGTTCTTTCATTGGTGGCCTTGGTAATGGTGTTTCGGTAGTAGTTGTCCTTGGCAGTCATGATCAGTCTTCTACATTTATCACACAGTTCCATGTGCAAGGCATGTTTGGAAGTGATGTAGAATTTTCTTAATTTCTTTTCTTGTTTTCTGAAGGTTTGTTTGTTGAAGTTAAGTTCTTAAGTGTACCAGGGTATGGAAGGTTTAGTCTTGAGGGTACGTTGTTTGAATGGAGCATGGTGGTTGATGTTGGTGGTCAGGGTGATGCTGAGGTCTTGGAGAAACGAGTCACAGTCTTGGTTCATCAGTGGTGGAGTGGAGATTGGAGAAGCCTTCTGTGAAAGCCTCAACTGGGAAGTTCTGGAATGATATGAAGGCGTGTGTTCTGGGTTTCTGATGAGTTGGCTTGACCGGTGTGGTGTGAATAATGTCAAATGGCACTACAAGATGGTCTGACGGATTGAAGAGCTGTGATGGAGGGTTGGTAGGGCCGCGGTTAGGTTGAGGAAATTACCTTTGCTGTGAGTTCAGTCTTTCATTTGGTGTTATAGAGTCAGAGTATCAAGTACGCAATGAAGATCTTCCTCCATTGACTTGGTTTCTGCTTTGCAAGGTATGTTGAAGTTGCTTAGTAATATGTTTTTGGTGTATGGGAGAGGAATGGTGGTTGCCAAGTCAATGAAGACTTCGATGAAGAGATGTTAGGATTGGGTGGTCTGTAAGTGAGGTGAAAGTGACTGTGCCCATTGGGGAGAGCAGGAAGTGGAAGCACAGGTTTTTGAAAGAGGCAATGGTGGCAACATCCAGTTGGGTGCATTGCCATGATGCTTTGTGAATAATGGCATGGCCTACACTGATTTTGTTTGGATGGTTTTGGTGTGGAATTCTGCAACCATTGGGGATGAGCACATCTAGGATGTGGCTGGTGGTAGATGTCATGTAGGACTCAGAAATGAAGATGGCCTCAAAGTCATGTGTGGTGATGTCCGCTGCATTGCTGATTGCTGCGCAGATAGGGAATCGCATTAGTTTTCCAGTAGTGGTGGATGATGGAGTGCTGATGGGGTCTATAATGAGGTTGCAGTAATGCGCTGTCCATGATGTTGCTAGTGATCAGCAAGGTTGATGATGATTGGTGATCGTAGGTATGGGCACTTGTGAGAGAAGGGTAAACACATAGAGGAAGCTTACCTGATGGTTGAGGAGCAAGGGTTCCAGTCGAACATGCCCAAACGAGAAATTCCATTTTCTTCACCCTCCCCTTGCATCAGACACCTGGCGAGAGACACCCTTGAACTAAGCATTAACAAATGATAGGAAGAGGCAGGGCTATGCAGGTAGGTGGGTCTTAAGTCAAGTGATAAAGCTCAACTTGTAACTAACCAACCACTGCAATGAAAAAAGCGGCCCAAAGTGCTTCTTAAGTAGGGAAAAAGGGCAGTACAACAATAAAGGCACCTTTTCTGGTGACAAGGCTTTGATGAGCGGTGGGCGCGCTTATGGGATGGGGCTTAGTTGCTCCTGGGGTCAGCACATTTATAACTGTCAGATCGGAGTCAGATACTACCAGGAACGCTGATTGCAAAGTAGTCAGTGAACAGGCGCCCCTCTAGGATGGTAGGATGTAGAGGTACGCATATTGTCCCCACACCCAATACACATCTATCAACGCTGCCGTGCCTTCGGTCAGATTAAGAATAAATAGGGGTTTGTGTCAATGAGTATTGGTCTAGTGACATATCCTTGGAAGCAAATGGAATAATTCACTTGTATCTGCACTTTTGCTGGCTTCTCGCTTAACTCTATTCATGTCAGCTTCAGCACATATTCGCCCAAATTTTGCCACAGTTCTGATTGTGCCACTACATCCTCTGATGTACCCCAGGAAGCCCCCCGCTGCAATGCTCACTACTGCTGTCACCCCTCTATTGTTGGAAAATAACAAACCTTCCATTTTCAATAATGGTCTTATTTTACAACATGCTTGTTCTTTGTTCTTAGCACACTCTTCGTCATCTCTGTCCATTATGGCCGCTTGGATCTTGTTCCCTTCGGAAAGACTTTGTACCCTGTACACGGCTGGGTGTACCAGACATTGGACAGAGGCAGCATTTCTTGATGAAAGAACAACTTGGGTGTACCTCTCACATGAGGTATCAAAGAGCATACATAGCAGCCCTCATTTGACCTCGCCCTCCCCACTAAGGGCATGTGATTATACCACATTTTGTCTGTCTCAAGGTGGTGCATATCCGCCGCAGGTATCTAAAAGGACTCCCTTTTACTGATTGTACTCTACCTTTTGGTCTGCGTCATCCCTAAATTATATACATCTGTGCCCTTTACATACCCCCCATTTATATACCCCAACAATATAAAAGAAATACAGAGAGACAATTCAGAAAAAAACTAAAGACAATATATGCAACAAATTATATAAATTACACGATGCTTGAAGTCTTGAACCTGCAGATGGGTCGAAAAAACAGAGAAAACGTGCATACAAATCAACACATTTCATGAAGTTAAAGGGATTGATCAATTGCAGCATTGTAATCACACAGGTTTCTAAATGAACTGTTACTTTACTGCATGGGTTCTTCATTTTCCTGAGAAGGTGAAGCGGTACCAGGTGCCTTCCTAACGTCAGACAAGTGAACCCAGTACCGCAACTCCTTTACACGGACTGCCAACAGGATTGAGTACACTACAATGTACAGGCCCTGGAACCTGTTCTCGTGCCACTGCCTCACACATTTCGTGATGTACACCTGGTGCCCAGGATACAACTGTGGCAATGGTAAGCTTACTGGATCTGTTGATGGTGTTGCAGCCGTTTGTTCTCTTCTAGGAGAAATCATTCGAGATAAGGGCTTAATGCTTTTTGTTAGTTCCCTCAAATACCCCTGAAACTCCTCCCCAAAACCTCTGGTGCCCTGTGAGTGTTTGATGCTGTATGCAAAGGTGTGAGAGTTGTATGCATTCTTCTCTCATCACAATCTCATGCAGGGACAAGTGGTGGTCTTACTTGGCTGTGTTCTCAGGCTGAACAGAGCCAGAGGGAGACAATGCAGGCAATTCCTCCCTAACGTAATACAACATTTAGATAATCTTGTTTTCAATGGTCCATTCAATTGCTCCACAAAAATTCCGTTGACCTGAGGGTGGTAAATCGAGCACAACTTGTGACGTATCCCAATTTGGAATGTAATTTCCTTAAACAGATGGTTAAAAAAGGGAGTCCCATTATTTGACTTTAGAACTTCACATATACTCCAGTGAGGAAAAATATTGCATACTAAAAATGATGCCGCTGATTTAGCACAGGGTTATGTGCAAGGGCCAGCGTCAATCCATCAGGAAAATAGGCAAACAACAACAATAAGACAACGGAAAGTACGGCATCTTTTTAACATGTCCATGTGGTCAAAATCGACTTCCCGGAAAGGTCCGGTTGGATGGGGCAATGTGTTGTGCAACATCCTGAGGGCGTGTCCAGTATTATAAAGGTGACATGTAGAACATTTTGCTACAAATTCATTAACATATTCTTGCAAGTTGGGGACAGAACAGTCCTCCTGAACATCAGCTGCAATATGCTGCTTAGAAGTATGTGCTGGGTAATGCAGTTGCTCATGAGCAGCCATGAGCAATTCCTGTGGCATTACTACTTTACCTGTAATGTAGTGTCTCCATACCAAATCAGTTGGTGAAAGTGAGCACCCCCTTTAAACCCACAGGTCCATCTGAGGTGCCTGGCCTTACAGGTCAATTATTTATGTAAGTGGTACTGCTTTATATGGTACTGCTAGCTACAGCTGTTGAATGGTCCCCTTAAGATATGCAGTGACATCAGGTTCTCGTAAATACGCTGCTTCTTTGGCAGCCCTGTCTGCAGCATCATTGCCTATTGAAATGGGGGTCTGTATTTTGGGTGTGGGTGCACATTTAACCACTGCCACTAGTGTTGGTTCGGAGAAGGCATAAATTAACCTTTCCAACAAGGACGCATACTGCACAGACATGCGATCTGACCTCCTAAATCATCTCCTTTTCCATCGCGACAACCCTGTATGTACTCGGGAGGTAACATACGCATATTCTGAGTATTTGGTTACTAAACACCCTTGCCACACTTCTAATGCTTCATTTAATGCAATCAGTTCTTCTGCTTGTGCCGAAAATCCAGAACATCATGCTCCCACCTACAAGGCACACCACTGCTGCACCTGTATGCCTCTTTCCTATCTCCTGATAGATCGTCAATGATCCTTAAACAAAAAGGCCCTCCCCTTCCTCAAGTGCATCCTCCCTTGCCCGCATGAAATCATCCTCAGGACTTTCATATGTAACACAATCATGCACTTCCCCACCTGGCTAAACAGGCATCACAATACATGTGGCATGGTTTACTGCACAATGCCTTACAATGTGAATGGATAGGCTTGACAAGATATCTTCCTATGCAGAGTCCCTTTTTGTAAGTAGAGTGGACTTGGAATACTCAAGAATTGCAAAGACTGTATGCTCTACGTATAACCCTACTGAGCAGCCCATGGTGATTGTTGAGGACCTTTCAATTGCGAAGGCCGCAGCAGCCAGTGCTAATTCACAAGGAAATTGACCCTGTATCACTGAATCTCATATCCCACTGTAATATGCCAAAGGCTTGTGCCCCATAGATGCTTACTGGGTCAACACTGCTGTCATGACCTGTCTATTGGAATGTGAAAACAAATAGAATTCTTTCTTATAGTCAAAAGTTACAAGAACTGGTGTATTGCTTGTGAGATTCTTGAGTTCCTGGAATCAGGTAATCATTTCACCTGTCTATGTAAGGGTTCCTTTGCTTTTCTATGCTTCTTTGAGTCCCTGCAGCAGAGTCTTTGTGTAACTAGAATCCATTGCCTACAATAGTTGCACCACCTCAAAAACAGATGCATTTCTTTAACTGTAGTTGGCTGTGGTTTGTTTCGCCATGCAGCTGCTCTCCCAGGGGCAACTTGCTTTCCTGCAGGTGATATGATCCGTCCCAAATACACCACTTCTTTCTGACAGTATTGCATTTTATCCTTGTATCCTTTCTCCACAAGCAGTGTCAGCAATGTCACTGAATCTTCTTTACACTGGTCTTTCATCATGCTGCACACTAGGAGGTGTGAAACGGGCATGGTATCAAGAGATGACACAGACAATAGCTGCAAAATTCAACATCAAAATCTTTATTAAGGATCAGGATGGTGTAATGCCTAACTTGCCCCTTTACTGTGGTGGGAGTTTCCCTTACTAGAAAAAACTAAGGGAAGTCTCTGTCTGTATGTATAAATCAAAAGTGTGTGTCAAAACCTATGCTTGCTCTCACATCTAGAAATAAACACGGTGCAGGGTTCCTCTTAGCAAACAGAATACTGTTCAAAAGTAAAGTCTCCGCTGCTTTCAGTGTAAGTTCTTTCAACAATAGCTCTTAATGAAGAGACTCTGTGAATAAACTCAATGGCCAACTGAGAGATAGTCATGACAGGAGGAAACTAACGACTGAATACATAGGCTGACCAAGATGGAAGTACTAGGACATCACATTAACAGCACCTTGATCCTGGACCATTCCAAGCTCCAACAGACCAATGTCACAATAGATTCCAAGAGAATTGGTAGCACCAACCTCAGTTTCCACACCCAAAGGAAAGATTCAGACATACCTATCACACCGTACAACACTCACTAGGATACCGCTAGGTCCATGCCGCACTTTCACTATCACACACTACAGGGAGATGACCTATAAGGCATCAAGCAACAACGCCACCCACAGGAATACAGCTCAAATGGAACAAGAAGTATCAGAACCAGGATAAAGACCCCACTAACCCAACTTTCAAATCTCTGCATACTCAACCCAAATAAAACTCACACAACCATCTCTCTCCGAAGCAATCCACACGCACTTTACCACACTGCATCAAGAACACATAAACAGCACCTACAGCACACAAGGTCTCACCTGATTCAATACTTGCACAAAAGCTTAGCACACAGTGTATACCGAGCTGAAGCCGCCAGCAGTTCACCACTTCTCCCAATCTCTACTCCCCCTCCACCCGACTAACCCTAACCACCACCCATTCTTGTCTACAGATCCGCCAGAGTGCCTGGGGACCAATTCTGTTGGTGTCGGTGCTCTATATAAGTACCTTTAACATAACATAAAATAACATAACATAACAAGTTACATAGAATTCCAATAGCTTCTAATCTTACCAATGTTCAGCCAAGTCTTGAGGTTTCCTTCCCCAAGTTCAATCTTGCACAGTTCACACAAAATGGGTGTCTTGAGGTTCCCTTCCCCAAGACAGCATTCTCAGTTCTTTAAATTCTCAGGATTCCCTGCCCCAAGATTACACTGTAGTACTCATATGACTTGCATTTGCTTCATATTCCTTGTAAGAAAATAATAGGTCCACTTGACCTGCTTTAGCATTCAATTCGAACTTCTCTGTGGTTCCTTAACAAAGTATCTTGCTTTTCACCATTTAGGGCTCCTGGTCTAGGCGCAGTTGTCAAACCACACAGTCCACCCATCACAGGTCGTGCAACCATACGTCCCCCCCCTTGGCCTTGTTTAACTCCTTTATAGACTCTTCTGGTTCAAGCTTCTGTCTTTCCGCACTTATATTCTCTTTAATTGCTGCAACACTCTTGTACATCAGTCTTGTGCTTTTCCTACAAAATTACAAGTCTTCACCACATTGGTTTGTCAACCTATGTGCTTTTGTTCTGTTCACAGTGCTGCTTTCACTCAGTCTGATATACCTTGTCAGTTTATTTACCAATGTTCGATGTTTTCATTCAAATAGTACTTCTCGTTCAGTTCGGTATTCAATATTGCTAAAATCCTTTACATTTCGTGAACCGCTACTTGCCTGCGGTTCCCTGAGAGCGCTCCGGTGCTTCTGTGTGCTCTGACCTCACCGACTCTTTGCGTCTCCACTGTGAGGGACCCTGTTGCTCCCGTTCATCTTCTTGCCAGCCAGGATGCAGACTGCCTTCACTCAACTTCCTCACTGGGTACTTCCCTGCACATGCCAGCGATCAGAACGGCTGTGGCTTGCAGCCGTTCGGGGCTTCAGTTGATCGGCAGCTCCAGCTGGCCTCCTTCATTTTCACCAGCTTACAGTCTTGCACCCACCGTGCAACTTGCTCGCTCTGGGTCTTGCAGGTTCTCCGGGATCATTGCCAGTCTCCCATCTCATGATCTCCTGGTCTCGTTCCACATTGATTTGGGATCCACCTTTTATACACCTGAGCCTTGTTAAGGTGCCTCAGGTGTGTGTTGTTGACTGGTATTGCCTGACTATAACAAACCCAATTACTGGGACATGCCTGACCTTCAGTAGTGGATGCTTTCATACCCCTCTTCTTCGTCCCAGTACTAGAGTCGTATTTCACATAGTGGGTGTTCATTACTCCTAGACCCTCTTCTTGGTCTCACTACTAGGTAGGGGTGAATGGGGAAGTATGGGTTGGGAGTGAATATAACCCGTAAAGGCTGAGGAATGGGAGGGTAGGTCAGTGTTAGGAAAGGGGGGATAGTATGTCTCGCTCTCAGGCAGTCTCTCCCCAATCTCCAAGGACCCTCCACCTAGGTGATCCTCCCTTGCTTGTCTGTCCCAAGGGTCAGGATCCAAAAGTGATGGCCCTTCCCTGGCCACCTGAATAGAAGATCCTTGGGGCTGGTTGTCAGAGTACTTTCAGGTTTCTCACAGAGGTCATCTACATACTGAATGTTAATGCTCTGTACATGTATTTTATCCAAATCCACTTGGAGTACTCTGTCGAAAATCGAAAATACTGAATGACTCATGGTATCCTTGAGGAAGTCTTGTGTGTTGGAATCTGTGCCCGCGATACGTAAATGCGATGGAGACTAATGCATTTTTCAAATCATTCACAGGGAAATATGTGGGCTCAGTGGGTATGTTGCAGAAAATGGTGGCAGGATTCGGTACTACTGGAAATTCAGCTTCTACAATATTGTTCAATGGGAGGAGGCCCTGTATCATCCTCCGACTCAACCCTTTTGCTTTTTTGACAGGATATATCATTGTGTGTCTTGGGGACTATGACGGTAATATGACACCCTGTTTCCATAATGCCACACTTGTCTCATGTATTCCCTCATTTGCTTCTCTAGATAATATATGCTGTCGTACTCTGGGTAACACTGTGCCCTGCTTCAAATTTATACACACTGCTCCTATGCTCTTCAAGAGCCCTCATCATGGGGATTATCTGTTCATAGAGTAGAGTGGAGGGGCTACATCAATCAATACTGCAGCTATGGACCAGTCTATGGCCTTCGACTTTGTTGACAGGGCCCAATTGTGGTCAAAACTAAACAAACTGGGGATTGCCAGGGAAAGACTCTCACATCTATTTCTGCTTAAACACTGAAGGTCAATTATCTTGCCCAATAGGTATTTGTAACGGGTTAAGACAGGGTTCCATTTTTTCACCTGCCCTTTTCAACCATTATGTTTCTAATGCATGGGAATGTTTGGATAAAGCCTGATTTATACCTCCAAAAGTCAAATGAATAGAAATCGCATTGTGTATATGCCGACAATTCTTTAGTTTACCTACCGAACATAAACCTCGGGGTCTTCAGCATTTGATAGGCCGTTAATGTTTATATATTGAAGACATGTTACTAAGAAACAACTCTAAAAAACTATTATTATAAGGCTTAGTTATCGCAAGACGCCTATTGTATATACATCGTACATTGACCATGAAAAGGCTTGCCATCAGAACAACGAGGGGCTATTTAGGGTTCCTAATATTCAATCACAGCTTGAAATAACACTACGGACAATATCTAATAGAGAGGGTACAGGCTCAAATTGTGATGATGCGGAAAATTGATAAATAGTTTGGGAAATTCTCTCTTACGCCCCTACTACACTTTTACAATTTGAAGGTGATCCCAAAAATTGCTCATGTCCTGAAGTTATTCCCTGTATGAATTAGTTCAGAGTTACAAAAATGGAGTCGCTAATCTGGAAAACCATCTTATATTGCTTACCTAAATCTGTACCGATTGCTGCAATAAGGAATATACTAGGTTTGCAATCATTGTCTGCTATCATGGATTGGTGTTGTATGTCTCTATTTAGAGAGCTCCTTCTGAACAAGGGTACCACTCTTTAGTATTTATTAGGAAAGTGTCTTAGAAACGGTAGATCGAAGGCTACTATACTTCTAAGTTTACAGGCTTCATGTATGTCTAAAATATCTCTACTCGAACTAACGAAAGACACGCTTATTAACAACCCTATGCGTGTAGAGACATTTCTACAGTATGCAGATTGGGCAGAAACAATGGAAATAGTTGGAAGATCTAAACTGTATCATCATCTAATTTCACACGATACAATTTTAGGACTGCCTGAATCCTATTTGGTTAAGTTCCCTGATAAGATTGTGCATAATGGGTACATGAGGTTTATATATAATGTGCTCTTAATGGGAGAGATGGAGAGAATGAGAAAGAAACATTGAGACACTTGTTGTTGAGCTGTGAATCGCTCAAAACTAAACGTACATTACATTTTCAGAAATGTGTAAATATCCCGGAAAGAGTTAACCTTGATATACTCTGGTGGAAGATGCGTTTTGGTTCTGTAGTGGCCTTGAAGACTGAGTGGTACGCTTTTTAACTGACATCTGTCGACTATTAAATGTAACTAAGTGCAAGAACAAAATTACACTGGGCCATGACCTAATTCGCATTTTTGGCATAATGCATAACCAGTTTTAATGATTCAAAAATAACTGTAATAGAATTGAGAATGTACTTGCAAATAATGTTTTACTCTTGATAATGACGTTATGATTCAAGCTGGGTTGAAATAACAGAATTGATTTAATACTTTCTAACATAACTAGTTTTAATAATCATAATTAATCGTAATTAATTGTGAACTTATTTATGTTTGTTTTGAATTTGTGACATTGTTTTTAGTCTTTGAATCAGTAAATTTGTATCTTTGGTAAAGGTTTATTTTAACCAAATGCAAGTAAAAAAAATGAAAAAATATGTGCTGCGTCTGCCATGCAAAACTCAAACTGCTGCCACCGTGGCACTTACTAATAGGTTTTTCAAAGCCTGAACATTTGTGCCTCTCTGGTACGCTGTACGTGCATCCCAACTTCCATTTAATCGGAAAGGGTGGCAGTTTAAGAGCCAGCTGTTCACAGGGTTAGCATCAGAGAGATAGCTTGCTTGCATGTGCCTCCATATGAGATTCAATTCACCAAGGCCATGCACCCGATTTTCATAGACACATCATAGGAAAACAAATCCAAAAATGTTGATTTTATTGCCTCAAAATGTGCAATATAATGTCATTATCAGAAAGAAATGACTAAACTGAAAGCAAACAAAGGGCCTCATTACAAGTATGTCAGTGTGATAAAACATGGTGGTAAAGTTATGGTAATCACGTTACACCACTCACTCTGCAGTAGCATTACAGCTCTGACGCACCATGAGATTTGGGGGTAAAGTGGAGCATATACCTCTAGTATTTTGTGGAAGATATGAATATTGGGACAGAAGCCAATAGTTACAGTCTGTGGTTGTCGGAGAAAGGATTTAATGAGGGTCAGCAGAACTCTGCGATGGTGTCAAAAGCCCAGAATAATTATAATTAATAAAAGGAGTGTGCTTGCAATCTTAGATCTTACTTCAGGCCAATTGACTTCGAAGTCAGACTGTTTATAATCTATTTGCAACCCCTTTCAGCAGAAGATAGAGCTGGCTAAAGGTGTAACCTGTTGACATAACATTCCCTGTTGTAATACTCTTGCTGACTTTGTCCTTTCTAGTGATTATTTCATGCTTAATCACCTTGCTCAGAATTTCATTCGAAAAGTCTCTTCACAAGCAATGGCCGAGTCCTACACAAGGAGGAATAGATTCTCACAGCAGAATGCATTTCTGTTTAGCACTTATAATTCAGAATATGAACCAGAAACAAACGTATACAATGTAGGTGGCCCACAGGGCAATTGTTTACACAAGACACAGGCTGTGACACATGTTAACATGGGATTCCATTTCAGATCATATATATCATAAATTGAGGTGACTGCCCAGAAAAACAAAGGCACAGATCAAGCATAACAAAAGATCTCTGACTAATAAGCACACCAAATGGAGATGGAGGCCAGTAGTGCACAACATAGTGCTGAGTGGCCACAGAGAACTGCATATGGCTTACCTAGATACCTTAGGAATCAGTATTTACCTCTTGCTCCTTCAATGCCTGTATGAGGCCTCTGGTATCTCTTTCCCTTACCAACATCCATGACTTGATGCTTGATGATAACCCCTGCCTTTATGGCAGCAAACTGATATTCTAATCAACAAGACATCTGCACCTTACAACATGGTATTCACATGGTCCATAGTTTTGGGTGCCCCACCAACTCCAACAACTGAAACAAAAAAGTAAAGATGACACTTTGTTCCATATGTTAATGTGCTAACCAGTAATGCAGGTTTCACCTTTCACTTCATTTGGAAGATAAACCTACTCCTTGATCAGGTTACAAAATACGTTTTCTGAGCATGATTATCATATCCAATTGGGAATTGTACAATTGACTTTATTCCATTCCTCTAAAGAAAATGTTACAACAACTGCAACTAGTCCCTTTTAAAGCAGCACGAGGCACACTAGATCTCAATTCAGACATACAGTGGTGGCAGGTGATTTTTGTTATTGGTGGGGTGTAAAGATTTGCCAGAAATATGCAAGAGCTGCCAAGAATAGCGTGGGTGCCTGAACCATCCATGGGGGTTTGTTGTGATCTCCCTTGAGATTTTGCTTTGTAAAATGGGTTACAATGGTGCATTTTACATCAGACTTCCTGTGAAAAAAAGGGTAAAAAGCCAGATTGTTTGCAGTGTGTTTTGTGGTGTAACTCATGAAAATACCTAATGGATGCAAGATACCAACAGTGCACATGAGCATTTGCCAACGCATTTTCACGTTGCCCGTGCCCACAAAATATGGCAGTATAAAAGTAATGTTCACGCTGGCTCTGCCCATAGATATCCATGCTGGCTGAACCGATATATGCCATGATTGCCATTTACGTACATACTCATGTTTGCTTTATGCGTAATGCCAGTAATGATAATATAAGAAAACTTGTCCGAACTGGCTCAGCCAATATATTTGCCAGTATCCCCACATAAGAACATACTCTTATTGGCTTTGCCATTAAAAATGCCTAGACTAAATCCGATGGATGCAAAGACTGCAACACATATTACTGCACTTCTGTTAAAAGATGCCAACCCAACCTCTGGCTATCCACACATTTTTCAGTGCTCTGCTTCTCTGGACCTAGGTCTGTGCTTCAAACAATGAAATAAAATAATGAAAAAACATGTTGAAGTCATTGGTTTACATCTGACTGCAGGGAATGGGTGCAGGGGATCAGGTGGGAGGAACGTGGCATGTAAAGTGCGGTTTGGAGAGAGGTGTCACAGCTAACAAATGCCCTCACACACTGTTCTGTGGTTAAATTGAAGACCCAGGGGAGTTTATCACTATTTATTAAGGGATTATACAGCAGGTGATCCTGCAAAGGAAGCAGCAGAAGGGAAGCTCTCAGTGTTCTAGTGTGGATTTATGTAGCCTTAAATTGAGCAGTGACACCCGACAACACTGTGAATGGTCAGCAACCAACAAAGGTCGGCGCAACAGAGCAAGACTGTGGCCAAGGTTACCCAGGTGAAGTATTTTGCAATCTCCAGAGAACCACAGGCAACTCAATGGTATGGCTAATTACTCTACTATGATATGATACAGCATTTATAAAGCACCTATAGACAAGTGTTTCGTAAATGTATTGTGTGGTTCTATATGGTTCTCTATGGGAACCATTTAGGCTGCATGTGTGGTGGACTCAGAGTTGACAGCTAGGGAACCTGATGCTGGTGTCCTGCCTGATTCACTAGTGCAGATGTTTATGCTTTGGAGTCTTGCAACGTGCATGCACATGTAAGCAAAGGACGTAGTAAGGTCTGCTGAAAGGAGTGTGTGGTTGGTGGCAATCAATTTGGATTTCTTGTGCCACACTGAGAACTGTTTGTCTAGCATGAAGCATGATGAAGCCAGGCTACACTTTTAGTTTGGTGGGGAATTGCTTCATGGCCCCATCCAAATGCACCCTGCCACACTATTCACATAGATCACAGTGAACCGCAGCAAGGCACACGAGGAACACAATATATGCCCGCTGTTGTGGATGATGGGTTCTTGGGTTAAGTAGGTGTAGTCTTCTCAAAGAATGTTATCCTACAAGAAGCACACTGGTATTCAAGAGCAGTCCCACGCCAGCAGATGGTGGTCACACTGAGTTGCAATGAGTACAAAAGAGTGTCACAAACTCTTAAAGTCACATTGCCCTTTATATGGGCAGTGATTTTGTCTTTCCTTATGCAGTTTATTAGCCCTGTGTAGTCCTGATAGACCTCAATGTATGGTGAGGTTCTTCTGTTTCATTCTCACCAGACACCTATGAAGCCGGGTCCACACAGCCATGCTACATTACTTGTAAGAGTCATGCATACACTAGTGCTGACTGGCAGCACTAGTCTGGACCAATGGAAACATTGTAGTGTTGTGTTGCCTGTTAAATCCACCATGCCCTATGGTAAGTGTGACTGTTGCATGCGTATGTTCTACCAAATAGTGCAAAGAGGAAGCAGTGGAAATGCATCAGGCACAGGGGATGGGTGTGATGAGATCATCGCAGAACTTCTTAAAGCACAATATTCACACATGACTATGTTGCAAAAGGGGATTCTGAAAAAAACAACGCTGGTGGAAGAGCACAAAGAGCAGGCGTAAAGGCAGTTATTGCTGTTGCATCAGTAACAAAAATGTTTGCACAGTGGTATTTTTTTTTTTTTTAATGTGTGTTTAACCTTCACCCCCGCCTACGGCAAACACTCTATACAGAGAGTGATGAGGCGTTCCAGGTGCCTGGGAGCTCATGGTAGATTCAGCGGGATAGCAGCAGAGGGATTCATTGTTTCAGGAGTTTCAGTGAAAGTGGCAGTGAAGTCAAGTATCATGTTCTCTGGAACGGCTGCTGTAGATGTCAAAGTAAAGGCTAAATACGAAATGATGCGCAAGCGAAGGTAAGAATTTGTCGCGCATAGAATAAACAACGCATATTTGCATATTTGGCATGGATCAGTAAACACTGACATATAATGTTAAGAGTTTCAGAATGAAGAGCCTACCAAAAAGGAAAAGCTCTACTACACTCATCTAACGGGTGCTTAAATATTTTTGGACAGGTTTGTTCCACAGCATTTCCAGTGGGATGACACTCACCTTAGATTTGAAGGTGGGTTTTGAGCCCTGTGGTGCAATAAACAGGCTTGAAGCTCATAAAGCGATATTAACCAGCCAATTAGCTGCCTCAAACATTTAAAATAAATTATGACGGCTTTTAAAAGTCCAAGCTCACTTCTTGTCTCCTTTGTGGATTTTGGCTGTAGAGTGGACAGGATTAACTCACACACTGTATTTTGAATCTAGTTACAGTTTCGTGCCGTTACCTGTCTCCAGTTAAACAACACCTGATTAAAGCACAGCCAAACAAAACCTGGTTCTCTGCAGATATTCGCCATCTCAAAAAACAGAAGACCATAGCAATGAAACAGTGGAGCATAACCAACCCTGCCAATGCTAAAACCTACAAACACGCCATCCGCGCTGCTAAAAACAACACACTACGATCAAAGAATCTCCGGTGCTGCATCCAACACCAAGGAGCTTTTTATCATTTCGAAAGAGCTGGAGGATCCATGCCCAAGCCCTTTGCAGGTGACCAAAGAATCCAGCTGGTGCACAGCCATTCAAGATGTCCTTATAGTTACATTGAAAAAATATAAAAACAGACATGGCAGCAAAACACTTCTAGGCGACAATTGTAACTTGAAGACATTTCCCACAGTAACTCGGTTGACACCCAATATGTTAGAATTCCAGACAGTAGGTGAACATTAAGTATCAGAAATACGGAGGAAACATAAGCCTACAAACTGTACAGGAGACTGGTGCCCTGCACTACACTGAAGTCATGTGCTGCCCAGAATACACCACTAATCACTACATTTATCAACAGCTCTTTTAGAGAAAACCTTGTTCCATCATGCATTAAAAAGGTGCAGATCTCTCTCTTGATCGGCTCTGGATCCTAATGTGCCAAGGAACTACCGGCCTATCACCAATTTGCCCTATCTTCTAAAAATTCTCTATAAAGCAGCCCATCTACAAATTGAAGAGTCTCTTACTAAGCATAAGATCTTGGGAGAAAAACAATCTGACTTCAGGTGTGCACTGAGTCTACCATATTAGACTTCAAAACTTCCATCTTCCATTTGTTTGAAAAAGGCAAGGTGGCAATGCTTGTGCTGCTGGACTTGTCCGCAACCTTCGACCTAGTAGACCATGTAATACTAATAGCTTGATTACAGAGTTGGCCTCTTTTTCATCATCCCCAACTGACTGGCTAAGGTCTTTTCTCTCAAATCGCAAAGACAAGGTCTTTTTCAGAGAAGCAATGGCAGAGGAATTCCCAGTAACTTGCGGTGTCCCACACGGGTCATGGGTGTCCCCCACACTATTTTATTTAATATCTTCATGTTACCTCTATTCGAACAATTGGATAGTGAAGCTATTATGTATGCTAATTATGCAGTCAATACTCAATGTCTCATCCCCATTACTGGGAACTACACTACTGATTTCCTTACCGTGAACACCATCTATGGTCATTTTCAAACCTGGATGTGCACCAATCGCCTTGCTCTGAACAAGCTTATGATCATGGGCAATACTCTCACAGTTTAGGAAGCTTAGCCAATAATGTCAGAGCTTTGATATTACTGTCTGGCCCATCACCACTCAAACCAAAGTCAAAACTCTTAGAGTCATTCTTGATCAAGAGCTAAATATGAAAGCCCAACTCAGTAGTCTTGTTTCAGGAACATATTATCACCTTAAACTACCAGCACAGCTCAGACCTTGCCCATCAATAGACTAGAACAATAGTTTGGCTACTATGATAGAGAGTGCTATAGTGGCACAATTGGTGGAGTTAAGGAAAGGTCTGAGATAAAATGTACTCTCAAGAGTCACTAAACTCTAGTTAATTATAATTATTGGTTATTTAAATAGTGTGTTTGCCAAACCATTAAACATAGAACATATTCACATACAATTATCACCCAAACAAAGTTGGTACTGATTTATCAACCTCAGAAGGATGAAACACCGAATTGGCCTTGCCAGTATTAGAGTCTATGACCTGCAGATCACACACACACTGCAGAAGTGAGCGCGGAACCCACTGGGCTACCTTGTTACATATTAATAATATACTGTCAATTCATATAGTGCACAACATATATTTCTATTGGCTTACACATGGCATCCAGGTTGAGTAAAATAAACATGTCACATTCTTTTTGCTTGATCCATTTCCATCATGTATATACTTTGTCAGGTCAATGTATTATGTAATTTCTGTACTTTTCAAGGCATTGTCAGACAAATACTTATTTAACCTTTTGATTACCAAACCTTAGCAAATACTGATAGGAAGTATATAAGTAATATAAAATTGACTCTTACATTCCCTCTGTCCTCATCCTACTTGATCTCTCTTCTGCCTTCGACACGGTCAACCACACCATCCTGCTCAACTGTCTCCGTGAGAACCTTGGTATCACTGTTCAGGCTCTGGCCTGGCTGACCTCTTTCCTCTCTGATCAGCCCTCCCAGGTCCAACTGGGGTCCTTCCTATCCTCTATCTTCCTCTCTACCTGTGGTGTTCCCCTGGGGTCTAACCTCTCGCCCTGGCTTTTAAATCAATACCTGGCATCACTCGCCCACTGCATTGCCATTCTATGCTCAAACTTCCAGTGCTATGGTGATGACACTCAACTCATTTTCAGGCTGCCCTCGGCCACCTCCGGTCCCTCTCTCATCTCTGATTGCCTAACTGCCATTCAAGATTGGTGTGCCGCCAATGATCTTTGTCTGAATGCCAGCAAGATGGAGAGCCTCCTCATCGGCATACCTTCTCCATCCTTTCCCCTCTCTCTCTGGTATGCCTTACTTGGCCCTCCTCCTATCCCAACCTGTGAGGCTAAGAACCTCAGGGTCATCTTTGGCTCTGCACTTTGCTTCTTCGCCCACATCTCTGAGGTCTCCAAAAAGTCAAACGTCCTACTGCACCTCCTCAGAGGTACTCTTCCTTTCCTCTCCTTCCCTCAGAAGCTCACTGTCTCCCAAGCTCTGGTTCTCTCTAGGCTGGACTATTGTAACAGCCTCTTTCTAAATCTACCTGCCTCTACACTTTGTCCTCTGCAACTAATCAAGACCGGGACTGCAAGACTTGTCTTTGGCCTCAAGCCCTGGGATCGTATCTCTCCAGCTCTGAAATCTCTCCATTGGCTCCCAGTGGATGCAAGGCTTAAATTTAAAACCCTCTGCATTGTCCACAAGGCTTTCTGGGGCCTGGGTCTAAAATACCTTCAGCTATCCCTCTGCAAATACCTCCCCTCTCGAGCTCTTCACTCCTCTACCTCTAACTCACTCAGGGTCAGTTGTTTTTCAAAGAAACGAGCTGGGGGTTGATCTCTGTCTTCGGCTGGGGCCTCCCTCTGAAACAGCCTCCCTGCCACTCTAAAACTTGAGAACCATCTCCGGTTCCAGAAGCACCTCAAGACCTTCCTCTTTGCATCTGCCTTTGCTCCCCCTCTCCCTTGCTGATTTCCTCTCTCTTGGCACTGTGCACCTGGGCACCCTCTGTCCCCTGGGCCCAGGTACCTGCTCACCCTGACACCCTTCTCCACTGCCTCCTGGCCACCCCTTGCATTGGGGACTGTATCTGTACCCATACAGTCCCCCACCCCCAAATGTTCTTCTTTTTATGCACTTATCAGACTTGCCCAGTTCTACTGCCGTAATCACAGCACTTGCCACTTGCTGGCTGCACTACCCCTGTTTATTGGTCCATTATCTATTTTATTTATTATTATTATTTATCTGTTTCTCCTCTGCTCCACACTTTCCACTCTCCCCCTTCAATGCACTTTTTCCCCTTTCCCTTTCCCATGCACTTGCACGTTCTCAATGTCACTGGGCCTAGTAAGATCGTTGTTTTGTTCTCCCCTGTTCCCCTCCCTTGCCTTGTCGTGATCTGAAACACTTGTGTATGAGCGCGATACAAATAAAATATCATTTCATACCTTTAGCTTATATGTATATAAGCTAAATGCCTTATGTCGCAAATGATACCATAAGAGCTATGTTTGTATGATGCCAAATGTGCGCTCCACAAACTGATTCTGGTGTGCCATTGCCATCAGGCCTAAAGTAGTCTGCAAAATAATATTTCCAAGGATAGGTGGCTCCCCCAATGTGGTGGAGGATGGTTCACAGCGCTGGGCACAAGGATGCACCCTTGGCCCAGGAACTGATGGTGAAGGAGTGCAGCTTGGACAGAACAATCCAGGAAATCTGGGCAGGGCCCGGTGATACTGAAGTTTTGGGCCCAGCCAAAGTAAGCCACAAAGTTGGGAACAGGGCCTTGGAGGAGGCTTCAGAGTGGTACACAAAGGCCAAACGCGAACTGACAACCCTACAGGTTATACAATACAATGCCGTAAGCATCACATTGTTGAAAGACTGCGCAAGATTGATAATGTGTCGGCAACCCGGACCACCTTACATTGCCTACCGATCAGCAGCAGAATCATCTTCAGAGTACAAGGTGTTACGTATAACTGCCTGCATGGTGATAGCCCCAAGTATCTCTCAGACATTATTGCCTGGCTACCAGCGTGGAGAGTCCTAAGATACAACAATGCATGTCAACACATTACCGGTCAGATTGTCCATCGTGGCCCAAGGATCCTTCCTTTATTGCCCCCTGATCTGAGATCATGCTCCTCATTGGCAGCATTCAGACAAGGATTGAAAACCCGTTTGTTTCACTAATCGACCACAGCGCTGGCATAGCGCCCCCATTGAACCAGGTTTTTGCCTGCATTAGTTCCCTTTTGTTGTATGTCTAGTTTGTCATGTTAGGCGCCCCCATTCCCTTGGGTTTTTGTTTTGCATCATATAAATAAAATAAATAAATAAAATTACACATCTTTCCCACAGGGATAGTGCCTAAGACCTGTATTTTGAATCGAGCTGTATTTTCATCTAGCTGCTGTTCTGTGCCACTACTTTGCATCTTTTCCAACAGGGACAGTGCTGTAGCCTTGCATTTTGAAGCCTACATGCGCTCTCTGGAATGTATAGCACTCCATCTCAATGGAACATAGCCGTATCCCGGCCGGGATACGGCCACTCACCAGCATAGATCTGTAGCAATTCACTACTTGACTTCATAGTGTACATCACCTCTGGTATTGGAATGCAGCTGAGTTGCATGGAAAAAGAAACAGTCCAGCTGGATACATAATCAGTTTCCTTGACTCGCCTACTCACCGGACAGTCTATCACTGCACCCATCCACAAGCCAGATCTCCTGGGTCGCTAGCTGGCACTTATCCGCCAATACCTACCTTTGTGCTAGCTAAAATGCACAAACACATTCTAAAAATCCTCCTTCAATACTCATACCTCGGAATTCTATCCTCCAAGGGCATTACCCCACAGCGCCTTGAGGCCATGCGTGCTATACAAGTGCATATAACATAATATAGGTGTTTTCTGGGTGATGTGTTTTTGGAGAGTTTTGTAGGCATTTTGTAGATATTTGCAGTTATTAGTTGATCCCTGTTTGGATCGATTTTGTCTATTTGTAGTTGTTTTTTGTGATTCTAGAGGATTTGTTTAATCCTTGTTGTTGGTGAGAATTTGACGAGTGAGACTGTATATTTGGTGAGCAAAGGGTAGTTAGACCTGTCAGAAGGGCCATGCTGGTGGAGCGGGGGAAGTGGAAGAGTCAGGACCACTGGCATATTTATGGTGGGGGAGGGGAGGTGTGTGGGTCATGTCTGTTGGTGGGGACCATGCTGGGGGAGTGGGAGGCGGAAATCAGCCCCTGTCGATGGATGCCATGATGCTGCATGGACTCCTCCTTTCACCAGACGTGTTGGATATAGGTGATGGCTTAGCAGAAATTGGTATTTATTTATGTATTTCTTGTCTATTTGTAAGGCACTTACAAGGGCTAAGCCAAGCTTGGGAGCCAAGCATGTGCTGGGAGATGATGGGAATAGGGAACAAGTGATGGTGGCTATAAATTCAGTTTATTTAAATTCTGTGAGGACTCCTAAAATTACATACACATGCAATAGTACTCAGTTCCTTAATTTGGGAGTTGGTCCTTCATTGGCAGAGTCAGCTGGTCAGCCAGGTATTTATTGCCTCATTTTTTATGTCTTTCAATGTAGAGGTTCTCAACAGATGTGTTTAATGAATATAGTGTTCAGTCGAAACCAGCATTTGATTATGTAACTCCATAAATGATTGTGCCTGTACTCTGATTTTGCATTTCTGGTTTTTATAAAAGCAATGGATGAATGAAGTTTTTATGTTTTGGTTAACATTCTTAGCAAGTCTATAATAAAGGCTATATGATGTGTTACTTTGCCTGCAGCAGGTAATGTATACACAGACAATCATAATAATTCATACTGCCATCAAAATGAAATAGACTTAACAAAGTACTAGCCTTGCTAATTTAAATGTCCTTAAAAATATAAGTCTGTGGCTTGCACATCAACAAATTATCTAAATATATTGTTCTACCAAAGTGGGAAGCTGGGAACTACTTATATATGCAAAATTCTATATTGTGTGTCATCCAGGTTCTTGATTGTGTTTTTAATTTATGTACATGCATATGTATGTATCTATGGTTCTCATTGGAATATTAGGATAAACTAAAATTGTAGCTTTGATACAGGTTATTTGGGGAAATCTTGAAAAATAGTCATGCGTGTGTCTAACATTGCATATACATCCAAATCTACCAGTGGAATACATGCCTGCCTAACATTGCACTGGAGTTCTTCCTTCCTGACTACACAATTCGCATGGGGATTCACTGCTTTTGTATTCTCTTCCCCCAAAAAGGACACGTGTACCTAACATCGATCTTGCCTTCTCCCCCTATTTTGCCTACAAAAGACACCTGTGTCTAATTCTGTTTTGGCGTCTCCCTGCCTACAACATGCATGTGCTGTTCTCCTTGAGTTGGCATGTTCCTCCACCCACGCACACAGCACACCTGTGCCTAACACCGCTTTGGCCTACACATTGCCTACAAAAGAAACATGAACCTGACACAGCATTGGTATTGTCCATGACTACAAAACACATTTGCTTGGACCCATGCTTTGACCTTCTTCTTCGCTTACAAAAAGGCATGTGTGCCTAACAATGCACTGCTTTGAGATGCTCCATCCCATCTACAAAAGGCATGTGGGTTTTTCCCTGCGTTTGCTTTCTCCTCTCCCTCCAAATGACACACATGCCTAGCAATGCTTTGGCCTCTTCCTCCACCTAAATAATCCAAGTGTGTCTAGCACTGATTTGGCCCTTTCCTCTGCTTACAAATGGCACGGATGGCTAGCACTGCTTTGCCCTATTTTTCCATCTGCAGAATACATATGTTTCTAATACTGCTTTAGCGTTTTCTTTTGCCTACAAAACACACACGTGCCAAACACTGCTCTGGTGTACTCCTTCCCCACCTGCACAATTCACATGGGTATTCACTGCTTTGGAATTCTTTTCACCCTTACACCATAATATGTATTTATTTAACACCATTATCCATATTTGGTGCAGAAAGAACTTTGAGTCGGAAGCGGCTGTGTTACGAGGCTTGAGGCAGGACGACAGTGCGGCTTGACTCGGTGGACTCTACAGTCCGTAGGTCCTTTCCTCAGATCCGGTGGCTGCGGGCTGCGGGCTGCGGGCTGCGCGCTGCGCGCTGTGGGCTGCTGGCCGTTGGCGGTGCAGATGCAGGAAGCACAGGAGGCACGGGCCACGAGGTGGAGCGTAGCGTGTTTGGCTCCGAGCTCCGAGGCTCCGTGGCTCTGAGTGCCGAGACCCCGAGGCCCCGAGGCCCTGAGTGCCGGGAACGAAGTACGGGGCATGGAGGCAGCAGCCCGAAGCAACCCAAAGTTTCTGAGTACGGACTTCGGAGACGTGGGGCCACTCCGGACCAACACAAGTAGGTGTCGGAGTACGGGGTGACAGGCCCGGAGCGGGAGTCGGTACAGCTAGATCCCTGACCCCAGTACCCCTGAGTGCCGGCTTGTGGGATTGTCTAATACAGTAGGGGCGTGGGCTGAGCGCTGGCTGAGGGGCGTAGGCTGAGGGCCTAGTTCGGGTTAGGACGGTTAACAAGGCGCGATCTGCAGGCGCCAGTCATAGGCGTTCCCAACGGGCCCTTAGTGGTAACCCCTAAGCCTTGGCAGTCCCAGTGTACTTCCCCAGTCCCAGTGTAGTGGTGACCTACCTGGGGTAGCGTACAATCTAGTATTCCTCATTCCTGAAGGAGGATTTTAATCTAGTAATCTAGTAAACTAGTATTCTCCCACGTACTGAATTAATACACTGAGGATATGCAGAGAGGGAGAAAAGCACCCCAGACAATTCATAATCTGCGGAAAGGCAAGATTTTGCCACTGAGTGATGGCAAGGTAAATAGAAAGAAAGGCAATAAATGCAAAAAGAACTTAAAAACAACGCCGGTGGTACAAGGAGCCATCACAGATTTTTTTGGAGCGAACCCACTACGGGAGATTAACTCAACAATAAATGAGGAAATTGCTGAACCAGGGTACAAGGAGAACATCTCACTAAATTCTACAAACTATGAGGACATTGATAATAATTCATTACTTGACCTCTGTTTGAGTATCCAGAGAGGGATGGAAATGCAGAACCCATTAAAGGCTACTAACAATTCTATCCACCATAAAGAAAGCACCAATACAACACTGGAAGAAGCCAATCCTGTGTCTAGTTGTGGACGTCTCTCGGCATCTCCTAATCTTGCGATGGCCTCTATGGAGGATGACCCGGAAAAGGAGGATAATGAAGAATTAAGTCCGCATACTAACAACATGGCAATAAGTGAGCTCCAATCATCTGTAGCTTCACTACAATTTGCACTCAAAATACTTTTGCAAATGACAGGGAGCATATTGACAAACACTAATATTACCACGAGGACATTAGAGCGAAAGGATGTCCCGCGGGATGAGACAGAAGCGAACCTTTCGGATGCCCTTCATACCATGGATGAAATGAAAGAAGCCGAAGAGATAAGGGAAGAAGCTACGGAAGATGCGGCTTTGGACATGGTCCCGGAGGACAATCCTCCAGTAGAAGACCTTTCACTAATAACAGTAGAGGATTTAGAAATTGTACACAGTCCCGGGATATATCTTACGCGGAAACAACGTAGACTGGCTAAAAGAGCTCTGAAAAACAAGAAAGTAGCAACAAATTCTATACCTCCCAGTGTAAGACCTAAAGCAGCTACGGAAACATGCTCCAAAAAAATCAGAAAAAGAAAGACGCGAGCAGTAGCACGAGCCGCAGAAGCAAAGGGGCCACTGGCCGATTTGTTAGTGCCAGGAGAAAAGTATAAATTGGCAGACACAGATGACGTTACACAGGAAGACACTGATCAAGATGAAAGTGTTATAGCTGATCCAGAGGATCATACCGGCCTAGTTGGTACAGACGAAATACCTGAGTCTACACGGCCCGTACAAATCTGCTCGGAAGAGGAATGTAATTCGAATCGCATTTGTTATATTAAGAACCTATATCCGAGTGGTAAAAATCCCTGGCTGGCGCGATCAGAATTCTTAACCCGACTGCATTATATTCCACAATTGAGAGTTATGAAATCTGACGATTTCTTGTTTATCGAACCCTTACAGGTTCCTAATCCTCATGTTTCCGCAATACACTGTACTTTCCTAGCTTCAGCACAGTTAATCAGAAAATTCAAAAAAGAACTGATAACTGTAGACATTGCCATTGATGTAGACCCTCAGGAGAGAGATCTTACTGAAGAAATTGGGGGAGCTACGACTATGAAGTCACAAACTCTATTGGCCAGCCTAGTGGTGCCAGAAAATATGGCCAATACAGTGGCATCAGAAAATACGGTGATGTCGGAAATACAGCAAGCTCTTAAAACATTGCTGGAAGCTCTTCCACGAATGTCACAGAATCTCTGAAGCTTCTCATTTGTTTCGTGGAATTGTCAGGGATTTGCTCATCTTTTAAGACCAGATGGCTCTATTGACTCACTGTTGCAATATAGTTGTATATGTCTCCAGGAAACTTGGGCATTGAACTCCTTATTGCTGGATGGTTTTGTAGTGCATCAGACATTCGCCAAAAGAGGAGACAAGGGCCGCCCATATGGGAGACTTATTACAGGGGTGGTCAATACGGTCAACTCGCGGCAGATCCAGGTTAACGCCACTGATTACCATCTGGCGGTCGAGGTTGACTACCCTAATGATAATGGGCGCAGCAGATTTTTACTGATTAACCTTTATAATCCCCCTGGAGCATTGATAAGGGAAGCTTTGCAAGAAGCTATTCATGAGTTACTGACTTTTTGGACTCAAAGACCTGGTAATCTTGCGGTAGTGGTGATGGGTGATTTTAATTGTCATATGAAGGACGATCAGTTGGTCGCCCCTCACGCTGCCCTGTATGAAAGATGCTTGATGACTCACGATAAAAGAGAGAATGAAGGGATGGGGTGGCTACAATTGTTTGAGTCATGGGAACTATCCATGATTAATGGTCGAACAATGGATGACAGGCCGGGGAAACAAACTTGGTCTAATGGTACATCATTCAGTACTTTAGACTACATATTTATGTGTCCTGAAATGTTGCCCACAGTAACTAATATGAGGGTTATAGCGAATAAATGGAGTGACCACGCGGTTCTCATGTGCTCCAACTGCCTCTCTCTTCTGCCATTAAGTGTAACACGGGCATTATTCAAACTAATTTTACAGGCTCTAGAATTATTTGGTCGGAGAGAAACATTAAAAAGGCAACAGAAGCACTTTTATCTCTGGCCCAGGGTCCTCTTCCCCATTTTGAACAGCTGAACGTAAATGAAATAGAAGAATGGATCCTGGGGTTCTCAGGATTACATGCCACCTCTAGGAAAAATTATATGACAAATCTTGGAGGTACTATTCTGCCCTATAGTAAGGAAATTCGTGATGCTAAGAGAAGGCTTAGAGCAGAGATGCGGGGGTTCAGGGGACCAAATATAGCGTGTACCATCTATTATGATAAAGTTAGAAAAGCTAAAAACAAATATAGAGCTAGTATTAGAAATATCAGAAATGCAGAGAGGAACGTTAGAAACCAGAGGCTGGTAAAAACTATCTGCTCTGGAAACTCGCGTAATATATGGCAGTTACTGAAAGAGAACAGAGCGAAGGTTAAGGGCCAGCTAGACAACCCTATTGGCGAGGAAACCTGGGTAAGATTTCTATTGGACCGTAATTCAGGAGAAGTAGATGTCCCATTAACCACAATAATGAAGAATTCCTATCCCCCGCCCTTTGAGGCCTCTGAGGAGGCCATTCTGAACAAAATAGCAACCTTGAAAGCTTCTAGAGCTCCTGGCCCGAACGGCCTAGCGAATGTTGTCATTAAGAACCATCCTGCTTTCTGGGCATTTCTCCTCTCCATACCTTTTAAAAAGGTTCTGGCACAGGGGAAGACTCCACGTACATGGCAAACGGCGATTTTGGTGCCGGTGTATAAAAAAGGTTGCCGTACGGACCCTAACAATTATAGACTTCTTTCCATGCTGGATATTACGGGAAAACTTTTTGCAGCGCTTTTGCTCACGGAATTGCAAAACTGGGCTGAACAGGCTAACATCCTTAGTAGGTTCCAATGTGGTTTTCGTCGGGGTTTCTCTACAACGCACAATTTGTGGGTGTTGGACACACTACGAACTCGGGCGCTCAACAAGGGACAGCCCCCGCTTTACGCCCTCTATATTGACTTTAAGGCTGCATTCGACTCCATTCCTAGAGCTAGGCTGTGGAAGAAGCTTGAAGCTATGGGTTGCCCGCCGAGTCTTCTGCATTATTTAAGACAGCTGCACCATAATACCATGGTGTGCCTCAGATTAAATCAAGAGGGCTCCTTGACTAGACATGTGAGACAAGATAGAGGGGTAAAACAGGGATGCGTCACTGCTCCACTCGTGTATAATATTCCAATAGTGCTGGCCGAGGTGAACAACTGCCCACCTAAAATAGTGGATGTACCGTGCGTAGTATTGGCATATGCAGATGACTTAGTCATCTTTGACAATACTATTGCTGGCATTAGGCGCTCAGCGGTGGCTCTATGGGCTATCCATTAACCTGGACAAGACTAAAGTTATAAGATTCACGAAGAAAAAAGTCTCTCGTGTTGAGCTCTGGGTGCAGAATAATAACATCCTATATTCCCCCTCCTATCGGTATCTAGGAGTTGAAATCGAACCACGGGGTGATTATTCCTTGTGTAGACAAGGTAGGAGAATAAGGGCGCAGCAAGTAACAGCTTTTATTGCGGCATTTACCCGCAGGCAGGCTGGTTTTACATTATGGGGGACGAGACACCTGTATATACAGGTGTTTGCGCCTATGATTACGTATGGGCTGGAAGCCCTAACCTCATTTGATCTAGCCTGGCTACAAGTGGTGGAGGGAAAATTTTGGCGACGCATACTGGGGTTACCCCCGAGTGTACCTATGGCCCTAATAAGACTTGAGCTGGGTCTACCCTCACTTAAAGCAATGGTGCTCAAAAAGAGGGTGGGCTTTTATCTCAAGATGAAGAGCAGTTCTCCCAATCCTTTATTGGCTACCATATACCTAGAAGTAAGTAAAAAAGAAACTTCTTCCCCTCTCCAGAAAAGTATGATCCAATTTTTGAGAGATATTGGCTGGACTAATAGAGGGTCGACCGTTTCACAGGAGGCCTTGATAGCCCTTGGGAAAAAGGTAGATTTATGGGATTGGTTGGAGAACTTCTGTCATCTAGGATGTTTAAAATCATGTGCTTTTGTAAAGTATTGACTGTTTAGCTATATGAAACCTCAGGCATATTTGCATATATGCCCCTCGGTAAGGCTTAGACGGTTTATTATTCTTTTCCGTCTGGAGCAACTACCGACCTTTTATAATGTGGGTTCGAGGGAAAAGATTGCAACTGTTGAACGAATATGTCGTCTATGTGATCTTCCTGAATGCCTGGAGACGGCCAAGCATTTATTAACTGAATGCTCTATAATGAGACCCTCAATTGTGAAATATCTTGGAGAATTTGTGCACAATTTGGAATCTATACCTGAAAATCAATTCTGGTTATATTGTACTAATACATCTAATATGCACCTTTTTATTGCATTATATAATGTATGGCTTCAGATTGAAAAATTGTTAGGTATTTTGATTTAAAATGATTTAAAGTGTTTCATTAGGAAGGTTTTATGAAAATTTTGGATACCGTAAAAGTTGTATATTTAGGCATATTTATTCATTTATTTTATTTCTGTTTTTTCCTTTATCTTCTCATTCATTTATACAATCGGATAAGTTTAAAAAAATGTTTTGGTTATGTAAATGTAATATGTGTAAAGTTTGAATTTTTTCAATCTGTATCACATTAAATGTATTATTATTATTATTATGTATTTATTGTGCATTTGTAAGGTGCTTATACATTAAGTAAATTGTGTTTCAAAGTGAATAGCTCTGCTTTTGACCCCCATCCCACCTAATAAATCACACATGCAACTAACTCTGGTTTGGCCTTCTCTTCTACCTAGGAAATATTCCAAACAACGGTTATGTGTTCTCCCCTTCTCCCCCCCCCTACAAAATGTACAAAAGGTTCTCACTGCTCTCACCTTCTCCTCCGCCTACAAAACGTGTTTGCCCAATACTGATGTAGTCTCCTCCATCAACTTCAGATGAAATATGTGCTTAACACTGCTTTGGCTTTCTCCCTGCCTAAGAAAAAGCACATATGCCTAACAATGCTTTATCCTTCTTCTCCTCCTATGACCAAAGATATGTGTGCCGTATATCCGTTTGTGGTTGTCCCTAACTACAATTCATATGTGTGCCTAACCCTACCTTGGCATGCTCCCGCCCACCTGCAAAATATATGTGTTTTTTTTTATACTACTTTGACATTCTCACCTGCCTACAAAAGGCACATGTCCTTAAATGGCTTCAGTCGTCTCTGCCTTTACAACATGTATGACAAACAATGTGCTGGCCTTCTCCTTCAGCTCCAAAGACCCATCTGCCTAACACTGCTTTCACCTTCTCCCATGTCTCAAAATAATAAAAGACCTGTGTTTCTAACAGTGCTTTGGCATTCTCTCTCCTTGCTTTAAAGTGCACATGGTGTTATTACTTCTTTTGCCTACTCAGTCCCGTACAAAAGACACATGTGACAAAGACTGCTTTAATAGTCTCCCTGCCTAAGAAACTCACATGTACCTAACACTTCATTGACCGTCTTCTCTGCCTTCAAAGCATGTCTGCCTAACACTGGTTTGGTATGTTGCTGCTCATCTAAAAAATGCATGTGCAGTTTTCACTGACTTGACATACACCTTTGCCTACAAAAAGAAATGTGTGTCTGACACGGCTTTAGTTAACTGTCTATCTACAAAAGTCAAATCTGCCTAACACTGCTTTGGTCTCCTCCTCTGCCTACAAGCAACATGTGTGCCTAAAACTGCTTGGACCTTCTACTCCACCTGCAAAAGAAACATAAGCTAAACCCTGCTTCCCCGTTTTGCCTAGTATCAAAACTCATGTGTGCCTAGCACTGCATGGCCTTCTCCTCGCCTACAGAATGTGTGTGGATTTAGCACTACTTTTGTGTTCCACCTGCCCATCAACTGTGTGTGGGGTTCTCCCGGCCTTGATGTTCTCTTCAGTCTACAAAAACACAGGTATGCCTAACACATGGCCAAGAAAGTTGGGCTAGTGGGTGAAATTATTGAATCCTTTCTGGCTGAGCAAAATGCCATTTTTAACTCTAGGAGCTGGAGATGAGGTTGGATCAACAGAAGACACCACTCAAGCTATTTGCCTGTGATTAGGTAATGTGATTTTATAGGGCTAATTTAGCCATATTTCTATCTAGAGAATGGTTGACAACATGCTATTCATCCCATTTGTCTGTGATGGTTGCTGTTTCATATAGGGATGAAAGGTTGCTCCTGAAACTAAATCCAAAGGTCAGCAGTCTATCTGACAGGTCAAAAGTCTTCTTTATCTTAAGAGATTGTCAGTAGACCCCATCTTTTGGACATGCATCCCGTGTTCTATCCCTGATTGGATTTGAAGGCTTTACACATGCAACACTCGTTATGAATACACACATATTGCTTGAATTTGTGAGCTTTTCTCACAGTCTACTGGAAATTGTACAGCATGTAGGTACACCAAGCAACCCTGTCCTCCTATAAAGGGGTATGAAGACTCTAGGAGTAGAAAATTGACTACTGCTACACACAGTTAAGCGATATACCTCCTTCGTCTTTTGTAGTAACATGGGCAGAGGGAAGACTATATTCTAAAGAAGGGTGTGGAAGCGATATAGCAGCAACCCGAACATCAAAGTACATCAAAGTACAACAGTCCAAAATAAAGGAATGTCCAATTAAAGTTATTTAAATATATATAAATATTCAGTGAAAAAACTTTGTTAAAAGGGACATTATGGTTAAGTTGCGCTACTAAAAACCTATCAAATTCAGTAAAAAACTTTGTTAAAGGGACGTTATGGTTCAAAGTAAAACCAAAAAAACCCTGAAATTCGGCAGTTATGGTAAAATAAGCAACCATAACTCGCGCCACCGTGCACTGCTAACACTAACACCCAGGACATCAAAGATGACATCACAAATGTCATTGATTACATCACTGATGACATCACATGGCTGGCTCTCCCTTTTTTTTCCTTTACTGACATATCTAAGCCACATAGTTTTCTTCAGTAACAGTCAGGAAGTAAAAATTGAAAAGGTACTATATTTGTAGACTTAGGGTCAAGTCATATCATATGAAACATATATATAGCGGAAGACACAGGCTTGAAAGAGAGCAATCCTTTCTGTGCATGAAGATAATCATTAGAGTTATCAGCACTTTCTCATGTATATGCTCATATTTGTATACATTGTACTCACACTCCTTTCCTTAGGGTTCACTGACCTCATTTGATACACATACATACAGAAAGTAGCACCTTTGAAACAGAGCAATCATTTCTCTGCATAAAGATAATCAGTTAGGTTATGAAGTCTTTCTGCTACAACTTCTGCTTTTTTGCTTACTTCTCTGTCCCTGTATATACTCATATTTGTATGTGTTGTTGTCTCTTTGTGTTTTGTCTGTATTAAGTGTAATTATGTATTAAGTGGGTCTTATTAACTACTTATTACATGTTAGATTATGAATATTGCACCTTCATCATGTATACTGCACACACTACCTAAGTTTCTGCATGAGCAGCTTAGTATACTGGATAGAACGTCACCATAGAATGCTATTTATATCAATGCATTGCTTAATGCACTAATTAGCTCATGATATTTATTCAAATGATTCTTCACACTTTTTGGTCAACATTATAAGAATCCCTCCTACAGAGTTTTCATGAAAAGTAAATGCACATGTGATGTCATCAGTGATGTCATCAATGACATTTGTGATGTCATCTTTGATGTCCTGGGTGTTAGTGTTAGCAGTGCACGGTGGCGCGAGTTATGGTTGCTTATTTTACCATAACTGCCGAATTTCAGGGGTTTTTCGGTTTTACTTTGAACCATAACGTCCCTTTAACAAAATTTTTTTACTGAATTTGATAGGTTTTTAGTAGCGCAACTTAACCATAACGTCCCTTTTAACAAAGTTTTTTCACTGAATTTCTTAAGTTTTTAGTAGCGCAACTTAACCATAACGTCCCTTTTAACAACGTTTTTTCACTGAATTTCATAGGTTTTTAGCAGCACAACTTAACCATAACGTCCCTTTAACAAAGTTTTTTTACTGAATTTCATATGTTTCTAGTAGCACAACTTAACCATAACATCCCTGACTTTATATACATGTAACATAGAACATACTGAACCCCTAGCTAGTGTTTTCGATGTCCATGGACTACCGCCATGTCCGCGGACATATCGAAAATCTGAGCGTGGTGAATGTAAATTTAAATAGTGTGCCCCATTTCCCCTATGATGTTGGCTCTGAAAAGAGCCGTTTTCTTTGGGTTTTGTTTTGCAGATGCTTGACAGACACCTGTTATTTTGTATTTTTTATTTTTTATTTTTCTTACTTTACTCCTAAAATCTTCACATAACCTTCTCCAAAGCAACCCGTACATTCCAAAACAGAATGAATGGCATTTCCCATAAAAGATAAGGAAATGCCATCTTCTTTAAATCAAACAGCATTACTGGAATCAATATTCTCATTATTACAGAAGAACATACCAGCTCTAAGCATGAAGGCACACATGCGTCGGTTGATTACACACCTAGCATTATTTTGCTGAGGACAAAAAACTGAACTATTGTCCCATATTGCCCTAGGTACTAATCCAGAAAAAATTACTTTGGCATTTGGAAGGATGTTCATTACTGCTTGAACAAAGTGTTCCAAATCTGCCAACAAAGTAGGGGCACTGACATAGCCCAAATGGAAAGCACCATAGCGCAAAACTACCACATGGGGACTGTTGATCCTGCCCATATCTTCACAAACTTGTACAATTCCCTGTACATTGCAATCAGGCACAGTGCTCCACACCACCTACACTCCTTTAACATCGAAATTCTTTGCAACATGCCTGCTTTGAGCATACTGTTGTAAACTATGCAAAAACATATCTCCGAGCACCAACACCCTGACTTTCTCCACTTCTGCCATCTTCGCTACACACAGTCTCTTTGAACACAAATCCACAACCTCAACATCTGATTGGCTGATCCCTACATTCTTCTTTCCATGCTGGATTTGCTGGAAAACCCCGGATGTAGCACGCCCTGTCCGCAGACCGCATAACTCTTAGACAGCCCTTCTACCATTTCCACTTCACTCTCTGTGCCATTCCCTCATTGGATACAGCTAAGCAGGCACACAATATGGAGAACGTCCTCAGAGCACCCCATTTTTTTTATTTTCGAACATTTCAGGACACTGCGAGTGTTCTTAGAACACATTCAACTTGCCAGCGAACAATACGGACAACGTCCTCAGAACACCCCCATTTTCCTTATGTACGAACATTTCAGGACACCGCGAGTGTTCTTAGAACACTTTCAGCTTGACAACGAACAATACAGACAATGTCTTCAGGACACCCCCTGCGAACATTCCAGGACCCCACCAGTCTTCTTAGAACACTTTCAACTTGACACCGAATCCATTCTGCTTATTTACGAACATTTCAGAACATCCGTGTTGTCCGCAGACAAATCAAACACAACAAAAGCATCTAGCACATAAAAAATACAACATTGCACCTATCTCATACTCCCCCACCCTCCCCAAACACTCTTACACACCAACACACTCCACTAAATACAATTTTTAATCCAAGATTCACCGCGCTGTGCGCGGTCGTCCGCGAATGCAAGATGGCGGGCGCCACAGAAAATCTGACGCGCTTCACGCACCATGCCGTCCAATCAGCGAACATGTCGGGTGTCCGCGGACATCGCGCAAGCCGCTCGGCCAATCAGGGCACTGTCCACGGTGCGAACCGGGAAGTCCGTCTGCGAAGCTAACAGAGATATCACAAATTGTTTTGCCTTACATTTTGGTCGTTTTAAAAAAAACTACTGGACGGATTTACATCAAATTTGCAAAAGCACGCTTTCGGGACCAAGCCCCCGCTCCTGCCGCAAATTTGGTGTAAATCCGTCCAGCGGTTTGGGCTGTAGGCGTTTTTTCCCGTTATGTCTATGGGAAAAAACAAAAGTTTTGGGACCCCCCCTATAACTTTACCCCCCCTGGACCAAACCTCTCCAAACTTTGCAGAGTGGGCAGTATACTTCATTTGCAAAGTTTGGTGAGGATTCGTCCAGAGGGAGCGAAGGTCTAAGCCGCCCAAAAAGTGCTCTTCCTATGGAAACACCAACTTAACCATAACTACATGGACGCTACCGCGTCCATGTAATATATATATATATATATACTTTAACTAAACACACCATATGCAAAAACACTAACTAGACTAACTAGATTACCCAACCTTGTAGAAAGAACACTATGCACAATAAAACTCAAAAGGCCTCGTGCTAATGAAAACATGGGTCAAAGGCAGATAAAAAAACACAATGTTCTTTAATGAGGATACGTTCTTGAAAGCAAAAGGGATTCTTGAAACTGTGCAGACATTTTGATTTGTGCTTGAATGCAGCAGTCATTGTAGTCCAGATTTCAAGCAGATGATGAGTCAGAGTCAAACTGAAGGTTGCTGCGGTTCGAACCGATGCTCGAGTGATGCGGATTGTGGCAGTCACCAAACTCGATAGAAAGTTCAAGGTTCAACCAAAAGTGAGCTCATGAATGCGATGAGCAAGGCGGTTCGATGCTGGGCTTGAAGGACACAGTCTGGGAAGAATACCTGGGTCGGTTTTACCATTAATTGTGTTGGCGACAAAGTAGCTGGAGGTGCAGCAATGCTTCTTTATTTGAGCCGAGGCAATGATGCGCTCAGCTGGTGCCCTGCAGCGGCGAACTGGTTTGAATGTGTGGGACAGAGGTTCAAAGGGTCCTGTTGGTTTGAACTGGGTCAACCAGGCTCAAATCCCAGATCACAGAGGTTCAATCATGAAAAACACAGGGATCCTGGCTGTCTTGGGTTTGAGGTAGTGTGAGACCCAATCCAGGGACGCAGGGACATGGTTGGTCCTTTTTCTCTGGCTCTAAACACAGCAGAGGCTGGCACACACCTGCAGGGGTGCATCAGCGCAGTGAGGTCCTGGGTACCCAGTCACTTTACAGGGCCAGGCTGTCTGACCAGAATGCACATAGCCCTTCCACAGCAGCTCTAGACTCACAGTGCTGAAACATGAATGATATCAAATGATGTGTCTGCAATAGGTATGAGAGACCACCAAACTCTAAACTCAGGTATGGATTATATTTAAAGTTTAAAACGGCCACGCCACCAACATAGCAACTCCTAAAATTATGTAGTTTGGGAACTGGGGTGGATATCTTAAATGCAACCCCAGTGCTGATGTGACTTTGCTGTACCTGCTCTTATGAAATCGGTAGTTTTGAAAACTGATACTGTTCTCAGGATACTGATCCAGCAGGGCCCAAGTGTTAAATATGTTTTTGGCGGGGGGCGCTGTTGAGCACCCGATGAAGATGGCTGCCTGATTGAGTAGCTCCGATCCCATCCAAAATCCTGGTGTTCATTAATCCTTTACAGTGCCTAATTGAAGTTAGAAACTACTGGTGTGCGGAGGCGATACTCTTGAGAATAAACTGGCTTTGTGTAAGGCTTTGGGTCTGCTTCCCAGTGTGGCTGCGGCGGCCTGTAGGCAGGCCCCGTGGTGCACCGTGGAAGGCTGCTGCAGCCACCGCGCATGAATGGGAGGAGTAGAGGCCTGTGACAGAGTCTGCAGCAGAGTGTCAGATGAGCAGTGTGGGCGATGGACGCCGACCGCCGGACCCCTGGCAGCCTGAGGCCACGGAAGATCAGGGAGGAACTGAATAATGGGCTGAAACCACCGAGACTGCAGCAACCAATCCCTGGGTTGTGATCCCTTTCCCGGTGGCATGATCGGGGAAAAACGCTGTGACACGGTCTGTGCCTGCCAACAACCGGGGTCGATTAGCATCCCAGGGAGACAAGTCCAAAGGCGAAGAGACCCCGCAGTGAGCCGTGTGGGTGTATGCGGCAGATTGGGCCGTCTCGGCAAGAGTGCGGGCAGCTGTGGGCGGAGGCGGCCACGCAAGCCCAGCTGCAAAAACGGAAGGCACATCAATCATATTTATTCCCAGAGAGTCCTGTGTGGCAATAGGCCAGGGGCCACCTAGCATACTGTTCTAATGCTGCTACGCCGGGTGAGGTGGAGCACCCTGTTGTGCATAGCCGGCTCCGGTCAGTGTGCGAATCTGCTGCCACTCGGGTTCAGGGCTCCATGATCCAAACGAAGTGTGCATTTCAAATTCGAATAATCCCCTGTACTGTTGATCCTCTGTGCCCCCCCCCCATGCTCCAGTGGAGACGTGTGGCACTCGGCTGTGGGGTGTTTCAAGAGATCAGCCCACAAGTCACCAGTGGGACGCATACACTGGGTAAAATGGCCCCAATACGAATCCGGGCTGGACCTCAGAACAAGCTATAGACATTGGCCAAGTGTGATGAGCCAAACTTGAATTGGCCAGGTTACCGATCGCCCTGTGTCCTAGCAGTTAAAACTGTTGATGGGACGCGGATATAGCTTGGTGTACCAAAGTTGTTCCATGTTTGATGCACATGGGGAGAGGTGAGCGCGGTGAATTAATAACATTGGCTAAGGAAGACTGCACGAAAACACGGCTTAAGTGCGTGGGGAAACCATTCCCATTGTAATATAAACCTTCCATGAGTGAATGTTGTGGTTTAGTGTGTCCATCCTGGCCGCACCGTTGCTCAAACCCTGATATAACTTTACTGAGAAATAACCAACTCCCTCTTGTACAGAGTAGACCAGGACGTGCTGCCGCCAACACTGGACACTGTATTTCTGTACCACTCCTTTTGCTGTAAGATTGTTGCTTGGTGACCTTTTCCTGGGATACAACTTCTTTTCTGTCTTACAAGTACGCACTACATTATCAATCCTTACTACCAACCAAAGACCCCGGATGCTGGGTGTGCAGTGTACACTTAGGAATGGAGAAGGCATACCGGAAGTGGCTGAAAGATACTTGACAATACAACGAGCCTACCAACAACAATGGACACGGATAGCCAGTACAAGCTGTCAAGTGACTCCAATCAAGCATCCCACTAAGTCAGCGCCTCGTCTGGGATGCCCAAGGGAAGCCCTTATTTATGTATTTTTATGACAAGTTATAATCTGGATGATAAATCCTTGTATAACGCCCCTCTCTTTGAATCCCCCCCTGACCTCACTAAGCCAAGAAGTAGGTTTGTATTGCAATTTAAAAGATTTATTGAAAAACTAAACAAGATATATATTTCACACTTTTATAGATAAATTAATATTTGATATCACACTTAAGAATATGACAGTGATCAACAATGGATAATATTACAATTGTATGCTTATTTTATTACTTATGAGTTGGTATGGAAAGGACAAGGTAGCTGAGAATACTTTTATGATTTCAAGGAATGCAGTGAGGAAAAGAATGCAACGCAGGAATAACCTTGATATGATTTCAACAAAAGACAATGTAATCACTTTTTCTTTGACAATTCACTCCCACCCCTACGCAATATAAGGAGATGGAAAGGAGAGCACACAGTTCTCAGAAATGCAATCAAATATAGTTCCGTTCCCGTTCCCCCCAGCATGCTTAGAGAAACAGGGATGATTTTAAACATAGGCAAAAGTACTTTAAATGAGGTATGCAAAGAAGGGAAACATATGCTAAAAATGATTTTAATTCCCTATAAGAGATTCAGGGTGGGTGATAGCTACTTTGTATTAGTTCAGGATCACTTTAGCAATGCTATATGAATGATTATCAGGTTGCAAACGAATTTCAGCAAAGGAAAGCAAGAAGCTGCTATTTTGACAAGTGAAGAAATTTGAGCCAAATCGAAAATTGCGGCACTTTTTCCGAGTGCGTCGAGCACGATTACGTAAAAAGTATAATGAATAGAAAGTTGGGTTCATTGGAACGCCTAGAATCTTAGCTTTAAATTGCAAGTTAAAACTCGCTCCTAGCACAAACGGTTCAAGAGATATGGACAATTTGTGAAGTTAGATTTTCAGAAATGAAATTACAGTTTCAGAATGACGGATGACAGTTTTGCAGCTGTGAACTCACAGAATAGACACACAATTCCATATGATGCAGTTCTAATAGGTTAAAATAGTTTGAATTAGATTATTTTAAACTAAGAGATTGGTTTTGCACAGTTCTGGCTGGGTACTCACACTATAAATTTGAAATAGGCCGTCAGGGTCTGGTTAGGTTGGGACTGAACTCCGGGCGGTTGGTTCTGAAGTCACAGCGATCTGGGTCAGCTCTGCTCTGCTGATCTGGTCTGGATCTCTGGTTCTGCTCACAGCGATCTGGTCTGGTCTCTCTGGAATCAGCACTGCTTTCTGGGTCTGCTACCGGTTCTGGCAAAAGTTATTGGCAAAGATTCCAACAGCTCGCCCGGCTGTGGAATAGTTTGGTTGGATTGCTGGATTCTGAAGGCCTGCTGAGAAGAGTTCTCAGCTTGTGGGTTAGGCCTTTGCTTTAAGTTCTGTAGTCTATCTGGAGTCTAAGTTCTGGATCTCTGGATGTAAAGTCTGGAATCTGGATGTGAAGTCGTCCGTCAAAATGCTCCGCAAGAAAGTGGAAAGTGAATCTCTCGCCTGTCCAAGCAGTCTCTTTTTATGTGTTTTTAAAGTGGGTGTGTGCGTGGGCATAACTAAGCCTGCCCCTCACAACTTATCATTGGCCATACTCTCCTCTCTCCCTTGATTGGGGGAAGGAAATGGAGTGTCATCCTGATTAGGTAGTTTATGGGTCAGAGGATCCACCCCTGGTCAATTTGCACACAAATCTATTCTTGATCCAAATACATATTGATCTACGTACAATTTTTCTAATATTATATGTCCAGTTAACATATTTTCTTTAGCACCAAACCATCCGATCCCTGTCTTTGTAAGATGTCGTGTCCACTTATGACAGAATTCTGCCCTTTTCATCAAGAACACAACCTCTAAACTTTTCCAGCATTTACACAAACATGCACAAGGAATATGGGCATCCGATGATAAAGTGTCAGATTTTTAACATACAGACATTCGGAGTAATACCTTATTTTCCACTGCTACCACCAAGAACATACCACAGAGTCCTAACACCTCTTAAAATGTGCACAGAAAAATCACAAGAATAATGATATTAATTATATAATTTTGACAAGTCCGCACTATGAATTATCCATCTTTTTAAAATTATGCTCTGGCCCAGAGGGGTGTGGTTTCCAAGCACATGGTGGAATTTCTGGTTTGTCCACTTCCTGCAACTCAAGTTGCTCACAGAGGCACTGCCCCTCCCAGTTTCTCTCAAGAGGAATCCATTTACGACCCCCCCTAATTTAACATTTGCCTGAGCCAAGGAAGGCTCATTGTTCTGTTTCCCTGCTCCCAGGTGCTCCTCCCCTGATTCAATCAGGGAGGTGTCATCTCCTTTTGTTGGGAAAAGCAGAAGGCAGCCAGGCCTGGGAATGCAGTGGCTGAGCAAGTTTTCACTCCTGTCGGGGGGTAGTTGCCGGGCAGAATTCAATCTCTTCAAGCCAGGCTTCAGCCAAATGTAACTTTTGTTCCCAGTTTTTCTTCATTCAAATCAAACTTACAATTTTTACACATGCAGCTAGAACGCTGATTCTAAGTTCAAAACTATGACCTTTAAACAGTTGCAACCTATGTGACACTGAAAAGTAGGTCACTCATTTATTTAAAACATTTCGATTTTAGTGGTTTTAAATCCAATTTCAGTTAAGCTGCTGACATTCACAGCTCAGCCAGTTTTGTTATAAACATTGTTTTGGGCTCTTCATCTTTCCAGATTTTGTATGCACACAAGAATACATTCTGCCAAATGTCTGCTGGTGTTCAGTGAGATTTTTGAATATCTTGCAATGTTTAAAATAGGCATTTTTAGCTTGCATTTCAGAGAAACAAAGGTGATTTCAAAGCGCTTTCTGAGCTAACAGGCACTGCTGTTTTTTCCTTTGGCACCACGTTTCACTCATGGCGCTTCTGGCCCATCACGCTCACACTGGTGGGTGGCAGGTCAGGCGACCATTTTGGTGTGCGCAAAAACTGTGCGGTTTTCCTGGATTCTGGCACAAATAAGGGCTTTTCCGCCATCTTGGATTTTCTAAGCCCACCGCACCAAATGTTGCAGCTTAATAACTTGAACGTGGGTCAAGACACCCAACAAGGCTGTGTGTTGGCACTTTGGTATCCGGAACAGTAATTAGCACCAGACTAATACTCATAAATTACACTGCGGCTTCCCTCAGCATTATGACTTTAAGGCACAAACAAGAAAAAAGGCCGAATGGATTTCTTCGCCGGCCCCCGGTCCTCAGCTCCTGAGGCGGCCATTCACTCCAACGTCAGCCAGGATGGTGTAGAAGGCAGGAACTCACGGGATGATCACCTCCTTCTAACAATGCAGAGTGGTTTCATGGCAATAAATGTGAAATTGGATGACATTGTCACCACAATAACCTCCCTTAAAGTGAAACTAGAGAACAAAAGCAGCCATATCAATGAGGTCGAAACTAGAGTCAGCACGACGGAAGATATGCTGCAACAACACGACAGGGACATATTAACCCTTAAAACAGAGCTAGCCAAGATAAGGAACAAATGTGACGATCTGGAATCGCGCTCTCGACGCAACAACATATGAGTTATAGGGGTCCCGAAGCTGCCAGCAGGGGCCCAATGGAATCCTTTGTCAAGACTCTCCTGAAATCGCTGTTCCTACTTGAGAGGGGCCATTTCACTCTCACCCCACCACCGCGTCATGGCGCACCACCATGTACGATCATGGCCAGGTTGCTGAACTATAGGGACTGAGATACCATCCTGAAGCTTTCCAGAGAACTTGGCCCATTGTGTTATGAGTTGAGCAACTTCCATATTTACCCGGACTTTGCCTCAGGAGTGCAATCCCAGAGAAAGATGTACGATCCTGTAAAGAGACTCCTGAGAGCATGAAAGGTGCCATACTCCTTGATCTTCCCAGCAAAATTAAGAATACAACATAGGGGCAGGGTGCACTTTTTCGAGTCTCCTGCGGATGCAATAAATTTTGTTGAGGCATCCATCTCAGCCCTGCCACTGAACGATTTGCCTGGAGTAGGAGAAAATGAGGAGGACATCAATGACTGAACCAGTACTTTGTGAGGTATAAATACTTGATAAGTAGACATAGCAGTAGGCATGTTTAATGTTGTAACAAAGACGGATGGGATACTATGGGGTCTGACTGGATGGTCATGGCCACCAACAAAATGCCTCCGGGAATATCCAAAGTTCAAAACGGAACACATCATCGAGTTGGGGTGGATGGTGCGTGTGGTGGGGGGTGTTATACAAGTTATGAAACAGCAATGGGGTGAGAGTTGCATAGCCTGTCTGGAGCCGCACACTGCATATGTGTATGAGAAACAGAAAATGAGCCTTTCGGTGGACGGGACGACCGGGCAGAGAGACAGTACCATGGGTAACCATGATACTGGCCAGAGCATTACATACGCACTAGACACGAATTGCGGATGAGTTGTGGTTATTATCATGGAATGTATGTGGATTAAATAACCCTATAAAAGTCAGGAAGGAGTGGGCATACCTAGAGCGACACTCGCCCCAAGTAGTCATGTTGCAAGAAATGCGTGCCCTTGATGCGACACATAGTAAAATTGCACCGAAATAGGGTAAAATGAGATACTATACTTCGTATTCCTCGCAAGCGTGAGGAGTGATCACACTCATCGATAAATCTATAAACTTCAACACTGAATCTATCCACATTGACCCGAAGGGACATATGTGATTACCGCAGGAGCAATCAACAACAAAGCTGTCACTTTAGTTAATACATACGGACCAAACTTTGATGATCCCACCTTTTATGCACACATTGCAACTCTCATTGGGAAGACACCAGAGGCCCCTGTCCTGTGGTGGTGGCGGGTGATTTCAATACAATTTTACACATTGACAAAGACAAATCCAACACGAGAAACTGGGAAATACTAGGGCAGCCCAAACAATACACCAGATCATGGCCCAATATTCGCTTGTAGATGTATGGAGAGCAGAACACCCCAACAAAACAATTCACATATTACTCCACTGTGCACGATGCAGAATCGATTTTTGGATGGTCTCTGCAACCAGCTGGATAGAATGCATGGATCTATGATACTTCCACGCACACTATCTGACCATTCCCCAATAGTAATTCAGATAGAGCTCACACCCGAAGTTACGCCCCAGCCCTTATGGAGAATGGTGCCAACGGCACTTAACGACACAGCCCTGGCAGAAACCTTGAGGATAGAAACAGTACATTTCTTCAGCAAGATGAGGGATCAATGACGACTCACTCCACGATATGGGAAATATTTAAAGTATGGTTCTACGGGATGATGAATGCCTCAACAACTGGTATCCTTAAAAGCACGAGGAAAGAACTGGGTGAAATAGAAGAAACCTTGAAGAAACTAGAGAATGAATATGCTGACACGGGAAATAGAGCACCTCTCGGTATACTAAAGGGCAACTTGTTAAAATTCCGGGAACTGGCGGATCGTAAGGTCCATTTAACGATGAACCTGATGCAGGCCCGAAAATGTGGTGAGGAGGACAGACCAGGTCATCTCCTTGCAGGTATAGTCAGAGGAGAAAGGGAACCATTACACATTCCTGGCATTACCAGCCCGGTAGGCGGTCACATTATTAATGCAGGAGAGATAAATGAGACATTTAGGAATTTTTACCAAACAATGTATGTAAATGCAGATGTCAAGGCCAAGATAGAGGCAGAGGACTATCTGAAAGAGAACCCACGGCCCTGTCTGGACTGGGAATTGGTAGAAAAGCTAAACTACCTGGTGACACAGGAGGAAGTAGCCAATGCTGTGTCCACTCTGGCATCTGGGAAAGCCCCAGGCCCGGACGCACTGGGGATCGAACTTTATAAAATGTACACAGACATATTAGCCCCACAGCTACTGCAGGTATGGGAGGAGGCATGCCACACTGGTCAACTCCCAGTGTCCCTCACCGAAGCAGTGATAACACTGCTCTTGAAGCCTGGTAGACCACCCTCTGAGATGTCCTCTTAAAGCCCATTGTCATTGATAAACGCTGACACGAAAATATTCGTGAAAGTACTCACGAACAGACTCTTCCCGTACATGCCTTCCTTTGTACATCCTGACCAGTCAGGTTTAATTCCTGGCAGATCGACCGCATAAACCTGTGATGGCTGCTTGCACATTGGCTCAAATCGACCCGAAAGCACCGGCTGCTACTCTCATTCTAGATGCCGAGAAAGCTTTCGACTCGATTCCTGGAATTTCTTATTTGGTGTGCTGAGCCAATTTTGGCTTGGGCAAAGGCTTGATAACTATTATACACAAACCCTAAAGCCTTGGTACATACTAACCGTAACTACTCCACACCCTTCACGTTGGTGAGGGGGATGCGACAGGGCTGTCCTTTCTCACCCCTTCTATCTGCTCTGACAATGAAACCACTTGCATGCATAATTAGGTATACATATTTCTGGCCCCCAAAAGGTAATTTCACTTTATGCGGATGACACCCTTTTATATCTTTGAAACTTGATCGTAAAAATGAAGCTGGTGTTAGACGAAATGGGGATATTCACATTGCACTCGGGTTATAAAATCAACACAGCTAAATCAGAACTTTTCCCATTAATGGATAACCCAAAGCAACCGGAGAACCTATACGGACTAAGATGGGCCCCCACCACTGTTAAATATTTAGGGGTAATGGTGGCCGGACACGGGAATTTTTTGCTTGAAAAGAATCACGAGCAGTACCTAACCACAGTAGAAGTCAAATCAAACCTGTGAACAAAATGCTCGATCTCATTGTACAGTAGAATCTCGCATTTGAAAATGGTGGTGGCACCCAAGCTGTTGTATTTCTTCAACACTATCCCGCTGTGGTCTGGGCGCAGGTTCTTTAAAAGGTTGAGATCGCTCGTTATACAATTTACACAGGGGGGCAAGATAACTCATTTGAAGTGGGAATCCATTACATTACCGTACGATAGGGGCGGCCTTGCAGTCCCAGATTTTGAACTCTATTACTTGGCCTCGCAAGCGCATTATGCAGGGTACTGGTATAAGGTAGACTCCGATGTACCACATAAGAAATTAGAAGGTTATGGAACACACCCGTCAGACCTCCAGTCCGTGATAGTAACTGACCACTACATTGACTCGTGTTCCTATGACACTGTGTGCACCATGGTGAGAGCCTGGAACAGTATTACAGAAGACTGGGAATGATCTACCCAGGGTGTAATAATATTCCAATATGGAACTGCCCAGGACTCCCTCCTACATTTGACAGACATTCAGACAGCACGGAACCCAGGTAAAGAAATGAAACTAGGAGATCTATACCCGGATGGTTGTGTTTGTCACCATAGAAGAATTTAAAACAAAACCAGGGAACAGCCCAGTAAAGGTATTACAGTACTACCGTATACATGCAGCCATTAAAAAAAGTGCCCGTTATTCCCATGGGAAGCAGAGCCAAATGAATGCATAGACATGATTGTGCAGCAAGCAAACTGTAGAGGACTTTTGTCTAGAACATATGCTAAAGTACAAAATGTAAGTGGAATACCCAATGTGGTTAGGCTGAATGGGAAGGAGACAGTGACACCACTTACAAAAGAAGTCTCCATGAACTCACGGTATCGTATTATACAATTCAAGATGTTGAATAGGCTACACTATACGCCAGAGAAAACTGCCAGGTTCTCCCCCAACACTGAGGATAAATGTATGAAGTGTGGTAAAGAAGAGGCTGACACCATACACATGTTCTGGGGCTGCCCATGGATATCGGAATTCTGGCACAGAGTGGCTGAAGTGCTGCACAAAATATCCAACATCCCCCAAACATGCTGCCTCTCAGGTATTTATTTGGTGACATTGGAAAAGCGAAGTTCACGACCCGACGATTCTTCAACATGGGGTGCATCATAGCGAAAACATTTATTTTATTAAAATGGAAATCAAACCTTGCACCGACAATACATGGGTGGTTTAAAGAGTTAGGCTTTACAAACGAAAGGGAGGAAGGATATGTGAGTTCTATTCAAACAACGTGCAGACCCAAGGTTATTTTGGGGCCATTCTGGAAATACATGGAAAAGAAATAAGGTGCTTTTGAACCCAATGAACTGATGTAATTTGAAACATAGATTCAAATATGATGACTGTAGAGTGGAAAGCGCAAACAAGGTCAAGTATGATGCGGCCGTGTGGTGTATAAATCTGTCTAATGTGATGGATAAATGATATTGATTCATCTCTCTGTCTGGTTGTAACCCAAATGCAATTGAATTAAATAAAGTTTATATATATATATATATATATATATATATATATATATATATATATATATATATATATATATATATATATATATATATATATATATATATAGGTTTTGGGCATGGAGGTTATGAAAAGGGAGATCTGATTAGCAGATCACTCTTTCTGAGATGGAGTGACCTGAATAATTGTATTAATTAATACATATAAAACATTCCAGACCTTCCCCACCCTTGCCAGAGGGCAATTCCTCCATAGGTAGTCATTCAAGAGCCCCTTTGACTGTTTGTGGGCTGTTTTGCCTTCATCAATGGGGAGCCAAAGCTTGAAGAGATGTTTGGGCATTTGTATTGGACTAGCACACTGCCTAGTTGTCATGCCATGAGCCACTGGCATCCCTTTTCTGAGGTCTTGCTATCTTCTAATATACCATCAAGCACTTCCAAAGATATTGTCAGGGATCAACTGATGGTTTGACAGGTGATTTTTCTTACTCAGTTACTTGTGCTAGAGTTCAGCACAATACTTTACAACTCTCTTCCAAGTGTAGTAAGTTGAAAGAAAACCATGCTTTTTGCATTTTTACAAATGGCTATTTAATTAATATTGTATTTCCTTTTATTTGTGTCTTAATTGAACATTATTTCTCTGTATTTTAAACTTTGATATTTTTAACTGTGTCTCATAACCCAGCACCTGCTACAGTGATATCCTTGAGCTTGGCGATGCTACTGTTTTATTTCTATATTGTGTTATGGTTCAACCAAACCTTTCAAAAGCAGCAATACAAAAGTTGGAAATGTTGAATAGCATATACTCTTATACAATTTCATAACCATATCATTATACATACCAAGAAATTCAAGCTATAGTAGAATAGGCAGCATATGCCCAAATTCCTAAAACAGTCAAGTAGCTAAAAGCAAATACAAATATTAAAAGAAAGATGTGCTATCCATGCTAATTGATCTTAATAAATATCCAACCACCTTATCTAATTTAAAGATTTACTATATATTTTATAACAATATCTACATGGAATGTCCTATTTAGGGAATACAGCATCTAAAATGTAATAGCAGCTACCGATGGAGACTGTATTATCGTAATCAAGTTCTGTACAAATTTTACCACCGTATTCGACATTCATGGTTGAGTCAGTAGAAATGATTATTACAATGTTAACCAACTTAAAGTGTCATCAGCAGCAATTAGACATTTCCTAAACAAGGTTAAACTTTTCCAATATACCATAGCTTGCACAGCCAAAGGACCCAGCTCATGTCATATTACCACCACCGCAATACCTGGAGGGAGATGCGGGCCCCTTCCTCCAAAATAGTCCCTCTATCACATTCCAGGTGATAATAGTGGTAGGAGGTAGTGTCTCAGAGCAATACGTTAAAATTGGTATCACTTTAATGTTATTAATTTGGAATTTGAATTCAAACCAATTGCAGTATGGTCAATCAAAACAAGACCATCTGCATAAAGCAATCTCCCACATGGGTGGGTGAGCCCTCAAATATGGAGGAAACGACCTAGCCCTGGAAAGTGTACTCTCTAGATCTAAAATAAATAAGTTAAAAAGCAAAAAACATTGGGGCAAACATACAACCTTGTTTTAAACCTGTCTCCATTGCAATCTTTCCTGATAATTTCAATTCCTGACTCAATCTGACACTTTGGAGTATTAGTTTGAAGGGCTTAATAATTTCAAATAAATAAACAGGATAGCACCAGTTTAATCATTGTGACAACAGCAGGGAACGTTTAAGATTATCTAAAGAGGCCAAATATAATTTTGCACAAGCGGAGAGTGTATTCATTTTCAGGGGTACCTATACACTTTATGAATCCAGTCTTGAAGATATCCAACTTTTCACTCCTAGGTTTCCCAATTACACAAATGCATTCTTATAAGAGAGGTACCACTTTATTGGTAAAAAAAGTGCAATCAGCCTGTAATTCTTGGATTTAGCCTGTCCTCCTGTTAAAAAAATGGATCAATCATACGATTCCAAGATGGCCGCCGCGGAGACGGGACGCGACTAAGCCGCGCTCGATCCGGGCCGCCAAAAACAGCACAAATCGAAGCGAAGCAGCGCAGCACGGGAGCGGATCGCCGCTCCAATCGCCACCAGTAAGCTCCAGGCGACAGGGGGCTCGACTGCGGGGCGCCGAACGCCGCGGACGGCACTCTCGGGGAACTCTCCCCTCCCCCATCGGGTGATTCCCGCCGCCGAGCCGGCGCCTCCACACAGAGAAGCGGAGGGGGCGGACGGACAGCAACGGAACCGCAGAAGAAGGCATAGAAGAGGGGGCGACGCCGAGGCATCCCCCCCTCCAGAGGGAACCGGACCACCGCTGGCGGCAGCAGCGGGAGGGGGAACGACCAGGACCCCCCCACCCCCGGCGCCCCTCCCAGAGCAAGAGGGACGCAGCGAAGACGCCCGGAGACCGGCACCAGAGGCACTGGGACACCGAGACACTAGCGAGACCCCCAGGACCAAGGCGCAGTAGCGGAGAAAGACGGTGAGCACCACGGAAGGGGGAGAGAGTGAGGAGAACACAGTAACCCAGTGAGAAGAGATACCCCCCACCCAAGAAGGGACAGGAGCAGCGTGAAGGAGGGGTAACAAGTAGAAGGATACCATCAGGCGCAGCCACACCTAACGGCAGCAGGGTGATATACAACCCCCTCAGACAACACAGACTCCAAAGGAAGAGCTGGAGCAGGGCCCCACAGACAGGGGACACAAGGAGAATAGACCCAGCAACAAGATATAGGAACCCCAGCCGAGGCCCAGCCGAGTGTTGGGACCATAGGAAAGAACCCCCGAGGCCAAGACAGGAAAGCTTCGCAAGGAAAGGAACACACCCGGGGAAGAGAGGACCCGCCTGAGCAGACCCAATGCAGGCATAGACATATTGGAACAGGACGCTCAGGGGCGAACCAAGAAAGCACCCACTCGAGTTACAGAGGGGGCACAGCACTAAAACACACAGCACAGGGGACCATAAGAAGCCCCCAATTATACCAAGTGACAATCATACCATGTCAAGGGCAAAAAGTAAAAATAGTGCCTCCCAGCAGACCACGCTCCCCTCGAAGCAAGACGCAAACATCCTGCAACTGTGGTCGGAGACTCCACGCCACAAGCGAAGGGAAGGTTGCAAGACAATCAACAAAGAGAAGAAATGGCACAGGCGACCCCCGCACAACCCCCATCCAGGGATGACATGCAATCATGGTTTCAGGAACTCCAAGAAAAATTCATGTCCTCCGTACAGGAACAGTTCACGATGATGAAAAACGACATGAAGCAAGCGATCCAAGACCTCAGGATAGATGTAGCGAAACTGGAGGAAAGAACCGATATACTGGAAAGAACGCTCCAGGGGATAGATGAGGAAACGCAGCAGACGAGTGAAACCCAGGAACACTTGACGAGACTCACCCATAACTTAGAGATCCAGTGCGAGGACTTGGAGAACCGCTCCAGACGCTCCAACATCCGCATCAAAAACATGGCGGAAACAGTACAGGACAGAGACCTAATGTCGGCAGTGAAGGAGGTGTTCAGCAACATCATAGAAACAGCGGAGCCGGATGCAATCGGAATCGACAGAGTCCATAGGGTCGGCCCAAAACGATCGGGGGCGCCGGGGGAGAGACCGAGGGACGTCCTTGTGGCACTTACCTCCTACCCGCAAAAAGAACAAATCCTGAGGAAAGCCAGAGATATGGATCACATTAGAATGAACGGTCAAGAAATACAACTGTACCAAGATCTGGCATTGAGTACACTGCAGAAGAGAAGGGCGATGGCCCCACTAGTCAAGGCCCTACAGGAGAAAGGAATCCGATACAAGTGGACGTTTCCATTCGGGCTGATGTTCACATGGGAAGGGAAACAGCGGAGAGCTACCACTTGGGAAGAAGGCCTCAGCATAATGGACCTTAGGGGTGACACGGAGGAAGTGGAACAAGCAGCCCCCAGCGGAGAGCAGAGGAGAAGACCTAAAGGATGGGAAACGATTAAGCGCAATAGACCAATCAAAGGAAGAGAAAATCCGGGGAAGTAGACATGAAAAGAAGAAGAAAACCCACGGAGACAACGGAGGACGCCAAATGACAACGCATCTGACTCTGGGGAAGGGGGCGGAAGAGAACACAACAGCTGCACAAGAACTGAAGAAGGCGGCCCGGGATGGACCAGGCGGCTTGGAATCGGGTAAGACAAGACTATTATGTGGGGTTTAGGAGCCCCCACGCACACATTCCCCGAGAGGAAGGAGGGCAGGGAGCCTCGGGCGCAACGCTCGGGCATCAGTAGGAACCCGTGCCCTACTCGGGGACAACAAGTTTGGTTTAGTTCTGGTTATCAGTTGGGGGGGGGGAGTTGAGAGGGTGGGGGATGAGGGATCGGGACAACAGCCAGAGGGCAGCGGAGAAGGAATGGACGACAAGTACTCTGAACATTTACCTAACAAAATGGGGAAGATACGCATAGTGACCTATAACATAAGAGGGATGAATCACCCCGCAAAGAGGGTGAAATTGGAGAACTTTTTCAAAAGGGAAGGAGCGGACCTCCTTCTTATACAAGAAACACATATAAGAGCAAAAGACAAACAAAAGACAAGAATAAGGGGATTTACAATATTGGCTCAGGCTAACGCCACAGACAAGAGAGCGGGAGTCTTAATAGCTATGAGGAACGGAAGGGACGCCGTACTGGAGAACTCTGTCACAGATAAGGAGGGGAGGTATGCGTTTGCAAATGTGCTGCTGGAAGGACAGAGGATTACCCTAGCGTCAGTATATGCGCCCAATGTGGGACAGGACAGCTTTCTAAGAGACACCCTGGACAAATTAGAATCCTTTGCAAGGGGGGAAGTGATCCTGGGAGGAGATCTGAATATGGCGTGGGACCCACAAAGGGACAGAAGTACTGGAGGGGCATATAGTCAGGGGGCCCCATCGAAGAGTCTTAAGCAGCAAATGGATCAGATGACCCTGAGTGATGTATGGAGGGAACTCAGGGGGGACCAACATGGATACACGTACTTCTCTCATGTCCACAACTCGATGTCACGAATAGACTACCTATGGGCTTCGGTAGGCCTCATGGGCAGAATTCAGGAGGTGGAAAAGGGGACAATCGGATCACGCACCCGTGTGGCTTGATATGAAACTACAAGGGAAATCTAGGGGCCTGTGGAGGTGGAGATTGCCGGAGGACATAATCCAGGACATGGTCATGGGGGAAACTATAAGGGGAATGATAGATGAATACTTTATGGACAATGACACTGGGGAAGTATCTCCACAGTATGGGAGGCGTTCAAAGCAGTGATCCGAGGGAAACTAATGGCACTAAAAATGGCGAGGGAGAAACAGAGGTCGGATTGGGAAAAGGAATTGGAAAGGTCAATCACTGAGATACAAAGGAAAATCTTGACACAACCCTCCAGGGAACTCCAGAGGACCCTTAGACACACGCAGGGCCAGCTGGAAACGCTGCGCACTAAGGGAGCGGAAAGGAGCCTTCTATACCTAAGACAGAGGTACTACATCAAAGCAAATAGAGCAGATAAGTTGCTGGCGAGACAACTGCGGGCCAAACAGAAAGACATAACAATCAAAAGTATCACAAACATGAAAGGGGAACACTGTACACGCACACAAGACATAGGGGAAGCCTTCAGAGAATACTATCAGAAACTGTACACCACAGACCAACCGGGAGCAGACGCACAGGACACTTATCTGAAAACCCTCACATTCCAGCAAATCTCACCGGCAGACAAGCAGGCCTTAGATGACCCCATAAGGGAAGAAGAAGTAAGAAAAGCTATAAACGAATTACCGAAAAATAAAGCCCCTGGACCGGATGGCTATACGGCCCCATTCTATAAAAAAATATGCGGTCCAATTGACCCCGGTTCTAACCAGATTATTTAACACCTTTAAAGAAAGTGGCAATGTGACCCCCTCCATGAACGAAGCGAAGGTCCTGGTATTTCACAAACAAGGGAAGGACCCTTCTTCCCCGGCTTCTTACAGACCAATATCACTGATAAATATAGATGCCAAAATATACACCAAGATTTTAGCAGCCAGGCTCTCCCCGTTACTCCCTAACCTAATTCACCTAGATCAATCAGGCTTTATCCCAGGGAGACAAACCCATGACAATCTCAGAAGGGTCATCCATCTGGTGGAAAAGATTGGTATAAAACGAAACCCAGCAATACTCCTGGCACTTGATGCCGAGAAAGCATTTGACCGGGTGGAATGGTCCATGTTGTTTAAGACACTTCAATGTATGGGATTTGGGGAACATTTTATTGCCAGAATAAAAGCAAATTACAATGCCCCAACCTGCAGGGTGGCCATCAATGGGGAGATATCGGAAAAGGTGTACATTTCTCGGGGAACTAAGCAAGGGTGTCCACTCTCCCCCCTATTATATGCTATATTCCTGGAACCACCACTGATGAAAATTAGGGAAGCTGGGGATGTTAAGGGGATAGCGATGGCAGGCATGCAGCACAAGATTACCGCATATGCGGACGATATGCTGTTGGCACTAGAGGAGCCGGATAGATCACTAGCAGCAGCAATGGGAGAGCTAGAAACTTTCGGAGCCATTTCGGGGCTAAAAATTAACAGAAACAAATCGGAAATACTAATACTAGCAGGCGACGGGGATAAAATTAAGAGAGAAGCAAGGGCACTCAACCTAAAGATAGCAACGGAGGGTATTAAATACCTGGGAATCACTCTCACACACAGGGTAGACCAACTCTACAGCAGAAACTACCCGCAGCTACTTGCTAACGTTAGAAGAGACATAGAAAGATGGAACCCACTGCTAATATCATGGTGGGGTAGAATTCAGGCAGTAAAGATGACCATACTCCCAAGGCTTCTGTACCACTTCCAGGCCCTGCCGGTGGGGATTCCCCGATCATTCTTCAGATCACTCCTGAGGGTAGTCTCACACTTTGTGTGGAATGGGAAAACTCCGAGGCTATCTAGGGCGGTCTTAACCTCGGCAACTGGGGAAGGAGGGATGGCACTGCCCCACTTTCAAAAATATTACCAAGCGGCCCAATTGAAGGTGCTCCGGGAATGGCTGGGAGATGACCCACAACAATTATGGGCCGCACAAGATAGGGCGGTGGCTAGAACCCCACTAGTGGAATTACTCTGGAAGCAGAAACAACACAGAGACCCCAACACAGGGATCAGCGTTATACTGAGCACGACCCTGGAGGCATGGGACACCCAAACAAGAAAGGGCACAATGACCAACACAACAGGCCCATTCACTCCATTATGGAGGAACTCGCAGTTTCCGCCAGGGCTGGAGCAAGGAACATCAGACAAATGGGAAGAGGCGGACATAACAAAAATAGGGGAAATGTTCTGCAACAATGAAATTATGCAATACGAAACATGCCTTGCACTCCCAACAAGAACCACACGGAACAGATATACTTATGAACAACTCAAGCACTGGCTAAAAACCCCCGAAATAACGAAGGCGGCCACGAGAACCCTAACCCCATTTGAGAAATACATCACAACCAACTCGGGGGCAAAGAAATGGATCTCGACACTATACTCCTTTATTAACAAACAAGATGAAGAGACCAAATGGGCATATATGCGCAAATGGGATAAAACGCTGGGAAGGGAACCAACGAGAAAACAGTGGGAGGACATTTGGGCCCAGATCCCTAAACTGACGAGAGCGGTGCAGATGAGAGAAATGTGGATAAAAATAGTGACTCAGTGGCACTACACGCCTGAGAGGCTACATACTATGTTCCCAGGAACATCTAACCTATGCTGGAGGGAGTGCGGAGAAGTAGGGACGTGGAGACACATCTGGTGGGCCTGCAGGGGGATAGTGCCGTTCTGGGAAGAAGTTAAAGGAGAAATGGGCAAGATTTTTCCAGATGTGGGACAACTAGATGAGAGCGTATGGATGTGTGGCATGGGAGACGACACTACAAGAAGCTACACGAAAGCACAACGGAGAAGCTTTATGGGACTTCTCATCGCGGCATGGACAACAATTGCGCAAAACTGGAAAAAGAAGGATACCCCGCTAATATTTATGTGGCTTCAAAAAGTATGGGCGCAGCTGGCAATGGAAAAAGTCACCCACATAATCCAAGGCACTAGGAGCAGGTTCTCCGAAGAATGGGGCGGGGTTCTGGAACACCTGCAGTCAGACTTTATGGAACAATGGTGACCCCACAACATAAAGGTCACGGACATTTTCAATGCATAAAGACGTCCACGAATTGAGTCCCAAGGTCCCGGGGGGGGAGGGGGGAGGGTGAGTTGGGGGAGAAATGTTGGCACGAATTTTCTCTGTTTGTTGTGTTACGACTAATGAAAATAATAAAGATGGTAGACTTTTTTAAAACTATTTTTCGCAATCTCAGAGAAACTATTTTTGTGTGTGTTCCTGATTTGCTTGTCTATTCAATTTCATGATCAGATGTAGATATTCTTTTTTTTAAAACTCTTTTTTATTAGTGTTAACAAAAAGCCCAACAGCACCATTGACCAGTTCATTTCACAGATATAACAGGAATAAATTGGTTCAATGCAGTTTAACAAAACAAAATCATGGTGACAGGTCATCATCAGTAATCGTATTGCACAGGTAAACTCTAAACGGGCCCCAAATGTCTTTGGGTCTACACGTCGAAGGTTGGGTCAAAACAAACTGCTCCTCTGACTCATTGACATGTGTCAATTCTTGTAGGAATTGGTTCATGCTGGGTGGCAGATCGCTTTTCCACTTCAATAAAATACATTTTTTGGCAACCGCAAAAAAAAAAAAATGGATCAATGATAGAAGTAATCCATGAGGAAGGAAGAGATCATTTTCTAATAATCTGTTCAAACATACAGCAGATTGGCCCATGAATTGGGGGAGTCTTTTAACGATTCATTCGAAAGACCATCAGCTGAAGATATTCTGCTGCCATCAATAATGTAATAAATATCACTAAATTCCAATGCCAATGACCAAGAATCAGAGGCATAATCAGGTAATGTATAATCCCACATCTCACCCTTTGAATAGATCTGCTGGAAATGAGTCATCCAATCTTTCTCTGTGATTGGATTAATCTGATAAAAAGAGTGGAAGTCAGACATATTAAAAACATTTCAGAAGTCTGTCAAATTCAGAGAAATTTGTATCTACCAACACAGACTCAGCATCCTGATGGTATAGAATAGCTCTATACACATGAAGCCCATTTGTATACACCTGTTTCAAAGTTTTAACCTTTAGGCAATCCAATGAGAAAGATATTTTACCCAACCTGCTAATATTCATAAATAACTTCCTTTTTCTGTTTTTCCTCTTATGTTGTCACTTGTAATTTGTGCGAACCCAGCACCAAATATAATGAGAAAGACTCTTAAATTTTTAATTATAAATGGATTAATTCTCCATGTATTGATTTCATACATAGCATTGATCAATCTGTAGTATTTATTCATTCATTTTCAATGTATTAGCTTCATACATCCGAAGTGGTTACTCATTCATTTTCAATGTATTGACTTCATACTTTTATACATGTAATTGAATTCCCATGAAACACATATAATCTCCCTTCTTCCTTTTTCTAGTGTGAAGTATGATTCCTTTTAAAATATACATTGCCAGACCTAGAGATATACTCATGAAACTGAACCAAAATAGATGAATAATTCCTGTATGAAATGGGAGATAACAGACAATATTCTCATCAACAGCCTCAATCACATAGCCATTGAACTTCAGAATCATTGGTCTGTTCCACTATAACCGATTCCCTCCATTTGTTTATTCTAAATTAGAAAAAGTTAGACTTGCAGGAAGTCATCGGTTTAACACCTCTTTCCAATTGTAAAATTGAATGATCACTGGAGCTAATGTTAATATTCTGAAATCGAATACATTTCTGAAAAATATAATCCGAAAGCATAAATACAATCTAGCAAGGCAAGCTTCTTACCGTACAATGAGAGTTGTCCCATCCACAAAACCATTTAACTTGTGAAGGCCCCAGATTTGCATTCTGGCAGCTCAGGCTTTACCCCGAGTAAGTGAAGTGTGATTAACTGCTTGGATAGAATCACACATTTCCATTAACTCACCACAGTAAGCATTAATGTTGCCATTAATGTTGCCACACATTAAAACACTATGGGCCTCATTAGGACCCTGGCGGTAAGGGGTTTACGCTAGCGTTAGCTGCGCCGACCCCTTACCGCCAATTCCGAGTTCCCAGAGCGCCATGGTCATTTTTCCGCCCGCTTTTTGCGGGCGTAAAAATCCATGGCGCTATGGGACCTTGGTGTTAATTACGCCACCGTAATTTACGGTGGCGTAATTAACTCCTTCCCCACTCCCATTATACCCTATGGGGCCGAAATGGGAATGGGGAAGGGTAAATGGGTCAATGGGGACTTACCGCCCCGCCGACCTCGGAATGGGGCGGTAAGTCCACCATCCGCCATGGCGTAAACGGACTTTACGCCATGGCGGAAAAGTCCGCCGATGGCGGAAAAAATCCGCCAGGGTCGTAATGAGGCCCTATCAGATTTACGGGCAATCATCCATTTATCCAACAATTCATCTATAGCATCTAAAAATGTCCCTTGTGTGATCCCTTCTAGGTTCCAATATACATTCATCAATAATGTAACAGATTAAGCAGGATACCGATCCTTGTCTCAATTCACCTCAATAGCCTGTATGAAGGCATTCGGACAATCCCAGGGTACCTCATAAATACCCTGTCCATCACGCATACCAATTGTAAGACCTGCCGAGGGACACCCTTTAGGGGCCTTAATCGTTGGATTACTAAAGATAACCTATCCAGCATGGGAGTGGGGTAACACGCCACATTTCCTGCAGTAAAAATATCATAGGAGCCAACAATACACTTACAAATAAATGTGTAAATCCCAGTGTATTCCAGGATATTAGCCTGAAAGCATGTTCTCTATTAGGCACTGTCAGCTAATGCGATCTTCAAGAAAGGGCTCTCATCAGCGAGGACCAATCCTCAGCATCACACTCCTGCCTGAAGCTAGAATTGTCAACTACCACCTTCGTATTTTTAGGGCTCCCTACGGTACAAGTTATTTGTAACGGAAAGCAATTATAGCCCATAACTGCACCTCGTTCTGTCATCAAGGGATAGGTTTCATTACATACAAACAGATTTTTTTTGCCTTACTCAGATCATACCCTAGAAGCAACAGCCCATTAGCCTCAGGCAGGAGCAACTGAAAGACCAACCTCAATTTCATGCGTAAAGTACATGGTCTAATATAGAGTCCTCAACAAACTCTACCTGCTCAATGTCTCTCGAATTAACCTCCCTTAAATTTGGAATAGATCTAATCAGGGGTAGCACATCCGATCTGTTAAGGATAACAACCTTCCTAGAGTTCGGTATCCTTACTAACAATAAACAATTCTCTGGAATGCATTTAGATTATACATCATTATAGGGAGGTAATTGTGTACATGACAGTCTTCCCACGCGTTGTTTAGATAAAGCAATATGCCTTTGCTCCAAGGTCAAAAGGTTCTCATCATTTATGGCAGCAGATTGTTTGCGTGATTTATCTGGCATAGATAAATCAGGAACCGGTGCTATACCAATAGGTACTGGACAACTTGTCACAAACTTCTTCCTTATGTCGGGTGATGTTCTTGAATTAGTTCCATCCTCAAGTATGGAGGCCACAGAATATGTAGACATATTTATTAATGAAGCTTCCATACCTTCTAAAACCAAGGATCAATGTCTCCAAATCACCATCTATAGTGAAGCCCGGATTAGAATTAGATCCCACTTGTTCACTTTGCTTAGATTTCGTTTTTGCTCTGACAGCTCCCTGAGCAAGAACGTGATTTACAGGTAGGTTAATATTTTGTAAAAGCTTCCTGGAGCCATGATTATGAGACATACTAGCAGATTTAACACTTTTACCTTTTTGTTTTGTATTACTTGCCCCTTTGCTAGCCCCTTCTTAACACCCTGCATCCACACTGCATCCACCAGCTGCGTTGGTAGAAAATGGAGTAATTAAGGGCCTCATTGTCATCATTTGGACCCTCTAAAATAACCTCCTGGTTAATGTGGTGGGAGGATTCAACCAACACACAAGTGGTCTCAGAGTCGAAATCAGCCTTAACATCTTCCTATATTGAAACATCATCAAGTGAAATTACTGAAGATATCAATGACAGATCTGGAGATTGCTGAGCTTCCGTAGGTAAATTACTTTAATCATGTGATACAGGGTTCAAGACAATGACCAGAACCTTAGGACACTTAGCTGCAACACTAACCCCACAATAAAGGAGACTTTAGAATTTAAGGTGTTTGTTAAGAACTTTTGGTCAAGAAGACTCAAATTTATGTTCGCATATAGATGCATCAACAAATTAAGAACACAGTTTAGAGCCGATATATTCCTTGTCCACAGAGGAGGCATCACTGTATGAGGACCCATAGGACGTGGTGAAAAAAGAGATGGAGTAGAAGTAGAAGACAATGAAGAGTCATTCAATTGTGTATCAACCATGAATTCTGGAGAACATTTATGGCTACCCATGAATATTATAAGAGCATTCTCTTGCAGTTCCAAGAGTTTGAGGCGACTGACCACACAATAGTTGCTCAGCTTCCAAAACATCATTAACTGAAACCGAAGGCGGTGTCTCGGCTAGTTCCTGAACTGGTGCATTAAAAAGAGCATCTGAGTGCCTTTAATCTGCTTGCAGGAAGAGAGGCCGTTACCTCAGCATAAGATGTAATCAGTGAAGCACGTTCTAAAGCTGAGCCTTTTGGGAGCAGAGCAAGAGTCATATCATTAACCATCTCCTTCACCAATTGATTGAGAACCAAAGAGTCATATTATTTTCTTTTCCCCGGTTTGAGTTGTCACCACATTGTCAATTATGCACCTTTCTCCTTCAAAATCACCCAAGGAAATACTATGAAGTGCATAAATGGAAGTCATACTGTATAATCTGTAAAACCCACCCCTAGTGGGCAGCAGGCTGCTTACCTGTTCTTCACGTTCATGGACATCTCTGTGCACAGTATAGTAAGAAAAAACAGCACCAATAGGCTCGCACAAGGCACACCCAGCGCTGCAGAGCCGTGGACTGCACGATAGCAGTACACTGACAAGCTCTTCCAGTGCTCTGGTGGGCAATGCGCTGTGTGCTGGTTGTCATGTTTCCAGCAGCCAGTGAGTCAAACACCAATTCCAGGGAAGAAATGCTGAGCTCCAAATGAACAGCCTTCAGTAGAGAGACCGACTGCGAGACTGCAGTGCACTTACAAATGCTTTCAGAGCACGAGCACGCTATGCGCTAAATGCAGGTTTTATATTTTCCATCAGCACGTGAGTCAATCAAACACCAATTCCAGGAAAAAATGCCAAGTTCCAAATTAACAGCCTTTAGAGGAGAGACTGATTGCAAGCCTACAGTACACTTCCATGGTGGTAGAGTGAGCACTGCCGTAGGCAAGGTGGCAAGCAGGTGAGACGTCTTCCATTGGGGCAGCAGATCGCTACACAGAAGTCCACTCAGGACCTACTCCACACTTGTCCTAGCTGGAGACCGCTAATTACTTTGCTATATTTTGATGTCTTTTGAAAGTTGGCAGATGCTCTGTACTACATAGGATCACTCTAATTATCTCAACTTTATCCTTCCTTCACTCACAATTGGCTTTGCAATGGCTCTATTTCTCTTTCTCTTTCTGTCTCCCTCTCTCTATATTTCTTTTGCTTGCTAACTCAGGCATGCACTTTATCCATGTATTTCTTTCTTCTGTGTCTTTAATCTTTCTTTGAAGCCTTCTATTTCATCATTCTTACCGGCATATCTATTTGTTCTTATTGGACATTTCTCTCTCATTCTCTCTCATCTTTGTTTCTTAGGATTGGAAGGTGCAGCCATAAGGAGAAGGTCTGGGAAAAGTGGTCACGACTTTTACCACACCCCTCTAAATTGCCATTTCTTGTTAAGTATTGAGATAGTTGAAGGGAGGATCTGGGTCCTTCCCAACCTCTCTCCTACTGTATTCGTCTGTCCTAATATTAAAGTAGAGGACAGAAGGTAGAGATAGGAGGACACAGCACTGACATGATGCCCAGCTGCCTTAGACTTAAGTTAAGTGATTTGTTGCCAAGGGATATGAGTGTCGCCATCCACAGTGTGATGCCTAGAATGAGGCTGGCAGATGAAATCCAGCCCTTGGGTGGTATTGGGAGCATCCCCTGGCTACCCTTGCACAACACAGGAAGACACTAGGTAATCACCACATACAAACATTCTAAATATGTAAATACAAGTCTGAGCCTCTAATTATTCTCAGTTTCTTGGGAAGGAGTTTAAGATTTGTACTGTATATTAATGGTTTTTGAGATTTCTTTGTAAAATGATAAACTGTGAATAAATACATAAGTAAATAATAATGCTTCAATGGCCTCGAGTACCTGTCCTTGGTTTGCGCTCCTAGCAGGGCTTAAAGTGGGCCGGGGCTACCTGAGGGAGAGCACCGGCAGTCTCTGAAAATTGTGTTTGAAACGTGTTCTGCCTGGGCTCTCTAAAGTCCCCTGATTACCCCAGCCTACTATAAGCCAATGCATCTTTTCTAAAGTCGGAAGCTATCTTCTATAAGTGAGAGATTCAGGCTTTGGAAAAAAAAGCATTTTCTTCCTTTCTGCCAACCCTCACAAGACTCCCCTTAAACTGGAGTTGCAGGGATCATTACCCTCGTACCCCAGTGCAAGGGTGATGATCGATCCAAGGGGATACCTAGCAGATGGGCATCAATTAAGAGGCAACACTTACCTGACAGGTAAAAATCAAAGTCAAGCCGGGTCTCTTACGGGACTGTGGCCAAAAAAGGTCATGAACTGACAGGCTGCATTCAGGTCAGGGAAATGTTGCCTCCCTACCAGGACAAGCCCCTTTTTGGCCACACCCCCATTATCGTCCCAGCTCTATTTTGCATACCATTTAAAGCACTGGTTCCTTCTCTTACCCCTTGCAAGTCATTTCTTGTCGTAATGGCACCTTGTTCCTAACTAAACAGAAACACAATTGCAAATGGACAGGCACCAGGGCTCTTGCCCTTTAAGAAGTCATAGGGCTTCATTACGAGGTGGCCGCAAAGGGATACTGGGCACCGGTAATTGCACCGGTGCCGGTAATCCCTTTGCGCCCTATTCCGAGGTCCCTTAGTGGGTCCCTCCCTTAACGCCTGGTTTTACCAGGCGTTATGGATGGGACCCGTTAAGGGATATCGGGGTCAATAATGATACTGCAATTTGCTGTACCGTTATTGACACCATCCCCCTTCCCATTGAGCCCTATGGGGGCTCAAATGGGAATGGCTTTTCCGATGGGGACTTACCGGTCCCGCCAAGGTCGGACTGGACCGGTAAGTCTCCATTGAATGGGACCGGACACGGTCCCGTTATTGGTGGTAGTCATGGCGCTATTAGCGCCATGACTATCACCAACCTCGTAATGAGGCCCATAGATAAATAGAGTCAGTGAACACCAAAAAGGTGCAAATCCACAGACCCTTTAACACAGGCTGCCCGATTACCTGCCTCTGTAGCCTAACATTTTTAGATTTAAACTTAGTTCTTTTTCGTTTGTGTTTTTTTCTCCCAATAGGGTATCATGAATCTGCCCCGATGAAGGTGGCAATACATAACCACCGAAACGCGATAAAAGATTAGGGGGACGGGCTTCCAGATTCCACTACTTTGGACATCTATACAATTGTTGCCATTCCTAGAAATCTATTGGATATTTTGGAAGCACATCATTGCTGGGTTGTCTGTACCATAGGTTTACGGTTTTCTTCCCCCTACAAGCGTTAGCAAATCCAGTGGGGGTTTCCTCGTAGAGTCCTGCACAAAAGAATACTTAAAGAAATATATTGACTCAGGACTCATATGAACCAAGATGTACATAAATACACAAAATGGATACCAAAGACCTGATGGTTTTGATTACCCTTGTTGAAATTACTAGAACTTTTTATAACTGGATATACAGAATTGTTTCTACAAAATTGTTTAGTTTTTCCTTTTTTTGAAATGAATCCTCTCTTAAGCTTTTCGTTCATAATTTTCTATCTCTAATCTTTCTTGACTAAACTAGAGGATATTTTCCCCCTTTCCCCTCCTTGAGCACTGGGTCTTTGTTCATTTACACTTTTTTTCTTTACTCTTTGTTACTGTCTTTTCACTTAATAAGTTGGAAAAATATGATTGGAAAATGATGTAATTTTCTTTTTTATGTTTATGACTTTGTCTGTGGTTCAAATTCAATATTGAACACATTGTAAATTTTGTTCATATATTACAATTTATATGTTAAAAATGTTGTGGCGTTTGTGGCATTTCTTTACAAAAAAAAACATGCATAAATATGGTTAAAACTAAGGGTGTGATTTGATACCAAAGAACCCTAGTTATTACAAGGTACTCCACTAACTGCATAAGGTGTAGAGTACTTCTTTCTTTTTGCAGCAATGTTTTCTTATGTTAGTTCATAGATAAATAGAGTCAGTGAACACAAAAAAGGTGCAGATTCACAGACCCTTTAACACATGCTGCCTGATTACCAAAGTGTCATTGAAATACACCCGCAGAGACATAAATAGCACAGGCGGAGAGCTCCCTGCTACAGCGGCAAACGTTTTCAGAGCTCCTGTCAAAGCAGACATCACTCCGGGATATGATAATGTGCAAGGTCTACACAAGCAAAATGGCAGACTGACAGACAATCAACTGAACGTGGCGAACCCATGAAACTGAATTAGATGCAGCTGAAATGGAAAATGAGTTGAGAAGCATCCAATCCCTGATAGTTATTATCAACCACACATTCAGGTCCTTGAGTGGAGCCCAACACAGTGGGAGACATTATGAACTATAAAACGCAGTCCTAAAATCAGCAGTAACTTTGGGGCTTGGAGCAAGTTCGGGGTGATTTTGAAAGCAGAAAGTACTAGGGAGAAGGCAGGAGATAGGGGAGGAGAGGAGCAGATAAGCAGAACATTACTAAAAGGAGTGCTGAAGAATGGAGGAACATCAGCAGAGAGAAATAGGATGTTGGGAGGTGGAAAACAAAAGTGTAGTGGGGAGTGGAAGAACATCAGAAGAGACACAGGAACATCAGTAGAGAGAAGACAGGGGTTAGAGAGGGGAAATTGGGGAAGCAGGAGTGGAGCGGAAGGAGATGTGGGAGTGAGTGGAAAGAAGGAGGGACAGAAAAACATCAGTGGCAGAAGACCATGGGCATGGTGGCAGTGTGGGTAAAGCAGGTCCATGAGAGTCAACTAAAGAAAAGAGAGGTGAACCATACACCTAGAAAGGGTTACCATTGGGCGGGTTCAAGTATCACCACATAGTGAAGCATTAAAGAGGTGCAGAAGCAGACTTGGAGGAGGGAAGAGGGAGGAAGCAGCACAGGACCTATAGCAGGCCCCCAAGGTGTGTGTGAGTGGTGGAGCATTTAGAAGGAGAGAGAGTGAGCTGGGCAACTGGGATGACTAGGAACCAAAGGACCACGTATTACACATTGTCAGCCAGCCCAACCCTTTTCATATGAGCATATTTGGAAATAAAATAGGTTACCACACAAAAGAGACCCGGGATGCAGAATCTCCAGAGTTCCCTATAGGTCAGTCCACCCCTGATGGGAGCAGCAGTGCCAGGACCCTAGGGCAGAGAGGTGGTCAGTGCCCCAGTAAGGCAGCCATTGGGAGTCCTAAGGAGACTCTTGCCTGCTGGAGGATGTGGGACCACACCACTCAGCTTTATGACAATTGTGTTTCATGCGCTGACCAATTCATTTCATATATCCAGCCACAAATATGCTATATAATATGTGTTGATTTGGAGGGAGGATGCTGTTTTACTGCACCATTTTAGCGTCAGATGATGTGGACTGAAATGGCCAGGCCTGGAAGGAGCAATCAACACTCTCAACCGCTCAGTCCTGCATTTATTTTCTTGGGTCAGGGGAGGCAAAAGAGATGGTAGGAGCAGCAGAGCATCCACTTATATCACCCCTGCCTCGCCTTCTGCAGGTACAAAGCTTAAGGTTGGTGGAAGAAAAGGGCCGGCCTGGCAGGATTACAATTCCCTCACAGCCATTTCCTTGTTGCTGAAACATCCCTATACTTAATGTTTTTGTTGAAGAGTGCTAGGTTTCCTTCTCCAATCATCCCATCTAGCTTCCCAAAGCCCACCTGACGTGCTGGCATCAGTCCTGGGTAGATGATACATAGACAAAGACATTTATGGGTACCACGGGATGGGCAACAAATGCGCAGGTGATGCTTCTACTGAAAATGGCCATTGACCAATGCTGTTTCTGAAGGAAATTTGCTAAATTATTCTCCGAATTGCTGCAGGCTCGTAGTTTACATATCCAGAGGTGAATCCAGGAGATGTCCTGTGATTCCAAGAGCCTCATTTTTCACATTCCTGATGAAGTAATCTGATAATAAATGTCTTTGGGCCTCATTACGAGTGTGCCGGTCCAGTAACAACGGTGCCAATAAACCTAGCAGCAACGTTGTTACAGTACCGGCACACTCCGAGTCTGCAGGCGGCTGCCGTCCCGCCCATCAGGTCTGACCTGGCGGGCGGGTCGGCAGCCGCCCGCAGACTTTTCATGGAAGCACCATAACCATTATTAACGGTGCCGGTGCTTCCGTCATCCCCATTCCCATTGAGTCCTATTGGACTCAAAGGGAATGGGGATTAACGATTTTCCAGCGCCTGACTTCCAAGAACACCGGGGTCATAATTCCCCAGTGTTTCCGTGAAGCCAGGTGCCGGAAAAAACCACAAGTCCACCGGAATTGTAATGAGGCCCTTTGTTAGCCTAACTAAGGTACAGCATTATTGTCCTTTTTGAGGCAATACTTTTATATTATTATAGTGTGTTTCAGGTTAAACACTGTTAATAAAAATGTTCGAATGGCTTGAATAAAAAAAAGAAACATTTATAGAGAATCTTAAAAATCATAATAACAATTCAGTTATTTGCCAAACATTCACCAATGCTATGTTGAAAACAATATGTCGACCTTTCATGCAGTGGTCTCATTACGAGTTGGGCGGTAACCCGCTAGTAAAGCTGGCGGAATGCCACCCAACTGAATTACAGTGACCGCAATTTGGTTTAATGGAATTACCACCGGATTACAAGTGGTGGTGTATTTCCCCATTTTTTTTAGTCCATTGAACTCAGTGGAGCTTTATTGGTGGAATTACCACAGCAGAATTACCGCTGCAGTACTTCTGCCGATTCTGCAGTTTTTTCAGTGGTGAGTCGCAGAATGTACCACTAAGATTTTCCTATATGTAAATCGTCCACTCCAGGCCCAACCTTATAATTGGGCGTAGTGATAAAATTGTCAGTAACGGAGCCACCACCAATTTGACCACTTACCGCTATACTCGTAATGAGGCCCATTGTCTCCTAAATGAAGCAGCCCGCAGTATAGCTGAATTATGTACAAATCTGCGCAATTAATGAAAGCGTAAAGAATCCAGTTTTACACAATACAATATAAGCAGGGTAATTCATAGAATTTCGCACAAAACTGGTGCACGCGGCTGGAGCACAGCGTGCGGGTGCGAATGTCTGCGCCAGCCGCGTGCGCTAAAATCGATTTCCGCGCACAGCGTATTCATGGATTTTAGCCTCCAAAACCAGCCGTGGCGCAGAGTGGCGCAGCGACCCTGCAGCAGCGCCAGTTACGCCCCCAAGAACGCCCTCGCGCAAGGAAAAGCCATCAAAATTCCCAATTCAGTGCAAACTGCTGGACAAGTATACAGGGCTGCCAAACAGCCAACGCCGAGCGGGGAACGTGTATTACTCGGGTGCGTGGGAAGTTCCACATGCGATTTCAGCAGGGTACGTGTTTTTCTGGGGTGTGGGGAAGTTTAACACATGATTTCAGCAGGGTACTTGTATTACTGGGGTGAGCGGGAAGTCCCACACGCGATTTCAGCAGGGTACGTGTATTTCTGGGGTGCAGGGAACTTTAACACAGGATTTCAGCAGGGTACGTGTATTACTGGGGTGCGCGGGAAGTTCCACACGCGATTTCAGCAGGGTATGTGTATTTCTGGGGTGCGGGGAAGTTTAACACGCGATTTCAGCAGGGTATGTGTATTACTGGGGTGCGCGGGAAGTTCCACATGAGATTTCAGCAGGGTACGTGTATTTCTGGGGTGCGCGGGAAGTCCCACACGTGATTTCAGCAAGGTATGTGTATTTCTGGGGTGCGGGGAAGTTTAACATGCAATTTCAGCAGGGTACGTGTATTACTGGGGTGCGCGGGAAGTTCCACACGTGATTTCAGCATGGTACGTGTATTTCTGGGTTGCAGGGAAGTTTAATACGCGATTTCAGCAGGGTACGTGTATAACTGGGGTGCGCGGGAAGTTCCACACGCGATTTCAGCAGGGTACGTGTATTTCTGGGTTGCGGGGAAGTTCCACACGCGATTTCAGCAGGGTACGTGTATTTCAGGGGTGCGGGGAAGTTCCAGACGCGATTTCAGCAGGGTACGTGTATTTCTGGGGTGTGGGGAAGTTTAACACACGATTTCAGCAGGGTACGTGTATTACTGGGGTGCGCGGGAAGTCCCACATGCGATTTCAGCAGGGTATGTGTATTTCTGGGGTGCGGGGAAGCTTAACACGCGATTTCAGCAGGGTACGTGTATTTCTGGGGTGCGGGGAAGTTCCACACGCGTTTTCAGCAGGGTACGTGTATTTCTGGGGTGCGGGGAAGTTTAACACGCAATTTCAGCAGGGTACGTGTATTACTGGGGTGCGCAGGAAGTCCCACGCGCGATTTCAGCAGGGTACGTGTATTTCTAGGGTGCGGGGAAGTTTAACACGCGATTTCAGCAGGGTACGTGTATTACTGGGGTGCGCGGGAAGTCCCACATGCAATTTCAGCAGGGTACGTGTATTTCTGGGGTGCGGGGAAGTTTAATACGCGATTTCAGCAGGGTACGTGTATTACTGGGGTGCGCGGAAAGTTCCACACATGATAGGCCCTGTGCGAGTGGGGTATGTGTATTTCGGGGGTGCAGGGGAGTCCTACACATGAATTGGCAGTGTAGGTCCTCCCAGGTGTTCCCTCTACACCCTCCACGGCCCCTGCAGGCAGACCACACCACAGGGGTCTACCCTGCACCCCTGGTCATGTCCCGCAGGCAGCCTATCCACCATGGGCATGCCCCCCCAGCCAAGCCACATGTCACCTTGCACTAGTGATCATCAACGCATTACTGCCTTGAACCCCCACCCCCCCAGCAGTGCAGGGCACCTGCCAGCAGGCCCCCACTCATGTCCCCTTGCACCCCCAGCAGTGTAGGGCACCTGCCAGTAGGCCCCACTCATGTCCCCTTGCACACCCACCCCCCAGCAGTGTGGGGCACCTGCCAGCAGGCCCCCACTCATCTCCCCTTGCACACCCACCCCCTAGCAGTGTGGAGCACCTGCCAGCAGGCCCACACTCATGTCCCACTCATGTCCCCTTGCACACCCACCCCCCAACAGTGCGGGGCACCTGCCAGCAGGCCCACACTCATGTCCCACTCATGTCTCATTGCACCCCCAGCCCCCACCAGTGCGGGGCACCTGCCAGCAGGCCCCCACTCATGTCCCACTCATGTCCCCTTGCACACCCACCCCCCAGCAGTGTGGGGCACCTGCCAGCAGGCCCCCACTCATGTCCCCTTGCACACCCACCCCCCAGCAGTGTGGGGCTCCTGCCAGCAGGCCCCCACTCATGTCCCACTCATGTCCCATTGCACACCCACCCCCCAGCAGTGTGGGGCTCCTGCCAGCAGGCCCCCACTCATGTCCCCTTGGACCCCCACCCCCCAGCAGTGCAGGGCACCTGCCAGCAGGCCCACACTCATGTCCCCTTGCACACCCACCCCCCAGCAGTGTGGGGCACCTGCCAGCAGGCCCTCACGCATGTCCCCTTGCATCCCACCCCCCAAGCAGTGCAGGGCACCTGCCAGCAGGCCCCCACTCATATCCCCCAGCACCCCCACCCCCCAGCAGTGCAGGGCACCTGCCTGCAGGCCCCCACTCATGTCCCCCAGCACCCCCACCCCCCAGCAGTCAGGGGCACCTGCTGGCCTTGACATTGAATGCACTCAACTAATTGAGCAATTTGAGAAACAAGGATATCCTCAGGACATTCTACAAGAAGCCAACGATAGATCGAACCATCTAACACAGAAAGACCTGTTAGCACCTAAATCCAGAACTAATTCTACTCCATTGATGTACATTTCCAAATATTCACGTCAAAGTTTCCAGATTGGCAAATCTATAAGAAAGCACTGGTCTTTACTACAAAGTGATGAACACCTGAAAGAACTCTTCCCAAGAGTACCAATGATGGCATTTAGAAGGGGCCGCAACCTTAGGGACAGACTTGTGAAAGCTGAAAGACCAAATAAGGATAAACAGATGCTTTTACAGACTAAAAAAATGGGCACTTTTCCATGTCTTAATTGTACCAACTGCAACAATGTAATTAAGGGTAATACCATCTCGCACCCATCAACAGGCAAAAAGATAAAGATCAGAAGCTTCGCCACCTGTATAACAGCAGGCGTCATATACGCTCTGAAATGCCCTTGTGGCAAATTATACATTGGACAGACTACGAGGTCTTTGAAAGAACGAATATCAGAGCACAAGTCCACCATCCGGTGCCAAAACCAGAAATTACCAGTAGCCAGACATTTTATGGAAGCAAAACATAACATCAGTCAATTAAGCTTCCAGGTCGTTGAAGTTGTAAGCAAACCACAGCGAGGTGGCAACTACATAAGACTACTGGCACAAAGAGAAAAATATTGGATATACCTTTTAGACACCAAATACCCAAGGGGTCTCAACGAGGAGACATCCTTGAACTGCTTCATTTAGATACTTTTTACTTTTTAGATATTTCTGTCCTGTAGACCCTGCACTCTCTGCATTGCACCAATAATTCACTATGCTTTTGGATATGGGAAGGCAGCAACGTCCCCACAACTGACTGTCTAGTGAATGGGATAATTAATATCACAAGGGCACCCTATTGAAATAACTAGACATTTGATAGATCAGCAGCACTAATCAAGTGGTCATAGCCATTGATGAACAGTCTTCACGCCACGGTACATATTATGCATATTTTAATGCATTGTTGCATGCTAGGACTTAGTATTGTTAGTCCTAGTATATGATGGAATTTACAGCAATGTACATTCGCCACTTGTAATATTGAACAAGTAAACAGTGTGCATAACCAAGAATGTGAGGACATCTGGTACCATGTATCAGATTGTCCAGCAAATTAGATAAAGGGATGTAAATGGACATATTGTGATGTTTGGATACACTCGAACGATACAGAAGTGCCATACGCATAAGTAGCACCACGTGTAGAAAATGTTTGGTAAAATAACTTTGTTTTTCGACCGCTGCTGTTATCATCATATTGTTCAAACTTATGCTACTCTTGATAGAATTTTGATTATGTTGTCAGAAGATGACTTGCAGAATTTTACACACGTAACCACCTTTACTAACAGGGTCCTTTTACATAGCTAAAGATGGCCGCCACATTTCTCGAACATCGGGTTAGTCCGTTGTTGATTTCTACCCCCAGAATCTAGCCCGCCAAATACTAGGCTGTTTGAACACGGTCCCTCGTTTCCATGGGCACCGTGCAAACAACGAGCAGAGAGAAGCACAACTGGATGTACATAGAGGCTGTACAGGTACGCGCTATGTATAGAATACTGTACACGTTTTTGACCGTGTGATCAATGATCCATATGATCTTGAATACTCACTAGCACCACACTGTCCTCCACAGAAAGCATTCGCACTTACGAGCTCCCAGATCTATCTGCACCCGTTCTTCCTGTAACGTTAGATGCAACACAGAGGAATCCTGCACATCCGCCGTACATTGAACCCTGCCGCAACATACCCATGTGCTCTACCGCATGAATTATAGCAGGTATATGGTCATTTCCTCACTAACGAACGCATTATTGTACTTGTGAATAGATATTTAGTCACACACAGTGACCCGTACATTAACATTGCTACCCACAGAGATTACCGGAAGTATTGAAGTACCTTTCTGTACCAAGACAACACCTAAATCGAGGTCTTGGCACTGCAAGCATGTCCACTTGGACTTATTTTTCGCCATAGATGGCTTTTCTGCTACAACATTAAACCTCAATAGGTTAGTACTTTTTTATGTAAAATATCATCTTTGTGAAACAAACCCTTCTTTGGTGTGTAGTTTGTATTTACCATGCTTAACAGTAAACCTACACTGGTTGAATATGCCCTTAAAATCGAATATGTTTCATTTGTTGAATTGAATTTTAGAAGCCTTCATTATAGCTTCCATTTTTAGATTACTATTGATATTCTATTTGGTTGGATTCCCATTAGAGGTGCACGGGATTATACTAGACAGTGTTTTGAATTTTTAAAAAACATGGCCAGATAGTTACTCTGGTCAAACTAAATTGAATGTTTGCACTGTTTAGCACACTACATGTAGATACTTAATTTGAATGAAGTAATGCTGTTTGTTGTTTATTTGGTTGACAAACTTACAAGTATACCTTCTGTTGATTTTTTTCCCTAAATGCATTTTGACTAGACAGTAGATCCACAGAGGCTTCTGAAGAAGAGGTATCACCTCGAAACGCATCAAGCCATTGAGAGTGGATTTTCCATCAACTTTTGATTATGTTGACATTATAATGTTGTTATGCAATTTCTCCTGCCTTCACTACATTTTTATGTATAAATAAATAGGTGCTCACTTCATCCCTGTACACCTAAAATACAGAAACCATTGTTCCTCTGTTTGATGTTATAAATTTTGTCGAATCAATTCTCTAAAGAGTGCTTAAAAACGAATATTGCTAACTATATCCTTAAGAATCTACGCCCTTGTTGCGTAGTCCAAGAGTGTGCAAGGGACGGGATGACTCGAACTTTGGGTCCTCTTCCCTTGCTCTTATTTGCTATAGGGTTTTTGTGCCAAAACCCTCTTTTCCTCCTCTGCACCTCATAAAAGTATCGACACCACTCCTTGTGGTTTTCAAAATAATATTTTCAAACATCTCCTCTATTTGGGTGTGCACTCACTCCACCACTATACCTGCCAACAGGCTCCCACTCATATCCCCTTGCACCCCCACCCCCCAGCAGTGCAGCATACCTGCCAGCAGGCCCCCACTCATGTCCCACTCATGTCCCCTTGCACCCCCGCCCCCCAGCACTGAGGGGCACCTGACAGCAGGCACCCACACATGTCCCCTGCACCCCCACCCCCCAGCAGTGTGGGGCACCTGCCATCAGGCCCCCACACATGCCCCCTGCACCGCCACACCCCAACAGTGCGGGGCACCTGCCAGCAGGCCCCGACACATGTCCCCCCGCCAACACGTCATCACAATCTAGATCCCTGGCCCTTATGGCCAGCCTCCACATGCCAAAGACCCACCCAAGTATTGCATCCACCCACATAGAAATGCCAATTACATGATACAACCCCAATGGCAAGTATGTAAATGAACACATGTCCGTCACACACACACAATGGGTGCAAGTGAATGTCAAAACCCATATCATGACATGCATGAAACCAATAAGATGATACCACAAATGGAAGTATAAAAAAATATATATTAAAGATAACATGAACGTAAATCAAATTAAACACACAACAATGGGAATAACAAAAGAAATGGTCCATGTCCGATAAATTATGAAAATCAAGAAAACATAAGCAAAAGAAATCCAAAAAGAAATGTTCTCCAAAATCACAGTTCAAAAAATCAAATCCAAGGGAAAATAAAAACCATTGCTCCATGGTGAACACAAAAAAAATATTAAAAAAGATGAATCCAATGTAGAAGTATGTACAATTGAGGAATCCAGGGTCCATCAGCCCAACTTAAGAAATGAAACCTACCAAAAACTACCTAATAAAAAAACTATATACAAAAATGAGGTCCATTGTCCAAGCGGTCCAAAATAAAGAAAAAACAAAAGGAAACCTAATAGTAACTAACTAACTATTTACAAGGGCAGCGGGCAAGTCCAACGGCTCACATGTTGATGTCCCGGGCGGGGGCATCATCGAACTCCTGCTCGATGTCCCGGAGGCGATCCTCTTCCATGGCCCCGAGGGTTCGCAGGGACGATGACATCTGGAACTCCAGGTCCCTGCGAATGGCCTCGAGGCACTTGGCCCGCCTCAGGGCCCTACGCATGGAGTTCTCCGCCCTGACCATCGTGAGCCGTGCCTCTTCCGCCCGCAGCCGCCCCGCATCTATCGCATTGCCCAACTGCTGCCACACGGAAGACACTTCCCGTCCAGGGTCCTCCTGCCCTCCGTCCGATGCCTGCCCCTCCGATGTTGATGGCCCCGAGCCATCATTGCTCCCACCTACAGCCTGCTCCTGTTGCTGCTGCTGCTGTCCATGTGCCCTGTCCGATGGTGCCTGCACATCCTCCATCTGCTGGTCTCCAGTTGTGGTGTCCACCCCTGCTGGACCGCCAACTCCCGACTGTGGCAGGGATGGGATCTCCACCAAGCTGGATGTGTTGGTCAGGCCAGGTCCACAGGGGGCCCTGGTGGAATCTGGGCCGGAAGACGATGTGGAGAACGACCGGCGCATAGCCTACACAGAGGAGGAGAGGTCCACCAGAGTGCGCGTCACACTTAGGAACCCACCGACCAGGGCCCCTCCCAGCAGTGCCACGTCACGACGCTGCTCTTCGTGATGGCGTGCGTTCTCCGCCCAGGAAGAACGCACGTCATCACGAATGACACGCGTGCGCAACGCGACGCCCACCAGGACGGATCCCATACGGTTGCAGGACCCCTTGCCCGCATGTAGTGGAGAGGCAGGTGATATGGCACTCTCCCTTACCTGCGGACGGGCCTGGGACAGGGCCTCCCTGCTGGTGCATGATGGTGCAGTCACAGGGTCAAGGACAGCGACATGCACAGGCCCCTCCGTGGTGACCTGTGCTGCCTCCTGACCCTGGCCCTGGACTGCACCACTTGCACCAGTGGTACTACCCCCACCAGGCCCCATGTGTGGCTCAGTAGCGGGCTCCTCCTCCTCTGTGGAGACCACCAACCTGGATGTCTCCACACCGTCTTCCGTCATTGGAAGCTCCTGTGGGCCACAGCCGTTGTGGCAGACGCGGCACCAGCCACCTCGCTCCCGGATGATGGTAATTCCTGGGAGGGTGGCTGGGCCAGCGTCGCCGCCCGGTGGAGGCATCCCCGCCCCTTGGCTCCAGAGCGCCGTCTCGGCCCTCTTCTTCACTTGATGCTGCGTAGAGGGAGACATAGAACACAAGCATCAGGGTACAGCACAAAATACCCTAGACAGGAAGCAATAACACATGAGTGGCACTGTCAAATGTCACTTCCATCCTGTCCTTCCACAACACATGGGTCAATGCATGCAACACACATGCAGAAACACTCCCGGCGCCTGCAATCAACATCAACACCCATGTACAAGAGCCCCTGTAAACCAAGATGTTGCCTTCAAAGTCACATGTATCCATGGTGTTTCAAAGTGAAACACACACTTCTCTGGCGCACACACACACACACACACACACATGTGCACCATACATGTATATGATATCAGCACCCATTCCTCATCCCCCCTCCATGTCCAAGAACAGAGACTGGCATGCTTTCAGGTGTGCATTCTACATAGAGGTCCCCATGTTGCATGAAAACACATGCACCTACCATGTGGTTCACACATAACTGGTCCCACATGCATGACCATGATCTCCCTGCACACACACATATCCATACATGGTCTATGTCACACATACAGGCAAGTATCAGACTACCAGCACACTGCAACATGCCCTGTCTCACACAGCAATGCTTGGCCACTTACTGCTCAACTCCAGACGGGTCTGCCTCCGAAGGATCTGGGTGTGGAGCGCTGGGCCTACGCGTTCCAGGACCCTCGTCTGGATGTTGCTCAGGCTGACCCGGCCCCCTTCCGTGAGGCGCCGGGCCTTGTTGAGGGTCCTGGACCTGAAGTCCTCCCAGCGCTTCTTGACATGATGGAATTCGGGGACTGCCACCCCCTCCGCGTTGATGGCAGTCACGATGTCCGATCAAATCCTGGTCCGTCCTTCCTTGTTGGCGCGTCTTGTTCCGAAGAGGGCATCATAATGCCCCAGGACATGGTCCACCAGGACACCAACTTCGGTGGCAGTGAAGCTGGTGGCCCTCTGCCTCTCTGGCTGGGGGTTGCCAGTGGTGCCAGATGGAGATGTGCCCGACATGGCAACCCCAGAGGCAGGAGTGGGTGGGCAACTGAGTCCTGAGGCTGGGCTGTGGAGCGATGGAATCCCAGTTGGGAGTCTTCTGTTCCAGCAGGGGTGGACACAGCAACTGGACCCCTGCAGATGGCTGACGTGCAGGCACCAAATAGCAGGGCACGTGGGCAGCAGGCAGACAGGCAGCAGCAGATGGCTGGTGGGAGCGTGCTCGGGGCTCTGGGGCGCAGGAAAATGGCCTTCAGGGCAGGAGCGTGGTCTTCCGTGTGTGTACGCGTGGCCAGCTTAATACGGAGTGATTTGGCACATGAAAATCTTGCACGTCAGCGTGTAATTCGAGGAAAGGCCCTTAGCGCGTAAGCACGTCAGCACACGTACGCAATATCATTGGACCAAAAGCCCTTAGCGCGTAAGCGCGTCTGTGACGTATTGGGCACAGGCGTTGCCCTTTCGCGTGTAAAACTTGCCGCGCACACCTGAAATTCACGTACTCCCTCGACCAGGGCCCTTTCGCGTGTGAAACTTCACGCGAACCCCGTAATACACGTACCCTGCTGAAATCGCAGGTGAAACTTCACGCGAACCCCGTAATACATGTACCCTGCTGAAATCACGGGTGCAACTTCACGCGAACCCCAGGAATACACATACTCTGCTGAAATCACGGGTGAAACTGCACGCGAACCCCAGGAATACACGTACCCTGCTGAAATCGCGGGTGAAACTGCACGCGAACCCCAGGAATACACGTACTCCGCTCAACAGGGCCCTTTCGCGTCTAAAACTTCACGCTGTACCCCAGAACTACACGTACCCCGCTCGCTCGCACAGGGCCAATATTCCAGGGGTTTGCGTGAAGTTTCACATGCGATAGGCCATGTGCGAGTGGGGTACGTGTATTACTGGTATTCGCAGGAAGTTTCACCCGCGATAGGGCCTGTGCGAGTGGGGTATGTGTATTTCAGGGGTTCGTGGGAAGTTTCACACGCGATTTAGCTGTCAGAGCGGGGGTACATGAATTTCGGGGGTGCGTGGGGAGTCCTACACGTGAATTGGCAGTGTGGGTCCTCCCAGGTGTTCCCTCTACACCCTCCACGGCCCCTGCAGGCAGACCACACCACAGGGGACTACCACGCACCCCAGCTCATGTCCCGCAGGCAGCCCATCCACCATGGCCATGCACCTCAGCCAAGCCACCTGTCCGCTTGCACCACTGATCATCAACTCATGTCCCCCTGCACCCCTACCCTCCCAGCAGTCAGGGGCACCAGCCAGCAGGCCCCCACTCATGTCCCACTCATGTCCCCTTGCACCCCCACCACCCAGCAGTGCAGGGCACCTGCCAGCAGGCCCCCACTCATGTCCCCTTGCACACCCACCCCCCAAGCAGTGCAGGGCACCTGCCAGCAGGCCCCCACTCATGTCCCACTCATGTCCCCTTGCACCCCCACCCCCCAGCAGTGCAGGGCACCTGCCAGCAGGCCCCCATTCATGTCCCACTCATATCCCCTTGCGCCCCCACCCCCCAGCAGTGCAGGGCACCTGCCAGCAGGCCCCCACTCATGTCCCCTTGCACACCCACCCCCCAGCAGTGTGGGGCACCTGCCAGCAGGCCCCCACTCATGTCCCCTTGCACACCCACTCCCCAGCAGTGCGGGGCACCTGCCAGCAGGCCCCCACTCATGTCCCCTTGCACACCCACCCCCGAAGCAGTGCAGGGAACCTGCCAGCAGGCCCCGACACATGTCCCCCATCCAACACGTCATCACAATCTAGATCCCTGGCTCTTATGGCCAGCCTCCACATGCCAAAGACACACCCAAGTATTGCATCCACTCACATAGAAATGCCAATTACATGATACAACCCCAATGGCAAGTATGTAAATGAACACATGTCCGTCACACACACACAATGGGTGCAAATGAATGTCAAAACCCATATCATGACATGCATGAAACCAATGAGATAATACCACACATCGAAGTATGAAGAAAAAAATGTATTAAAAGCAACATGAATGGAATTAAAATCAAACAAACAACAATGGGAATAAAAAAGGAAAAGCTGCATGTCCGTAAAATAATGAAAAACAAGAAATCATAATCCAAAGGAAAGGTACCCAAAGTCACAGTCCAACAAAGCAAATCCAAGGGAAAAACAAAAGTGAAAACCATTGCTCCATGGGGAAATCCAAAAAAAAGAGATGAATCCAATAGTGAACTATATACTGATGAACAATCCAGGGTCCATGATCCCAACTGAAGAAATGAAACCTATCAAAAATACTACATAATGAAAAACTATATACAGAAACGTGGTGCATTGTCCAAGCGCAACCAAAATAAAGAAAAAGCCAAAGGAAACCTAACACTATCTAACTATTTACAAGGGCAGCGGGCAAGTCCAACAGCTCACATGTTGATGTCCCGGGCCAGGGCATCATCGAACTCCTGCTCGATGTCCCGGAGGCAGTCCTCTTCCATGGCCCCGAGGGTTCGCAGGGATGATGACATCTGGAACTCCAGGTCCCTGCGAATGGCCTCGAGGCACTCGGCCTGCCTGAGGGCCCTACGCATGGAGTTCTCCGCCCTGACCATCGTGAGCCGTGCCTCTTCCGCCCGCTGCCGCTCCGCATCTATCGCATGGCCCAACCTCTGCCACATGGAAGACACTTCCCGTTCAGGGTCCTCCTGCCTTCCGGCCGATGCCTGCCCCTCCGATGATGAAGGCCCCGAGCCATCATGGCTCCCATCTTGTTGCTGCAGCTGCTGTGCCCCTGCCTGTGCCCTGGCTCCTGCTGCCTGCACATCCTCCTCCAGCTGGGGTGCAGTTGTTGAGGTGGCCACCCCTGCTGGACGTCCGACTCCCGACTGTGGCAGGGATGTGTCCTCCACCAGCCTGGCCGCAGGGTCAGAGGCAGCTCCACAGGGCACCCAGGTGACACATGTGTGGGAAGATGGCACGGAAGACGACTGGCGCAGAGGGGGTTCAGTTGAGGAGGGGGTCGGAACAAGGTCCAGAAAACGGAGGTATCCGGCCCTGGTGAGCTGTCCCAGTGGGTCAACGCGGTCAACGAGCCATGCGAGAAGACGTGCAGTCTCCTCATGAAAAGACTGCAGGTCAGCTCGCATGGCACGTTGACGCAACGCCACCCCACGAGGACAGGCTCAACCCGGTGCCGGATAGCCACATCCGCAGGGACAGGAAGGCCAATTGGTGTAAGCCAATCCCCTCCCTGAGAACGGGTCTGGACGTAGGTATCCCTGCTGGTGCAAGATGATGCAGTCACAGGATCGGGGACAGGATTACACACAGGCACCTCCGTGGCAGCCTGTGCTGCCTCCTGTCCCTGTCCCTGCACTGCGCCACTAGCACCAGTGGAATCCCCACCTCCAGACCCCGTCTCTGTCCCTTGCACTGCCTCCTCCTCCACCAAACCCCCCACCAACCTGGATGACTCTGTGCCATCTTCCTCCGTCAGGCCCTGTGGGGTCTCAGCTGCCCCTTCGGCTGCCGAGGAGTCCAACTCCAACCTCCACCTCTTGGACCTCCCCTCGGCAGCTGCTACCTGGGACGTGGCACCAGACTCCTCACTCCCCGACGAGATGACAACCTGGGAGGGGAGCCGGGCCTTGCGTCTCCGCTGGCGGTGCGATCCCTGCCGCTGTGCTCCACAGAACCTTCTCCGCCCTCTTCATCAGTTGACGCTGCAGACAGGGAGAGATAGGAGACAGGCATCAGGGCACTGTACAATGGACTCATACACACATGACAGTTGTACATGAGTGGCATTGTCAAACTTCAGACATGGCATCACAATCCCCAACACACATGTCATTGCAACTCACACACATGAGCTATTCCACAGCCATATTGCAACAGCCAGAACCATCCATACACATACAACAGCATGAGCAGACAAAGGTGAGCCAGACATTACATGAAACACAGGGAGTGCACTAGACATGCACACACGCCACTACACTTACATTCATGTGTACACCTCCGCCAACTGTTGCAGTGATGAGATTGGCATCCATGTCACATCTGGCAATCAGTCTTCTACATATCAGTCTCACATGCATCCATGTTGCATCACTGTTGCAGCCATGTCAAATACACAAACATGCACATGTACATGGTGCTGATACATGCAGCTGGAACCAACATCCATGTGTGACACCACAACCATGCCAACTTACATACACAGTAATCCAAACATGTGTGCTCACGCATCTGCATTTGGCCTGCATGCTTACCCACACATACACCATCCATGTGTCTCACACATGAAAGGACTTGCATGTGTCAGCCTCACAGCCCTGTACATACACATCCATACATGGCCCTACAAAACCACATGTACAACCTGCACACTACTGGCACACCACCACAAGCACAGCTTCCAATCAGCATGCATGTACACTTACCGCTCGACTCCAGACGGGTCTGCCTCTCAAGTACTTGGACGTGGAGCGCCGGGCATATGCGTTCCAGGACCCTCATCTGATGTTCCGACAGGTGGCCCCGGGTCCCCTTAGCATCCGCTGCCTTCAAAAGCGCCGGGCCTTGTTGAGGGTCCTGGACCTGAAGTCCTCCCAGCGCTTCTTGACATGTTGGAAGTCGCGACTGCCACCCCCTCCGCGTTGACGGCAGTCACGATGTCCATCCATGTCCGAGTCCGTCCTTCCTTGTCGGCGCGCAAACATCCGAAGAGGGCATCATACTGCCCCAGGACTTGCTCCACCAGGACACCAACTTCGGTGGCAGTGAAGCTGGTGCCCCTCTGCCTCTCTGGCTGGGGGTTGCCAGTGGTGCCAGATGGTGTAGTGCCCGACATGACAACCCCAGAGGCAGGTGTGGGTGGGCAACTGGGTGCTGGGGCTGGGCTGTGGAGCGATGGAATAGCAGTCGGGAGTCTTCGGTTCCAGCAGGGGTGGTCACAGCAACAGCACCCCTGGCTGACGTTCAGGCAGCAAATGGCAGGGCACGTGGGCAGCAGGCAATCAGGCAGCAGCAGATGGCAGGTGGGAGCATGCTCGGAGCTCTGGGGGGCAGTAATTCGGCCTTCTGGGCAGGAGCGTGGTCTTCCGTGTGTGAACGCGTGGCCAGCTTGATACGGAGTGATTTGCCACGTGAAAATCTTGCACGTCAGCGTGTAATTCGAGGAAAGGCCCTTAGCGCGTAAGCGTGTCAGTGCACGTACGCGATTTCATTGGACCAAAGGCCCTTAGCATGTAAGCGTGTCTGTGAAGTGACACGCGCAGATGTTTCCCTCATAGCACGTGATGACAGAGCACACGTGGAAAAGCTGCATGTCCGAGTGTCAGCGCGTGTAATTGCAGGAAAGGACGCGTACATGCATAAGTGACGTGTACGTGTGGGCCGGTTTAAAAGGTACGTGTAGAACGCCATTTTCTTGTATGTGGTTTTCGTGGAGAGCAAGTGGGTGAATTCTGTACTCCTTGTCGGTTCACAAGCGATTACTTCACAGCGTTTCAAGTTCGTACCCCTTGTTACCTCTGACAGCTTTCATTTTTCTACTTTTTTTGGGCCTGTTTCCTCAAACAGTGTTCACTTCTCCTTTTGTCCTGTTTCCTCAGACAGCGTACAATTCTTCTTTTGGCGGGGGTGTTGCCAACGCGCACACGCGCGTATTTTTCACGTTCTTATTCCAGGCAGACGGTGAGTTCCGCACGTACTTAGCAACTCTGCTTGCCCCGTGTGTTGCACTCCCCTTCAGAGGTCATTGTAGGCTGCGTGTATTATGCGTACGCTTATTTTTGTGTTTCTGGGCGCCACAGCGTAGTGCGGGTTCATTTTTCCACGCACGTGGTCTACGAGGAGTTGCGTGCACGTTTATTTTTGTTTTTGGGCTGCCTGTGCGTTGCGTGACCCGTCATCTTCCCCCAGGGGTCACAGACAGCCTTGTTAGAGCACTAGGGTACGAATTCCATCTAGTACCCTACCCCTTTGACCCCCAATTGCCCAGGACAATAGTTTACTGCTCCTCCCATACGGACAACAACATCAGTGCCATGGTTGGGAGGTGACCAAGCGGTAAGGGAGGCAAAGGTGGCCGACCTTCAAAAGGTGGACGTGGTGGGCGCGGTAGGGGACGTGGCCAGGATTTGCAGGGTGCCCCTAGACCCCCATGTGTGGAGGACCAATCAGGGACACCCATGCCCCCCCCCATGGTTGAGGGAAACGTGGCTGAGACCATCCCAGCTCAGACCCTGTTGGACCAGCCCATTGTGGCACCTGACCTGGCACAGGATGACTCCCTGGCTGACTTCCAGGTCAGCAAGTCTAGGCCACGTGTGGCGGTGCAAGTTGTCACCAAGGCACGTGGATCTGGGGCAGCTATGTCATCTGCTGCCCCAAGTATGCAGGGTGGTGAGGCTGCAAGGGCAGCTGCAGCTCCATCCGCCCCAGCTCTGACTCTCCCAGCCAGGACAGTGCCGTTTCTGGTCCATCATACTGATGTTCCCCCTGCCAACATCACACTTCAGACAATGCCTGCACCAAGTCCTATGGTCAATGGGCATTCACACACTCCAACAACTGAGTCCACCGGTGATTCTGCCCTTACTGACCAGAGCGGCGTTAGCCACTCTGGCTCCGCTCCACCTTCTAAAAAGAGGAAGAAGGGTGCTCTGGCACGACAGGTTGAGATCCCAGGCACGGCTACACACTCCGGCACATCAAGGAAGCCTTGCTTTAATGACGCGGAGCTTAATGCACTTGTGAGCTATGTGTCGCAACATAGCCACGAAATGGTGGTGACTGCAGGGTCCAAGACCACACCTGGTCAACGTAAGGCACACTGGCAGACCATCGCCAACCACATAAGTGCCCTTGGATTTGTGAGGCACTCAGCTGATGATTGCTACAAGCGGTGGAACAACCTGAAACGCAGAGCAAAGGACAAGCTGGCCTCAAATCATGCCGCTACTATGGTGACTGACGGTGGGTTTCCACAAGAGGACAAGGAACTCACTGAACATGAGTCTGTTGCTGGGACCTTCGTCACAGAGGAACAGATCCGAGGTGTGGGAGAACTACCTGATTATGAAGCATTGTCCGGTGAGTGCCCGTGCGTGTGTGTGTAGTGCATGTGTATATATTTTGGGTGACGGGTTCTGATTGAGTGCCAGGTGAGGGTGTGTACTCCAGAGTGTTATGGGTCACCCATTTCCTTCCTCACATGGGATCACGTGCCTTGTATTTGGCTATGACTGCATCCCTTCTGCCCACAGTATCCTATTAAGTCCATAATTGTGCAGTTGACCTTGTACTGCCATCTTGCAACTACATTGGTCAGAATTTGTAAGTGTGCCTTCAGGATAATAATTTCCACTCTCCCCTTTTTTGCTAGACATTTATCAACCATATTGTGACATATGTGATATGTTTCGGTCATTGTTTACTGGCCACACTGGGGCAATGCTTTACCTGGTTATGTACACAATGAGACCATTCAGGCTGATGGAGTATTGGCCAGCACAAATGTTTAGATGAGTGCCTGTTTGCATGTGGAAAATGACAGATGTTTCTTGCGATGTCAATGTGACGAAAAATAGATCAGCCAACTATTACTGTATTCTTGTACCTTGCATGTGTTGCAGTGAGTGGCACATGTGTACTTAGTCACAGTATGCATCATTTTTCATGTCATCATGTGCATCTCACATGGATGGGTGACAGTACTCAATCACTGACATATGGCTGTACTTGTCAAATGTACCATGGCTATGCTAAATGCCATCTGTGTGCTGCCATGTGTCATGTATGTGTATTGGACATGCAACTCACAGGCCAATGTGTGATGGCAGTGCTACCCAGCATGCAGCAAATGTGTTGCTCCATCTCCAAAGTAGACAGCCTTGCCATCAGTCATTTTCCCAGTGAATTATTGAAAGGAAAAGTGTGCTGAAATCATTGATTCTCCAGGCAGTCAGAGGAATCCAGGCCTCACTGACTGACAGCTGTATAAGAAAATTAGCTGTCAACCCCAGTTTAAATGTATTTCTTTTTCCTGAAGAGATTGCAAAATGTACCTATTTAAAGCATGTTTGTGAAGGGCTTAATTCTTTTAAATGTCCAAATCCGTTATAAATTGTGCTTATTTGTATATGTGTCAAAGAAAAGACTCTATTGTGAATTTTAAAAGCAACCCATTATTGGAGTTAAGTAACTGCTTAATTCTGAGTGGGCAGTGACCAGCCTGGGAAAGTTTGACATCTCAGTTTGACACTTCCTTGCTACACGAAGGCTAATGGCTGCTTAATGGTTCCCGCATATTGACAACAAGGAGCACAATGAGACTTGATTAGACATTCGAGTTGTGGCTGAGCCAAGAACAAAGGACAGGCTCAGCTGGGGAGAGACAGGATGCTTCCCTCTACACCCCACCCTGATCAAAGGGATTTGACAGCTGTTGTTAGTTGAAAGGAGAGAAAAAAATTCTGAACTTCTTGGTGTTTAAATCTGTGTTTGTGGTTAAGTTTGAAACTCTTTAACTGTGCAACCTAAAGAAGGATAAGTCTGAAAATTGGTAGATGTTGACCTAATTTTAGGCTTTTGCTTTGAAGACATTGATGAAACCTGTATCACTTAAGGAACCAAAGTTATGAGAAAAACTCTCATTGTAGCAGAACTATTAATGTTGCAAGCTTAAGATTGTATGTACATGATCCACTGATAAGCGCCAGACATGTACCGAATTTGAAATTATTAATCCAAACTGTTATGATTAAAATTGACGCAATCCCATAGAATGAGAAAAACAGCTCTCACAAAGATGGGAATTGGACGCCAGGATAAATCATAAAAAATGTAATGCATGTGTCTGATTTTAGTAGAGGGCATAATTGTAAAAATGTGTATTTATGGGAAAGCTAAATTGTGGTCAAAATCAATGTGGGAGTTCCTAAATCCCATCGTAAAGATTACAGCTCTGTTCTGACTGCCAGCCAAAACAAGGAAAGTGCCTGTGGCCACTCACAGCCATATTGGTGTGTTTTTGAAATTCTTCCCACACCATTAACTTGGTGATGTAATTTGGTAGTATAAATATAGGAACTACATAACACACAGGACACTGCTTCCAGAACACATCCAGATTTCCGCGCGTCACCTTGTTCCAGAACTCTTCATCTTGTAGCTGACTCCAGACATCTTTGAAGATCCTGATATCTTTGCAGAATCCAGACTTCAGCATTGTTGAACTCTTTCTAGTTAGACCCAATTTCAAAAATCCCAAACTTGAAGGGATTTAATACTGATCCAGTTTGGTTGCTACCATAAAGACTTGCCCACTGAAACTCGCATCCGGCTAATCTACCCTGTCCAGTGACCAGAAGGGCCCATCCAAATCCAGTCTGAGGTGCAGTCCAAAATTGACCAGAACTGCCTTGCTGATCCAATCCCACCAGAAGTGCCCTGCTGCCGGTAGGCCTGACCCGATCCCATGACCAGAACCTTGATGGTCCAATTTTAATTACAAGGGACTGTAAGTATTAATAGGAAGAACAGTGACCCATAGTATAGTTGCATTGTCTTATTCAAATCTCAACCCATCCCATCTTTCATTTCAGAACCCTAGTATTGTCAGAATCATTCTTGCGCTGATTTTTCTCTCATTTATTTTACAAAACCATAAGTCATTAGTGATTTTGAGTAACTAAGGTAGATCCCAGAAAGGAATCAAGTATCCACCACGTAAAGGGTTACACTGGCCACGCAACTGTGAAGATTCCCGGGTGGCATTCTCTTTTCCATAGTCATTAATATAGTGTAATGAACCCAATCTGTCATTTTTAAAACCAAATAGCTGTTTTGATTTTCGCGCCTATTTTGCAAATCCGCCTCTCACTAAAACCTCTATAACTTCTAAAGATTACTTTTTAAAGATAGAAACAAAATTTCAACTCTCACTGATGCCTAAGACCCTTAGCTACATCCGCAACCAACAGTGTATTTGACCCATTTCCCACAAATATTGCATAGTGAAATTTTGCAGCGAATTGGCAGTTTTCCAAAGTTTACACGTGTCTTTTTCCATCCAAAGTGTTCTTCAAATCCTGTACTGATTTAAAGTGTGTACTGTTGTTTATATTGTAGCTCATGTGTGATAGGACTTGTTTAGAGTTGCTTTCCTAAGAATTGTTCTCCATTTAAGTATTTTTGCACCGTTTTGCATTATTTCACAAAGCCATTTTCACCTGTCATTTTAAAAGTATCCTATTCCAGAAATGGTTTTCTCTCTTGTTTGGGGAGGGAAGATTGCATTCTAACTCTAGACATTGGGCCTCATTATGACCCTGCCGGTCCGGAAAGAAAGGTGGTGGTAAAACCGCCACCACCGTTCTTTCCGGACCGGCTGATTAAGAGTCCTGCAGGCGGGAGGTGTCTCTCCCGCCAGGACTAAACTGGCGGGTTTAACACCACCCGCCTGCAGGCGGACATGGAAACACCGGCTCTGTCATAGATGGAACCAGTGTTTCCATGGTCCCCATACCCATTGAGTCCTATGGGGCTCTGTGGGAATGGGGACTTACACAATTCCACCTCCGGAATTCCCGGGTCACCAGGTTCGTAATGCCCTGGTAATTCCGAAAAACACAGAGGCGGAATGGTAATACGGGTCCGGCGGTAACCTGACGGTTTTTCCGACTCGGTTACCGCCAGACTCGTAATGAGGCCCATTGTCTTTCATTCCTGAATACCCGCTGATTACTTACATCTGTGTAGGATTGCTCAGTTGTACCTTAAACAACTTTGCAGGGGGAAATATTAACCTAAATGCTATCTGCTCACAACCCAAAACTGTGCTTTTCCCTGTGTTTTACCTTCTGCATTAGCATCAGTGAATTCAATTGCTTTGCTTATTTTCTAATAAGAGAGCAAAAGGAGTCAGAAGCTACCCCTGTTTGAAGACGCAGTTAGGGGTGGGTCCAAGTGCAGCAAAAGCTAGGTTTAACAAATACTAGCCAGTAAATATGGTCAAACAAAGAGCATAGTGTATTCAAAATTTATTTTTGGACAAACATCTAAAAGTTGGTAGGCATGTATCTCAAAAAAAGGCCTTAAAATAGAAATACATGAGCCCATAAGGGCAAAAACACACAATGATATGTTAAACTAAACATTGTCGTGAGGGTTAGTAGCAATAATATGTGCGCAGATTTCTGTACTACCTAATGATAGTAGAATGCCATTGTTGTCATTTTTGCTTATTTTCTGAATTGTATTGTCACCGTTAGGTGATTGCTGCCCCATATATATATATATATATAAATAATTACCTTTACAAACTAGCCTGGTTCCTGATCCACTGTGACCTGGGGGGAGGGGGTATTTTGAGAACGGTGTGATATGAGTGGTATATCATTCAGAATATTGAACTTATAGACACAAATAAAATAAGTATTTAATTGCGCACTACATGCTAGGCGAGACCTGGGTGCGTGCCTGATTGAAATCCTTAACACACTGAGTGGGTCTGTGTGCATGTCTCTATGATTTTGGCACATCATCTCCATGTTCCATGTCTCTGGTATGAGTGTCACAAGTTTAGATGTGGGTCAGTGAGGTAATGGACATGCTCCTGCAGGTCATGTTTTAATGGTAATGGCACTGTAGGTATGTATCAGTGTATCCTGGCCATTGTATGGAGATGGTCACTGAGTAGTGTTAGCAGGTGGTTTGTTTAGCTGGCCCAGCATTGCACCTTTCAGTGTTTGTCAGACAGGAAGGCAGCTCATACCTGTAAGTGTTTAGTGGGATGGAAGGGGATGTCGGCAATGAGATGTTTTGAACATGCATTCCTATTGATGATTAAATGTGTGTGTTTAATGGTGGTGGAGCTTACATCAGGAAGCAACGGTGCACTTACCTTGTCAAATGTGGATGTGCACATGGATGGGCGCAGTTGGAAAGGGATCAAGGGAAAGGTGTGGGGAAGTAACCATGGGGAGTGCAGGCATGTCAATGCAACCAAGTGATGTAGCATGGGGATGAGAAGGCCCAATGTCAGGTTTTGGGGGAGTGAAGGGTGTGTGGAGGAGGGTGTTATTGAGGTGGGTAGTGAAGGGTGTGTATAGGAGGGTGTTATGGAGGTGCCATTCATTGTGGATGATGATATAGGGTTCATTCCTGAGAGGTGAGAGTGTGGTGTGGTCAGTTGTTGACGACAAGGCTGTAGCAGGGTCTGTAAGGCATGAATAGATAAGACCTGTGTTCCCATTCCTTTGTTCCTGTCCTATTCGTATGGAACTCTGCACATGTCTTTGCTTCTGGTGGATTTCAGTGCTTAGGAGATGCACAGGTTATCAGCAAGGTTGATTGTGGACATTGTGGACATCATTTAGACTGACTGAATGATGCATGGTATTTTCAGGGTGAGCTGACTTTGAGGAGGGAGGCAATGCTGTTCCACAAGGATAGTTTAGCTGTGTTAGACTTAGCAGTCATTTGCTGAATTATCCGACGACTTGTAGGACATGTTTCAGGTATGTCACAGTGGTATAAAGATGGCCTGCCAAGGGGGCATTGATCCACCCCAGGTGGGAGAGGATGAGGTTTTGACTACAGGTGTGATTTTGGCTAGGATGAGGGATTGTTTTCATTATGGCTGCATGTTGATAGTGATGTTTTAACAGGTTTATTGTAAGTGCACCTCGAAGGAGAGATTTCTGATTGTGTGAGACAAGTGCATATGTGCTGGTGAGCTGCTGGGGCATGTGGTTGTAGGTGACGCCATTTCTGCACCTCCCCCCTGTGCCAGCCTGTCCCTTGCCTTCCTTGTATTCACAGTTGTGTAACTTGCAATGCTTCTCCCACCTGTCCTAAGAGTAGTACAGATATGCTACAGGCTAGCTTCTGTGAGGATCTGGTTGGACCAGGAGGTAGCACAACCACATGCCTTGCTCCTCACACATCGGATTGAATCCCTGTAATGATTTTAACAGCCCTCTCTCCTCCATCAAGCCCAGGCACACAATCTGCACTCATTGGTGACGTTGCTGCTCACGGGAAACATTGTTGACATGGCATTGTGGCTACTTCACACATATAACAATAAGGCCCATCAACACTACTACTCCTACCACTGCATGAGATGTGATTTTCCTATAGATTCACTGAACTACTTAAGAAGCATCAGATGTGTCCATGCAGACACCACACACAACTTGTACATGTGTCCCATAAGCCTAGGTTCCTGCTGCACAATGTGTTCAGCATATTATGAAGAGACTGTCCATGCATGATAGCGAGAGCAGTCCCCATCAGTCACTATAGTGATTCACATGCCTACTATTGGGCCTCCACACCATTGGCTCCTTGTTATTACTGTCTGGCAGCTTCCCACTTTCATCCGCAGAGTCAGCATAAACATCATGTGACTCCCACCCAAGTGCAGTGAACGTTCCATTACATACTTCACAAACCGGCTCACCACAATGTCTCTCTACCACCCCTACACCTTCTTCCCCCGTGTGTTGGATCTTCGTGCCTATCCTGGTGATTATTCGCTGAAGGAAGTTGTTTAGTGCATTTGCAACACTCTGGACCAGACACAGTACACATTAGGGAAAACACCCATGAAAAGGTGTATCTCGTTCCTCATGTACACCATACAAACCCTCTGTAAGGAGTGTCAATTCACACTGTACTTGTTGGTGAATGTGACAACTTACTTTTACATTAGTCATGCCAGCCCAATCATTCACATGAGTAAGGCAGCAGACAGGCATTCAGATCATTCAGTCCCTTTTCTGTGTTAGCTGTCAGGATAGACCTCAGCAGCTGCCTCCTCACATGGATGATGTCATTAAAGGTACCATGACTGGAGACCAGCAGGGGGCACAGGCAAGATGGAAGCCTGAAGGCCATTCTCCTCATGAACCCACAAGCAATGGCGGTCTAACGTCACTCTGCCCAGCCCGCAAGCAGTTTCCAGCTGCTGTGTAGCTGAAACAAAGGATCAGCTATCACCCGGTCCAGGTTTGACAAAAATTGATGCCGGACAAGCTGAGAATCAGCCCAGGCGAGCAGCGCTCCAGAGGCCCGGCGGCTGAGGCGCAAGGAGCCTTTGAGCCAAAGCGGCCCAGCAAAACAGAAGGAAGGGAGGGAAGTGATCGCCCTACGGCCCCCCCACAGCTACTGCAAGCTGCACAGTGAGCACCATCTCTCACCCGCTTCCAAGACCTAGGATAAGTTGCCAGTCAGCGAGTTCGAGGGAGATCGCTGTGAGACGCGGACGTCGGCCCCTCCGACGCCATCTAGGATGACGGGGTTCTGCTTAGCGGAAAGCCAAAAAGCAATACCAACGATGCAGCGCTGCGGATACCAGGCACAATCCAACCCGATAAGGAGTGGAACTGTGGGGGGCTGCATAACTCAAAGATAGCTGAGTTCAGAGCGCTACTCCATTTTATCAACCCCCCCATCCCTCAAAAGCCTAGGCACACCTGCCGTGCAATCTAGCAGGGGTGCACAACCACAGAGCAGACTGAACCACACAGCGTGATCCGGTACCCAGCAGGAAGGGGAAAAACAGCCCACACAATCCGCAGACCCATATAAGCCCCCCTGGACCTGGGAAAAGTTATAACAAAGGACTCACAACAGAGGCACAGCCTGAACCTTACCGTGAGAGCAGCCGCCAAGGCATCGCAGCAGGCCCAAAGTGAGACGGCCTCAAGCACTCCACCCATCTCAATCACAGACACTAGATCTGCGCAGTGAGATCAGAAAGTCGCGGTCAACAGCAAGACAACGCCGCAAAGCACAAACATAGGATTCTAATGACACAGCAGCCACGAGGCCCGGTCCCTTGTGCTTAATGCACCTTGACAGGGGAAAGACCCAGCAAGAGAGGCCACAAAACATCAACTGACCCTAAAGGCACTAAAACCCCCCTCGCACAAGGGGAGAATTAATGGTCAGAAGCAGGCAGTCCAAGCCTCACCTCTAAAAGGGGAAAAAAAAAGAAAAGGAACAAAGTGCATGCAGGGACCCGCCAGACAGGGGCCCAAAAGCACACACAAGCCCCCCTTGGGCAGCCCCCTTTAACGATAGGGCAAAATCAACAAAATAGAAACACAAACACTATAGGGGCTTGCCCAACCACTGATAGGGATTGGTGACAAGAAGGCAACAACTGAAGCTAGCTACTAACAAACAGCTAGGCTTCCACAGGGTCCACAATCCCCGATTGAGGTCAGCTGCAGCAGCAAACAGCGCGGCCTGGTTACATTGGTAAGTGGACAGAGCCAGGCCGAGACACATTACCTTCCCGAACTCAAGCCAAGAAAGTACGGAAAACAGGCTCGGACTGCACATTAAAATCTCCCATTATACTCCCTTCTCCCCTGCAAGAATTAAATTGCCGCTGCAAACTACGAGAGCCCCAGCCTGCCCTCAGCGCTTGTAACCCCACCCAAAACGAGAAGCTGGCAGTCAAAGGATCCAAGCCCTCTATCAAATCCACAGCTTGTCTGGTGCGCATGAGGGGGCACTCAATCCGAACACAGCCCAGAAGCTCCAAAGGTTCAGGAGAGAAAGCGGCGACATGGCAACCTCTCAGTCACCTGAAGCCTCTCTCATCCCAGGAGGTGACCACGAAGCTTCCAACAAAGCAGATGTGAGACTATTACTTGGAGAAATCCAGACCCTAAGTAATAACATGACCGCAACAGTTAATTCACTACAAGAATGGGTAAACAAAGTGCAAGATAAAGTCGAAGCGCTGGAGAACTACCAGCAATCTACAGACATTATGGAGATGAAAATACAAGGTTGGCTACAAGATCTGGAGCAAAGAAATTTCGACCTCGCAGCAAAGCAGGGAAAGAAGATCAAACATCCGTATTCAGGGATTGAAGGAGGCCCCAGATAAGCTGATGTTAGAAAGAAAAGTGAAAGCCTCGGTGAACTCTCTCTTTGCCACACCCCTAATTCCTGAACTGGAGTTTGACAGAGTCCACCGGGCAGGCAGCCCGCCAGGCACACCAAAATCGGTACTTGCAAAACGCCACCACTACAGGCAAAAAAGCTGAAATTATACGACTGGCAAGAGAACGAGAGACCATAGAGTTTGAGGACTCAAAAGTAAAGATCTACCAAGATCTGTCTGCCACCACCCTCACCCAAAGAAGAGCATGCTTCCCCTTAACCACCTGGCAGTGTGAACGTGGCTCAAGATACAGGTGGGGCCACCCTTTCTCGCTGTCCTTTGATTATGCAGAAGAGGAATACGGAGTAGTCTCCGCGGAGGAAGCAATGCAGGTGCTGACAGGATTGAGAGAGAGAAACAGTACAGTAGAAGGGGAGTAAATGCCCTCTTCATCATAGCCCACACGGAAGCTGCTAGGACCAGAATCAAGGTGAGGGCGATCAAAGGGGTTGAGAAAATACAAAATGTTGAACCCTTTTAAGGATGAATAAGCAGACTCAAAGAACATACTGAACAAATAGTGTCCCGAAGAGCAGACATGAGAAAAAAAAGAAAACTGAACATCTGTTATGTTGAGCAAACCTTGTAAAAAAACGCTCAAGAAAGATCTCCACTCAGTGTTCTTCCCTACTCTGAACTCAACGGACATGATCTGCCGAGCTGGGCAGTTACTTGAGTTGTCAAGAAACATACCAACCTTTATAATGGTCAAGAAGTTAGAAAGTTGAAATGTTTGGGTTCACAAGGAGACACCCTTAGTGTGGCCCTATGCTTTTCACCAGGTCGTCTCCGCAGTCAAAGACTCTCTTACTTATTCCTTTTCTTACCTATACTTTATTACTCAGAGATGGGAAAGGGGGAGGGGGAATCTCGAGACCTAAGGAGCTACATTTTTGCAGATGATCTGGGGCCAGAGGAAGATATTCCTCTTTCAAGCTTGGTGACCCGCAAACGAGCTGGACTTTTAATGTTTAAATGCTTGAATACACATCACACAGTGACAGTAATACACAGAAGATACACAGACACATGGAGGCTGAGAACAAGGCAATGCACTCACTCCAAAAAACCGCACCCAGCGATTGTGCTACACCGCTACAATGAAGGCTGATGCCGTACTGGTTAGGTCTCTGAATGTCAAAGGTCTCAACTCGCCACAGAAAAGATCAATGCTGTCAAGGTTGTTTCAACAAACTAAGCTAGACATACTGTTCATGCAGGAAACCAAGTATAAGCATAAGGAGGAATTCCTGCTACGGGGAAAACAAGTGGGAGGAGCGCTATGGGCCTCAGGACCAGACAAGAAAGGGGAAGAGGACATTATATATCGTAATTCACTAGAGCTCTCTATGTCACAACCACATAGGGATCCGCACGGAAGATATTTAGTCATGCACGTCACCATCAGAACAAAACAAGTCACACTGTGCTCAGTATATGCCCCCAACACCCAACTGAGTTTCTGTAGGGACCTCCTCGCATTGTTAGATAAGGAAATGGCAGGCGCCCTGATCTGTGGAGGTGATTTTAACCTGATCATGGACCCAGCCCTAGAATGGAAATCCTATAGGGAAGGTGCAGACCCCCGAGGGACACGGGAGCCTTACAGACCCTAGTGAACAAACACTTTCTGATAGATGCTTGGAGAACCCGCCACCCCCTGCTAAAATCTTACACTTTTTTTTCGCCCCCGCACAACACCTTTACCCGCATAGACCACTTTCTCCTGGAAGGAGACCTAGAGCACTGCCTGAGGAGCACCAAAATAGATCCAGTGGGGTGGCCAGACCATGATATGATAACAATAGGCTTAGACCTGGGCCCTAACAAACAAATAGACAGATGCTGACTATGTAATGACATGCTCCCTAGAGATGTGCCCTTTAGAGAATCCCTGGACTCAGAGATAAGAGAGTTCTTCGAAAGAAATGACACTGGGGATACCCCTCGCTGTACTGTATGGGAAGCTGCTAAGGCAACGATAAGAGGTCTCATAATAAACCAGGGTGCCTCAGTTAAAAGGATCCGACAGCTTAGAGAATCCCAACTGAAGAAACTGATTAGTAAAAAGAGGCCACACTAGAATCTAATGCAGCGGAAGAGAAGGAAACATTAACGGAAACAAGAGAGCTGAGACAGGAACTGAAGTAACTCTGGCAGGGGAAAGCACTAGCCCACCTTAGATTAATTAAGCAAAAGTATTATGAGAAAGGCGATAAAGCCGACATGCTCCTGGCCTCCAGGCTAAGAAAGCAAAGAGTGGACCGAGCTGTCAACAAAATTAACTCCCAGTTGGAGCCACCCTGGCTGACCCGAAAGATATAACAGCCCGCTTTGCCCAATTCTATGAGCAGCTATACACTTCGATTGTCATCCAACCCCTGAGAGCAAGGCTAACTTGATGTCAAAAATGTCCTTTCCCCAAATACAACCCGCAGACAGCAAAAAGCTTAATGCCCCAATAACAAGAGAGGAAATAGACCACGACATCTCTAACCTGAGGACAGACTCTGCTCCAGGAGCAGACGGCTCTACTCCGGCTTTCTATAAAAGACTAAAAGGCGCCCTAACCCCATTCCTGACTCTACTATTTAACAACATCATGTCGACAGGCCAAGCCCTACCCTCGTTTACTGAGGCAAGAATAATAGTAATTCCAAAAGAAGGGAAGAACAAGCAGGAGTGTGGCTCATACAGGCTCATTTTGTTACTTAACATGGTTGCCAGGATATATGGCAATATCCTGACCAAACGGCTAAGCAAGGTCCTCTCGCTCCTAATCTACAGAAACCAAGTAGGGTATGTGGAAGGCAGACAAGGCTCTGATAATGTTTGTAAAACGCTCGACTTGATGGCGGCGGTTAACCCGCATGATATTGACCCCACCTTCTTCTCGGTTGTTGAAGAGAAAGCATTCGACCGAGTGGAGTGGAGCTTTATGAACCAAATCCTTGAAAAGGTGGGCCTTGGGCCGAGCTGGATACAAGGGGCACAGGCACTTTATAAAAATACAAATACAAGAGTAGTCGTCAATGGCATAGCATCCCCGCCATTTAAATTTACCAGAGGAACTAGGCAGGGCTGCCCCCTTTCACTGCTAGTCTTTGTTCTGGTTATGGAACCCCTGGCCCAGATGATCTGGAATGACAATTCCATAATTGGCCTTCAGAAATTTGGCAGAGAATACAAGCTGGCCATCTATGCGGACGTTGTCCTGGCTTAATTAACCCACCTCTCCCAGTCCATACCAGCACTCCTGACCAGACTGGATGAATATGGCGCACTGTCAGTGTTCCATATCAACCGGAATAAGACAGTAGCCCTACACCTTACAAATAGTGAAGTACATCCGGACACTAACCCAGAGCGCTGGGGCCTAAAAGTAACAGAAAATGGTTTTAACTATCTGAGAATAACCATTACAAAGCAGTTAGAAGATCTGTATCTAGCGAATTATAAACCGCTGTGGACGAACATTCAACGCGACACAGAGAACTGAGCCAGGCTGGGCCTGTCCTGGGCGGGCAGCTTTATGGCAATAAAGATGAATGTCTTGCTGCGTCTTCTTTTTTTATTCCAATCCCTTCCAATTATTTTGCCAGATACTTTCCTGGTAGAAGTCAAAAAAACACTACTTGATTTTTATATGAAAGGAAAAAACAGTGCATAGCATATACCACATTAATACTTCCTAAAGAGAAGGGCGGCCTGGCTTACCCCGATTTTCAAGATGTGGAGAGAGGGAAACGTCCTGACCAGAGAGGAGTTAGAGGAAGCACAGCAGGGTCTAAAAATCAAGCTGCTCCCCTATCTGCAATTGAAAGGGGTCCTCACTGATTCAAGATGGAAAACACAGCTGCAATGCCCCCTCACTCCCTTCGAAACCATATTGAACACACAGTCAGAGTCCAAAGGCCTGATCACAAAAATGTACAGAGCACTTCTGGAGAGGGGCATCCTACCGTTACCCACACCCAAACTCAGTGGGAGGCAACACTGGGATGGAAGAACAATCAGGAAGGGTGGGAGGCAATATACAGAGCAGTCTGGAAATATTCGATAGCTGTCCAATACAAAATGCATAACTGCAGGATTCTTACCCAATGGCACTTCACAGCTCACCGATTAGCCAAAATGTACGCCGGCACCAGCCTCTATTGCTGGAGAGGGTGCACACAAATTAGCACATACTGGCATCAGTGGTGGGATTGCCCTAAAGCACAGACCTATTGGAAGGAGATCCTAGGCTGGATCCTTGAAATAGAAGGAATCAATAGAGAACTCACCCCGCTCCTAGTGTTTGGCGTAGAAAAAATAGAAGAGCACTATCAGGTCCTTCCCCACATGCTCAGAAATCTGCTACTAGCAGCACGTGTCTGTATCATGGTTAAGTGGAAGGGAGCCTTCCTACCCACTAAGGAAGACTGGCTGCTCAAAGCTTAAGACATTTATGGAATGGAAAGCCTTAATGCCGCCCTTAAGGAAACACACACACATATCGACATGCAATGGCTCCCCTTCTTATAGTACTGGGAAGCAAACTGTGCCCACGCAAACAAACACACATAGCAAAAGACCCTGCTTTGAGTTGAGCCAATGTGAGCCCTAAGCTGGAAAATACTGCCTATGTACACAATCTTGCGTTTGAGTGAAGCTGCTTGTGACAAGTAGGAGAACACGCCAGTCTGTAACCTACCAACAGCCTATTACTAGGATCACAATAAGGCCTAGCTCCAACTTGAACTTCAAGTATCTCGAGAAGGAGAGGGTGGAGGAAGGGGGAAGGGAAAACGTGGTGGGCTCTATTTCTATCTCACTTACTTCCTTTACCATCTATTTCTTACTCTTTCCTTTTTTCTGGCATAACATAAAATGTTAAATTTGTTTTGATCCATGTTCTGGTTCCACCAGTGCCTCCCCTGATAAGGAGATGTATGTTGTACTGTGAGTTGAAACTATGGATCTTATAAAAAATAAAAAATAAAAGAAAGAAAAAAGGTACCATGACTGCCAGTTGCTTATCCACATTTAGAACTGTGCTGCTGTAGTCTTGACCTTCCACATACTGGTACACTGAAAGCCTCAACATCTGTGATCATGGCAGCAGTAGTCCAGGAGCGGCTTCGAAGGTTTCTTGCACCACATCCATGCATGGCAGGTCACTTAAGTATGCGCCATACACAGAGAACTGGTGACCAGTGCCAAGGCCAAATGATGCCTGTACACCATAGGCAAGAAGAGTGGTGAAGGCAGATTCCTCTTTGGGCAATGATGCATTGCATGAGTCCTTGTCCACAGCACACACAGACTGTGCTCAATGGAGGATTCAACGCCATTGTATGTGTCATTGTGTTGCTGCTGTTTTGGATTCACATGCTCATCAATTGGCAACAGCACAAAGGACTGCATATGTTGCCTAAGAGGCAGTTGTCACTTATTTACTAATCATCCCCGCTCCCTCAGTCACAGTAACTTCAACTGAACTCTACAATCTGGGACATTCTTGTAATTGTCAAGTAATCAAGAATCAAACCCAGGTGGCTCATCAAGTACTGGCCCATCATCAATTTGCCATTCCTAGGTTTCCTCCTTGAAGATGCATAAGCCATGCACGTGTTCCAAAAGATGTACATTACTCAGAGCCTGACACTGTACTGTAAATGCTACATTAAGTAATGTTGTTTGGTCTGTTTGTGATGTTATTGGCTTCCACCTCATAATGCAGTGTGTTGGTTTGACTAACAATTGGTGGTCCCTCTTTCAGGTGTAATGTCTGTTTCATTGGTGGTCCCTCTTTCAGGTGTAATGCCTGTTTCATCGGTGGTCCCTCTTTCAGGTGTAATGTCTGTTTCATCGGTGGTCCCTCTTTCAGGTGTAATGTCTGTTTCATTGGTGGTCCCTCTTTCAGGTGTAATGCCTGTTTCATTGGTGGTCCCTCTTTCAGGTGTAATGTCTGTTTCATTGGTGGTCCCTCTTTCAGGTGCAAAGTCTGTTTCATTGGTGGTCCCTCTTTCAGGTGTAATGTCTGTTTCATTGGTGGTCCCTCTTTCAGGTGCAATGTCTGTTTCATTGGTGGTCCCTCTTTCAGGTGTAATGTCTGTTTCATTGGTGGTCCCTCTTTCAGGTGTAATGCCTGTTTCATTGGTGAGCAATTGCATGTAGAGCCACTCACAGTTGCCATTTGCCTGGGAGGTCAGGGCGTTCTGTATCATTGCATCGCTCATTCACTGCAATCTCTTGTTTAGGGCCTCCCATTGCGGCGCAATGTGGTCCAAGGTGGCTCTGCTGTGGCGCACTGTTGTGCTGGCCTGGGGGAGTATCGTAGGCATTTACGGCACTATGGCTTTTCCTTTGCAAGGTTGGGCTTTGCTCTGTGTTTATTTTGTATATCACCTCCCCGCACACTCATTACTTCCCCTAAAATTATTTCACATAGGCCAAAACTTCCCAGGTCATTAATTGCTACCTATATCTGAAACAGTGCTTGGCACTGCATAGTGTTCGTGTTTCTTCTTTGCAGTTGTATGCTTTTAGGGTCATCCTGACACTGCAAATGGGAATGTGTGTATGAGGCAATCGCGGCACACAAATGCCCATGTAATGCAAGTCTCTTCTACATCCTTCTATCTGCCTTCTTCAGGGCTCTCATTTCTTTCTGTGATTATTTAGCATGGCATTTTCCACATGCAGCCTCTTCGCATATCCTTCTGTGTGTCGTATGTATGTCTCTCCCTTATCCTTTTCCGTGTATATTTAGTATGGGATCTCCCACATGGAGTCTCTTCTCTCATCCTTATGTCTGTCATCTGTTTACCTTTCTTATCTCTTTCCGTGTATATTTAGTATGGGATCTTCCACATGGAGTCTCTTCCCACATCCTTTTGTCTGTCATCTGTCTCTTATCCCTTTCTGTGTATATTTAGTATGTGATCTTCCACATGGAGGCTCTTCGCACACCCTTCTGCCAGTCGTTTGTACGTCTGCCTCTTATCCCTTTTTGTATATATTTAGTTTGCTATTTTCCACGTGCAGTTTGTTCGCAGAGCCTTCTGTCTGTGATCTGTATGTCTCTCTTGTATCTCTTTCTATGTATATTTAGTAGGGGATCTCCCACTTGCAGTCTCTTTGCACATGCTTTTGTCTGTCATCTGTATATCTCTCTTTTCTCTTTCTGTGTATATTAAGTATGGCGTTTTCCACATGCAGGCTCTTTGCACATCCGTCTGCCTGTCGTCAGTACGTGTGCCTCTTATAACTTTCTATGTATATTAGGTATTTCGTTTTCAACATATACTCACTTGGCACTTTATTCTGTCTCTCATTGGTATATCTTTCTCTTCTCTCTTTCTGTGTATATTTATTATGGGATCTTCCACATGCAGTCTCTTCGCACAGTCTTCTGTCTATCATCTGTTGATCTCTCTCTTCTCTCTTTTTCTGTATATTTAGTATGGGATCTTCTACATGCAGTCTCTTTGCACAGCCTTCTATCTGTCATCTGCGTGTCTCCCTTTGATGTCTTTCTGTGCATCTTTAGTCATGCATAACCCACATGCAGTCTCTTTGCACAGCCTTCTATCTGTCATCTGCGTGTCTCCCTTTGATGTCTTTCTGTGCATCTTTAGTCATGCATCCCCCACATGCAGTCTCTTTGCAGAGCCTTCTATCTGTCATCTGGATGTCTCTCTTTGATGTCTTTCTGTGCATCTTCAGTAATGCATCCTCCACATGCAGTCTCTTTGCACAGCCTTCTGTCATCTGCGTGTCTCTCTTTGATGTCTTTCTGTGCATCTTCAGTAATGCATCCTCCACATGCAGTCTCTTTGCACAGCCTTCTATCTGTCACTTGCGTGTCTCTCTTTGATGTCTTTCTGTGCATCTTCAGTAATGCATCCTCCACATGCAGTCTCTTTGCACAGCCTTCTATCTGTCATCTGCGTGTCTCCCTTTGATGTCTTTCTGTGCATCTTTAGTCATGCATAACCCACATGCAGTCTCTTTGCACAGCCTTCTATCTGTCATCTGCGTGTCAATCTTTGATGTCTTTCTGTGCATCTTTAGTCATGCATCCCCCACATGCAGTCTCTTTGCACAGCCTTCTATCTGTCATCTGCGTGTCTCTCTTTGATGTCTTTCTGTGCATCTTCAGTAATGCATCCTCCACATGCAGTCTCTTTGCACAGCCTCCTATCTGTCACTTGCGTGTCTCTCTTCGATGTCTTTCTGTGCATCTTCAGTAATGCATCCTCCACATGCAGTCTCTTTGCACATCCTTCTATCTGTCATCTGCGTGTCTCTCTTCGATGTCTTTCTGTGCATCTTCAGTAATGCATCCTCCACATGCAGTCTCTTTGCACAGACTTCTATCTGTCATCTGCGTGTCTCTCTTCGATGTCTTTCCGTGCATCTTCAGTAATGCATCCTCCACATGCAGTCTCTTTGCACAGACTTCTATCTGTCATCTGCGTGTCTCTCTTTGATGTCTTTCTGTGCATCTTCAGTAATGCATCCTCCACATGCAGTCTCTTTGCACAGACTTCTATCTGTCATCTGCGTGTCTCTCTTTGATGTCTTTCTGTGCATCTTCAGTAATGCATCCTCCACATGCAGTCTCTTTGCACAGCCTTCTATCTGTCACTTGCGTGTCTCTCTTTGTTGTCTTTCTGTGCATCTTCAGTAATGCATCCTCCACATGCAGTCTCTTTGCACAGCCTTCTATCTGTCATCCGCGTGTCTCTCTTTGATGTCTTTCTGTGCATCTTTAGTAATGCATCCTCCACATTCAGCCTCTTTGCACAGCCTTCTATCTGTCATCCGCGTGTCTCTCTTTGATGTCTTTCTGTGCATCTTCAGTAATGCATCCTCCACATGCAGCCTCTTTGCACAGTCTTCTATCTGTCATCCGCGTGTCTCTCTTTGATGTCTTTCTGTGCATCTTCAGTAATGCATCCTCCACATGCAGTCTCTTTGCACAGCCTTCTATCTGTCATCTGCGTGTCTCTCTTTGATGTCTTTCTGTGCATCTTCAGTAATGCATCCTCCACATGCAGTCTCTTTGCACAGCCTTCTATCTGTCACTTGCGTGTCTCTCTTTGATGTCTTTCTGTGCATCTTCAGTAATGCATCCTCCACATGCAGTCTCTTTGCACAGCCTTCTGTCATCTGCGTGTCTCTCTTTGATGTCTTTCTGTGCATCTTTAGTAATGCATCCTCCACATGCAGCCTCTTTGCACAGCCTTCTATCTGTCATCTGCGTGTCTCTCTTTGATCTCTTTCTGTGCATCGTCACTAATGCATCCTCCACATGCAGTCTCTTTGCACAGCCTTCTATCTGTCATCTGCGTGTCTCTCTTTGATCTCTTTCTGTGCATCTTCAGTAATGCATCCTCCACATGCAGTCTCTTTGCACAGCCTTCTATCTGTCATCTGCGTGTCTCTCTTTGATCTCTTTCTGTGCATCTTCAGTAATGCATCCTCCACATGCAGTCTCTTTGCACAGACTTCTATCTGTCATCTGCGTGTCTCTCTTTGATCTCTTTCTGTGCATCTTCAGTAATGCATCCTCCACATGCAGTCTCTTTGCACAGCCTTTTATCTGTCATCTGCGTGTCTCTCTTTGATCTCTTTCTGTGCATCTTCAGTAATGCATCCTCCACATGCAGTCTCTTTGCACAGCCTTCTATCTGTCATCTGCTTGTCTCTCTTTGATCTCTTTCTGTGCATCTTCAGTAATGCATCCTCCACATGCAGTCTCTTTGCACAGCCTTCTATCTGTCATCTGCGTGTCTCTCTTTGATCTCTTTCTGTGCATCTTCAGTAATGCATCCTCCACATGCAGTCTCTTTGCACAGCCTTCTATCTGTCATCTGCGTGTCTCTCTTTGATCTCTTTCTGTGCATCTTCAGTAATGCATCCTCCACATGCAGTCTCTTTGCACAGCCTTCTATCTGTCATCTGCGTGTCTCTCTTTGATCTCTTTCTGTGCATCTTCAGTAATGCATCCTCCACATGCAGTCTCTTTGCACAGCCTTCTATCTGTCATCTGCGTGTCTCTCTTTGATCTCTTTCTGTGCATCTTCAGTAATGCATCCTCCACATGCAGTCTCTTTGCACAGCCTTCTATCTGTCATCTGCGTGTCTCTCTTTGATGTCTTTCTGTGCATCTTCAGTAATGCATCCTCCACATGCAGTCTCTTTGCACAGCCTCCTATCTGTCACTTGCGTGTCTCTCTTCGATGTCTTTCTGTGCATCTTCAGTAATGCATCCTCCACATGCAGTCTCTTTGCACATCCTTCTATCTGTCATCTGCGTGTCTCTCTTCGATGTCTTTCTGTGCATCTTCAGTAATGCATCCTCCACATGCAGTCTCTTTGCACAGACTTCTATCTGTCATCTGCGTGTCTCTCTTTGATGTCTTTCTGTGCATCTTCAGTAATGCATCCTCCACATGCAGTCTCTTTGCACAGACTTCTATCTGTCATCTGCGTGTCTCTCTTTGATGTCTTTCTGTGCATCTTCAGTAATGCATCCTCCACATGCAGTCTCTTTGCACAGCCTTCTATCTGTCATCCGCGTGTCTCTCTTTGATGTCTTTCTGTGCATCTTTAGTAATGCATCCTCCACATGCAGCCTCTTTGCACAGCCTTCTATCTGTCATCCGCGTGTCTCTCTTTGATGTCTTTCTGTGCATCTTCATTAATGCATCCTCCACATGCAGCCTCTTTGCACAGTCTTCTATCTGTCATCCGCTTGTCTCTCTTTGATGTCTTTCTGTGCATCTTCAGTAATGCATCCTCCACATGCAGTCTCTTTGCACAGCCTTCTATCTGTCATCCGCGTGTCTCTCTTTGATGTCTTTCTGTGCATCTTCAGTAATGCATCCTCCACATGCAGTCTCTTTGCACAGCCTTCTATCTGTCATCCGCGTGTCTCTCTTTGATGTCTTTCTGTGCATCTTCAGTAATGCATCCTCCACATGCAGTCTCTTTGCACAGCCTTCTATCTGTCATCCGCGTGTCTCTCTTTGATCTCTTTGTGTGCATCTTCAGTAATGCATCCTCCACATGCAGTCTCTTTGCACAGCCTTCTATCTGTCATCCGCGTGTCTCTCTTTGATCTCTTTCTGTGCATCTTCAGTAATGCATCCTCCACATGCAGTCTCTTTGCACAGCCTCATATCTGTCACTTGCGTGTCTCTCTTTGATGTCTTTCTGTGCATCTTTAGTAATGCATCCTCCACATGCAGTCTCTTTGCACAGCCTTCTATCTGTCATCTGCGTGTCTCTCTTTGATGTCTTTCTGTGCATCTTCAGTAATGCATCCTCCACATGCAGTCTCTTTGCACAGCCTTCTATCTGTCATCTTCGTGTCTCTCTTTGATGTCTTTCTGTGCATCTTCAGTAATGCATCCTCCACATGCAGTCTCTTTGCACAGACTTCTATCTGTCATCTGCGTGTCTCTCTTTGATGTCTTTCTGTGCATCTTCACTAATGCATCCTCCACATGCAGTCTCTTTGCACAGACTTCTATCTGTCATCTGCGTGTCTCTCTTTGATGTCTTTCTGTGCATCTTCAGTAATGCATCCTCCACATGCAGTCTCTTTGCACAGCCTTCTATCTGTCACTTGAATGTCTCTCTTTGATGTGAAGTGGGAGAATGGAAGACCAGGCTCCCGTCCTTCACCTCTCGCGCTTGGCCTAGAGGGTCACGGCCCAGACACCCGCCGCGAGAAGAGTTTGTCCATTTACCGGACGACCAGGTACCCTGGTACAGGAACATACGGATGTGTCCATCTGCCTGCCCAGTAGCCCGCACTGGCCATGCCGACACCTGTGGCTCGGATCAGCTAGACTAAAATCCACACGTCGTTAGAGATGCCATGACGACCTAGACAACGGGAAGCACATCTGTACAAATATACACACTGAACATTTCCACACCAATCTACACGAAGAACATACTCAGTGCTCTGACGTAGGCGACAGGCACATTCACGGACGTGCATCTTTATTATTTTTACATAGGCTTTCAGAATGCAGAAACGCAAGACGCATCATGAACTCATCTATAACGCTTGCTCACGCTTCTCTTGAAACCCGTTACCACCATGAGAGGTATAATGGAAACACGATACTGGTCATGGAAATATATGCCATTATAACCTAAAAGCACCTATGCACCAAACGGACTACTTAAGCACCAGGCCCGAGTAGGCCTCAAACAAGAGCTCCCGTGGACATTAACAAAGCAAGAGTCAGGTTGCTGATCCTGCAGAAAGAACTCGGTGGAGCAACCAGCCAAGGTCGCAATGTTGCAAACCCACATCCAAGAACAAATCATCAAAGGCACGATGTTGCAACCTCGCACTCCGCGCCCCAACGATAAAGTCACGCCGGCAAATTAAACCAGACGCGCAGTAGGAAAAACAATATTAATTGTGCAGAATTCTGCCTCTTTCACGGTCCCTCCCCACGTGACCAAGCCGAACCTGACGAGATGCCAAAACCCAGGAGAGAAAAGGCGTCTGGGTCCCTCACTACGAGACACAGGCCGATACACTTGAAAGGCTCAATGGACATCTGCTACAGTGGGAGCGGTCAGCCTTCCACCTATGAATAAATCCTCACATTGTCTGCACGTACCCATATTGAAACATTGTTGCAGTCACAGGTACACCGAGAGCTGGGAACAACGGTGGTCCCAGGCTGGGAAGCTCACGGATGCACCAATCAGAACATGGGGCTCTTATCTCAGACGTCAGTAATATTAGCCAATCCTCAGGAGTCTTCATGTAACAATTCTTATGTATCTAATTGTAGGGACAACCCAGATATACCACCTGACTACACCTTGTCCACTAATATCATTCTCTATATGTGTACTATACTAACCCTACCACTCGAGCAACCAATTAAGAGTGGCGATAGGTTTTTTGTTAACTTTCTGAAGTGACGCAAGTAGCGCGTCATAATGCAGTAAAAAGGGCCTGCGAGCCCCACGATTGTGTGTGTGTCAGGACGAACGCGTACGCTCCTTGACCCATCCCTGCCGTTTTGTCTAAATAAACAGCAGAGTCACCTTGCTCCTTGTGTGTGTCTCATACTCTATCTCATCTGGGATATACGGGAGGAGTTGGGGCCTCCCTGCCCGGAGGTCTGCGGACGGCCCGGCCGACCCCGGCAGAATTTCCCCCCGACAAGTTGGAGGCACTGCTGAGATCTGTTTAAGATCGACTTTTATTTTTAGTTTTTCCAGGCACTCCCGTTGCGAGGAGGCCCGGCGGCGCGGCCCCCTCTGCCGTTGCCCCCTTCTGAGGACTACAGGACCATCGCGGAGCTGCGAGAAGACCGGACAGCGCAATCCGGATATTGGCCCTCGGGAGCCGGTTGAGAAGTATCCCGCCCGCGGTCGGCGAGTGTCCAGACGTGGTCCAGACGAGGGGAGGTGGCGAGCCGCTTGGAGGGGTGCACGCAGTCGAGCAGCCCTGCATCGAGAGAACTTGGTGAGCATGACATGCACAACAAGCAATGTGAAATTGTGAGGGAGGGGGAGGAAGTAAATAAGGAAGGAGGGAGGTATTGTACAGATGTGCGGCGAAGGTTTAATTGAGTGTTGCCAATGGAATGAATGGTAGCGAAACGAGTGCGAGAACAGTCGGCTAACGTTACGCGAAAGAGGGGGGCGGGGCACGAAAACATCACGTGCAGCCGCTCATAAGACACTGATGGCCTAAATTGCGACTACGTGTGAGGGTGGGTGTGTGTGGTTTCCTACTATTTGACATTTATTGATCAATGAGTAGATGAGGTTCCCTATTGTTCGAGCAAGAAACTCGATAGGTAGATGACGTTTCCCTGTGGGCGGTAGCTAGTTACATAGTTGCCCAAAACGGAAGATAATTGGCTGGTTAAGCCCTCCTGTTGAGGGGCGCATCACACGCGAGGCGACGCAGCGTGCGCAGTCCGGTTATATTATTGATGAGATTACCTTGTTCCAGGAGAGACAGGAAGACAGCTGTAGGGTTAGCGGGGTAGATTGCAAGTGTATTTTGAACTTAAAGAACATAACAAGAATATACCAGTAGCTCGAAGAAATCGGTGACGTCACCAGTAGGGATTTAATAAGATATCGCGAGCACAAGAAACTTTGGGTTGAGAGTGGTGGGGAAGAGAAAAATGATAAAGGAGCGGATACGGAGATAAACGATAAACGAGTGGATCGAAAGAGGAGAAGGGGAAAGGGGCGTGGCTGCGCACAGAGAACGCCGGCCACGGCAAGTGTAAAAGGGGGAGGAGAACGGAGAAACAGGACGACTGTATAAGATCGTCGTAAGGGGTACGCAGCCGCAGGGGGCTGCGTGCGCTTCGGCCGCAGGGGGCCGTAGGGGAAGGAATATAATATAACATCATATTTATTATTATTGCATAATCTGTCAAAGGATTGTCGTAAGTCCCCACACTTGCGGGGCAAGGTAAGCAATACAAGGTTGTATATTGTAAACTGCTGGTAAAGAGAAGGGTAACAAGGGGAGGGCCACTATGTCATACGGGAGAGGGTCGGGAGGGTGGGGGAACACCCTCACTACCCCATTACAACACATATGCACCACACTGCCGCCACATAGGGAGAAATTAATTAAGTACAGCATAGAGTGGACCCAGGGGACGGACAACAAAATGTTAACACCATGGCCGCCTAATGGTAGTTTCGATCCATATGCCCAACATTCACTACTAAACCATCTGCACAATACATACAAGGGGAAGAAGTTGGCAAACCATGTGGAGGTGTTTAACTTATGGAGGATGTTCCAGGGGTCCCGACCAGGACCAAATGGAATGTTCACTATGGGGGAAACACCGGAAGAAAAGGAGATTAAGAAAGAAGGAACGGATGGGGAAAAGGGGTGCGAAAGCACAAAGAATACGGGGAACGGAGGACAGGGAGGAGAAAAGATTGATAAATCAAACGACATAAAAAAGGAACCGAACAATGAGACACCCATAACACCGGGAGTGAAAACAGAGGGAGGAGGGTTGTACCCTTTAAGAGAATTAGGAGAAATAGAAGGACAGTTCAGGGCGGCTGAAGGATACTCGAACCCGGCATACAGCCCTCCACCATATGTGGCTCATAGGAAGATATAAATGGGGGAAGGGAGGATTGGAGAAGAGCGGACTGTAGAGATAGGAAACGATGAGTGGGTAGCTGCACAGATATTATTGAAATTACGAGGCTCACTAACTGGAGAAGAAAGGGAGGCGGTAAGGAGAACAAACGAGGATAGTGCGAGAGAGAGTGAAATGAGGGGAGAGGAGCTACTATGGCAGAAGGAAGAGATTTTGGAGGAAAGATTAGCAAAACTAAGGGATGAGCAGAATGAATTGATCAAACAACTTGAGAGGGAGGAAAGAGAGAGAGTGAGGAAAAGGAAAGAAGGTAAGAACGAATTGGAAAAATTAAGGGAACGAAATGAGGAGCAAAAGAGAGAAGCTGAAAGGGTAAAAGCAGCAGCAGATAGGGTATCAAGAGTAGTGCTGAGGGAGAAGAAGAAGGAAGAAGAAGAAAAGGAAAAGGAAATGGAAATATGGAGGAGGAGGGTACTATCAGAGACAGCTAAGAAATATGAAGAGGGGAAGGTAATAGAGAGTATAGTAGAAAGAGAAAGGGTGAAATGGGAAAAGAAGAAAGAGGATGAAAGAATATTGGAACAGATGAGCAACGAAGTAATGGAGGAATTGAAAAGAAAAAGGGAGGAAAATAGTAGGGAAATGGAGGAGAGAAGTGAAGGGGGAAGAGAAGGGAGGAGTAGGGAGAGTGAAAGATGGGGAGATGTATATAAAAGTAGAGAGGTAGCAACAACATCAGCACTAGGGGGAACAGTTGGTAACAACGAAAGGGGAGAAAGAGACTTAATAGACTTAAAAACAGTAACAATAAAAGGAAAAAAGGCAGAGTGGGGGGTGCCATTTATGAATGACTTTTGCAGTGAGGAGGAAGAAGGAGTGGAGAAGGATGGAAGAAAGAGTGAAAGGGAAAGCTTAGATAAGCTATACCTCACTAGAACAAACACAGATTCGCCCTGGATGAGTAGAAGATGGGAGGAGCTGGAGAGAAGTAAGGAGGGAGTGAAAAGAATAGGGGAAACACAAACCCATGAAACCACGCCACCCACATCTCCATCACGCCCTCCCACGTCACACCATACATGTTCAACCACCGCACGCTCACTGCACAGAATAAAGCTCGCGCCCTTCATGAACGAACTTACACCTTATGCATGTCGGCTTAGGGACCTCCCTAGCCGCAGGCAAGACAGACAAATAAACATACCCATATTGAACACAGGAAATGACGAAAAAAGGGGAAAGGAAGAAGAGGGAGGTAGGAGCAGAGGTAGTAAGGAAGAATTTGAAGTAGTAAAGGAAACGGGGGAAGAGGAGGGGTGTGAAGAGTCAATATTATGGAGCGTAAAGGGTGACACAAGACAGAATTTAATGCCACTGTTGGAGAGAAGAGGGGTTAGACCACAGTATGTACCTTGGAAACATACGGATAAAGAAAATATAAAATGTAGGCTCCCATCACTAAGTGGAGGTGCGGGTAAGTGGATATATGAAATGGAAAAACACACCGCAGGACAGAAACTAGCAGTAGGAGATGTGAAGGGCCTGTTAATATCAATATTAGGGGATAGAGCGGATGACATTTGGAAAAGAGCGGGATTCCATGGGGTAACAATAACGAACACATCGCATGATGGGGCACCATTTGCAAACTGTAAGACATGCGCTATGGCAGGCACTGAGAGTGCAGTACCCAGACACATCAGACATAGGAGCCATTACTTCCCGTAAGATGGGTGAAAATGAGGACCCTGTTGATTATATCCAGGATATTCAAGAGAAGTGGCGCATGGAAACTAGAGAACAATGGGACAAAACACCAGCCATATTTTATCATATACTATTACAAGGGCTCCCAGAAGGGGTTCAGAAACAACTAAAGAAAGTGGTGGGGATGGAAGCAAAACCATGGGCAGAAATACAACTGACTATAGTACATCACTGCAGGACATGGCAAGGAAAAATGAAACAAAAGGAAGAGGACAGGAAAACAGAAGAGGCCAAACTAGTACAGAAAAAAATTACTAAATACACAATGGAAGGGGCACTAATAACTACGCCCACACCAGTGGCCCAAAGCCCAACGCAAGTAGTGGCTGCACAAGATCCCGCTCAAATAGCGCCTCCACAAGGTGTAATACAGCAAGTGCCGCCTCTGCAATTACACGCACCAAACATGGGAGGAGGGTACCCAATGCAAGGAACTGGGTATTATAGTTATAACAGAGGGAGAGGAGGGTTTATGAGGGGGAGAGGATACGGATATAATACCCAACAACAGGCTGGGGGACTTAGAAATTACTACCCCACAGGGCAACCCATATACCAGGACAACACAGGGAGCTTCCCATGGCAAAGCAGGGAACCACCCGTGTGTTGGAGCTGCGGACTATTAGGACACATGTCACGTACATGTAGGGTCAGGCCAAGAACACCAGCATGGAATGAACAAGCACAACCTAGGACCTCACAAGAACAGCAGGGCATACAACAACAGCAGATGTCACAAAAAGGGAGTGGCCCACAACAACAAACAACAAAACAGCCACAAACCTATTCACTGCCACAACAACAAGTAGCGTTAATACAACCACCACCCCAAACTCAACAAACGCAATTGGGTAGGGTGACGGTGTTGGGACACAACCCTTACACAGGGAATGGCCAATCATTGTACCCCCAATAGGTCAGCCCACAGATGGCCTTGGTGTGTCCCATCCTGTCAGTAACACCTAATAGTGCGGAGGAACCACGCATAGAGGTAACGATAGGTGACAAAAAATTATCATTCCTTGTTGACACCGGGGCAACCCGGTCTTGCATAAGGGAAGGTAAATTTAAGATGTCAGGCGAAGCCATGAACACCCAAGGATTTTCTGGGGCTAAGGGGTTGGTTCCATTTACTGATAACGTTCCCTTATCTATTGGAGATTATGATCTGTCAGTCCCACTTTTGTATTATAGTGCCTCACCAGTAAATATACTGGGGAGAGACATAATGAACAGGTTGAATATGACGATCTCCTTTACAGAGGATGGCATAATTTGCTCTACTCCAGGGATTAACATGCTCGCAGCACGACAGATTTTGCAAGCATACTGTGGACAGACAGCGATTAGGGCGGAGCCAGTAGATGGCGAGCTATTCCAGTATGGCACAGACATGGCATTTGCATGGATGCCAGGGATAGAAGGGAAAATATGGAGGAGGCCAGCAGCATATCTGTTCCGACCAGAAACACCAGTTAATGAACTGGAAGGGAAGGTGTTTGTAATGGACATTGAGAGCATTATTGCAACAGCTGATTATGTTGCTGTGCACGCCCAAGATAAAGAAGGGAGAGCATGGAGGGCGGTGATAGCACTAGCAGAAGGATGTAGGCTGACCCAGGTGTCAGATGAAGAGCTGTTCTCAGAAGAAAAGGAAGAAGATGAAATGGTGTTCATGATGAGTGTAGAAATATGGCTAAGAGTGGCTCACAAACAAGTAGCACAGAAAATTGCAATGGCACTTGAGGCACCCGCAGGCACCCCAGTCCCATTTTTTAAGGAGGATATGTCAAAGGTGCCCAAATCATTATGGACTATTAGCCCTTATGACGTGGGATGCATAAAAAGCATAGGGGGTGTAAGGATAAAATTGAAAAAAGGTGCCATACTACCAAGAGTGAAACAGTACCCATTGTCAAAAGAGGCAGATGAAGGCATATATGAAACCATAACGGCCCTTATAAACAATGGCATATTGGTCCCCTCAGAATCACCATGTAACACAGCTGTATACCCGGTGCGCAAGGCTAAAGGGGGGTCTTGGCGCTTCATACAGGACCTCAGACCCTTGAACAACATAGTAGAAGCAGAGTATCCAGTAACAGCAAACCCGGCCACAATATTGTGTGGCATTCCAGCAGAAGCATCACGATTTACAGTGATTGACCTTAAAAATGCTTTTTTCTCAATACCATTACACCCAGACTCACAAGATTTGACAAGCTTCACTTACCGAAATACAAAGTGGAAACATACCAGATTACCACAGGGGTATTGTGAATCACCCTCAATTTTCAATAGAGTTATACAGATGGATTTGGGTAACGTTGAGGTGGAAAGCACAGTGTTACAGTATGTGGATGACATAATAATTTGCAGTACAAACGAAAGTAAATGTAGAGAGGACTCCTTAAAAATGTTGACAATATTGGCTGAAAAGGGGTACAAGGTAGACATGGAAAAGATACAATACTGTCAGGAACAGGTACTTTACATTGGCCAACTGATATCCCAACATGGAAGAAGGATTGCACCACAAAGAGCACAGGCCATCTTAAGCACTCCCGTGCCACAGACTGTGAGAGAACTGCAGCAATTTCTGGGGCTGTGCAACTACTGTAGAGCATGGGTATTTGATTACAGCTCATACATAGGACCCCTGCTTGAGGGTTTGAAGGAAGCAAATAAAGGGGAGAAAAAGTTGGGGTGGACTATGGAAATGAGGGAGGCATTTGACGAATTGAAAGACGCGATATCAACTGCTCCAGTACTGGCATCCCCAGACTATGAGCGACGCTTTTTTATATTTTCACATTGCGACTCAGCAGTGATGAAAGCAGTGTTGGCCCAAAAAACGAGCATGGGCTATAAACCAGTAGCATTTTACAGCGGTCACTTAGACCCTGCGATGTTAGGCCACTTCCCTTGTGAACAAGGTCTTGCTGCAGCTGCTTTTGCAGTAGAAAAAGCATCAGCAATAACTATGGGGTGTCCAACTACACTGTTTGTGGAACATGCACTATTTGCGATATTGAATAAACCTAAGTCCACACTAACGACACAGAGGGCATCAGGTTATGAGATTATTTTGTCTAAAGCTGAACTAGCAATTGTTAGATGTAGCACGGTTAACCCTGCAAGGTTCCTAGCAGAAGTAATTGAAGAGGGAGATTACGCCCACGACTGCACCCAAATAACTAAAATGTACTCATGTACTAGGAAAGTTGAAGAAAACGCACTGGAGGGAGGTGAGCTTTTGTTTATTGATGGGTCATCAACTATTGATCAAGGAGATGGGATACGAAGGACTGGGGCAGCAGTAGTAAAAATGATGGAGGCGCCGGTGTGTGTGGCTATGAAGTGTGTACAATTACCACACCATTACTCTGCTCAAGCCGCGGAACTGGTTGCACTAATATTGGCATTAAAGGAAAGTTTTAATAAAAGAGTAACCATATATTCCGACAGTGCATATGTTACATCCACTGTCCACTCAGGGTTATCAAAATGGAGAAGAAGAGGGTTTAGGAGAGCTGATGGCACTCCAGTACAACATGCCCTCTTGTTGGCTGAACTAATTGAAGTAATAAACGACCCCCAAGAACTAGCCCTAGTCAAATGCACCGCACACACAAATGGAGAAGACTACGTATCAAAAGGGAATGCAGCAGCAGACGCACATGCGAAATATGCTGCATACTTTGGTGAGATATGGAACCCCACAGACTCACAGAGAGGGAGAGGGAGGGGAATAACTAGGGAGATGTTAATAAGAGAAGGGTACACCCATCTCCCAGCCACACAGATTATGGAACTACAAGCGGCTGCACCAATGGCCGAAAAAGAAGTATGGGTAAAAAGAGGATGTACAATGTCACCAACCGATGCACTATGGCGCCAGGGTGGCACGGGGAAAGTTGTAATACCGTTGGCACTGTTAAATACCGCCCTGAGCCAATTACATCACCCTGCCCATACAGGCAAGGAAATAATCGCAGCATGAATTAGAGAAGATTGGTTTTGTCCTGAGTTAAACTCCCATGTGTCAAATTTTATCAGCAATTGCCTCACATGTCAACAGTTTACGGCCGGTCATACTCTAAAAGTGATAAGAGGTACCATACCCCGGCCAGAAGGACCTTTTCGGCACCTTCACATTGACTATGTTGATATGATCAACATATGTCAAGGTAATAGGTATATGATTGTAGTAGTATGCCCATTTTCTAGGTGGATTGAAGCAGGGCCCTGTTCACACCCTGATGCGTTTAGAGCAGCCAAATTCATAGTAAGGGAGGTCTTCCCCAGGTGGGGAGTGTGCGAAGTGTTAAGATCAGACAACGGCCCACATTTCGCAAACGAAATGTTCCAGCATATCACATCCCTGCTGAACATTAAACACAAATTTGCATGTGCATACCACCCACAGGCTAATGGTGTATGTGAACGCCTGAATGGCTTATTGAAGGAGGCAATTGCAAAAATACAACAAACAACAAAGAAAAGTTGGTTGTATTGCCTTCCGTTAGCTTTATTTGAACTTAGAAATAGGCCAGGGTCCGACCACCACCTCACCCCTCACGAAGTGGTTACTGGACGTCAAATGCGCCTTCCCCTAACCCCAACGTCAAGGGCATTCACCGACCACGAAAGTTCAGCGAGTGTGTTAGGTGATGAAATGTATCAATATGTGTCTTCTTTGATTACTAGTGTCGTGTTTGTGTCTCAACAGCTCGAGCGCACACGGGGCGGGTCTACCAGCAATCAAGAAAAAGGCGCAAGTACAGAATTGGGAAAGGAGAACTTGTGCAAACTTGCCAAAGGTGACCACGTGCTACTTCGCAATTTCAATAGAAAGTGGAACGAGAAGAGGTTCACTGGCCCCCATCTGGTAGAGGACGTATCAACAAGAGCAGTAAAACTAAAGGATAAGCGTGCCTGGAACCACCTACATGACGTAAAGATCTACAAACTGCAGACCCGCCCCAGCGCCAACGACAGGTCCATTGGAAGAACAGCAACAACATCCCCGACAGCGGAAGAAAGTTCCACCACAGACAACGACCCAATTGTTCCCTCGGAGACGATAACTGACGAAGAAAGGGGTGATCCCCATACTGCCCACCCCATGGTCACACGCTCAAAGAGTAAAAATACTTCCGCCATCTGAGCGCAAACCCCCCCCATTGACTGCTAAGTACAGTTGTAACTAAAACTGAAGGACATTGCTTGCACCAATACACATGTAAACACGTGAATGTTCTCTTTTTTCTCTCGCACATACAGGAACTGCGTAATATTGTATTGTTAAGAAAAGCTAATTAACAAGTTCAGTGTACAGGCGTAGATGGTGCTGCCAGACGATAACTACCCAGAAGAATTGTCACACCAATTTGTATACGAAATAAAAAGGCCAACATACCTAAAAAGGAGAAGGGTACGTGTCTACTACACAGCCTTCCTCCTGGCCATAGAATATTACATGCCCCACTTCCGCCCATACTTGCCGGTCCTAAGAGACCGATCACTTAGAGTAGCGTGGGAGCAGCTCTTCACCTGGGCACTGAACGACTACTTGATAGGGAGAGCTTAAAGGAAACAAAACTAACATTTAATAACGAGCACTTTTGAGAATTTTTAGGCGGGCAACTTTAACGTCGCAAGAATACGCTGCCAGGACTGCAGCAAGGTAAGAGCAAAATGCCGGTGAGATTAGCATATGTAATAAAAATAATAGGGATTTTTATGATCACCGGGTTCTTGGCTGCCTCTGTCTGGCAGTACAGCTATGCTATCGATTTTATTGCTGCACCCAAACCTAATATACCCCCGTTCCCTGCTGCAACAGGTGTTACGTCAGGTGGTAATAGTAACTTTGCACCCATGCAAAATAGAGTTAAACGCAGCACATACTCAGACAATAAAGGTATTGATAATTATGTACAAGATTCAGCACACGTCGCAAACAACATATGGTACCAGCACATGACCCGCATTGGTAAGCAGACAACCGAGGATAGCTGTTACGTTTGCTCATTAATACCGTACGCCATGAGCGCTTCACGAACATTTGTTGCCACAGAAATAGATGAAAAAACAGCACAGTGCATAATATATTTGGCCCTGTTCCAAACGAAAGGAAGATTTCAAGGAACAGTAGTGCACATGACATGGAAAACACGAGACTCATACCCATATGAAAACAACTTCCTCAAGACCTATCTGAGTTATCACAAGACCAGTTTACATGCTGAAGCATTCAGGTACATAACAAGTGGCCCTGCAAAAGGAGAAACAAAGAAGGTAACACTGCAGTATCTACCATGTGATTGGTACGCCACTGAAGTTCCGGGTAAACAAGGATGCTGGGAGAGGCCGCTACTGACGATAACAGGAAAGGTGTATCTGGGCAACAGCTGGGAGATAGGAGTGATTGGCAGCAACATGGTAACAAAAGAAACTATCTCAACCATCGAGACACACAATCATCGATGTTGGACGACGTGGATCAAGTATGTACCAATGCTCACGTGGGTAGAAGAAGATGAAGACCCAACAACTATACTACCATTAACTGCGCCCAAAGTATGCTACCAGCATAAAGGAGAGGTGGACGTAGGATATAACACCAATTGTGCAAGCGTGATGGAGTTACCTGAGGGGGGAGCGGGAACAGCAGTAATAATGGACCATTATTGGGCCTGCGGAGAAAAGGCATATCATACACTGCCTCCCCTGTGGAATGGTGTGTGCACAATGGTACACGTCAATGTACCATCACTAGTGGTACCTAAGAAGAATGTCGATGTGGCGAAATTTCCTAAAATGGATGAAGGGGATAGGAGAAGAAAGAGATCTGCACCACTTCAGAAGGAGCAAGAGAACAGGACCAACAGCAATGATACTGTCCTAAATAGGAGAAAAAGACAAGGAGAGCCACTGACAGGAAATTACCTGTGGGGAAGGTCGGAAACGGAACTAACATCAATACCGCCAGAACACAGACTATTCAGCAGAGCAGCAATGTTCTTCTCCTCAATAATACATCCGGGACTGCAGGCATACGCAAACGCAAAATGGCTCCAAATAACCAGATGGGAACTAATGATGACCATCAATTCAACAGTAAATGGGTTCAACGCAATTAAAGAGGAGCTGCGAGCTGTAAGGATGGTAGCACTCCAGAACAGATATGTATTGGACCTTCTCACAGCAATGGAAGGAGGAGTTTGTGCAAAGATAGGACAATCTTGCTGCACGTTCATACCTGCCAACGATGCTGACAATGGTACACTGACAGAAGCAGTTTCACAATTGGCCCAGATGCACTCCAAAATGATGGATGAAAGTAACGGTGTAAACAAGGATAAGAGCTGGTTTTCACTATTATGGTCATGGATGCCATCTTGGCTGTCAGATGGACTGAAAATAATAGTGGGGTGTACTATTTTGGCTGGAGCTACTCTGATCATAATTAGATTTTGGAAGGCCCGGAAGGCACGCACGACTGACGAGTTGCTGGAAATGGTGGGAATGCACCCCTTAATGCCAGCAGATGACGGCCAGCATACAGGTGTGATAATACAAGAGAGGGAGAAGTTGCGCACCCAAATCATCACCAACCATCTAGACCCACCATCCGTGAAGGTCGAGAACCCAAGGAACCCCAGGAGCTACATAGGAAGATGGGTATACTGTACTCCTGGAGGAACATGTGAATATATGTATTGGTCATTTGAAGATCATGTAAACCATTATGGACATCTCGGAGGGATAACTAAGATATGGAGGGTAAGAGGAGATAACGAGAAGGATATGTTTGTGGTCGACAAGTCGACCAGAGGGGGGACTGAAGTGGGAGAATGGAAGACCAGGCTCCCGTCCTTCACCTCTCGCGCTTGGCCTAGAGGGTCACGGCCCAGACACCCGCCGCGAGAAGAGTTTGTCCATTTACCGGACGACCAGGTACCCTGGTACAGGAACATACGGATGTGTCCATCTGCCTGCCCAGTAGCCCGCACTGGCCATGCCGACACCTGTGGCTCGGATCAGCTAGACTAAAATCCACACGTCGTTAGAGATGCCATGACGACCTAGACAACGGGAAGCACATCTGTACAAATATACACACTGAACATTTCCACACCAATCTACACGAAGAACATACTCAGTGCTCTGACGTAGGCGACAGGCACATTCACGGACGTGCATCTTTATTATTTTTACATAGGCTTTCAGAATGCAGAAACGCAAGACGCATCATGAACTCATCTATAACGCTTGCTCACGCTTCTCTTGAAACCCGTTACCACCATGAGAGGTATAATGGAAACACGATACTGGTCATGGAAATATATGCCATTATAACCTAAAAGCACCTATGCACCAAACGGACTACTTAAGCACCAGGCCCGAGTAGGCCTCAAACAAGAGCTCCCGTGGACATTAACAAAGCAAGAGTCAGGTTGCTGATCCTGCAGAAAGAACCCGGTGGAGCAACCAGCCAAGGTCGCAATGTTGCAAACCCACATCCAAGAACAAATCATCAAAGGCACGATGTTGCAACCTCGCACTCCGCGCCCCAACGATAAAGTCACGCCGGCAAATTAAACCAGACGCGCAGTAGGAAAAACAATATTAATTGTGCAGAATTCTGCCTCTTTCACGGTCCCTCCCCACGTGACCAAGCCGAACCTGACGAGATGCCAAAACCCAGGAGAGAAAAGGCGTCTGGGTCCCTCACTACGAGACACAGGCCGATACACTTGAAAGGCTCAATGGACATCTGCTACAGTGGGAGCGGTCAGCCTTCCACCTATGAATAAATCCTCACATTGTCTGCACGTACCCATATTGAAACATTGTTGCAGTCACAGGTACACCGAGAGCTGGGAACAACGGTGGTCCCAGGCTGGGAAGCTCACGGATGCACCAATCAGAACATGGGGCTCTTATCTCAGACGTCAGTAATATTAGCCAATCCTCAGGAGTCTTCATGTAACAATTCTTATGTATCTAATTGTAGGGACAACCCAGATATACCACCTGACTACACCTTGTCCACTAATATCATTCTCTATATGTGTACTATACTAACCCTACCACTCGAGCAACCAATTAAGAGTGGCGATAGGTTTTTTGTTAACTTTCTGAAGTGACGCAAGTAGCGCGTCATAATGCAGTAAAAAGGGCCTGCGAGCCCCACGATTGTGTGTGTGTCAGGACGAACGCGTACGCTCCTTGACCCATCCCTGCCGTTTTGTCTAAATAAACAGCAGAGTCACCTTGCTCCTTGTGTGTGTCTCATACTCTATCTCATCTGGGATATACGGGAGGAGTTGGGGCCTCCCTGCCCGGAGGTCTGCGGACGGCCCGGCCGACCCCGGCAGAATTTCCCCCCGACAGATGTCTTTCTGTGCATCTTCAGTAATGCATCCTCCACATGCAGTCTCTTTGCACAGCCTTCGATCTGTCATCTGCGTGTCTCTCTTTGATGTCTTTCTGTGCATCTTTAGTAATGCATCCTCCACATGCAGTCTCTTTGCACAGCCTTCTGTCTGTCATCTGCGTGTCTCTCTTTGATGTCTTTCTGTGCATCGTTAGTCATGCATCCTCCACATGCAGTCTCTTTGCACAGCCTTCTGTCTGTCATCTGCGTGTCTCTCTTTGATGTCTTTCTGTGCATCTTTAGTAATGCATCCTCCACATGCAGTCTCTTTGCACAGCCTTCTGTCTGTCATCTGCGTGTCTCTCTTTGATCTCTTTCTGTGCATCTTTAGTAATGCATCCTCCACATGCAGTCTCTTTGCACAGCCTTCTATCTGTCATCTGCGTGTCTCTCTTTGATCTCTTTCTGTGCATCTTTAGTAATGCATCCTCCACATGCAGTCTCTTTGCACAGCCTTCTATCTGCCGTCTGCGTGTCTCTCTTTGATGTCGTTCTGTGCATCTTTAGTAATGCATCCTCCACATGCAGTCTCTTTGCACAGCCTTCTATCTGTCGTCTGCGTGTCTCTCTTTGATGTCGTTCTGTGCATCTTTAGTAATGCATCCTCCACATGCAGTCTCTTTGCACAACCTTCTATCTGTCGTCTGCGTGTCTTTCTTTGATCTCGTTCTGTGCATCTTTAGTAATGCATCCTCCACATGCAGTCTCTTTGCACAGCCTTCTATCTGTCGTCTGCGTGTCTCTCTTTGATCTCTTTCTGTGCATCTTTAGTAATGCATCCTCCACATGCAGTCTCTTTGCACAGCCTTCTATCTGTCGTCTGCGTGTCTCTCTTTGATGTCGTTCTGTGCATCTTTATTAATGCATCCTCCACATGCAGTCTCTTTGCACAGCCTTCTATCTGTCGTCTGCGTGTCTCTCTTTGATCTCGTTCTGTGCATCTTTAGTAATGCATCCTCCACATGCAGTCTCTTTGCACAGCCTTCTATCTGTCGTCTGCGTGTCTTTCTTTGATCTCGTTCTGTGCATCTTTAGTAATGCATCCTCCACATGCAGTCTCTTTGCACAGCCTTCTATCTGTTGTCTGCGTGTCTCTCTTTGATCTCTTTCTGTGCATCTTTAGTAATGCATCCTCCACATGCAGTCTCTTTGCACAGCCTTCTATCTGTCGTCTGCGTGTCTCTCTTTGATGTCGCTCTGTGCATCTTTAGTAATGCATCCTCCACATGCAGTCTCTTTGCACAGCCTTCTATCTGTCGTCTGCGTGTCTCTCTTTGATGTCCTTCTGTGCATCTTTAGTAATGCAACCTCCACATGCAGTCTTTTTGTACAGCCTTCTATCTGTCATCTGCGTGTCTTTCTTTGATCTCGTTCTGTGCAACTTCAGTAATGCATCCTCCACATGCAGTCTCTTTGCACAGCCTTCTATCTGTCATCTGCGTGTCTCTCTTTGATCTCTTTCTGTGCATCTTTAGTAATGCATCCTCCACATGCAGTCTCTGCTCAGCCTTCTATCTGTCATCTGGATGTCTCTCTTTGATCTCTTTCTGTGCATCTTTAGTAATGCATCCTCCACATGCAGTCTCTTTGCACAGCCTTCTATCTGTCATCTGCGTGTCTCTCTTTGATGTCGTTCTGTGCATCTTTAGTAATGCATTCTCCACATGCAGTCTCTTTGCACAGCCTTCTTTCTGTCATCTGCGTGTCTCTCTTTGATCTCGTTCTGTGCATCTTTAGTAATGCATCCTCCACATGCAGTCTCTTTGCACAACCTTCTATCTGTCGTCTGAGTGTCTTTCTTTGATCTCGTTCTGTGCATCTTTAGTAATGCATCCTCCACATGCAGTCTCTTTGCACAGCCTTCTATCTGTCGTCTGCGTGTCTCTCTTTGATCTCTTTCTGTGCATCTTTAGTAATGCATCCTCCACATGCAGTCTCTTTGCACAGCCTTCTATCTGTCGTCTGCGTGTCTCTCTTTGATGTCGTTCTGTGCATCTTTAGTAATGCATCCTCCACATGCAGTCTCTTTGCACAGCCTTCTATCTGTCGTCTGCGTGTCTCTCTTTGATGTCGTTCTGTACATCTTTAGTAATGCATCCTCCACATGCAGTCTCTTTGCACAGCCTTCTATCTGTCATCTGCGTGTCTCTCTTTGATGTCTTTCTGTGCATCTTTAGTAAGGCATCCTCCACATGCAGTCTCTTTGCAGAGCCTTCTATCTGTCATCTGCGTGTCTCTCTTTGATGTCTTTCTGTGCATCTTCAGTAATGCATCCTCCACATGCAGTCTCTTTGCACAGACTTCTATCTGTCATCTGCGTGTCTCTCTTTGATGTTTTTCTGTTCATCTTCAGTAATGCATCCTCCACATGCAGTCTCTTTGCACAGCCTTCTATCTGTCATCCGTGTGTCTCTCTTTGATGTCTTTCTGTGCATCTTTAGTAATGCATCCTCCACATGCAGCCTCTTTGCACAGCCTTCTATCTGTCATCCGCGTGTCTCTCTTTGATGTCTTTCTGTGCATCTTCAGTAATGCATCCTCCACATGCAGCCTCTTTGCACAGTCTTCTATCTGTCATCCGCTTGTCTCTCTTTGATGTCTTTCTGTGCATCTTCAGTAATGCATCCTCCACATGCAGTCTCTTTGCACAGCCTTCTATCTGTCATCCGCGTGTCTCTCTTTGATGTCTTTCTGTGCATCTTCAGTAATGCATCCTCCACATGCAGTCTCTTTGCACAGCCTTCTATCTGTCATCCGCGTGTCTCTCTTTGATGTCTTTCTGTGCAGCTTCAGTAATGCATCCTCCACATGCAGTCTCTTTGCACAGCCTTCTATCTGTCATCTGCGTGTCTCTCTTTGATCTCTTTGTGTGCATCTTCAGTAATGCATCCTCCACATGCAGTCTCTTTGCACAGCCTTCTATCTGTCATCTGCGTGTCTCTCTTTGATCTCTTTCTGTGCATCTTCAGTAATGCATCCTCCACATGCAGTCTCTTTGCACAGCTTTCTATCTGTCATCTGCGTGTCTCTCTTTGATGTCTTTCTGTGCATCTTCAGTAATGCATCCTCCACATGCAGTCTCTTTGCACAGCCTCATATCTGTCACTTGCGTGTCTCTCTTTGATGTCTTTCTGTGCATCTTTAGTAATGCATCCTCCACATGCAGTCTCTTTGCACAGCCTTCTATCTGTCATCTGCGTGTCTCTCTTTGATGTCTTTCTGTGCATCTTCAGTAATGCATCCTCCACATGCAGTCTCTTTGCACAGCCTTCTATCTGTCATCTTCGTGTCTCTCTTTGATGTCTTTCTGTGCATCTTCAGTAATGCATCCTCCACATGCAGTCTCTTTGCACAGACTTCTATCTGTCATCTGCGTGTCTCTCTTTGATGTCTTTCTGTGCATCTTCAGTAATGCATCCTCCACATGCAGTCTCTTTGCACAGACTTCTATCTGTCATCTGCGTGTCTCTCTTTGATGTCTTTCTGTGCATCTTCAGTAATGCATCCTCCACATGCAGTCTCTTTGCACAGCCTTCTATCTGTCACTTGAATGTCTCTCTTTGATGTCTTTCTGTGCATCTTCAGTAATGCATCCTCCACATGCAGTCTCTTTGCACAGCCTTCGATCTGTCATCTGCGTGTCTCTCTTTGATGTCTTTCTGTGCATCTTCAGTAATGCATCCTCCACATGCAGTCTCTTTGCACAGCCTTCTATCTGTCGTCTGCGTGTCTCTCTTTGATCTCTTTCTGTGCATCTTTAGTAATGCATCCTCCACATGCAGTCTCTTTGCACAGCCTTCTATCTGTCGTCTGCGTGTCTCTCTTTGATGTCGTTCTGTGCATCTTTATTAATGCATCCTCCACATGCAGTCTCTTTGCACAGCCTTCTATCTGTCGTCTGCGTGTCTCTCTTTGATCTCGTTCTGTGCATCTTTAGTAATGCATCCTCCACATGCAGTCTCTTTGCACAGCCTTCTATCTGTTGTCTGCGTGTCTTTCTTTGATCTCGTTCTGTGCATCTTTAGTAATGCATCCTCCACATGCAGTCTCTTTGCACAGCCTTCTATCTGTCGTCTGCGTGTCTCTCTTTGATCTCTTTCTGTGCATCTTTAGTAATGCATCCTCCACATGCAGTCTCTTTGCACAGCCTTCTATCTGTCGTCTGCGTGTCTCTCTTTGATGTCGTTCTGTGAATCTTTAGTAATGCATCCTCCACATGCAGTCTCTTTGCACATCCTTCTATCTGTCGTCTGCGTGTCTCTCTTTGATGTCCTTCTGTGCATCTTTAGTAATGCAACCTCCACATGCAGTCTTTTTGCACAGCCTTCTATCTGTCATCTGCGTTTCTTTCTTTGATCTCGTTCTGTGCATCTTTAGTAATGCATCCTCCACATGCAGTCTCTTTGCACAGCCTTCTATCTGTCATCTGCGTGTCTCTCTTTGATCTCTTTCTGTGCATCTTTAGTAATGCATCCTCCACATGCAGTCTCTGCTCAGCCTTCTATCTGTCATCTGGATGTCTCTCTTTGATCTCTTTCTGTGCATCTTTAGTAATGCATCCTCCACATGCAGTCTCTTTGCACAGCCTTCTATCTGTCATCTGCGTGTCTCTCTTTGATGTCGTTCTGTGCATCTTTAGTAATGCATCCTCCACATGCAGTCTCTTTGCACAGCCTTCTATCTGTCATCTGCGTGTCTCTCTTTGATGTCGTTCTGTGCATCTTTAGTCATGCATCCTCCACATGCAGTCTCTTTGCACAACCTTCTATCTGTCGTCTGAGTGTTTTTCTTTGATCTCGTTCTGTGCATCTTTAGTAATGCATCCTCCACATGCAGTCTCTTTGCACAGCCTTCTATCTGTCGTCTGCGTGTCTCTCTTTGATCTCTTTCTGTGCATCTTTAGTAATGCATCCTCCACATGCAGTCTCTTTGCACAGCCTTCTATCTGTCGTCTGCGTGTCTCTCTTTGATGTCGTTCTGTGCATCTTTAGTAATGCATCCTCCACATGCAGTCTCTTTGCACAGCCTTCTATCTGTCGTCTGCGTGTCTCTCTTTGATGTCGTTCTGTGCATCTTTAGTAATGCATCCTCCACATGCAGTCTCTTTGCACAGCCTTCTATCTGTCATCTGCGTGCCTCTCTTTGATGTCTTTCTGTGCATCTTTAGTAAGGCATCCTCCACATATAGTCTCTTTGCAGAGCCTTCTATCTGTCATCTGGATGTCTCTCTTTGATGTCTTTCTGTAATGCATCCTCCACATGCAGTCTCTTTGCACAGCCTTCTATCTGTCATCTGGATGTCTCTCTTTGATGTCTTTCTGTGCTTCTTTAGTAATGCATCCTCCACATGCAGTCTCTTTGCACAGCCTTCTGTCTGTCATCTGCGTGTCTCTCTTTGATGTCTTTCTGTGCATCTTTAGTCATGCATCCTCCACATGCAGTCTCTTTGCACAGCCTTCTGTCTGTCATCTGCGTGTCTCTCTTTGATGTCGTTCTGTGCATCTTTAGTAATGCATCCTCCAAATGCAGTCTCTTTGCACAGCCTTCTGTCTGTCATCTGCGTGTCTCTCTTTGATCTCTTTCTGTGCATCTTTAGTAATGCATCCTCCACATGCAGTCTCTTTGCACAGCCTTCTATCTGTCATCTGCGTGTCTCTCTTTGATCTCTTTCTGTGCATCTTTAGTAATGCATCCTCCACATGCAGTCTCTTTGCACAGCCTTCTATCTGTCGTCTGCGTGTCTCTCTTTGATGTCGTTCTGTGCATCTTTAGTAATGCAGTCTCTTTGCACAGCCTTCTATCTGTCGTCTGCGTGTCTCTCTTTGATGTCGTTCTGTGCATCTTTAGTAATGCATCCTCCACATGCAGTCTCTTTGCACAGCCTTCTATCTATCGTCTGCGTGTCTCTCTTTGATGTCGTTCTGTGCATCTTTAGTAATGCATCCTCCACATGCAGTCTCTTTGCACAGCCTTCTATCTGTCGTCTGCGTGTCTCTCTTTGATGTCGTTCTGTGCATCTTTAGTAATGCATCCTCCACATGCAGTCTCTTTGCACAACCTTCTATCTGTCGTCTGCGTGTCTTTCTTTGATCTCGTTCTGTGCATCTTTAGTAATGCATCCTCCACATGCAGTCTCTTTGCACAGCCTTCTATCTGTCGTCTGCGTGTCTCTCTTTGATCTCTTTCTGTGCATCTTTAGTAATGCATCCTCCACATGCAGTCTCTTTGCACAGCCTTCTATCTGTCGTCTGCGTGTCTCTCTTTGATGTCGTTCTGTGCATCTTTAGTAATGCATCCTCCACATGCAGTCTCTTTGCACAGCCTTCTATCTGTCGTCTGCGTGTCTCTCTTTGATCTCGTTCTGTGCATCTTTAGTAATGCATCCTCCACATGCAGTCTCTTTGCAGAGCCTTCTATCTGTCATCTGCGTGTCTCTCTTTGATCTCGTTCTGTGCATCTTTAGTAATGCATCCTCCACATGCAGTCTCTTTGCACAGCCTTCTATCTGTCGTCTGCGTGTCTTTCTTTGATCTCGTTCTGTGCATCTTTAGTAATGCATCCTCCACATGCAGTCTCTTTGCACAGCCTTCTATCTGTCGTCTGCGTGTCTCTCTTTGATCTCTTTCTGTGCATCTTTAGTAATGCATCCTCCACATGCAGTCTCTTTGCACAGCCTTCTATCTGTCGTCTGCGTGTCTCTCTTTGATGTCGTTCTGTGCATCTTTAGTAATGCATCCTCCACATGCAGTCTCTTTGCACAGCCTTCTATCTGTCGTCTGCGTGTCTCTCTTTGATCTCGTTCTGTGCATCTTTAGTAATGCATCCTCCACATGCAGTCTCTTTGCACAGCCTTCTATCTGTCATCTGCGTGTCTTTCTTTGATCTCGTTCTGTGCATCTTTAGTAATGCATCCTCCACATGCAGTCTCTTTGCACAGCCTTCTATCTGTCATCTGCGTGTCTCTCTTTGATCTCTTTCTGTGCATCTTTAGTAATGCATCCTCCACATGCAGTCTCTGCTCAGCCTTCTATCTGTCATCTGGATGTCTCTCTTTGATCTCTTTCTGTGCATCTTTAGTAATGCATCCTCCACATGCAGTCTCTTTGCACAGCCTTCTATCTGTCATCTGCGTGTCTCTCTTTGATGTCGTTCTGTGCATCTTTAGTAATGCATCCTCCACATGCAGTCTCTTTGCACAGCCTTCTATCTGTCATCTGCGTGTCTCTCTTTGATGTCGTTCTGTGCATCTTTAGTAATGCATCCTCCACATGCAGTCTCTTTGCACAGCCTTCTATCTGTCATCTGCGTGTCTCTCTTTGATCTCTTTCTGTGCATCTTCAGTAATGCATCCTCCACATGCAGTCTCTTTGCACAGCCTTCTATCTGTCATCTGCGTGTCTCTCTTTGATCTCTTTCTGTGCATCTTCAGTAATGCATCCTCCACATGCAGTCTCTTTGCACAGCCTTCTATCTGTCATCTGCGTGTCTCTCTTTTATGTCTTTCTGTGCATCTTTAGTAAGGCATCCTCCACATGCAGTCTCTTTGCAGAGCCTTCTATCTGTCATCTGGATGTCTCTCTTTGATGTCTTTCTGTAATGCATCCTCCACATGCAGTCTCTTTGCACAGCCTTCTATCTGTCATCTGGATGTCTCTCTTTGATGTCTTTCTGTGCTTCTTTAGTAATGCATCCTCCACATGCAGTTTCTGCTCAGCCTTCTATCTGTCATCTGGATGTCTCTCTTTGATCTCTTTCTGTGCATCTTTAGTAATGCATCCTCCACATGCAGTCTCTTTGCACAGCCTTCTGTCTGTCATCTGCGTGTCTCTCTTTGATGTCTTTCTGTGCATCTTTAGTAATGCATCCTCCACATGCAGTCTCTTTGCACAGCCTTCTGTCTGTCATCTGCGTGTCTCTCTTTGATCTCTTTCTGTGCATCTTTAGTAATGCATCCTCCACATGCAGTCTCTTTGCACAGCCTTCTATCTGTCATCTGGATGTCTCTCTTTGATGTCTTTCTGTGCTTCTTTAGTAATGCATCCTCCACATGCAGTCTCTGCTCAGCCTTCTATCTGTCATCTGGATGTCTCTCTTTGATCTCTTTCTGTGCATCTTTAGTAATGCATCCTCCACATGCAGTCTCTTTGCACAGCCTTCTGTCTGTCATCTGCGTGTCTCTCTTTGATGTCTTTCTGTGCATCTTTAGTAATGCATCCTCCACATGCAGTCTCTTTGCACAGCCTTCTGTCTGTCATCTGCGTGTCTCTCTTTGATCTCTTTCTGTGCATCTTTAGTAATGCATCCTCCACATGCAGTCTCTTTGCACAGCCTTCTATCTGTCATCTGCGTGTCTCTCTTTGATGTCTTTCTGTGCATCTTTAGTCATGCATCCTCCACATGCAGTCTCTTTGCACAGCCTTCTGTCTGTCATCTGCGTGTCTCTCTTTGATGTCTTTCTGTGCATCTTTAGTAATGCATCCTCCACATGCAGTCTCTTTGCACAGCCTTCTGTCTGTCATCTGCGTGTCTCTCTTTGATCTCTTTCTGTGCATCTTTAGTAATGCATCCTCCACATGCAGTCTCTTTGCACAGCCTTCTGTCTGTCATCTGCGTGTCTCTCTTTGATGTCTTTCTGTGCATCTTTAGTAATGCATCCTCCACATGCAGTCTCTTTGCACAGCCTTCTATCTGTCATCTGCGTGTCTCTCTTTGATGTCGTTCTGTGCATCTTTAGTAAGGCATCCTCCACATGCAGTCTCTTTGCACAGCCTTCTATCTGTCGTCTGCGTGTCTCTCTTTGATGTCGTTCTGTGCATCTTTAGTAATGCATCCTCCACATGCAGTCTCTTTGCACAGCCTTCTATCTGTCGTCTGCGTGTCTTTCTTTGATCTCGTTCTGTGCATCTTTAGTAATGCATCCTCCACATGCAGTCTCTTTGCACAGCCTTCTATCTGTCGTCTGCGTGTCTCTCTTTGATCTCTTTCTGTGCATCTTTAGTAATGCATCCTCCACATGCAGTCTCTTTGCACAGCCTTCTATCTGTCATCTGCGTGTCTCTCTTTGATGTCGTTCTGTGCATCTTTAGTAAGGCATCCTCCACATGCAGTCTCTTTGCACAGTCTTCTATCTGTCGTCTGCGTGTCTCTCTTTGATGTCGTTCTGTGCATCTTTAGTAATGCATCCTCCACATGCAGTCTCTTTGCACAGCCTTCCATCTGTCGTCTGCGTGTCTCTCTTTGATGTCGTTCTGTGCATCTTTAGTAATGCATCCTCCACATGCAGTCTCTTTGCACAGCCTTCCATCTGTCATCTGCGTGTCTTTCTTTGATCTCGTTCTGTGCATCTTTAGTAATGCATCCTCCACATGCAGTCTCTGCTCAGCCTTCTATCTGTCATCTGGATGTCTCTCTTTGATCTCTTTCTGTGCATCTTTAGTAATGCATCCTCCACATGCAGTCTCTTTGCACAGCCTTCTATCTGTCATCTGCGTGTCTCTCTTTGATGTCGTTCTGTGCATCTTTAGTAAGGCATCCTCCACATGCAGTCTCTTTGCACAGTCTGTCGTCTGCGTGTCTCTCTTTGATGTCGTTCTGTGCATCTTTAGTAATGCATCCTCCACATGCAGTCTCTTTGCACAGCCTTCTATCTGTCGTCTGCGTGTCTCTCTTTGATGTCGTTCTGTGCATCTTTAGTAATGCATCCTCCACATGCAGTCTCTTTGCACAGCCTTCTATCTGTCGTCTGCGTGTCTCTCTTTGATCTCGTTCTGTGCATCTTTAGTAATGCATCCTCCACATGCAGTCTCTTTGCACAGCCTTCTATCTGTCATCTGCGTGTCTTTCTTTGATCTCGTTCTGTGCATCTTTAGTAATGCATCCTCCACATGCAGTCTCTTTGCACAGCCTTCTATCTGTCATCTGCGTGTCTCTCTTTGATCTCTTTCTGTGCATCTTTAGTAATGCATCCTCCACATGCAGTCTCTGCTCAGCCTTCTATCTGTCATCTGGATGTCTCTCTTTGATCTCTTTCTGTGCATCTTTAGTAATGCATCCTCCACATGCAGTCTCTTTGCACAGCCTTCTATCTGTCATCTGCGTGTCTCTCTTTGATGTCGTTCTGTGCATCTTTAGTAATGCATCCTCCACATGCAGTCTCTTTGCACAGCCTTCTATCTGTCATCTGCGTGTCTCTCTTTGATGTCGTTCTGTGCATCTTTAGTAATGCATCCTCCACATGCAGTCTCTTTGCACAGCCTTCTATCTGTCATCTGCGTGTCTCTCTTTGATCTCTTTCTGTGCATCTTCAGTAATGCATCCTCCACATGCAGTCTCTTTGCACAGCCTTCTATCTGTCATCTGCGTGTCTCTCTTTGATCTCTTTCTGTGCATCTTCAGTAATGCATCCTCCACATGCAGTCTCTTTGCACAGCCTTCTATCTGTCATCTGCGTGTCTCTCTTTTATGTCTTTCTGTGCATCTTTAGTAAGGCATCCTCCACATGCAGTCTCTTTGCAGAGCCTTCTATCTGTCATCTGGATGTCTCTCTTTGATGTCTTTCTGTAATGCATCCTCCACATGCAGTCTCTTTGCACAGCCTTCTATCTGTCATCTGGATGTCTCTCTTTGATGTCTTTCTGTGCTTCTTTAGTAATGCATCCTCCACATGCAGTCTCTGCTCAGCCTTCTATCTGTCATCTGGATGTCTCTCTTTGATCTCTTTCTGTGCATCTTTAGTAATGCATCCTCCACATGCAGTCTCTTTGCACAGCCTTCTGTCTGTCATCTGCGTGTCTCTCTTTGATGTCTTTCTGTGCATCTTTAGTAATGCATCCTCCACATGCAGTCTCTTTGCACAGCCTTCTGTCTGTCATCTGCGTGTCTCTCTTTGATCTCTTTCTGTGCATCTTTAGTAATGCATCCTCCACATGCAGTCTCTTTGCACAGCCTTCTATCTGTCATCTGGATGTCTCTCTTTGATGTCTTTCTGTGCTTCTTTAGTAATGCATCCTCCACATGCAGTCTCTGCTCAGCCTTCTATCTGTCATCTGGATGTCTCTCTTTGATCTCTTTCTGTGCATCTTTAGTAATGCATCCTCCACATGCAGTCTCTTTGCACAGCCTTCTGTCTGTCATCTGCGTGTCTCTCTTTGATGTCTTTCTGTGCATCTTTAGTAATGCATCCTCCACATGCAGTCTCTTTGCACAGCCTTCTGTCTGTCATCTGCGTGTCTCTCTTTGATGTCTTTCTGTGCATCTTTAGTAATGCATCCTCCACATGCAGTCTCTTTGCACAGCCTTCTGTCTGTCATCTGCGTGTCTCTCTTTGATCTCTTTCTGTGCATCTTTAGTAATGCATCCTCCACATGCAGTCTCTTTGCACAGCCTTCTATCTGTCATCTGCGTGTCTCTCTTTGATGTCTTTCTGTGCATCTTTAGTCATGCATCCTCCACATGCAGTCTCTTTGCACAGCCTTCTGTCTGTCATCTGCGTGTCTCTCTTTGATGTCTTTCTGTGCATCTTTAGTAATGCATCCTCCACATGCAGTCTCTTTGCACAGCCTTCTGTCTGTCATCTGCGTGTCTCTCTTTGATCTCTTTCTGTGCATCTTTAGTAATGCATCCTCCACATGCAGTCTCTTTGCACAGCCTTCTGTCTGTCATCTGCGTGTCTCTCTTTGATGTCTTTCTGTGCATATTTAGTAATGCATCCTCCACATGCAGTCTCTTTGCACAGCCTTCTATCTGTCGTCTGCGTGTCTCTCTTTGATGTCGTTCTGTGCATCTTTAGTAAGGCATCCTCCACATGCAGTCTCTTTGCACAGCCTTCTATCTGTCATCTGCGTGTCTCTCTTTGATGTCGTTCTGTGCATCTTTAGTAATGCATCCTCCACATGCAGTCTCTTTGCACAGCCTTCTATCTGTCGTCTGCGTGTCTTTCTTTGATCTCGTTCTGTGCATCTTTAGTAATGCATCCTCCACATGCAGTCTCTTTGCACAGCCTTCTATCTGTCGTCTGCGTGTCTCTCTTTGATCTCTTTCTGTGCATCTTTAGTAATGCATCCTCCACATGCAGTCTCTTTGCACAGCCTTCTATCTGTCGTCTGCGTGTCTCTCTTTGATGTCGTTCTGTGCATCTTTAGTAAGGCATCCTCCACATGCAGTCTCTTTGCACAGTCTTCTATCTGTCGTCTGCGTGTCTCTCTTTGATGTCGTTCTGTGCATCTTTAGTAATGCATCCTCCACATGCAGTCTCTTTGCACAGCCTTCCATCTGTCGTCTGCGTGTCTCTCTTTGATCTCGTTCTGTGCATCTTTAGTAATGCATCCTCCACATGCAGTCTCTTTGCACAGCCTTCCATCTGTCATCTGCGTGTCTTTCTTTGATCTCGTTCTGTGCATCTTTAGTAATGCATCCTCCACATGCAGTCTCTGCTCAGCCTTCTATCTGTCATCTGGATGTCTCTCTTTGATCTCTTTCTGTGCATCTTTAGTAATGCATCCTCCACATGCAGTCTCTTTGCACAGCCTTCTATCTGTCATCTGCGTGTCTCTCTTTGATGTCGTTCTGTGCATCTTTAGTAAGGCATCCTCCACATGCAGTCTCTTTGCACAGTCTGTCGTCTGCGTGTCTCTCTTTGATGTCGTTCTGTGCATCTTTAGTAATGCATCCTCCACATGCAGTCTCTTTGCACAGCCTTCCATCTGTCGTCTGCGTGTCTCTCTTTGATGTCGTTCTGTGCATCTTTAGTAATGCATCCTCCACATGCAGTCTCTTTGCACAGCCTTCCATCTGTCATCTGCGTGTCTTTCTTTGATCTCGTTCTGTGCATCTTTAGTAATGCATCCTCCACATGCAGTCTCTGCTCAGCCTTCTATCTGTCATCTGCGTGTCTTTCTTTGATCTCTTTCTGTGCATCTTTAGTAATGCATCCTCCACATGCAGTCTCTTTGCACAGCCTTCTATCTGTCATCTGGATGTCTCTCTTTGATCTCTTTCTGTGCATCTTTAGTAATGCATCCTCCACATGCAATGCAAGTTCACACTCGTTGGTGTTAATGGAGATCACGGCTCCTGAGATGCATGACCCGCACTAAAGTGAGTTGTGAATCTCGCTTTGCCATGTGAGAATTAATATGGGAATCCATTGCTCCCTGATAGATCTTAGTTATTACAGATGTTCCATCAAATGAAACAAAACCAAGCATTAAAATATATTATAACATTTTTCAAAGAATGTCTTCTTTCATCTGCCGTGTTTTATTTCTATGAACACAGACACACACATCACCACATAAGATTATGCACGCTATGTCCAACTATGTTTGACATATTGGGTTAATAGAGATGAACATAAGGTGTATGGCAAATATTGTGTGCACGATATACGGTTCATTATGTTGCTAAATAAAGTGCCCCGTTGTTTGTGCTATGATGGAACGAAGAAAGGATGCGTTATCATTATGCATTTCACTCTCACTGTGCAAGACTACAGCCCCTGCACCTTTGGCAGGCGAAAGGGCAATGCCATTATGAGTCTGATCATGCACTATCCCTAGCAACCAGACATCGGCGGCGAGATCGGCTGACTTGACCCTAGCAACCAATGGCAGGCGATGCTGAACTCATGCAGAATCAGCTCTGCCGCCAATTCAGACAGAACTGCCATAGGGATGCGTGCAAGGCAAGACACTCGCTTTTAGAAGCCATGTTTGTAGGGTATGTGCTCACACTGACAGCCCTCTGGTAATAGCCCTGCACCATGCTAGGTTTATTCTCAGAAACCTGCTCACGGTCAGCTGACTGCTCCAGCTGGGTAGAGGAAGGCTGCAGGTGGTTGTCGGAGCAGCTGCAGTAATGAAGTCTAAGCGCAGGTGTGATGTTTTCCACTTGGGGTGTAGTGTACATGAGTGAGGACAATGGATGGCGAAAGACCGGGTGTAGGCACATACATAGGCAGCTGTGTGTATGCAGATGTAGAGTGTGGGAAGTGGAGCGTGGCTGACCCAGATCACTCTGCTTCTCACCACATTTACTCAAACACTCATTACAATGCACCTGAGCACATCACATACAAAACACAGTCCCTGCTAAGAAAAAGCGAAACCGAGGTTAAAAAAAACGCAACAATGGGTTGCCTCAATGGAGCATATGTATTTGAGTTGTTCCAAACTTTTGAGATTAGTCCTGTTTTATGGAGCCAAATTTCGTCATTTAAATGTCCAGTTTTCATTTGCGAGTGGCACACCTGGAACGATATAACTCGTATTTTGTGGCTCGCCACTTAAGAACGTATTAGTACATGTCTTGCACATTTGCAGAGTGCAGGCTGCCCTTTACTCTTCAAACAGTGCAGCAGAGCATCTTGCAGCAATGGTAACGCTCAGAGGCTAATTGCATGTTTGTGTCTATTAGGTTTCAGATCAACACGGGCCTCTTCCTGCTCCTGCCGGAGTTTGACTCCCTAGTGGCACTCCTTTGCAGAGAACTCAAATATGTACCTAGCCTCATATAGGCATAATTATGCACGATCTTCTGTCGATCGCACAAATACCTGCACTGATTCCTTGGCTAACACAGTATTGCCACCGCTTATTTATTTGTTTTGTATTTGTTTATTTGTATTGCGCCGAAAGCCCGTGGGCATCGGGGCGCAACAGAAAGACGCATGCAGAGTACAATACACAATCAGGATGATGACAGGGCACCTGGCAAGCCAAGACAAAGATAGGGCTGCCTATCTAACTAGCGAAGACTCTCTTCATTTGAACAAAAATGTTTTCAGGTTCTTTCTGAGCGAGAGATGATTGGGCTCTGACCTCAGTTTCAGAGGTCATGTGTTCCAGTTGCTAGCAGCAGCATAGCTGTTTGAAAAGAGTAAGCGGAAAGGGTCCTTAGCCCCCCTCTTTCTTTTACAAGGCGTACTACTATTGTCGGGCACCCACATGTATACATACACCACAGAGTTCTACAATTGTGTATGTTGCTTTGAGCAACATTGACTTTCTATGATTTCTAGTAATTTAGCGCTTGAGCCTACTTTACTATATAGCTCTCGTCTCACTATGGTCCTAACAGCCTAGCACCTCTTTTATTATGTAAGGGGTTGTAATGTTTTTATAGCAGTAGTTTCTTAGAATAGCGTTGGGAACTCTGTAGGTGGAGGAGGGTGCCTGTCATGGGCACATCAGAAGAAAACCTTGCAAAAGCAGGACAGCTGCAATACTTTTCAGCACAATAATCAGTGAGAACCACTGCCCTTAATGGATAGCAACTAGGAATTTCAGCGACGGTGCTTTCAATGATTGAAATGTTATGTAAAGATGTGTTTATACTGTTGATTAATTGGGTTTTTATATAACATATGTGTTTATTTATGATGTATTTGTAAAATGAAATATTTTGTGCAAGGTTTGTCTGAAAACCAAAACACAATAAATAAAAAATAAATAAAAAGTTCTACACATTCTAGAAAGATAGCAAAACTTCCATTTGAATGTAACAACCTGACACACAAGTTTTGCCAAAGTCTACATTTACTGCACATGCGGAAGAAAGAACATTTTCCCCATGTTGTAAAAAAGATATTCCATGGCAATGTGCAGCAAGGTACCTTTAAACGTGTAGGTGTAGGCGAATGGCTCATAAGTAAAGAACTGGGCCCTAATTTACAGAAAAAGCTCAAATTGCATGCAAAGTAGTTAGCAGGAACATTTGCGGCCCATATGAACTGTGCAGGGTACTGTTTCACTCACTATTATGCGTGCAGAAGCATGTCGTGCAAAGAAAAATTAGTAGCACCCGGCACGCCCACAATATGCCCTCAGGTTAATGAAATAAAGTGTAGCCGAAGTACTCTATGCCACAATGTAAAATGTGACATTGGCCAGACCCATGGCAAATAAGTAATCAAGGATTAATTCCAAGCAGTCACCATTACATCTGCTCCTTTTCTGCATCCGGCTAGTCCTCGTCCCAGTACCTCCAGTAATTTCCACCCCCCAATCCTACATCAAGGCAACACCCACAAGTCCTCATCCCAATACCTTCACAAATCTACAATCCCAATCCTACATTAAGTCAGAACCCACAAGTCATTGTTTCAGTATCTCTACCAATATGCACTCCTCATCCTACATTAAATCAGAACCCACACGTCTAAATCCCAGTACTGCCACCAATCTGCCCCCCACAATCCTCATGCCTACTCCTCTACCTCACAGTACTTGTCCCAAGAAAGTGCAACTTCACATTCATGCACCCCAAATACACATAACCCCAACACCCACTCTTCTATTACACAGTAATGACACCAGGTGTTCTATGAAATGCCTGAGGGAAACCCTTTTGAATCAGCTTGCTGCAGAGGGTCATGATGAAGATATAGCCCAACTTAGAAGGTCTCCTCCACACCCGCATACATTTGCCTACAGCACTCTCCTGACAACAGCTCACTGGATATCCCCTCCATACCCCTTGCACTGAGTGCAGCACCTCGCTCCTTCCCCTCTCCTTCTTTCTCCGCCCTGGGTGGTTGGATATCTCCTTGCACGGAAGTGGGTCTCTTTCTCTTCCTCGGTCTACTAGAACTTCTGCTAGAACTGTTAGAACTTCTGACAAGACTCAATAAACACATTACATGTATTCTATAATCTTCTCCTGTCGATAAAGCACACCCTGTTTATGGAAGGCACTATAAGTCAAGCATGGCGCCTTAAACTTCACTCTGCTCTCAACCGGGAGCCGGTGAAGTCTACAAAGCGTTACAGAGACACGAGCATATTTTGGTAGCCCAGCCACCAGCCAGGTTGCTGTGCTCGGCAGAATTTGCCGCCTGCATAGGTGATATTTTGGTTGAGCCAATAGAGTGGAGTTGCCATAGTCTATAATCTCCATTATTGATGAAGCAACCACGCATCTGCATGGGGTCTGTGGGATAAACTGGGCAATCTTTTTAGGGTTCTAAGTTTGGAATAGCCTGCAGTGCATCAACCACTGACTTGCAACTCTGTGGAGAGAGATGCAGAGATTTGTACTCAAAATAATTCACTGGGATACGTAGAGCACCCAAATATGGGGGACAGAACTCAGATGACCAGAGTGAGCGGGCTGAAGGTGGGGCTCGGTCTTGTCCCCGTTCAGTTTCAACCAATTTGCATTCATCCACTCTCCGATGTCCTGTAAACAACTACTCAGCTGTATAGCTTTCTCCTTATGGCCGAGGTAGACCCAGAGAATTAACTGGGTGTCGTCTGCATAGGAATAGAAAAGGCACTCTTGTGAATGAATATGCTTGGCTAGCAGATGCAAATAGATATTAAAAAGCACCAGAGACATTTCTGAGTCCTTAGGGACTCCACAAGTCGGGTGGACCTGTGTGGAAGAGAAAGGGTTTGCACCCATTCTGAATGAACAAAGATTCAACCAATGGAACACGGTGCCGGCAACTTCAACCTCACCAAGGAGCCAACAGAGGATAGAGTGGTCGATGGTGGCGAAAGCTGCAGATAAATCTAGCAGAATCAGAAATCCTACCTCACCCTCGTCCATTGGCCTGGTGAGGTTCTCAATAACTGACACCAATACATACTAGGTGCCCATGGCAGGATGAAAACCAGACTGAAAAGGATCCAAAATCATAGGCTCGTCTACAAAGTTTTTTTAATTTAGGCATAACTGTGGCTTCTAAGACTTTCATAAGAAATTTATGGCGCAAAACTGGTTGAAAATTAGCTAGGTGAGTAGGATACAAAGTAGGCTTTTTCAGAAGTAGGGTCACTAGAGCATGTTGGAATTGAGCCCTGACTCAAGGAGTAGGTCAAAGCAGTGGTAAGAATAGGCCAATGACAGAGCACTCAGAAGTCGACACACACATGGTGTATGTGTGTCTGTCGGACACTTGGAGTTGGAGGAGGAGTTGCTGCATGCAAGTGCCTAATGAGGTGAGGTCCTGCAAGAGGTGGCCAAGGACATCCATCGTCTTACCGAAAATGTCATCTCCTCCAATGGCACACACACACTGCTGAACTATGCCTATTGCAGCAGGAGAAAAGAGAGGACATGCAACACTAGAACCAGACAACTCGCGAGGAGGGTTCTGCCTTGAGAAAATCCTCACATGAGAGTTTTTGGCCTCAAGGGACATCCTGCAGCAAGAGATGGCCTCTTTGAGGCAACAGATGTTGCCCTAACGGGAAACCCACTGTTAAAACATGGGTTTCTTGAGGCAATGTCTGCATGAGGAGATGTTGACCTCAACAGAATTTTGCCATCAAGACATGGATTCCTTAGGACAGTCTCTACATGATGAGATGTGGGCCTCAATGGATATCCCCCGCCAGGAGATGGCTACCTTACAGCAAAATCTCAGCATGCAGCTGGAGATGTCAAGGGTGAGCATGCGTGCTGACTCTTTGGCCACTCATGATAGCCATCATCAGGACTTTGTTGCAATTGGGTCCCTCATGCATGCATCCCTCTCGCAAGTGGCCCTAGCTAATGAGGACCAGTCTTTGGCCATGCCTGGTCAGAGTGCTCATCCCTGGATCCTTCACATGATGGGGGTGCGCACTGAACCATGCAGGTGATGTCATTGGCCGTGTACCCACACACACCTATCCTGTTGCCGCAACTACCCCTTCTTCCTGCACCCTAGAACCCATAAGCCTCTGGGTGGAGTGTGGATTTTTCAATTTGTTTCCCAATCCAAGGTGGACTGTATTTATTTTATCCTCATGACAGGGCCAAAGTGCTATAGAGGGCAGTGATTCAACTGCCTATGTGACTGGGCACATTATTTAGCGGAGGATTGTGTATGCATATATGATCAGTGAAGTCAACTGACATGATCATCTGGATTTCTACAGCCTCCCACACTGCCTACCAAGACAACATGAGCACTCTATTTCCACCCGAGTCCCCATTTCCTCTGCTGGACACTGGACATCCAAGCACCAATGTGGAGGCCCAGTGTTAGGTGGAGGTGGTGAGGGACTCACAGCACACCAGCAGTACCTCCAGGGAAGGTTGTGCACTGTCATGCATTAGCATGACTGTTGCTCTATGCGTCCCAATCGTGGCATGATGAGGCGCACGTAGGGTTAATCATGAATGATTTAATATGGTGATGTATGGGTGATGGTCACTGTCACTGAAGATGGGAGTTGTCCTACATAATTGAGTGTGTACATGTCTCCTTGATCTGGTACACATGTGCTTTATGTTATTGACTCCATGACCTGCTGCTTGGAGTCAGTCTCCTTTGAGATGTTCCTGTGCACATCTTCATGATAGGGCCAGGGACATGTTGAGGGTATCATAGATATGAATGAGGAGGGCGAGGGTGGCCAGTGTATACCCATTGAGTGATGCACTACCAACCAGGGGAAGTAAAAGGGGGAAGAAGTTCACACTGTCCCAGGTAGGGTGGTGGGTTGAAGGTGTGTCGAGGCAGGTGTCCTGGAATGTCTTTATCTGGCATAAGAGGGCAAAAAGCTCTTTCAGGAACTGTGATAGTGAGTGTAGAGTCTTCTGTTATTGAGTGGAAATATAAGTATTATCAGACATAGGCTCAGTAGGTCTGTCTGCCTGATGTCACATTAATGTGTCAGCAGTAGCCAAATACTCTGCACTTGTCCTCACTTTGGATGCTGCAGGAAATGACCATGTGTAAAAGACTTTCAGTGGGTGACAGTAGGTATATGGATGCAACATTCATGTGGCCTGATTAGCAGAGTACATTGATGGTTAGTGTAAATGAATGAAGGACACATCTCAGGGATATGAGGTTGTTATACAAAAGGGATCACATAGGGTTGTGGCACACACCTTGTTGGAAGGCATGCCTAGGAAACTGAACTGAACTGGAGAGGATGATGTTACTACTTTTTGAAATCAGATTTCTCTATCGGTTATTGGCAACTTGTCCATTCTGCCCTATTCCTCTTATCATTCACAAACCTCTGAGTGTGTAGCAGGCAGAGCCTAGTGCAAGAGTTTAAATAAGTCACCTGACACATTAGGAAAAGTACAGTGCATCTAGGAGATACATGCCATTGAAAGGAAGAACACAAGGAAATTGCAACCTGCCTGCCAGGAGTCCTTTCCAACTTAAGTATTACCTGCCGAATGCATATGCATTTGGGTCCATCTATAGTGACTGGCTGGTAGGCATTGAAACTGAGCAATGTGACACAGCCAATGGGGATATTTTTCACAGCATCTGACAGTGAGGGTAGAATCCACCCTAAGCCATGTTATGCTAGGTACCTCCTACATTGATTGATTGATTGATTGGATTTTTTAACACTGCACTAAGGCCAGGGACAGCAGGATGAGGTGTGGCCATGCACCTATGGGACATGTCTGCGGGGCAGACAAGGTTTTGGGAACTGTTCGGGCTGGGTTGCCTTACCTGTTGAATATAGGCCTGTGGAGGAGCTCAGCTTTGGCGGGAGGAGCTCCAGAATCCTGCTACAGTGCCTGCCAGCCACGACAAGAGGGGCAAGCGAAGGTGGCACGCATTGCCCAGTACATGAGAGGGGTTTTTGGGAAAGGTCTCCATGTCACCTTTAGTCAGGGAGCAGGGTAACGGAACACCGTATGATTCTGTGTTTGGCAGGGAGAGCCAACATGGGGATGAGGTGGGGGTGAGACAATGGCAAGTGGCATAGGGTGGTTAAAACCCAAGGTGAATAGGTTGTGTTTGATCCTGGTATTTCCTCCATAGACCTCTGACAGTTGTTGCATGGGCCAGTTGTGAGAGGTGAATAGCAATGGGAGGGGGCATGGGTTGGAGATACACAGAGGGTGGGCCTTTGTCACATTGGTAGGGCATGTATGTGGCAGCTGGTTGAATTGTCATCATCCATGATGGGTCAGGTGGGGGAGGAGTGGTATACCTCGGAGGTGGGTGCACTTTCACAGGTAGTGCCAAAGTGGTAGGATGACACAAGGGGTGAGTCGGGAGCTAAAGAGAGAGCATTGAGTAGGGGGGATTTAACATGGATATTGTTTCTGGTGAGGTCCTTGATAGGGCTCAGGGGTGTTGACAGAGGGTGTTTGTCCTGTGTTGATGGGGGATGGGAGCATGGGAAAATGCGGGCGGTTGGACACATAGAGATCAGTAGGGCTTGAGCCTGGCTGAGAGGTACTGCAGGGTCGAGTGTTTATGAGGTACATGGTAAGGGGTTGTAGACACATGTGCCACAATGGTTCATGTATAGGGGCAAAGGGTGCGTTCTAGGGAACACAAGGGAGAGTGGGTGTATGGGTAGAGTTCCACCAACCAGCGTGGCCACAGATGACAGGCAAAGTGGTCCTACCCTATCGGGGGTGGTGGCTGGGCAGCAGAGCCAGAGTGGGGTACACCGTGGTTGGAAACAGAGGTGGAGGCATCAGGTGCTATGCCCACACATGCCATGTGCAGGAGGGTAGTGGTTAGGTCAGTGCCCACCAAGGTAGGAGCAGAGATGTGTGGGGGTACACCTCCACACTGGTGAGATGTGGAAGGGCAGAATGTATGCAGTTGTGTAGGGTGAGGAGGCATTTATGGATTTAGGGGAAGGGCATGATGATGATGACTTGGGGAAGGTACAGAGCATTGAAGAGGGTTACATAGTAGAGATTGGCTAAGTAGAGGTAAGTGGCAGGTGTAGGGATGGGATTGGGGTAAGTGGGGAGAGGGAAAGGAAGGTAAACAAGTACAGGGGCTGGGCAGCTGTTGTTTATTCCCCATTGCAGGAGCATGTACATGGCAGGGGTAAGTGGAGGTGAGGAGGACCAGCCAGCAGCAATGGTGCAGAGGGACCCAGCATCAAGATGGCAGTCAGGTGAGCATGAAAATGAACAGACAATCGCATGGCAGATGGGGTGGAGTTGGGTAGACCGGGGATGTGTGAAGGAAAATGTGGACCACCGGGGGGAGGAAAGGCTGAGGGAGGTGAGTGGTGTGTCATCAGGGTCATCTGGTGTTAAGGTGGTGGATGCAGGAGTGCTGGTGGGGGATGAGAGTAAGGGGGTGGATGTTGCATGGAAGACTGATAGGAGGGGGAGGGGTGATGGACAGGGGTAGTCACAGGGGGACAACGCAAAGGAGGTGCATTGTGGGTAAAAGGGAGGGAAGGGGAAAGGGACAGTGTGCAAGCAGTGACCAAGAACTTTTTCAGTGTAAGTAGTTGACCTACATGGCCCTCAGTGAGCATTTCTGGTTGCACCTGATGCCTGCGACTCAGGGGAACACATGCCATGGAGACATTGTGCCAAGTGCTGAGTTGGCAATTATTTCATTTTTGGGTCTGTAACATGGACACCTTTCTGTGGACGTGATTTGTGCACTTTATGGCAAGGATGTCAATGAGGTGGCAGTATACTTTTAATGTTATAGGGACAGTTTGTAATCCAAGCCACTAATTCTAAGGGTGTTGTTATGGATAAGCTGGAGTAGCCTGATTTCATCATTGAAGGCCACCAAGGATGTGGCTTTAGTGTGTTCCTTCACATGGGTTGTAATTTATGTGACTTAGGTGTGTACTACCTGATTGCATGTGTACAGTCCCTGAGCCCTTTGGCCTGCTAAGGGAATGGGTGGTGCCTGTGGATGAAGGTGCAAGCACTCCTGCATCTCTGCTGCTATTCCATGATATTTGGCAATATTATGCAGGACACAACACAACGTGTCCTGCGCTCTATTAGAGTGGGGCACTCCATAAAGATGTGGTGTATTGTCTCTTCTTGGTTTCTTAGCTTGAAGAATCTGCAAAAGTTTTCTTCATTGGGTATTTGTTTGGTGACTGCAAGATACTCTCTGGTGTGCAGAACGTTTTGACGAAGTCAGAGGTATGTGTCTCGAGTTGGTTTGGAGTGAAACATTTCTAAGTAGGGAAGTAGTTTGTTTACGGCTCTTGATTCGAGTTCCGGAATAATGTTCATTTTGTACATTGCTTTTTCTTGAATAGTTTGAATACAGTCATTCTCCTCGAGCTTCTTTTTCGTCTTCGTGGGTCTATTGATCAAAGTCTCGAGCGTGATGTCATATCGAGTAAGCAGGGCTTGACAAGCTTCTTTCCATACTCTCAGAGTAGGAGAGATAGGAGTCTCTTTGGTTTGCTGGCGTGTCATCATTGTTGACAATCTTACGGTAGATGTCTAGCTGCTTCCAGTTGTGAATGGCTTCAAGTGATTGGAGAGCTAGTTCGTATCTTATCCTCGATGTCGGAAAGGCAGGGGCAATGATAGGACTTTGCGCCAGAATATGCTTTCGACCAACACCCATATGTTTCTCGAGATGTAATTAGGCTTTCACTCCCACATAGTAGGATTGCCTGTAAAAGTTTATCACTGGTCTCATTGTGTAGCACCATATTTTCTGTGGCTAGGCAGGGCCAGCCTGGCTAGGGTAAGTGCTTGGTGCTTTAAATGGAAGAACCAGCTCTGTTACACCTGAGACTGATTGAGCCCTATACCAAGATATTTAATCTCCTTGACTTCCTCGATTTCTTTTTCCTTCTAGGTACACATTGAGAGACTTAAGTTGATTTTTACTGCAGTGGCCCAATGACATTACTTTCATTTTACTTGCATTGATCTTCATGTAATTTTTTTTGATATAGGCATAAAGATTGGCCAAACTGTTTTGGAGACCAACTTTAGTCTTATCCATGAGCACGATGTCGTTGGCGTATAATATGTATGGGACAGGAGTCAAATTCAGTCGTGGAGGGTTGGTGAGTGGGAGCGGGCCATTTCCAGCTATGTCGAGAAGGTAGAAATTAAAAAGGATGGCAGCCAGAGGGCATCCTTGTTTCAGTCCGTTGGTAGTTTTTATTACTGAAGATGGTGTGCCGTCTTTGGTCAGGCAGATTCGAACAGTGGTATCACTGTAAAGGGCTTTCATGGGGGCCAACAATTTCCAGGGGCATTTGCCTTGTTCAAGTTTTTTCCACAGTGTATTTCTGTTAATACTGTTGAATGCCATTTGCAGATCGACAAATATGGCATGGACATTGGTTTTGGTTCTGAATGATTCTTGCTTAAGTATATTAAGGATTAGCAGATTTACGTTAGTGCCTACGTTGCTCGTGAATCCAGTCTGGCGAGGGTCTTGCTTATTGTTATTTTTAGTCCACTCGTTAAATCTTTTAACGAGGATTGCAGCAAATATCTTGCCTATCAGATCCAGCATTGCCACCAGACGGTAATGTGCAGGATGTTTTCTGTCACCTTTCTTGAAAACTGGGACTATGATGGCCGTTTTCCAGGTTTTTGGTATGAGTTGATTCTTGGAGATTAGGCCAAAGATTTGCAAGCAGAGTTTGGCCCAGGCTTCCGGATGTCTTTTAATGGTGTTATTACTAAGGCCGTCTGGCCCAGGTGTTCGTGAAGTATTCAACTTTATAATGTTTGCAAGGATTTCCTCATAGTCCCACTGGATATACCACGGGAGGTTCTCAGTGTTGGAGTTGCAGTTGTTCATAACCTGATTAGTGGGGTGATTGTAAATTGAAAGAAAGTGTTTGATCCAATCATTCTCAGTCACAACCATAGTCAGTTGATTTTGCAGTGCATAGTTTTGGTTAAGGAGAGCCCATTGATCCCTGGTGTTTCTCTTACTCAAGGCATGCAGCATGGATTCTGCATCGATCTGTGCAATCGTTGCTCTAAGATTTTTAAGCCGATTTCTGTATTTTGATTGATTTCTTTTGACAATGTGAAGATGGTCGCTGTGATTCATTTTCTTGGCTATTCTTATTGATTTTCTTAGTTCTTTCTTTGCAAGGGCTATTTACTTAGAGTAGTTATGGTTGTGGCTGATTTTGTTGGTAGGGTACTGATGAGATTTTTGGAAGAATGTTTCAAAAAGCCATTCATAATAGATCTTTTGTTTTCCTTCCTTTCCAGATGTTCTGAAGATCTCTTCCAGTTTTTCAATTTTTTTGTCCGATATGCAGAGTCTATTAAGTCCCATTGTAATTTCTATCAGGGTATTTTCCATTTTGTCCCTGCATCGATGCAGTGCATTCCAAGTAGTGAGTAGTTTAACATGATCGCTGTTCGAATTCGTCACAATTTCAAATTTAGTAATGTGATTAAGTAGATTAGGTGAGGTGTATATAATTACCTCAATGCCACGTTGGCCTTGCTGGTTTGTCACCTGGAATGTTTCTATTAAGGAGGGTAAGATTGCATTGTCACATTGCTGCTGACCAAAGATTTGCTTTGATGCTTTGTTTGGAGTCCTTCATTTGAGTACCATCATCTTGAAACAAATGTAGATTGAAGTCACCACAGGTGAAGACATGGAGCTAAATGAATTTCGCATAGGCATTGTCAACAGAGGTAAGTATCTCGTCTAAAAATTTATCGTTGTTTGGGACAGACAGACTCCAATAGATGTTAAATAGGGTGATCAAATAGCGTTCTTTCATCTTGTTTTTTCCCGAATTGTCCATGTGGTTCTGTTCAAGGATGGTCATATGGAACCCGTTGCTAATGGAGAGTGTTTCAACAGCATCAAGATGTGCTTCTACTTTCCATAGTGTTAAGAGGCTGGAGCTGGGATGGCCTTTGGTGTTGGTGTTGGCAGGGGTCATGTGAGCTAGATGTCCATCACAGAGGGTTTGTTGGGAAAACCAAGTCTCTTGGAGACAGATTATGTCATAACTGGGCAAGTCGTTAATTCGCAGTTGAAATAGGTGAGTGGACCCGCGGGTATTCCACAAACATAACCGAAGAGATTGGTGATGTTGTGTCTGTAAGCATTATAAATAAGTGGTCCTTTCCTTTTTATTCTATCCTTCTGTACCTTTTTTTTTGTATTAGACCGGGGAGTATACTCTCCGTATATTTGTGTAATTTCTCAGTGACCCAAAGGGTCGTTTGTCTTCCCGGGAGCTCCTCTGTGAGTCTTCACGCTGGTTTGTATCGGGAACGCGATCCACTCTTCTGATGGAACTTTCCGATGTATTTATTGCAGCATCTTTTCTATCTCTGTCAGTTGAAAAGTTCAGGGTTGCAGCAGTAGTGAAGCATTTGAATCCAAATGTTTCAATTTCTTCCGTTTGATTCATGATTGTTTGGATCAAATTGTTCGAGTAGAATTGGACACGTATTAAGTCCATTAAGTTATCATCAAGAAATTCTACAACTTTGATATCTTGTGATTGGATTTTTTTAAGAGCAGGAATGGCATTGAATAATCTCAGCAGATTTGTCCCGTTTCGGATTAATCCATCTTGCGAGGGTTCCGTACGTTTGATCTCAATTGTGTTCTTTATTTTCAATGCTCTTGTGTCGATACATTTTGGAAGTTTCAGAGTGATCTGTTTGTTGTCTATATTGACAGGTCGAGCTGAGTGGTTTCTCTTTCGCTTTGAAGTACAGTACATGCCACTTGGGAACTAATGAACTCCCCAAACCATTGGGGCAGGTCACCAAACCACAGGTAAAGTTGAGGAAAACTGAAGCCAAGGAAATGCAGCAAGGTTCATGAATATTAAAACCAAAACACAGAGGCAAGTTGCCACACTTGAAGTAAGTATTGACATAAGCAGAAGCCCAGTTATCCACCAGTAAGGAGGAAAAGCATAAAACATCAAGAAGGCTAACGCTTTACAAAACCTTCAAAAATGGTCAAATAATAATAATATACAAATCCAAAGGTCAAGAATGGAGATAAACATGGTCAAGGGAACGAGAATTCAATCATTAAAACGCAGGCTCAAAGAACCCACCCCGAGGAGAAACAATGCAAAAACAACACATGGGGGGTTTCAAACACAAGTGGACATGAGCTAAGTGAATGCCAAAAGGCTAAAACGCCTTTCAAAATGGTCAGTTATTAAAACACAGGCTCAAAGAACCCACCCCCGAGGAGAAACAATGCAATAGCAACACATAGGTGGTTGCAAACACAAGTGGATCATGATCTAAGTGAGCGCCGAAAGGATGACTTAAACATAAAAGAAGCGCACTTGACAACGGGGGAAAGGCAGGGTGCCCCCCCTTCACCCTGAGAGCATGGAAGGGCACAAGCTCCAAGCCCAGATCAGGTTGGATGCAAGTGGAAGCTCAATAACCCACCTCTGAGGATGAAAAGTAATAGCGCCTCACCAGGGACCATATCAGAAGTGGGCCAGAGTGAGCTAAAAAGGATGCCTGAACACTGAGGAATAGGCTCACATGCGCACCACAAAGGGTTCAAGGGCAGGACAATGCCCCAAAAACTGAAGAAATGTGAAAGGCAAGCCAATGCTCCAGAATCCACCTCATAGGATAAAACATTACTAATGCCCCTAAAGGGGCCACACCACAAGTGGGGCACCAGAGCGATAGGAAGGTATGCACATGACTCAAAATGCGGAAAAGCGCACAACTGTCGATGAAAGACATATACCTCCCCACCATACATGGAAAAGACAAAAGTAATGCAGAAGAAGGTCAACTGTAAAGTCAAAGAAGAGAAACCAGACACAGCTCACACACTGGGTCCACCAAATACACCAGATGCAGCTAACACGCTGGGTCCACAGAAAGGCACAAGCTATTGTATGAAGGGCGGCAGGGATTAGCCTCGAGTTGGCCGTACGTGGAAGTATGGCCCCCGCTCACCTGATCCCTTTTTCCCCTAAGTATTTGTGTGATATTATCATTATGTTTGGTTGGTTGGTTTTCTTTACACTACAGACCAGTGTTAGGTGGAATTGCATGCAGTACCCTCTGGGATGACCACATACAATTAGAACTACAGGTGTAAGCAAAACCAACATTTGGTGTAAGTCTATACTACACAGTGTTTGGTAGCGAGCTGAGCAGCCAGGCTTATCTCAAGAGGGAATGTAAGCAGTAAAAGAGGTTACACAGAGGGCTTACAGTCACAATGGTTCAAGTAGACACTTACACTCAAGGTTTCTTGGTAAAACACTTATTAATTTATTACACAGTCATTTAGAAAACCAGTCACTATCACTGAACATCAGTGTTGAAGAAGGTAGTTGCTGCAGTCATAAGTCTAGGAGTGCTCGTGTTTTGTGTCTGTTTGTGATTTCAGACATTTCCCAATTCTTGTGTTACCCGAGATGTCATTGCTGAACACTTCAATGTGTTAACATTGCGTTTGGGAGTGCCCCTTAACGATTTTACGGCACAGACCTTGTACGCGAGGATTTAAAACTCAAGTACAGAGAGTAGACTAGTTAGATACATATCTACGCAGGTGCAAAGCCTTATTTGTGGATTCTGACTTATACATGTAACGAATAATATTAAATTGAGAAGCCTTGCAAAGAACTGCCTCCTGGCAACCCTTGCACTAGGAGCTGTATCTGCAACCCTACAGCCCCCCACCTGCACTTATTGACACCAGTTGTCTGTGCTTAATTCTTGCACTTGCCACCTGCTGGCCACAATACCTGTTGTTTTTGATGACGTGTTCAGCACTTTCCACTCCTCGCCTGGCCCTCGCACGTTCCCTCCTTTGTCTCCCCGGCAGTTGCGCATTCTCAATGTTACTGGGCCTAGTAAGATTGCTGTTTTGTCTTCCTATGTACCCCTCCTTGCCTCGCCGTGCCATGAAACACATGTGTATGGGCACAATATAAATAAAATATCATAGCATATATCAACTATCAAAACCTACTGATGTATCGGATCCCAAGGCAGTGCTCTTTCTCATGCCAACACGAATTAAAAAATGTACTCTCACTGGCTGAAGTGGAACTGAAAAGCTGTGTTTGATCTACTAAGATTTTTTCAAAGGTCTGGGTGGTTATTAATATAACCAACCAGGGCTCCATAGCTTTCTTCAGCTGGCGTTTTGGTTAGTAAAGCAGGCAGTCTAGGCCAAGCTCTCTCCCTGGAAGGAATTAACCAGATCAGATACATGGATTGAGATACATTTACCCTGAATACAGGGACGGTTCATGCAGAGATATTGGAAGCATACTGTTGGCCTAATTTACATGCGTTGTTTTATAATGTCAAAACTGCATTGGAAAACGCTCTGCGAATAAGGGACTTCATCTCTTTTAAGTTACGCAAATTCAATATGTAGAGTGGCTGTCAATGTAAAAGTGAAACAAGTGAACAGGGGGACTTGTTCACTCTTGAATAACCCGCGGGCTCAGCTGCAGCATCATGGGAAACTCTATAACTGCGCAAATCCTATTTCAGTTCGTACATGGTGGTTGGATACCCTAAGGGGGTAACAGGGCTATTTTAGTTTAACTGCAATTCAGTGCCCCTTGTGATTCAAATTAGCAGAGAAATGGTTCAGAATTGCATGAGCAGGCAATGGTTCTGATGCCGATATCTTATCTTAAAGGGTACATGTAAGTAATGCTCAGACGTTATTTGCTAACAGGTAGGACGGCATGGTCAAATATCTCAGATACCATGTGAGGATCAGCTGTGCTGGAGCAGATTTTCGGTCATTTTACAGGAGATGATGCCTTTTGGTCAGGTTTCTTTACACTCCATCACAAGATCTGTTGTCATCTTGTGTAGCTTGCCATTGCTGAGCTTTACCTGTACCTGATTTAAACTTTATACCAGGGAGGGATTGGTTGTCAGCAATAGCAGCAGGAGAGTCTTTGAATCGAAGGAGGAGCAGGAGCCCATTTGGGCAAGTACACTGAATCTGGAGTACATTGCAGACTGTTCTGCACTGGCATAGATACAGCGTTTGTAGTGCAGGTGAACTACTTCTGGAGAAAGTGAACTCTAGAAAATAAAGCAGAAGAGGTAAGGAGACACTCCTTGGAATTAGGGCACCTGAAGGTATAGTCTGCTTTAAGTAGATTAGGCAGCAGAATGTATCCTTCTCAGTGAACTTCTAATGTGTCTACCCACTCATGTACTTTTTTCTCTGCCTGTCTTTGATCAGGATAAATGTCAGGCATCTGCAGGCTCAGCTGCCAACATGTTGTCATTGGCATCTACAGACTCCATCTCTATCCAGGGACTTCCAGCATTGACCCAACTTGGTGCTCATTCCACCCAGGGGCCTTCATGAGGCTATGTCAGACAAGGTGACCTTAGCCATCATAGAATGACATGTGCTAGGTCCCTTGGAAGTTATACCTATGAATCTTTAGCTGTTAGACGCATTGCCTATAACCCTCATTTTATGTCCCAGCCTGAACGATGCGTAGGGGTGCATGGTGTATTTTCTGGATAGGGATATGTATTGTACAACTTTGTTTCCATTTGCTTTCTCACATGCCCCACACGACAGGCTGTAGTTGTTCACAAGAAAATAAATAATGCTGTTGTTTCAGTCACCCTTCTCCGCAACTAAACTTTCTTTCTGACTAGCACTTCGACTTGTCTTGGACTTCCTGGTGCATTGACTTGGAATGTCGTTCTCAAATCCCCTTTTGGTTCTCCCTGACCCTGCTGCTTTTCTATTGTGACCCGGGATGCCCTTGGACATCTTTGGGCTCTCTGCTGATTTTTTCCTTGTATTCATGTTCCAGTGGGCTTGTGGACACTGTACACTCTCCTCCAAAATCCTTGCATCTGTGTTCCATTAGGCTGTGGATTCAGGATGCTCACCTCCCCATGACATGTGTCTGCATGTCACCAGGTTTCAGTTAACGTAGACATCGTCCTGTTGACCTTTGCATCTGTTGTTCAACAGGTACTTCCTTGAACCAAGATTATTTGTCCACTCCCTGACCTACCTTCCTTTCTTCAGCTTCTCTTATGAGGTTTCCTGGTAATTATGCCATGCAGTCTTGAGGGGGGTTGAAGGGATGCATGCAAATATTTTGGGCATGCCCTGATTCACGATTCCTCTTCCCCTTTCACTCTGAACTCCTTGGAAATATTGCCTGTTTTGGTGGCCTTGAGAAAGGTGACAAGGGCTGTCTACATGGGCATCCAAATCCTTGACATTAAACAAATCTTCAGAAGGGTGCACGGATTGTGGCAGGTATAAAGGCAAGTAATCTAAGACTGAGAAGATAATTACCTTATGGTCTTTACTGGGTAATTGGAAGACTGGTTCCTGCAGGTATTAGGCAGGGGATAACTTTGAAAATTTACATAGACACAACCTCACAGCCACATTTTAGGACTCTGTATGTTATACTGCCATTCCACAGGTCATGCAAGAAGATAACTTTCAAAGGAGTTACACAAAGCCCACTGCTATTGGTTATAGATAAGTGCCTGTCATAAAAGTAGAACTAGATTGGTGGAAATCAGTAGATTATACTCTGCAGACTATACACCACAAGTGACGCTCATTGTGATCATTTGATGAGATGGGGTTTCTCAAAACATAGCCCTGGTCTAATGAAGCTCAGTGATGAAATGAAGTACTCATTGTGGATCTATAGCTATCTATAGCTGCATTAAAGGAGTTCTAACCAGGATTTTCCATTGGCTAGACAATACCTACCTTAAGTAATGTCAATTGCAGGGAGCCTTTCAGTACACCGGTCCCAAAGAAGGTTAGGTCATTATTCAGAAGGCACAACAACAGCATTTAGGTTTTTAAGGTGGCCACCATGTTTTGGGGGCTTTAACCAGTACGTATCCCTATAAATGTTCATTCATTTATTGTGTGGTGTATGTTGTGGGTAAGTAGATAAGGTGGTCCCCTTTTTTTCCAATGTAACATTTTTGACAGGTGGGCACGCACCCTGGTCGTCCTTATACCACCCCCTTTTGACATGGGTTTGATTTCTTTTTGATATGGAAATTGATATGAATTAATTTTGCATATCTAAATGTTTCAATATCAAATTTTATATCGATTTGATATTGGTTTTGTATAAATGGATATATAAAGTGTGTTTGTGTACTTTAATACAGTTTTATATAAAGTTTATATCAAAATGATATAAAGTGTATATCAACATGTGTTTAATATGGGAGAGTGCATGCGTGCTGTTGCTTGGTAGAGGGAAAAGTCTGTTGTGAGGAGTTAGATGGTGAGTGTTACGGTTTGGTGATACGGCGATACGCCGGAGTCGGTTGCGCCTTAGTGATGTCATAATTTTCTATAGATTTGAGATTTTTTGTATGTATTATTTTTATAAATCAAAAATTAAAAACGTTTGATATTAAAATGATAGCGGCCATTTTTATATCGCAATACTTTTTTTATATCCTTTTTTTATTCCAACATTTTTTATATCAAAATATTTTGATATTCAAATTATATCGCATATTTTTATATCACAATATATGTTTTGATATCAACATTTATTGATATTAAAATGTATTGATATCAAAATTATATTGGATATTTTTATATCGCAATCCGTTTTTTATAATAACATTTTTGTCTTATTTCAACATTTTTACATCAAAATATTTTGGGATATCAAAATTAAAAACTATTTTTATATACAAATTCAGATATTTTTTATATCAAAATAATATCGATTTAATATCAAAATAAAAAAATCCGAATTTTTATATAAAAAATGTTTAACATTTTTATATCAAAATGAAATATTTGATTTAAAAAATGTTGATATCAAAATTCACAAATTTGATATAAAAAATTATATTGCAGGGCATGGCCAGGCATGCCCTGACACGCACGTTTTGTGAACATATTATGCCAAAGCAGTGCTATGTTTTGTTTAATTTGTGAATATATCGTTTTATAATGTATAACACAATGAAATGTATAGATCTAATTACTGGGCTACTGAATAAAACACAGGCAAACCCATGCAACATGCTGGGACACTGGATTCTACCATTCTTCCTGTTGTGCAGAAAGCAGTGTTCCAGCATGTCTTTTTGAAGCTGTTAAGTCACCAGGGCAGAGAATTCACAGATGACGACACATACACACGAGGCCGGAGCTCTGACTCAACTATTTCAGTTTCTCTGATTATTACAAATGATATGAAGCCATATCAGAATGATCCAACCTTGCAATGAAACCCTGAGGCTATTGTAATCACGAGCCGCCATGTGCCTGGTAATTGTATTTGCATGGCCCCATTCATTGTAAAGTCACAGGACTCCCAAGGCTATTGTAATCAAGAGCAAGCTATAATGTGGGTGGTGTGTCTAAATCGGCAGCCATTCATGGTAAATTATCCACGACTAATGGGCCTTTCAAAGAGCCTACCATCTTGCACGTGGAATATTGTCATATGCAGGATGGTGGCTGTTCTGCTGAGGAGGGGTTGGATGTCTTTAAACCCCATGCTCTGGAAGCCTGCCAGAACATCACTGCCTGCAGATTTCAGGACAATTGCACGCCACGGCTGGAACTGAAGACCCCAGGACATCCAAAGTCTGGTGACTAAAGAGGTGTTCTACTTTTAAAAAGCAAATTGATTCTATGTAAAAATGGGGCAACATACATTTTAAAACAAAATTTGCTTGGTCTTTATGTAAAGGCTTGTAACTAAATAACAGTTTTTCTGATCAAGTGGGCTATGTTTTAAAACATAAAATATTTGAAGTTAGAGAAGAGTATTTCTAGCGCTAGGAAGCTGCTCAAGGTGTAGATACGTGTTTGTGATGCTGCAGTTCCAGGTGTTTTTAGATCAGCTATTTAATATGCAGGATAAGCCAAATGTTTTTACCAGCTAAAATACAGCTGTTTTTGTATGGGCAGGGAAATATGTAAGTCAGTTCATTCAAAGTTTGTTCTAGAATCTAGCCCTGTGTATTTTTATTTAATGTGCTTATTCTCAATATTAACTGCCAACCTGTATTTTTGCAATATGTATTTTATTTTTGTTGTAGGACAGTTTTAGAAAATTTGCTTATGAAGGGTCCTCCAGTGGATGTATTTTGTGTGTGTAAATGAAAGCCTTGGGGCTAGCTACACAAGGCATTGTGAAATGGCACACAGCTCATGTTTGTTAATTAACAACCACTAACCAAATACCATGTATTTTTTTTCAAACAATGGGTATGAGAATGTTTAAATATCTGCATGGTAGTTTAAACTACAGAGACGTCTGTGCTAAAGAAGTCGGTTTGCATTGTTCAGCAAACTTAAACAGCGCACAGCTGGATATTTTACTGCTTGCTGCTCCAGCTCCAACCCTATCACACGGCTGTTGTTGTCAATTACGCGCTGATCAATCTAACCCGACGCATATTTCTGCAGGGCTGTATTGAACATTTACATTAGCCAAAGTTGAAACACATGTTGATAAACTGAGGCGCAGTGATGGTTCAGAAGATAGCTTAGCGTGTTAAGCATATACCGCCTTGAACATTTACATGCAGCAAAGTGGGTGCATGTGTGTGCGTGTGCATGTGCATGTGTGTGTGTGTGTGTGTGTGTGAAACACAAATGTGCATTTGATACTTAATATTGTGTGTTAAATATTTATTTTAAACACAGGTGCTCTTTCAAATATACTGGAGAGCACAGTTGACCATCAGGGACAGTGCAGGCATTTGGACCAGCAGGGACATTGCAGCCATTTGAACCAGTACGGACAGTCACGACAATGCAGCAGCGATCCAATGGCTGTCCCTAATGGTTCAAATGGCTGCACTGTGCCTGATGGTTACATAGTTGCTATTGTGTTGTTTTCTTAACTGTGTGTCATGATTTTAAAACATAACGGCACCTAATGTACAGTTTGTAAGTGTGTCACAGATCACACATGCGGTTGACATTTTTAAAGCCGCTGAGACTCAATATTTAACCCTGAGCTAGAATATGAGATCATACCCTTATAAGACGCTGATTCAATCTTCCTCTGTTTTTATAGAAATGGCCTACAATACCCGGATAGCACAGACATTGCAATCTCTGGAAGGGAATTGTAGATCGAGTGATTCAGCAAATAATGGATGGCAGGATGGAGCACGGATGGCGCTTTTGGCAGCCGGTTCAACAAATCTTGGATGCACGAGGTGAATGGAATGATGAAACCTGGTTCTACTGGGGCTTTTGAGGGTGCTGGAATGGAGTCTGTTCTGCACAGATCAACACATTTGGAATGTTTCAACGACCCATGTAGTTGTCCGACAGTGCTGTTACAGCGGTAAAGCCCAATGACCTGGGGGCATATGCCACAGAGTTCTTTTGTAATTTCAACACTAGGCCCGCTTGAGTCTCGCATGTTTGCTACGCCCTTTGGCATGTCTGCTTTCCGGCACTGCAGAGTTCTTTTGTAAACTCAACACCGGGCCCACTTGTGTCTGGCATATTTGCTACGCCCGATGGAGTGTCTGTAGGGCTATTGAGCGGTAAAGTCTCTAAGGCCTGACAGATGTTTATGACTATTGTGCATTGAACAGTGTGAATAAAGAACTTGAACATGGGCAGACACATGATTCTACAAGCAGGGGGCCAGTCACAGCCGCTATCCCAAAGGGTTCAACCAACTTAAGCAGGAGTTTAACACGGCGGTGGCCCTTGAGTAAAATAGGAAATGCTCCGGTTCTAAACCCTGATTATGGAGTTATTCTGTCAGCGTGGGGGGCTCGAGAGCCCTGATGGATATTACTGGACATTTAAAAATTCAAATACCTGGTTGCGGTGCACCAGTGGGCGTTCATAGATTTTCAGGCAGATTGGGTGCCGGCCCCGGGCTACAAGCCTCCTTTAAAAGTGTACAATAAAAAGACAGTACTGCTGTGAAACAGGTTCATGGGGTTGATGGTGTAAATTCTGCATGTTTTAAGCTGCGAAATGCAAAGCATGATGTTGAGAACAATCTGGATGGGGTGAGACAACCACAGGGGCGGGGGTAAACGGCGACTAAAGACAAATAATGTCAAAAGGGTGGGTTGTGTAAACTGACCTGCACCACTTGGGGTTGACACGAGAGATATCATTATGATGGCCACCGATAAGACAAATGTATCAGAGAATGCGTTGCAGAATGAAGATGTTGTTAAAGAGGTAAATAACGCAACCAGCATGGCCGGTGTTCAAAATGTAGATGCCAAATCTATTGCAGCTGAAGGCCCCAACGAGATTGTGGTTTTGGGGCTTTCACCCAATTAGCTGATAGTGGTTCTAAGGTTTATACATAGAAATACAGTGCTGTTGCTGAGTATGGGCAACATGGCATATATGCCGGATGGTTCTACAGCCGCTATTTTGGATGCCACAATATCTGAATTGGAAGCGCAGATATTCTATATACAGAGGAATCCAGAGTTTACTAATGACCCTATATCTCTGGAGGGGCTTCTAGCGGATGCAGGCATTGTTAATACATTTCATGAAATGGGTATACATACCAATGTGGCTATGAGTCAAAATATTGGGGGTGTTAACACACCTCCCCTTGATAGTCAAGATGCCTGTGTATACTGGGATGGAAGCGAATACAGTGCTGGCCCTGATAATATTTCTGTTGATGTTCATGGCGGGGTAACACACAATGTCAATATTTCCAGTAGTGTCTCTGATGATGTTCAGGGCATGGGTGTTTTTAATATTCTTGTTGACGCTCAAGCGGGGAGTGTGCACAGGGTGGGGGATGGAACTTCTGTCGGTGTTCAGTAGGGATGGGTGAATAATGATGGGGACATTGTTAATATTTCTGATGATGATCAAGCGGGGGGTGTGCACAATGATAAAGTGGTCTACAATGTGGTGGTTCTTAATATTTCAAATGTTCTGGTGCAGAGTGTTCAAACACAGCTCGCTACTCCCCCAGCGTATCCATCAACATCATACACTAACACCAATACACCTGTTGAAACATTGAGCAATGAGCCCATTCTAATTCTGGATAGTGATACAGACACTCAAGATGTGGTTAATCAGGGTTTGGGGGATGGTTGTAGGGTCATGAACATTTCAAGCTTTGTCAACCCCAACAATGCTTCTCCGGCGCCGTGTTTGCGTGTAGCAGTTATTCAAAAGAACAAGCAAAAAAAATATTTGAAAAAGAATTATAAAAAATTACTGAACATCGTCAAAAGTTTAAAACCCCGCTGTAAAAAGAAGCGGGTGGTGCAGTTTACGATTCGGAGCACTTTTGAAAATGCAGGCGCAACTGTTCTGATGCTAGTAAAAAACCTGGGGGTGATATTAAGGTCTTGACGGCTCCATCATGTGGGGCAGTCACCGAGATACAGATCAGTATTATGCCGGATGATGGCACGGTTGTTCAACACATTGCATTAGTCGGAGAAGGGTCTAGCAGTGCAGTTTGTGAAACACTCACAGATTTGCACCCCTCTACAGCGGTAGACTAGAGCCATGCTCTTACAGTGCACTAAATGCCTGTCTAGCATTTGTGGGACCCAGTACATACGCGTCTATGCCAGCACCCACTCCTGAAACACCCCAAATATCAAACGTGTCAAGCGCACCCCAAAAGTTATGACTAGAAACCAGAGACACCGGGCAAAGCACCCCTATTAAAAAACAAAAAATCACTCACGAACAAACCCAGACAGACACCTAATATGAGAGATTGATTAAAATTAAAAACACAGGCAACACAGGCAATGGCAGCGCCACTGGTACAGATGGGGTAGTTGTGCAAAGCAGTGGCGGGCATCTGTTTCAACAGAGCCCTAAAAAAAGAAACCAAAACTTAAAATGGGCTAGATCTCGAGGGCAGAGATGTCAACTATTTAAAATCTTGAAAAAGGACAGATTGGTTATAGCCTAATGTGACCAAACTACCATACCGTTGCTGACCATGTCCCAGACACCCGATCCATCGGTGTATTTGGAAATGATGCAGGCTTATCAATGAAGTAATGAAACATTTGCGGCCATGGAGCATTACGAGGAATTTCGATTCATAAACCTGAACCACTTGCGTTGCCTAGGACACGGAATAACGGTAATAAAGGGGGTGGTGGAAATGATAGTTCACCAAATATTGGAAAATGTTGGCCCCAGTGATTTCGTTCAAATAAGAATGGAGGCTGAGGGTTTATACAGACCCTTGTTTACAAGGCGAGCAAATCGTGATACTTTTTGCATTTTTCAGTTTTTTGAGATTTTGCAGAGAATTCTCCAGATTTAGACTGAGATTTTGTGCTTTTCCCCGCTGAAAATTGTGGCACTAGTTGTCAGTCCACGCTCCGGCGGTGCTAATAACCCTTTGCGCCAGGTTCTGCACAGCCACATGATACAATCTAAAGCCCGGTGGTTATTACATTTTGATCACAGGCCCTTAAATCTCTGCCTGTCGTCTAGTCTTATAGGTTTAATCGAACCGTGCAGCATAACAGATGCCGATATACGTGCAAAAGCTTTGCAAGTGCACACAGAGTTGGGACCCCCGACGGACACACCGGTAGGTTTTGGATAACTGAATCTCTTTGAGGAATATTTTAATAGACCCATTAAGATACTGTATTGCAACAATGGCGTGTGGCAATATTTTCCGCTAATGGCTAAAACATCCAAAAACACTTCAAATGTTTTACACCACGACAACCATTTGTACGGTGTATTGAAACTAATAGGTTTTTTGGAGGCTAATTATCTCTGTCAGCATTGTCACCACATTTTCAATAACCAACATAGACACAGTTGCGAATTCCACTGTCAGTTGTGTCTGAGAGAAGAATGCCAAACGAATGAGGAAGAATCTACAACATTCCCCTGGTGTTGTGCGTTTGCGAAGTCTCGGGGCTGTCTAGACACACACATTAAGAAGGTGGCATTAGGGGATGTCATGTGCGAGCCGTGCTTTGATTAACATATGGTGCCAAACATTTCTTGCAGAGAGTCAAAGCTGTACAGGGCTGTGTTGTAGCGTGTGCAAAGTTACCTTGCCAATACGGCTGAACTTTTTTGCTACATGACAGCAGGGAGACCGCAGAATAAAACCGAGAGCTACATAATATATGACATGGAGGCCCGCCAGGAAAATATAACCCACCAACCAAACCATATCTATGCCAGACATTTACCCGGGGACAGCTATTGTGAGTTTACAGAGGACACCTGTGTGGCTGCCTTTGTGAGCCCTTTTATAACAAGTAAATTCAAGGCTTACACCTTTCTAGCCCATAACTCCAAATCTTACGATGGTTACTTTGTGTTGAGACAATTGGGTCAGGAAAACATGTAAGTGAAACGTATCACCCAGGCCGCTAAGCTTCTGGCGATCTTTGTGGTAGCTCTACAGATACGCTTTATTGACTCCTTGACCTTTTTGCCCATGAAACTCTGCAAGCTTCCAAAAGTGTTTAGTTTTCCCCGTACAAAGGGTTTCTTTCCCCATCTTTTTAACACAGCTGCTAACCAAACTACATCGGCCCATTCCCACCCCCAGATTAATACGGGGTTCAATACATGATGCTCGGTGAAAAAGAGCAGTTTATGGCCTGGAGAATGAATGCGGCCTGTTTGACATATGACTTGGTAGAGTCTCTCCCAGAGGCCATCCACCCAAAAATAAGTCAATGGGCTGTGTTCGTGCTGGTAGAGGGACTCCCAGAACCCCCCTTGTTTTGCATATTAAGTAACTTTGGGTCTCACCTTAAGTTACCAGGGGAATCCAGACGTGGACCCTTTGCTCACTGTTCTTAGAGAGGCACAGCTCCACCTCACTGATGATGCCCGACTAGCATGTTCTTGGTGTTTGGCAAACTGGTTGGTCCCATCAGCTCAAGGGAAGAAGATTCCTTGCAGATTTTCTCTGTCGTCGAAGTTTAGAGATTCAGACCAGCAGCAGGGCTTCACCGGGACAATCAGTTGTGGTAGTGGTCCTCTTCTTTCAGCTCCTCTTCGGTTCTCTCAATCCAGTGGTGACTCTGCCTTCCTAGTCCCAGAGACCTGCTTTTTATGCATTTTTCCCCCATTCACACAGCCTGGCTGTCAATCACACAGCAGGGTGGCTGTCCTGGCATGACAGTCGCCTAGCCAATCAAACCAGAGTGCGACTTGGGTTTCCAAGGGAACCCTGTACAGGGGACCTAAAACCCCTCCCTCACATCCTGTCCCCCCAGACTCTCAGGTGCCTAAGGAGGGCTTGTTTGCAGAAGCCCGCCAAAGGACGGCGCACAAAGGAACCAAACCTGGTTTGGCGCACAGAGTAAAACACGAGAAAGACCTTTACAAAAATTAATAGCAAATAAACTCAGCCGGAACCAAATAAAAGTAAACAGGCTCCAGCGGATTTAAGTTCGAGGCTACTAAGATAGCCTAAAACAGTATCAAGGCTATTTACATAGAGCGCGGTAGGAAAAATATGGTAGATAACACTGCCACCAGCCAAAACTTAAAGAAAGGGGAAGGCAATAATGTTCCATGAGAGACAGACGAAAAGGGATAACTATTAACCCTTTCCGGTACTCTATGTAAGATAGTTTGTACTGGGTCTGTGGATTTAAAAAGACTAATAAAGTCAATGGCAACTTTACATGTTCTGAGCGACAGTAGTCAGTCCCAGAATATGGAGTTTAAAGTGGGAAGTCTGAAAAAGACAACCCTGTGTCACTGCACTGAAGGTGCTGTGTAAAACACAGTGGCCCTCATTACGACCCTGGCGGAAATCGAAAAACGATAGCGGAAATGTAATACCGCCATCGAATACCGCTCGGTGCGATTATGACCCGTCACCATAAAGTACGATGCCATTAGCGACACCGTAGTGAACGCCAACGCTAACTGCACCAAGTACGCGCACGCGCGCCATGCAAAACCGTAATTACCACCATGGCGCAACGGTACGCGAATTCTGACCCTAGCGGACATCTACTTAACGCCATCAAGCATGGCGGAAAGTACCATTCCGCCATGGTGAGAATTACGGCATCCTGAACCAACCGTAAATGGCCCTACTGAGTGCCTGTACACCACTCCCTGCCCACATTGCACAACTCCTCGTAGGTGCAATGAAGTTACACAATGCAACCAGTGAAATGTACAAGTCACCCATGCATGCCAACGAACAAATGAATGTAGGGGCTCCAAGTGCCTTGTGAGTGGCCATCCATATTTGGCATGTCACCATTGCCGTACTGATGCAGCACAGGCATGTGAAGGTTCAAGTACAGCAATATGAACTGAAATATGAGACAAAACAACAACAGGCCCCCATCGCTTGACACCAGTGTAAGGCAACATTCAAAGCAGTATCCTGAGGGAGACTGCACCAGCCCTGTACTCTTGCCAGTAAACAAACCAACCATCAGCATAAGCATGTACCACACAAGTTGGCAGAGTGACTGAGCAGCCAGGCTCATCTCAAGAGGGGCCAATGGGAGCTGCAGGGCACAGATGGCACGAATACAGAAGCTATTCCAATGGACATGACCTCAGTCTCCCTCCAAGAAACGCACGCAAACACAGGCACCTGTAACCAGCCATTTTCTGATAATCACATCATTCCACCAATCCACCTGGCTGACCGGCATCTGTTACACAAAAGCCAATCCCCCGCCCCTGAGCATGACATCATTAAACCAGTCATAATGGCAGCCCCTATCCCTGACCTTACTGGGCTTCGTAGGCAAACGCAGCCAGTACAGTACCACGCAACTATACTCAGAAGCCGGAACCCAATGCAGATCTCCTCACAATACATCGCTCCACAAATAGGAATATGCTACATTACTTGCAAAGAATAACGCTACACGGTTAATATCAGAATAAAATTCAATGCACATCAAATTCACCAAGCCCATACAGCTATTAGGTCATAAACCCCAAAATATTTTTCATTACTGTGGGCTGCATCCGCAATAAATGACCAGCTTCTTCTTGTGTGATGCCCTGTTCCTTCATGGTACACAGGGGCTACATTCACGTTCAAAAAGGCAACATGGAAGCGCCTAGAACCGCAGGGCCATCCCATTAGGTAGGCACTAGTCCAGCTGAAAGGTTGATATGTTGCTCCTAGCCATTAGTACTGCATAAGGGCATGTGGCCCATTGGCGATCGTCCCATAAGATCGTAATGGTGCTCCACTGATTAACTCGAAGCAGCAGGTGTCGGGAGTAAAAGCCATCTGCAGGAGTGGCATACAGATGGCAGCGGCAAAAGGGGAGGAGATACCTGTCACCCAAATGAAATGAAAAAGAATAGTATGGGCATCAGAACTTCATTTGTATCACTCACTTCAATGATCACACTAAATCTACAGCCATATGCATGCTAGCCCACTCAAAAGGATTATTTCCACCCAAAAATCACTTGCGAATCATAACTATATAAATCGAGGTGAAAACACTATTACAAACGAGTGTTTGTGTGCATGCGTCTGTTAAAACAGAATCCATTAGATGGGATTAGTAACGTGCATAGACACAAGTGTTGGAAGGCGCGTCGAGACAGGGAGGGTTCAACAAGGGCAGATAGACGATGGTCCCACTATGGCAGCTCTGCATCACATAGCGCAGGGGAAGGGGATAGATTCCAAAAAGCCATGTACATGGCAAACTCTCAATTAAATCATCTGTCCATGCATCCATACATCATTCCCTCATCCCGGTATAAAAACGCCTGATTAATTACTCACATAACATTTGAAATTTCCATTGAGTCTGTGCGTAATGCAGTCTGCAAAATCCACTGTGCTCCAGGCCGGAATTCTAGTGTTGTGAAGTAACATGTATTTGGGAACGTCCTGCCTTATCGTCCACTACGCTATTGCGCATCCCATACTATTCATATCAATCATTGCATTCTCGCCATGGCCCCTGTCCCAAGGACATTAAACAATTGAACGTTATATTTGCAGTCAGACCTGTGGGCATCTCCTCGCCGCTAGCTGAAAACCGAAAGCGCTGTCCTTCGAATTCCTCATTTGCAACATCACGTCGAACAGGCATCTGTGACCGCTTGAAATCACAAATTCATCCATGTAGTGCGGCAGTGTGTGAAAATGGCAACTGGCTTCACTCACTAATGGGACGCCCCGCTTGTCGGTGAACCTCGGTACAGTGCTCGCCCAAAGGGGATTGCAGCTGGCACAGGTGGAATGAATCACCACAGGTGGAGGCTATACAGCCTGAAAACACATAAATTGCACACCCAACCCCCTCCCACAACCACACCCACTCCAAAATGCTACCGGCAGGACTAGCGATGTTGGCCCTGGGGGACCTGATAGCACTGCAAGTACTCCAACTTCAAGAAGAAGACGAACACCAACTACTACAACAACCGGCCGTACAGAGGAGACGCAGGAGGAGGAGGAGGGCAAGGCAGGGCCAGCAAGGCCCACCAGCACAGCCACTACCACCACGCAGGCAGCCCGCAATCCCACGCCTCCGAGCTCATCCGTTCAACCTCACTGCTGAGCAGATCCACACCCTCTACCGTTTGGACCGGGACACCATAACCGCCATTGTGGACATGACACACGCTGACCTTGTCAGCATGATAGATAGCCCAACCGCCATCCCACCCCTACTGAAGGTGGTGTCTGTACTCCACTTCCTGGCCACAGGCACCTACCAGCACACAGTCGGACAGTTGCATGGCATTTCACAGCCACTGTTCTCACGGACACTATTGCAAGTGCTCGATGCCCTCCTGAAGCACGCAGACGACTACATCTCTTTACCACGCTCGGAGCAGGAGATTACAAACACAAAAGTGGGATTCCATGCACTTGCCGGCATACCGGGTTGCATTGGTGCCATCGACTGCACCCATGTGGAATTGGTTGTCCCACATGCCATGGAGGTCCAGTACCGCAACCGGAAACAATATCATTCTCTTAATGTACAAATGGTGTGTGACTCCAACAGGATCTTTACACATTGTTGTGCCCGATTTCCTGGATCAACCCATGATTCTATGGTGTTGAGGAACTCTACAATACCACGCTACATGGAGCGACACGCAGGGAACAGATCCTGGCTACTCGGTGAGTCTCATTTCATGCATGATAATGTGGGGTATGTGATGCGGCAATGACCTGGCAGGAAGGGGGGGATGTGTACGTAGCAATGTCATTACACAAACATCCTTTATTGTCCACATACAGGTGATGCCGGGTATCCACTGAAGAGATGGCTCCTTACACCACTCCGGAACCCACAGAACCAGCATGAGGAGGACTACAACCATGCCCACTCACGTACCCGTGTAGTCATAGAACAGGCATTCGGCCTACTGAAGGCTTGTTTCTGCTGCCTCAGCAGGTCTGGCGGGGCACTCCTGTACCGCCATGAGAAGGTTGCAAAGATGGTCATGGCATGTGTCATGCTACACAACATGTGCGTACGTCGAAATGTGCCCATGCCCCCTGACGCAGAACTGCAAGCACCTGAAGATGGTCATGATGAGGGTGGGGATGTGGCAGCACCTCAAGGAGTCCGTGAGGCACAGGAGGCCTGTGAAATTCGTCAGAATATCATAGATTCATGCTTCTAGCACTCACGTCTGGTGGCTGATACATGTACACGGGACTTGTGGCACTGTGTGTGTCTGGAACATGCACAATGTGGACTGTACGCCTATAAAGGCCTCGCACACAAAGATCAATGTCCACACATCTCATTGGATGATTATGAAATGTTTATAGCATATGTGAAATTATATTACACACCCCATCGACCCGCCACCCAAGTAAGCCCAACACCCCCCCTCCACCCTCCTACCTCCCGCCGAACACCAGTGTCCAAAGATGCTCATTGTCAGTGGGCAGACGCTATTGCAAGCCCCCTCTCCGGGTATCAGGGGCACCCCTGCCTGTGGAGCGCAGGTTCCTCCCAGATGTACGTTGGGGGCTGCCCTGGACGGAACTTGCAACGGATGATGTCTCGGCCTGCTCACGTCCATGCATGTCCCTAAGGGTTTGTGAGAGCTCAGTGAGCACACGGCGCACAGCGGCAAGTTCACCACATACGTCTTTGGACGTCGCATGCAGTTCCCCCCTCAGGCTCTCGGTGCTTCTCTCCATTTGTACCCTTAGTGTCTCTGTACTTCTCTCCATTTGTACCCTTATTGTCTCTGTACTTCGCTCCATTTGTGCCCTAAGTGTCTCAGTAGATGTTTCTATGGCTGCCTTAGAACCCCCACATTCATCAGCATGCTCCTTGAGGAGCGTGGCCAGTTGCTGCTGTTGCACGATCACCTGGTCGAGGGACTGTTGCCTCTGCTGGGCCATGCCCATTTGCGGTGGTGTCACAGAGGGGCTGATCACCTCATGTTGCCTTGCCACAGGGCTTGTGGGGTATGGCCAGTCGTCGTCTTGTGGGTGCCCCTGCGTGGTATCCTCATGGTGTACGGGATGAAACAAACAGGGGGATTGAGACAGGTCATGGATGGGTCCTACATCGACAGCACCGTTGTCTGTGTCGGAGCATGCTGGCATTAATGCAGTGTCACCTATGGTGCTGCTGCCACCAGAAGCAGTGCCTTCTGTGGCATCCATTGGGGGGACCTGTGGTGCTGCTGGTGTGGGCATGCTGGCTGCTGGGGTGCCTGTTGAAGTCCCCTCCTGTGTGCTGCCACTTGATTTGTGCTGCTGCCGTGTCTTGATCCGTGCAGCTGAGGTGGAGGGTCTTTGGCCGTTGGTCTTGGCCCTCTTTGCAGGTGTGCTGGTAGGGGTGTCCTGAAGCTCGTCGTTTGTATCGGACCCTGTGGTGGAGTAAAGGAGGGCGAGCGTTATTTATGGGTCTGTGGAAATTGGAATGGCAATGTATCACATGCATTGGGGTGGTACCTGAGGGTGATTTGGGTCAGGGCCTTGGAGGTGGTTTCATTTTTGTGTGGAATGAGGATGCAGTTGTTTTGCAGCCTGCAGTTAGGGTGTGCATGCTGCACGTGTAGAGGGTGTTTTTGGGATTTTGGATTATTAATGTATTTAATGTGAGTTTTAAAGAGCGATATCAGGCCAATGTATGTGGACGTTCTCCTGGACATGTGTTTCTGTTGCACTATGTGAACACATGGTACTTCACATGATTGGACATTGTGGATTTAGCATTGTTTTATTTGGCCCACCTACCTGATTCTTCGGATGTCTGCACTCCTTTCTCCATCCCTCCGACTCCCTCTATACTCTCCATTCCAATGGTGGAGGCACAGATTTCTTCCCAGGGGGTCAACTTGATGGGTGATTCCGATCCTCCCCCGGTAGCTGTGGCAATGTTACGGTTGGCAGATAGTATGCTCCGTACGCGTATCCGCAAGTCGTCCCATCGCTTTCTGCATTGCTGTGGGTTGCGGGGTGCGGTCCCCACCGCACTTACCCGCTGTGCCACCAGGGCCCATATGGCCTTCTTGTTCGCAAGTGCCGTCCTGGTCATTTGCGTCGAGAAGACGACGGCAGCATTCTCCTGGAGGGTCTCTGTGAGCACGGTGAGTTCCTCATGGGAGAAGTGGACCTGCCGCTTGCGGTCGCACGCTTTTTTAGCAACTTTTCCCATTTTGATTGTTTTAACTAGGGTGGCTAACGGGTTGGGATGTGTCTCAGGGTCGGATTTTTGATGGTTGTGTTGGGATTCTGATTTTATAGGTGTACGGCGTGCTGTTTCCCGTTCCGGCCCCATGTTTTTACTTCCGTTTCCGTATATTTACGGTCACCGTATTTTGCGATTACCGCTCATTACGGTGACCGCTATGATGGGTGGCGGAATTGCACCTAGGGCGCCGTACGACGGCGGTGAGGGGCGTTTTGGGGACATTTCCGCTATCGCGGACTTTGCACTTCCGCCATGGCGTAATGCTCGTGCCCGATGGGTCAGAATTAGCCGCACTTTACTCCATCGTGCAATGGCGGAAACGCTATTTACGCTATGGCGGTCAGGTCAGTTACTTTCCGCCAGGGTCGTAATGAGGGCCAGTAAAAAGATGATGCCTATGGAGTAGGTGAGGCTCCACAGTCTAGGAACACAAAAAATGTTAACCACACACAGCAAAACACATATAAGAGTGGGAAAAAAGGCTCACACTCTTACCAGGTGAAAAAAATAAATCCTAGAAATCCAGCACAGCTGCTGAGGGACTCAGTAGGTAAGGGAAATTAGCCATTCTGGAGAATTCTCCCTAACAGGTACCAACAGTAGATCTGTTTAAAAGGGTACACAGAATTGAACAACCATGACCTTAGGGAATAGTTTCTCACACATACATTCACAAGCATGGGCAGGGAAATTACCACTCTTCGTGCTACTAGCTTTCTACACCAAATAAACCCATAACATTTAAGATAAAATGGCAAGGAAATGTGTTGTCATGCCATAATTCTCAGAGTAAGGCATTTTAAATATGTTTTAGGTATAATGAAAAGGAAATAGATGGTGTGGCACTGGGTGTGCAGAAGCGGCCATGAATTAGTTATGCAGTTGAAGGACCACAGACTACAGGGTAATAAAAAAAATGGTATGCTCCCCTTTCATCATGCATTATTCCTTCCTATCTCTCCAGCTTGCAAGTCTTTAAATTAATCTCTATGCGCATAAACAGGTCGTGCACAAGGAAAACGCCTTCACATTAGATATTAAGGAACTCAAAACCCCAGCCTTGTGTATTTTGGAAATCGCCGCTGCATTTCTCCCAGCTGCAAGCACGGCATTACTCAAAGCATATCCCATGAGTGCCTGCTCGGGAGGCGTGGGAGAGACTTACAGGGATGTCTGCAAATAGTATGCAACCCCAAACAGAGCAGCGCCAGAAAGGATGACAGCAATGACTGCACTGCGCAACTTCAATAGATATTTGAACTTGGGCTTCAGTGTGAATAAAACACATTGATGTTGCTGTCATCTAGCTCTTTCCATCGATATCTTCTTCTTCATGTTGTCCTTTTCTGGAGGGAATGTGGCCCTGATTTCTTAGGGTGAGACGCCCCGCACCTTTTGTGTTGTGTCACTCCCTCCTCCCATTGCTCACAGAAGGATGTTAATCTTTCCCTAGTCCTATTCTGGCAAAGGTGCCCCTGCCCTTTTCCTCCTCACTGAACGGAGTGCAAAATCAGTCAATTCCATGCTTCACACCACAGCATAGTCTTTTGGTTGAAAAGGCCTGCAGATTTGGTAATGATATGTACCAGGAGAGTGTCAATACAGCGTCACATTTTGCTGTGTGAATACTTTTGTTATTTTCTGAATAATGTTTTCACTGGTCACCCAGGAAGCGCTTGTTTTACTAATTATTGAGTAATAGACTCAAAATGAGTCTTAATGAACCTGCAACGAGATTCAAAGAGCTGAAACATTTTCAGGATATCGGGGAAATGTACAGGGACGAAAGTACAGGGACGTCATTTCAAAATGCAAGGGGTAGCGGAAGTGACAACACACGACCCTTGAACTCTGATGACATCACGGGAAGTGATGTCATTTGACCCTGCCTCAATTGACATCACAGAAAGTGATGGTACACAACCTTTCACGCCTTGACAAAACAGGCAGTGGCATCACATAGCATTGTCCCTAAGTACACTATGTAAACATATGTATCACTGTATTGTGATACACATTTCATAATAGAATGGATCACCATATGTATAATTAATATCAGTTTGTATAGGCCCATATTACCAAATTACTGTGAACGTAAGGAGACGTCCAAGGCCAAATGATAATGATGTGTTATTATATGGCACTTGCGCCTAAGAGCTTTATAGAACAAATATCACCCAACCTGAGTTGGTACTCGTTTATCAACCTCAGAAGGATGCAAAGCTGAGTTAGCCTTCCCGGGATTCGAACCTGCAGATCACACACACATTGCAGCATTGAGCGCTCAACACACTGAGCTATCTTACCGACTATAGCTGTCTTACCGGCTATAGTAAAATGAGCAATTGCATGTCTGAATGTTCTCACAGCCAGAAAGCAAATTGCACTCTGTAGCGGATACCTTTAGACTGTTAACTGAGATTTAACAGTAGGCCAGTTCATCTGCAGGTTTGGTGCAAAGTTGGCCACATGTCGAGCTTGCGTGAGTCTCCGTTTCAGGCTTCAGAGGTTGGAAAAATACATACCATTGGGAGGGTTCTTAACTGTGTATTAAAGACTTTAGAGTAGAGCAGGAAAAGCAGAGCACTCATACCGCATCGGTACTCTGGGAATTCGTTACCTCATACAAGCAAACAAACATCTTGAACAGCATGCCAGGGAGATAGGACAGATAGCCACATTACAACAAACCATTAATTGTGACACAATGAAATCAAGGGCCAGTTTTTGTGCTATGGTCAAACATTTGTACATTGCACACAAGCTTTTAGGCACAAGGATTTTGTCAGGTGACAGAGGACACCGAGATGGAATGTCTTGTGATGATCATAAGAGCGAACACGTCAGAAAAAAACATGCTAAACCTTCACTTCAAATTGCTTTAAAACTCTGAAGAAAGAGTTGCAAACCAGTTAAACGGCTTCCACTGTGTCAAATTCAATACTCAAGTTAAAGAAGCAGAGGCCTCGAGCTTCTCCTGTTTAGTGGTACCCTTGAAATGCACGGCTACAGAGCATGCATGCTGCTAAACCGCATGCACTGTCATAAAGGAACTGACAAGAAATGAAGGCCAAAGCTTGGCAATGCTGTGACATAGAATCATCAATAGTCACCCCAGGAGCTACAGTTTTTAAAAATAAAAGAAATAAACGATTATTATTATTATTTATTTTTTATGGGGTAGCAAGGGAGACTGCAAGGGTGGCAGCTGCGACACCTAGCGACCCCACCCCTCCCCATGACGTCCCTGAGAAAGGACCAAAAATAGTAAAATTGGGCTCTGATACCTTCCATTTGCACACCAAATTGAAGGTCTGGGTATGCTACATAATCGAACAATCTACCTGAACGCCTTTGGCGCGGTGTGATTCAGATTGAAACTTTCTCAAATTGAATGCATTGCAATCAGGATAGTATAAGCTGGTTGTGGTTTACTTTAATATGGCTGCACCTCTTTAATTCACATAATCTGTAATGTATAGAAAAAAACACTACTTTTTGTTTAAAAACAAGGTCTGTCAGACAAACTTTCCAAAGCACTGACTCATTGGAATGAGAGTCTGCGGCAGTGTCCCCGTGGGTATAGATGTTTATGCGAAATGAGGTTCAGTCTTTTATGTCTATGGACAACAATTTGTTGGACCCTGGCCCTCGAGGGAGCATTCTGCTTCTTGGTTAAATCCAAACTTCATCTTGTTTCCTGGCACTGCTTCTCTCCACATGAACATGGGAAGAACGGGGCTCACAGACGACACTTTGGAATAAAGAAGCTACGTTTGAGGATACAATCCAAAACAATGATGTAGATGGTAGAATGGAGCTTGGGCCCTTCGGCTGCTGCCAAATCCTGAAGCGTGAACCTCTGGCCTGTTTTAAGGTCTCAGCGTTATCAAACATTTCTTGCTCAAGCTCCCTTGATGTCAGTCCCAGTATGGAGTTGGCTGGAGAGTCTGGCTGGGATTTGGGACACTGGTGTGTCAAGGGTTTTGACCCATGTTGAATCAATAGACTGGGTAGATGTGGGGATGAGCTGTTGCCGCCCATTATTCTATCCCAGAACAAACTAAATCAATAGACTGGGTGGATGTGGGGATGAGCTATCGCCGCCCACATTCACGTCAGAATAGGAGAACTGCGCAGTTGGCACGAGACCACTCCAAAGATACAACCTTCTTGTGGGGGGTTCCACATCACCACTCTACTGTAAGGATGCCATCAAAATAATGTTAAGCAAGGGTCCTATACTATCAAGCAAAAGACCACTCTATTGAAATGCAGTAATTCAAGACAACTCAAAAATGGATGCAGTACCGACAAATTCCCCAAGGCGGCGCTAGCGGTCTAAACTCTGACAGGGAAACTGTATTTAGGAGTTGCAAGAGGGGCAGGGACTTCAAAGCTTGTTGGTTAATTGAAAATCTTAGCCACCTGCTGTTCCCAGAGGCCAAGAGGCTGAGAACTCTTAACACCCGGGAGACTCACCACAGGAGGCAGGATATCACATGGCCCTTCTGAGTGAGAGGGAGGGGGTTTCCCCTTCAGCCTGGAGGAGAGAGACAATAGCCCCTTTCTGTTGAATGGGGTATGTTAATTTTGAGTGTTTCCTGTCAACAGCCCTCTGCCAGCATGGAGAGACATGTGATCACTGACCCACCCAGACTTCTGGAGGCGGACCCAAACACTTTGGGGATTTGAATTGCAACAAATATATATTTTATAGAAACAGTGATAACTTATTGTAACTGTCATGCCTGCCAGACATACCTCTGGACCAGGAACAACTTCTCCATACAAGATGAGTTACGCCAATAGAACCAGTAGACCTTTTTACTCAAAATGGAGGTTGTTCGATACATTGCCCGGAAAACGACGTCTGCATTTTTCACGTCGTTAATTTTCACGTGACTTAGGTCCGTCACGTGTATCACGGCAGTGCGTAAATAAGCAGTGTGGAAACTCCATTCGCTGCTTCTGATTAAGTCAATTTTGGCGTTTGTAGCTGAACTCCGTACCTGCGTTCTCGCATTCCTTTCAGCAAACTTCTTTGGCCTAATTTGAGCTTGCTTTCCTCCACACACTAATTCCTGGGTTGCGTGTATCCAGTTCGCGTGCCAAATCTCCACGCGGACGCTGTCTGCAAGCGCGGCTGTCCTGAGCTGCGTGAATCCTGTTCGCGGGCCAATTTTCCACGCGGACGCTGTCTGCAAGCGCGGCTGTCCTGAGCTGCGTGAATCCTGTTCGCGTGCCAATTCTCCACGCGGACGCTGTCTGCAAGCGCGGCTGTCCTGAGCTGCGTGAATCCTTTTCGCGTGCCAAATCTCCACGCGGACGCTGTCTGCAAGCGCGGCTGTCCTGAGCTGCGTGAATCCTGTTCGCGTGCCAAATCTCCACGCGGACGCTGTCTGCAAGCGCGGCTGTCCTGAGCTGCGTGAATCCTGTTCGCGTGCCAAATCTCCACGTGGACGCTGTCTGCAAGCGCGGCTGTCCTGAGCTGCGTGAATCCTGTTCGCGTGCCAAATCTCCACGCGGACGCTGTCTTCAAGCGCGGCTGTCCAGGGCTGCATGAATCCTGTTCGCGTGTCTAATTCTTCACGCGGAAACGCTGTCTACAAGCGCGGCTGGCTTGGCTGCGTGTATGCTGCCGCGTGCAATCCTGCACGTGTTTTTCTGAACTACTTCGAACTTTTGGTACCTGTGACAGTCAACAGGTGAGATTCTTATTTTGTTCTTCGTGGGAAAGGAAGTATTTCATGAACTATTGGAAGGTGAATGTGCACAGTACATTGGACGCTATCCTGTGGTGCACCAACCCGGTATCTAGCGAGAGCTTTGTGCCATTCGGGATAAGTCTCCCTTACTAATCTTCCCTTCCTTTGTCGTTTGTTCAACTCTTGGGACTCTTCAAGAAACTGTCCTGGAATTCTTCAGTTTAGCCTTAAGGTCAGTGTCTGAATTAATCCCAATTCTGTGTTTCTTAGTATTTAACTTGGGACAGTGTCTTATGATACTTATCTATTCTAGGCATACTTCCTGTACAATTCCCATGCCCTTTCCAGTGATCCATCTCTCTGCCTGTTTTATTCAGTCAGAGAGTTGTATCATTTGGAAGGTCTAATTTGACCTGCCTACAATCAAGTCGTGTGAAGATAGGATCCGGAAAAGCCCTACCAAATTGTATCCTTTTTTGGTTACTGTATCCTTTTCAGTTGATACTTTGGTGATTTATGACAGAATCAGAAGCCATGGATGGTACGGATCCTATAACTGTTTTGACTCAGTTAATTTCTGACTTGAGAAATGAAATGATTACGGCACAGGATATGCTACGGCATCGAATGGATGTTATGCAAGATGCCATGCATGTCACTCCTCAGGGAGTACAGATTCCAGTAGCCATTGCATCTGGATCTGGGACTACGGCACCATCATTATCACAGGAAACTCTTAAAGTGGTTATGCCCACACAGTTTCCCTTGGCTCCTCCGGAAAGGTTCACAGGTGATCCTAAAACCTATAGAACCTTTGTTAATCAGTGCCGACTTCATTTTCTTTGCCGGCCTAATTCATTGCCTGATCTTACTACTAAAGCAGCATTCGTGCTTTCCCATTTGGGGGGTACAGCTGCTGCTTGGGCAAATCCTTTATTGGAGTCAAATAGCCCCTTGTTGTACGATTGCGATGATCTTCTGGAGGCTATGAACAAAGTCTTTGATATGCGCTATGCTACTCAAGCCACAGATCTGGAGTTGTTGAATTTACAACAAGGTACTCAACCTCTATTGGCTTACATTGCGCGATTTAACCAATTAACGGCCGAAACCTGATGGCCGGAAGACAAGAAGACGGCTGTTTTCTACAAGGGTCTTTCAGAAGAACTCAAGGACGCTTTGTCCACGGTTCCAGTGGTTCCTACAGGTTTTTCAGAATTTCTTGATTTAATTTTACAAATTGATGCCCGAAGAAATGCCCGCAAAGGAGAGAAAAAACCTTTTCTTCCGGCACCAGTTCGTTCTGATACACCGGCACATTCTTCGAATGATCCTGAACCAATGCAAATTGGCGCGGTTAGAGGCCGGTTGTCTAAAGCCGAAAGAGAGAACCGAAAGAGAAATAACTTATGTATGTATTGTGGTTCCTCCGAGCATTTATTGGCGGCATGTCCTAAAAGACCAAATAAGCCTTCGGGAAACGCCAAAACTCGACAGTAGCAGGAGTCCCTGTGTCGAGTGTTACATCGGACTCCATTACATTTCCAGCTCATGCACCGATAGCTGTTGAGATGATGTTACGTTTCAATGATCAAGACTTGGCTTCCAAGGCTATGGTTGACTCGGGAGCCACTAATAATTACATTGATATCACATATGCCAAGAAATGTTCTATACCCCTTATAGACAAGAACAAACCTGAAACTGTTAATACAGTGGATGGATCAATCTTGATTTCCGGTATGGTAACTCAGGAGACTGTACCTATTAGATGACTTTATCAAATGGTCATTCGGAGGAAATAGTCTTCGATGTCATTGCGGCTCCTCAATACCAAATAATACTTGGACTTAATTGGTTGACTCTTCATAATCCCGCCATAGACTGGGTTACGGGATTGATCCAATATCCTTCCATTTTTTGTAACGAACATTGCATTACCAGCCAGGTGGTGTCAAATAAATCACATATGTTGGCCTCTATTGAGGGAATCTCTGCTATTAATGTGGTACATCAGAACGGTACGCATATACCAAGTGAATATGAACATTTTGCCGATGTGTTTGACAAAGGTCAGGCAGAACAGCTTCCTCCACATAGGCAATATGATTGTCCAATTGAATTGATTCCTGGAGCTAAAATTCCTACTGGTCGAGTTTATTATTTGACTCTCAAAGAAGATGCTGTCTTGAAAGAATATATCGATAAAGCTCTGGATATGGGATTCATACGGCCATCTCAATCGCCGGCTGCTTCTCCTTTATTCTTTGTTCCAAAGAAGGAAGGAGACCTAAGGCCTTGCATTGATTACAGGGCTATTAAAGACATCACCATAAAGAATCAGTATCCTTTACCATTGATTAATGTCTTGTTAGACCAATTAGGAACTTCCAAGTACTTATCTAAATTGGATTTGCGCGGCGCTTACAATCTGGTTCGTATTCGTGAAGGAGACGAATGGAAGACCGCTTTTAAGACGCGGTACGGCCTTTACGAATATTTAGTGATGCCTTTTGGTCTTTGTAACGCTCCCGCCACATTTCAGTTCTTCATGAACGATATCTTCAAAGATATGATGGATCAATTCGTGGTGATTTACTTGGATGACATTTTGATATATTCATCATCTTTTCCAGAACATGTTAAACACGTCTCAGCTGTTTTACAAAGACTGAGAGAGAATAAACTTTTTGTTAAAGTCGAGAAATGTGTTTTTCATACACAAGAAGTGGAATTTCTGGGTTATGACATTACCAATCATGTGTTCGAATGAGTCATTCTAAAGTGAAAGCCATATTGAATTGGCCTATCCCACACAATGTCAAGTCACTACAGTCATTTCTAGGATTTGCGAATTTTAATCGGAGATTTATTCGTTCTTTCTCCAAAACAGTGGCCCCATTGACAGCTTTAACTAGCTCTAAAATTCCATTCTGTTGGAACCAGAATGCTCAAGCTTCCTTTGAGAAGTTAAAAGAAGCATTTACAACTGCACCTGTACTTCAGCATCCTGATCCGGATGGTCAGTTTATCGTTGAAGCAGACGCATCCAGTGTCGCTACAGGAACTGTACTCTCGCAGGTTTGTGCAGAAACTAAGGAGGAGCATCCAGTTGCTTTCTTCTCACGTAAACTTAACCCTTATGAACAGAACTATACTGTCACTGAGCGTGAGTTACTTGCAATCAAAGATGCTTTCCGAGAGTGGAGACTACATCTTCTTGGGGCCAAACATCAGGTGGTGGTGTATTCCGATCATAGAAATCTTCAGTCATTTAAAACTATGAAATGTCTCACAGCTAGACAGGCCAGATGGCATGTTATTTTTGCTAAATACGATTTTCAAATTACTTATCGCCCTGCCAGACAACATGTCAAATCTGATGCTTTGTCTCGCATCGGTGAAGAGGTGAAAGAAGAATCATCGGTACAAAATAAGCTGTTGGCAGATCACGTGATATGTAGTTGTTCTGCACAACCGTCTCTAAAAAACGACTTACAGGAGTGGGTGAAACTAAATCCACAATTGATCCAAGAATTGAACATTGATTTATACAATGGTTTGCCTTTTAAAAAAGGAGTACTCTATCTACCAACTGATACCATTCAGAAAAAAGCCCTCAGTTGGGGTCATGATTCTTTGATTGCCGCCCATCCTGGACAGAAGAAGACTCTAGAGCTATTGAAAAGATGGTGTTGGTGGCCGTCTATAACACAAGATGTTATAAATTATGTTTCAACATCTTCGGTATGCAGTCAATGCAAGGCTACTCCTGGCAAACCAGTGGGTTTACTCCAGTCTCTACCAGTTCCCAAAAAACCATGGGACATTATTTCAATGGATTTTGTGGTTGAACTTCCAAGAAATAAAGGCTACGATACCATATGGGTGGTGGTGGACTACTTTACAAAATTGGCGTTTTTCATTCCCTGTATTGGTGTACCAACAGCTGCTGGTCTGGCTGATCTATTCATCCGGCATATATTCCGTTTTTTTGGTCTACCTTCAGTGATCATCACTGACAGGGGCTCACAATTTGCGTTATGTTTTTGGAAGGCACTAAATTCGGCATTATTAATTGATGACAGGTTGTCTAGTGCTTATCACCCTCAAACGGATGGACAGACTGAGAGAGTCAATAGCACTATGGAACAATATCTGCGATGTTTGTGCTTGCAGTTTCAGTCAGATTGGCTCAATGTTCTGCCGGCAGCAGAGTTCGCCTATAACAATTCCTATCATAGTGCTATAGGTACTTCACCTTTCTATGCTTTGTATGGGCAACACCCACTTTCCATTCCTTTTGACTCCAGTTTGTCTTTGGATACTCCTGCAGCAGGACGTACTTTTAGGGATCTTAAAAGTCTACAGAAGAAAGTTGAGCAGCAATTGGAGCAAGCTAAAAAACGAGACAAGTACTATGCCGACGCTCATAGAATTCCTGCACCTGTCTACAAAGCAGGAATGAAGGTTTGGCTGTCCACAAAAAACTTGAGAATACCCGGCAAAAGGAAATTGTTGCCTAAATACATTGGGCCATATGAAGTTCTCCAAGTTATAAATCTGGCTGCTGTCCGTCTGGCTTTGCCACAACGGTGGCGAGTGCATCCCGTTTTCCACGTATCGCTCATCAAACCGTGTTCGGATGCTACTAGATTACCTATACGGCCCGTTGCTATTTCAGTGAAAGGGTCAGACGAATATGAAGTGCATAACATTCTGGACATGAGGTTGCGGTCTGGAAAACCATTTTATCTGGTAGATTGGAAAGGTTATGGTCCCGAGGATAGATCCTGGGAACCTCTGTCGAACATTCATGCTCCTGCTTTATTAAGGCGATTCCACTCAAAAAGGGGAGCAGCTGCTCCTTTGGGGGGTGGCACTGTCATGCCTGCCGGACATACCTCTGGACCAGGACCAACTTCTCCATACAAGATGAGTTACGCCCATAGAACCAGTAGACCCTTTTACTCAAAATGGAGGTTGTTCGATACATTGCCCGGAAAACGACGTCTGCATTTTTCACGTCGTTAATTTTCACGTGACTTAGGTCCGTCACGTGTATCACGGCAGTGCGTACATAAGCAGCGTGGAAACTCCATTCGCTGCTTCTGATTAAGTCAATTTTGGCGTTTGTAGCTGAACTCCGTACCTGCGTTCTCGCATTCCTTTCAGCAAACTTCTTTGGCCTAATTTGAGCTTGCTTTCCTCCACACGCTAATTCCTGGGTTGCGTGTATCCAGTTCGCGTGCCAAATCTCCACGCGGACGCTGTCTGCAAGCGCGGCTGTCCTGAGCTCCGTGAATCCTGTTCGCGGGCCAATTTTCCACGCGGACGCTGTCTGCAAGCGCGGCTGTCCTGAGCTGCGTGAATCCTGTTCGCGTGCCAATTCTCCACGCGGACGCTGTCTGCAAGCGTGGCTGTCCTGAGCTGCGTGAATCCTGTTTGAGTGCCGAATCTCCACGCGGACGCTGTCTGCAAGCGCGGCTGTCCTGAGCTGCGTGAATCCTGTTCGCGTGCCAAATCTCCATGCGGACGCTGTCTGCAAGCGCAGTTGTCCTGAGCTGCGTGAATCCTGTTCGCGTGCCAAATCTCCACGCGGACGCTGTCTGCAAGCGCGGCTGTCTTGAGCTGCGTGAATCCAGTTCGCGTGCCAAATCTCCACGCAGACACTGTCTTCAAGCGCGGCTGTCCAGGGCTGCGTGAATCCTGTTCGCGTGTCTAATTCTTCACGCGGAAATGCTGTCTACAAGCGCGGCTGGCTTGGCTGCGTGTATGCTGTCGCGTGCAATCCTGCACGTGTTTTTCTGAACTACTTCGAACTTTTGGTACCTGTGACAGTCAACAGGTGAGATTCTTATTTTGTTCTTCGTGGGAAAGGAAGTATTTCATGAACTATTGGAAGGTGAATGTGCACAGTACATTGGACGCTATCCTGTGGTGCACCAAACCGGTATCTAGCGAGAGCCTCGTGCCGTTCGGGATAAGTCTCCCTTACTAATCTTCCCTTCCTTTGTCGTTTGTTCAACTCTTGGGACTCTTCAAGAAACTGTCCTGGAATTCTTCAGTTTAGCCTTAAGGTCAGTGTCTGAATTAATCCCAATTCTGTGTTTCTTAGTATTTAACTTGGGACAGTGTTTTATGATACTTATCTATTCTAGGCATACTTCCTGTATAATTCCCACGCCCTTTCCAGTGATCCATCTCTCTGCCTGTTTTATTCAGTCAGAGAGTTGTATCATTTGGAAGGTCTAATTTGACCTGCCTACAATCAAGTCGTGTGAAGATAGGATCCGGAAAAGCCCTACCAAATTGTATCCTTTTTTGGTTACTGTATCCTTTTCAGTTGATACTTTGGTGATTTATGACAGTAACCAAATGACAGGAATGTACAACTTTGAGAGTCTTAGTTTGAAAAATGCCCTCACGATTTGAGTCCAAACTCCAATTTGTACCATGTTCTGGGGCAAAACCCCGCTAATTATGAATATTGTAGACAATGGGCCTCATTACGACCCAGGCTGTAAGTTACCGCCTGGGCCGTGACTTTACCACCAAGGCGTAAACTATGTTTACGCCATGGTGGTTGGCGGACTTACCGCCCCATTCCGAGGTTGGCGGGGCGGTAAGTCCCCAATCCCCATTTACCCTTCCCCATTCCCATTTTTGCCCCATAGGGCATAATGGGAGTGGGGAAGGCGTTAATTACGCCACCGTAAATTACGGTGGCGTTATTAACTCCATGGTCCCTTAGCGCCATGGATTTTAACACCTGCTAAAAGCAGGTGTTAAATCCGCCATGGCGCTAAGGGACCTCGTACTCAGGCGGTAAGGGTCGGCGCTGTTTACGGCGCCGTAAACCCCTTACCGCCTGGGTCGTAATGAGGCCCAATGTATTTAAGCTAGAGACATGGAAAGTTACTGGGATATATGTGGAAGGGAAATGTACCTTTGTATAATTTTTGATGAAAATCCCATATTGCACAACCCACTAAAATCGAAAATAAGTTGCCATTTTTGAATGCAAGCTCCTAGAAACGCCAGATGCGGAACAGAGACTACCTTAAGCAAGGTGTAATATGTACATGTAATGTCAACCACTTGTGTACCTGGGAAATATGTATTTGAATCAAATATAGATTTGTGGGCAAATTGACCAGGGGAGGATCCTCTGACCCATAAACAGACCTCATCACTCTGACTCACAACCCAATTCCCCCAATCATGGGAGAGGGGAGAATTGGGCCAATGACAAGTAGAGAGTGGCAGGCTCAGTTATGCCACACACACATCCACTTCCAAAACACATAAAAAGAGACTGCTGGGACAGGTGGAGACATTCAATTCCATTTGCTGCGGAGCATGCTGACCGAAGACTTCACATCCATCAATTTCCAAAGACCAGACTTTATTTCAGATCTTAAAGCAAGGGCCTAAACCCACAAACTGAGAACTCTTCTCAGCAGGCCTCAGCATCCTTAAAATCATCTGCAAACTATTCCACAGCCGGGCAAGCTGTTTGAATTCGTTGCCAAGAACTTTTGCCGGAACCGCAGATCAGACCCAGACCGCTGTGAGCAGAACCAGAGATCCGGATCGCTGTGAGCAGAACCGGTGCCCGATTGACCCGCCGAGCAGAGAGAACCGCCGCCGGACGTGTAGACCAGATCCGTGACGAGGCCTATTTCAAATTTATATTGTGAGTACCTAGCAGAACTGTGCAGAACCAATCTTTTAGTTAAAATAATCTAATCCAAACTATTTTAACCTAATTAGAACAGCCTCCTAGAAATCGTGTCATCTGTCATTTGTAAAGCTGCACAACTGTCATCTGTCAATTCTGCAGCTGCAAGCTGTCACCTGTCATTTTGAGTTTTTCTTTAAATCCGAAAATCTACCTTTATTAAATCGTCTGTATCTCCGGAACCATTTGTCTTAGGAACGAGATTTAACTTTCCTCTGAAAGCTTAGAATCTTGTACTTTTACCGCAATCACGATTTACGCACTCGTGAAATTTACCGCGATTTGCGATTTGGCTCAATTTCTCCACTTGTCAAAATAGCAGCTCCATTCTTTCCTTTGTTAAAATCCGTTTGCAACCTGGTAATAAGTCATAGAGCATTGCTAAAGTGGGCCTGAACTAATACCAACAAGCATCTCTCACTCACCCTGAATCTCTAGAGGGAATTAAAATCAGTTAGCATCCATTGCCATCACATTTAAAAGCATTTTGGGCCTATCTTTCAAACTTCTACCTGTTTCCTCTAAGCTTGCTGGGGGGCAACTGAATATCGTATTGTATTTGATTGTATTCCTGAAGACTGTGTGTGTTACTTCCATCTCCTTGCATTGCATATAGGGTGGGGGGTGAATTGCCACCAGGGGAAAAGTGAACATATCATCTCTTGTGAAACCATATCAGTTTATTTTCTGTACTGCATTTATTCCACCTTGCATTTCCTTGAAACCATAAAGCATTTCAGCTACCTCATCCTCTATACTACTCCTAAGTAATCAAGTGTACCACTGTAACATTACCCATTGTGGATCCACATCATATGTCTAAGTGTACTATCAGATATTAATTTGTTATAAAAGTGTGACACATATATATTGTTTAATTTTTCAAATAAACCTTTTAATTTGCAAAACAAACCTACTTCTTGGCTCAGTGAGGTCAGGGGGATTCTAAAAGGGGGGTGTTATACAAGGGTTGTCATCCAGAGTACTGAACTGGACATAAAAATACATCAATAAGGGTTTTCCTCAGCATCCCAGACTAGGCATTGACTTAGCTGTAGTGTTGATTGAATATCGCTTACAAAAGTGGGGGCTCGTCCGGGATTCTGGGTTAGATCTATCACTTGTGCAGATTAATACAGTGTGCTAACTGACAGGAGACATACATCCGGTCAGATCACCACACTGTGTTACGCTGTAAAGCACTCCTCAAAGGAACGCTCTAAGGAAACGGTCTGTTTTGCAAAAATAAAATACAAACTTCTGTAAGTCAGGAAGGAACTCAAATTCCAGAATGACGACACTGGTAGACATCAAAATAGCCAGAGAGCACTTCTTACATAAGCTATTTGTGAGAGGTGAGTGGACTCATCAGGACCAAACGGTCTGGTTGCAGGCAATCGCGCAACAGGTCACTGAAACAGGGTCAGATACATGGAGAGATCAGGGTCCATTATATGTGGCCCTGAGTGAATTATACATGGCTCCTAAAGCTAAAGATGAACACAACAAGATGGTTAGGATAGCGGCATATTTGTATCTATATATGGGAGCCATGCAGGACAAATTTGCTGAAGGCCAAGATCTGGCAAGTAGGCAACAGATGGCGTTAGAAAAGGCCCAATCTGACCTGGTCTCTTCTGAGCAGAGGCTACAGAGGAGCCAGGAGTCAGAAAATGATAGTAGGCAGTATATCATTAAAATAAAAGAGGACATGGATAGACTGCAACAGGAAAAGACGGACCAGGATACCAGAATTCTGGCTTTGCAGAAGGAGCACCAAGACAGTCTGGACTCCGTACTGCAGAGCCAGAAAATGCTGGAGCAACAGATCAATTTCAACAGGGCATGCACAGAGCAGGTAGCCACCCTGCAAATCCAACTAGACAGAGAGAAAGAGGAAAGCAATAAATTGATTTTGAAAGACCTGAATACCCAGGCAGAGTTTGATGAAGAGCGCCAGAAAGCTGGTGCCTTTCAAAGGCAGAGGGACGACCTGGCGTCACAAATGCAGGCTCTTGGTCAGGAAAGGGATACCTTAGGCAGGAAGTCTGCCATTTAAAAAGAAAAATTGAAGAAAATCACTTGGCCCTCCAGAGGCTGGGTGACCTCCAAAAAGAGAATCAGGGCTTGCTAGATCACACCAGGAGGGTGGAGGAGGCTCTGGTAAGAAAGGAGCAGGCCAGTAGGGATGGGACTGAGGAGGTAACCCTCCTGCAGCAGAGACTGGCCTGGTACTCCAGGACCAATCAGGAGGCACAGAGAGAAAATTAGGCTCTCTGTCAGCACAATGATAGGCTCTAGCAACAGGTAGCCATGCAGGAGAGACTGATAGAGTCTAGTAAGGCCTTAACTGAGGAACTGAAAGCGCAGGCTCTTGCATTGCAACAGGGAGCAGGGGCTGATAGAGACGGGGTTCGCTGGGAAAGGGAAACGCCTGAGCATAACCTCAGGAGCCCTGGTACCAGAGCCCTTCATCTCTCCCAGTCCCTGGACTCTGCCACCCCCATGTCCCTTCGCGCACATGAGCCCAGGGCCACGGGGATGGCAGATTACTATCCAGCTAGAAGTATGGGGCTCATAGGCCAGTACCTCCCAGGAATGGATGGGCGGGCATCCGGGTATGGGCACCCAAGCACAGTGCAATTTAGTGGGGAACCCCAGGAGAGTAGGCCCATTAAGGGCATCCTGAAAACCTCTGCCCAGTTAGGTCAGTGGGGGCTACCCATCAAATCCTGGCAGCAAGGAGGGGTCTGAAGACTCCTCTGAGCATTACAGGACACAGGAGACCAGGTCCCCACATTCTGCCAGCCATTCCCAGGCTGGCAGAATCTGGGAAAACCTGGAAGATCAGACGGCACCTCTGGGAGCAGTGCTTCTGAGTCAGAGGATGAATGGACCAGGTTTACCCGAACCAAAAAGGCCAATAAGGCAAAGAGGGCCTTGCTTAAGGACCCATTGAAACAAATAAAGGCAATAAGGAGTGTCATCACGCCTTATCATAAGAACGCCAAGTATTCTGTTTGGGAACACTTGGAGCTCTATGAGCAAATGATGGAGACTTTCCATTTGAAGGACAGCAGTAGCTGCATCCAGTACGTAAAATGGACCTTCTCACCAGAATACTCCAGTTTCTTTGCAGGGCTGGAGGATCAAAACCATTCAAGGTGGTCCACATACAGGGTGGCCATCTTGAAACATTTTTTCTGTGCACAGAAATCCTCAAGAGGCTCACAAGGCAGCCTAAAATGTGCAATGTGGGGAGGATCAGGTCCCACGAAAGTTTGTGCAAGAATTAAAGCGTGCTTTTGTGCAGACCACCAGAAGGGTGCGTACAGATAGCAGAGAATTTATCAATACGTTTTTCCATGCCTTACCCAAATACATAATGACCCAGCTCGTGAGAGATTTTCATGAGAAAAGATCTTTAGACTGGGTCATTGAACAGGCTACCCGGATCTATGAGGTGCAGAAGCCCATCGAAAATAAAAATAATGCGCCGAAAAACCCCAAAACCAACAGCACCCCTGCTGCTGCCAAGGTGGCAGAGGTAAAGGTTGCCCCCGTTTTAGATTTGGAGATGGGGGGGGGCGTAAAAACCTGCCTGCACCAAATAATTCACAGCCCAGAAGGCCCTCGGGCCAGTCACAGATAGGGAGTTGAGGAGGTAGTCCCACAAATGGGGTCCCCCTCTCCCCTGACTATGTAAGTCCCCGCTACAAGGGAAACTGACCAATCCTGGGTTATGTGTGGACTCCTCCAGCCCAAGGGAGGGGATCCAGCCAAGCACCCGACCCGGGGAACTTCCCTCCTAACTTCCCCCACTAGGGCAGAAATTCACCAAATCCTGGGCAGAACTTTTTCCCCAGGTATCCACCCAATTTCCAGCCCCAAAATCATCCATCCTCTTTCCCCAATTCCCTGAGCCCAGACAACCTAATCCGGGAGAGGGGAGGCCAAGGGTGGAGGGGTACCAAAATCTTCCCAACCAGGGGTACTACCAGAGAAGGGATAGCTACGCTTCCCGGGATCAGCCCAGGGGAATAAATAGAGCCCCGTATCAGCCTGAGCGGGTTTCACAACTTGAGCGCCAGGTCCAAAATATGGCACGGGATCTGGGTCACATACTGAGGGCTCAACAGAACCCTCAGATGAGCATGACACCGCAGAATGCCCCAAACTCTGGACCTGGTGCTCCAGAACAATGACAGGGGCAGCACCCCGATAACCCACCGGTTCCCAGGGAGGAGGCACAAGGGGAAGGGGGGTGTAAAGCCTTGGAGGAAGCTTACTTCCAAACTTGTAAACAGCCCCTGGAAAACCAGGAACCGGAAACAAAATCTCCTGCCCCTGAAAGCCTGCCTCCAAAGGAGCAGAGGGGGGGTAGGAGAAACAAAGGACCCAAACAGACCCACTTTGTGGAGGAGGTACAGGTATTCCAATTTGAGGGAGAGGGATCCTCAGAAGATCCTGGGAAAAGGATCTTCTCCTTCAGAGATGGGGGAACTCCTCCCAAGGAAAAATGGGTCCCAAGGGATGCCAATTCAGACTGGGGAGATGTGGAGACTGAGCTACCGCCTCCCATCATCTCATCCCAGAACCGACAATACCAAAATCCCAAGGGTCAAACCCATCCTGATGACTGCCTCCAAAAAGGGGGGGGCGGCCCAGAACCCGAAACCATTTCCAGTTGCCAACTTTTTCTTTCAGATTCCCCAGTCTCTCCACAGAATTCTGCCCAAATCTCTTCGCTAGCAATGTCCAAAACCAGAAAGTTAGCCCACCAGTTGTCCAAAAATGTGCATTATGTGTGCCCCCTTAAGGAGAAGGAGGGAAGATATTATGCCCCGGTACAAGTGCAGGGGCAGGGTGCAATTTTGGCACTGGTGGACACTGGATCCCAAGCTACCCTTCTATCCAAAAGGGCCTTTGATGAACTAAATGCAGGAAGGGGGGAGAATTACCGAATTCCTCTCACCTCTCTTCCTGGACAACTGCAGAACTTTGACAGGAAGGAAATTCCCGTTGAGGGGACTGCAGACTTGAACATTAAAATTGGGCGACACAAGGTAAAACACCCGGTCATAGTAGTAACTCCAGAGGGCACCCCTTGTTTACTAGGGAATTACCTCCTGAGAAGGTTGTCACCCCTAATAGATTGCGTAAACAAGGTCCTCTGGACCCAGACTAGCCGACCAATAAAATTAAAACAGAGCGTCAACCATGTTAGTTTAAACGGCACCTGCCACATGGTTGAACAAAAATCTGACCAAGTAGAATTTCACTTCCAGAACAACCAGATTCCAGACGTGACAGTAATAGCAGTAGGACAACAGACTGGTGATGGGGGGTCCTCTCTATTTCTGAAAATCAACCTCCTTCCAGCTTAAGGTGGTATTCCACACTGGAAGGAAACACTCTGAAATTCTTTACTAATCCACAATCAGAAACTCCCACTCATATAGTCCAGGAAGATGTGAAATCAGCTCAGAGCCTGGCTGATATTCAGCAAATTGGAGAGCAGTTGTTCATCCCTGTTCAGTTAAATGATGGGAAGGACTCTGTTCTCGCTCGAGTGTGTGTGAACAACGGTAAGAGCTTCATCAGCGAAGCCATGTTCCACCAACTCCCAAAAGATCCAGCCATTCCCACATTCAAACTGCTAGACAAATGGGAAATGGACCTGGAAGCACTGAATTCCAAACATCTCCTGCCAAGCAGGTGTATGCTCAAAATCTCCATTGGCAACAAGAGCATAGTCCATAATTGTTGGGTCGTGCGAGATGTCACTGCCGCCTTTTACTTAGGCAGTGACATTCTAATCGCTTTGCCATTAGTTTGGACCTAATAAACTTCAAAGCTTGGTCTCGATTAGAGGATAATCCATGGGCTTTGATGATTCAGAAAAAGCATTTAGGTCAGCTCAATTGCTACCTTATGCAGTTGAAATTCAGATTAAAGAGGAAGTCACCATCCCAGAAAGGACCCGACAATTCTCTCTGGAAGTGAAAGTTAAAAGAGGACAAAAATTGAAAAACCCTGATGCTTATATTCATCTAAATGGTTCTCTCCAACAGCAAGGGTTAGGGGTAAACCCAACACCATTAGTCAACATAGAACATGACACCATTCCAATAGAGGTGGATAACAGCGACTTAAAGAGTATTACTTTAGCCGCAGGCACCATTATTGGAATGGCGGTTGATGACCGACATTTCTCCATTGATTTAGGAAATGAACTGTTAGGACGGATCCCCAAGGACTGTTTTGACAGTGACAGTGACGACAATACAACACCAGACAGGATTTCCACCCGGCATGGGGGGAACTTCCTGGTGTACACTTCTTGCCCTTATGGTAAGGAAGATGTTACTTGTGACTTCAGGAGGAATGAGGTGATTTTCCAGGTCAATGAGGGCTGCCTTTCCCACCTGAAGCCTCCAGTCCAAATCAGCACTCTGACCAGGGACTTCACCACCCAGCTGCAGGAGGCCGCTGAGATAGCCAAACCAGAAGTCTTTCCAGGCTTCAGGCAGATGTTGGAAGAGAGAGTCTACATAGCTGATGCCTGCATGACTCTGGAACAGAAGCAAAAGTTGAGACAAGTTTTCTTGGATTTCCAAGATCTCTTTGCGGTAGACTCATATGACTGTGGTTGCACCGACATCCACACCACAACAATTCACACAGACCCTGGAATGACTCCAGTGTTTGTGAAGCAATATCGTTTGCCTCTCGCATCCATGGAGTCCCTTACTGAAATAATTAAGAACCTTGAGTCCCGGGGAATAATCCGTCCAGTACACAGCACCTTCAATAATCCGGTGCTGGGAATATTGAAGCCAAACGGCCAGTGGAGACTCTGCGCCGACCTTAGGGAGCTCAACAAACAAGTCCATACTTCCCGATGGCCTCTGCCCTACATTGACCAAGGGATGGCCCAGATTCAAGGGTCACAGGTATTCACAGCAATAGACCTGACCAATGGATACTGGACCGTGCCTGTGAGTAGGGAGGACCAATACAAACTGGCTTTTACCTTTGGGGGCCAGCAGTACACATGGACCCGGTCTCCCTTCGGATACCTCAACTCCGGCAATGAATTCAACATTGTCCTACATAAGGCCATGCCCGACTTGGGTGCGAGGGGTAACCTGGCTTATGTAGATGATGTCCTCATCAAAAGTTCATCTGTGGATGAACACATAGCGGAGATCCGTTATGTTCTGACACAGTTGAGGGCCGCCGGAGCAAAACTTTCCTTTCAGAAAGCACAGTGGTGTAGAACCCGGGTTAATTTCTTGGGCCATGGGATTACTCCTCAGGGTCTCTGTCCCCAAGAAAAGAAAGTGGAAGCACTCCAGAAACTGAAGGATCCCACAACTCTGCGGAACTAAGGAGCCTCCTTGGACTGACTAATTACAGCAGAAAGTTCATTGAGGGCTACGCAGAGATCACTAGACCCCTGATTCATCTCCTGAAGGGGGGGTCAAGTGGGAATGGGGTCCAGAACAATCCGAGGCAGTAAGCCAACTCAAAAGAAGCCTCTCACAAGCGCCTTGCCTAGCTTACCCTGTCAGAAACAAGGAGTTCTTCCTGGAGACAGGGTTCTCTAATACGTGCTTGATGGCAGTATTATACCAAAAGCATGACAAGGTCAATAAAGTAATCTCCTATGCGAGCAAAACTTTATCCTCTGTGGAGGAAAAATTCAACGATTGTGAGAAGGCACTCCTGGCAATGGTGTGGGCATTGAAAAATTACCGCCCGTTTATCCAGGGGGAACACATCATAGTGGAGACTCCACACCAGCCTCTGCAATACCTCCAAAGTGACAGAATCCGGGCCGGTAATGTGAGTAATTCTCGAATTACTTCCTGGATTCTGTCAATGGAAGGCTTTCCTGTGGAGGTCAGATATGGCCAAAACAAGAAGAGTCCCCTCGCGCAAGTTCTGGCTGACTTGCATGATTGTGCCAGAGAAAACTGTCTCGAGGACGAAAGTCTAAAAATAAAGGACAACATGGAGGCATACCTTAATTCCCCACACAAAGTCTTTGAAGAAGACAAGTGTGAGGGAATGCTCACTGTCTATGTGGATGGATGCTCGTACCATGTTGACGACAACGGGGAGAAAGAACTGGTGGCCGGCGTAGGGAATGCATGGGTGAATGAGTCACCAGAACCATCCGCTGGATACAAAATTGGTCCCCGAAATAGTCAGGTGGCAGAATTGATGGCTGTGCATCAGGCCATCCTCACTGCTGTCCAACATCAACTCCACGAACTGGTCATAATCACAGATTCGGATTATGTACGGAACGGGTTTGTGGAGAACCTGGTTAATTGGAAAACAAGAGGCATGTTATGTGCTAATAACAAACCCCTGAAACATGGGAAGTTAATTCAAAACATTGATGATCTGGTCACATCGAATGGGATGACCATCTACTGGAAAAAGATCAAGGGTCATTCCAAAGTAGATGGACCAGACAAAACTGCAAATGACTTAGCTGATCAGCTGGCCAAAACCAGGGCCATCCAAGGGGATCTAATAGAAATAGTGTCCCTGTTGGGGGAAATCCAGGTCACTGCTATCACTAGGTCCCAGACGAATGCTCACAATGATCTTTCAACTGCACAATGGAGTAAGGAGACCCCTGATGCTGATTTGATTACAGCTCAGAAGGGGGATCCAATAATTGGTAAGTTTTATCAACACATTGAGGACCCTGAGAACTTTCCCCTGACGGATACCGATTACATTGGGAAGGAGGACTTTAGAGTGTTGATGAAATGTCCAAAGATGTTCCGAATCCAAGACGGTTTGTTGGTAAGGAAATCCCAAGCTGGCCATGATCAGTGGGTGGCTCCTACCTCATTCCGAAGCCTGATGTTAAGTCACGCCCATGATGCGGCCACCGCCGGTCATAGGGGGTTTCACACAACACTGGAAATCTTAATAGAGGTTGCATACTGGCCACACATGGGGCAAGACCTCGACCAATACTTGAAGGGGTGTCTTGTGTGTGCACAATTTCAGCCATCATCCCTCACACACCGTGCGCCTCTCCAAAAGAGGGGGATGACACTGCCATGGTCAGATTTGCAAATCGACTTTGTAGGCCCTGTAATCCGCTCGTCTAGAGGAAACAAGTACATGTTGACCGTCACATGCTTGTTTACCAAGTGGGTGGAATGTCTCCCAGCCGCAAACTGCAAGGCAGAAACAGCAGCTGCCCTGATGATTAACCACATCTTTTCCCGTTTTGGTCTACCTCAAAGGATTGAGTCAGACAGAGGTAGCCACTTCACCAGTGAAGTAATGACAAAGATGTGGGAGATACTGGGGGTCAAAAGGAAGTTACATATTGCTTACAGGCCAGCTTCTTCTGGAGCAGTAGAGAGATACAACCAAACCATTTTGAGCATATTAAAAAAGTTTGTGGCAGATTCTGGGCCAAGTTGGGATATCCGATTACCTCTGGTCCTATTGGCCATCAGATCTACCCCTTCATCTGCAAATAAAATGTCACCATTTGAGTTGATGACTGGATGCAAGATGGTGCTTCCCCAGCATTTGCTCTACAGAACCCAAGAGCAAACGTTGATAAATGCCTCCACAACTCATGAGTATGTGGAGAATTTAAGGAAACACCTCCAACATGCTTTTGCCTATGCTCAGCGGAATCTAGAAAGATCAGCTGATAGCATGAAAACCCACTACGACCTGAAGACCACCAGGAAGGAATATACTGTGGGGGACCGGGTCTATCTATCCAATTTCCAAAGGAACCAGGCCAAACAGCAAACATTTTTGCCTACATGGAAGGGACCCGTTGAAATTATAGACAAAATCTCCCCTGTTGCATACAAGATCCGCATCCCCAAAGGCAGTTTGGTGGAAGGGGAAGACAAGTGGGTACATATAAATCAGCTAAAGTGTTGCCATCCCAGGCACACGCTGCAGCAACTGGAGGAGTCCTCTGCAATACAAGAGGGGGCCGCTCCAGAGTAAGTCAGTTCAAACTCTAAAATATTCCACATATCAAAAATATAGTAACGTAATGCAAATGTTCCCTGTTATATATTGTTTTTAAAATCAGACTGCAAAATGCATTCGGATGTATAAAATGTACATGTTCGCCACACCATTAATAGTGGTGGAAAAATGTCTAGGAATGTGTATTGCCGCTTTTGCTTTATCATCCTAGGAGAGAGGAAACCATGGAGACTGACCAAGGAGGACGACCGGGGACCGGGAGCAGAGACCCGAGGGGCCCGGGGTACCGCCCAATATTCCCATCAGGACCGGCGAGGAGAACCGATCGATCCAACTGGGTGGAGGAAAAGATGCTGAACTGTGCCATCTACAGAATTGGAAGAAGATAATGGGGACATACAAGCGCAAGGGCTCAAAACCTCCTTTGCACCCGACTTCCCCTCAACTTGAATCGAAGCATAGTCGGGCGGGATGGTTTTGTCAAGGGTTTTGACCGATGTTGAATCAATAGACTGGGTAGATGTGGGGATGAGCTGTCGCTGCCCATTATTCTATCCCAGAACAAACTAAATCAATAGACTGGGTGGATGTGGGGATGAGCTATCGCCGCCCACATTCACGCCAGAATAGGAGAACTGCGCAGTTGGCACAAGACCACTCCAAAGATACAATCTTCTTGTGGGGGGTTCCACATCACCACTCTACTGTAAGGATGCCATCAAAACAATGTTAAGCAAGGGTCCTATACTATCAAGCAAAAGACCACTCTATTGAAATGCAGTAATTCAAGACAACTCAAAAATGGATGCAGTACCGACAAATTCCCCAAGGCGGCGCTAGCGGTCTAAACTCTGACAGGGAAACTGTATTTAGGAGTTGCAAGAGGGGCAGGGACTTCAAAGCTTGTTGGTTAATTGAAAATCTTAGCCACCTGCTGTTCCCAGAGGTCAAGAGGCTGAGAACTCCTAACACCCCAGAGACTCACCACAGGAGGCAGGATATCACATGGCCCTTCTGAGTGAGAGGGAGGGGGTTTCCCCTTCAGCCTGGAGGAGAGAGACAATAGCCCCTTTCTGTTGAATGGAGTATGTTAATTTTGAGTGTTTCCTGTCAACAGCCCTCTGCCAGCAAGGAGAGACATGTGATCACTGACCCACCCAGACTTCTGGAGGCGGACCCAAACACTTTGGGGAGTTGAATTGCAACAAATATATATTTTATAGAAACAGTGATAACTTATTGTAGCCAAATGACAGGAATGTACAACTTTGAGAGTCTTAGTTTGAAAATGCCCTCACGATTTGAGTCCAAACTCCAATTTGTACCATGTTCTGGGGCAAAACCCCGCTAATTATGAATATTGTAGACAATGTATTTAAGCTAGAGACATGGAAAGTTACTGGGATATATGTGGAAGGGAAATGTACCTTTGTATAATTTTTGATGAAAATCCCATATTGCACAACCCACTAAAATCGAAAATAAGTTGCCATTTTTGAATGCAAGCTCCTAGAAACGCCAGATGCGGAACAGAGACTACCTTAAGCAAGGTGTAATATGTACATGTAATGTCAACCACTTGTGTACCTGGGAAATATGTATTTGAATCAAATATAGATTTGTGGGCAAATTGACCAGGGGAGGATCCTCTGACCCATAAACAGACCTCATCACTCTGACTCACAACCCAATTCCCCCAATCATGGGAGAGGGGAGAATTGGGCCAATGACAAGTAGAGAGGGGCAGGCTCAGTTATGCCACGCACACACCCACTTCCAAAACACATAAAAAGAGACTGCTGGGACAGGTAGAGACATTCAATTACATTTGCTGCGGAGCATGCTGACCGAAGACTTCACATCCATCAATCTCCAAAGGCCAGAACTTTACTTCAGAACTTAAAGCAAGGGCCTAAACCCACAAACTGAGAACTCTTCTCAGCAGGCCTCAGCATCCTTAAAATCATCTGCAAACTATTCCACAGCCGGGCAAGCTGTTTGAATTCGTTGCCAAGAACTTTTGCCGGAACCGCAGACCAGATCCGGACCGCTGTGAGCAGAACCAGAGATACGGATCGCTGTGAGCAGAACCGGTGCCCGATTGACCCACCGAGCAGAGAGAACCGCCGCCGGACGTGTTGACCAGATCCGTGACGAGGCCTATTTCAAATTTATATTGTGAGTACCTAGCAGAACTGTGCAGAACCAATCTCTTAGTTAAAATAATGTAATCCAAACTATTTTAACCTAATTAGAACAGCCTCCTAGAAATCGTGTGATCTGTCATTTGTAAAGCTGCACAACTGTCACCTGTCAATTCTGCAGCTGCAAGCTGTCACCTGTCATTTTGAGTTTTACTTTAAATCCGAAAATCTACCTTTATTAAATCGTCTGTATCTCCGGAACCGTTTGTCCTAGGAACGAGATTTAACTTTCCTCTGAAAGCTTAGAATCTAAGCTTTCCAACAAGCCTAGGCCTACCCCTTATACTTTTACCGCAATCACGATTTACACACTCACGAAATTTACCGCGATTTGCGATTTGGCTCAATTTCTCCACTTGTCAAAATAGCAGCTCCATTCTTTCCTTTGTTAAAATCCGTTTGCAACCTGGTTATAACTCATAGAGCATTGCTAAAGTGGGCCTGAACTAATACCAACAAGCATCTCTCACTCACCCTGAATCTCTAGAGGGAATTAAAATCAGTTAGCACATTTTCCCATCCATTGCCATCACATTTAAAAGCATTTTGGGCCTATGTTTCAAACTTCTACCTGTTTCCTCTAAGCTTGCTGGGGGGGCAACTGAATTCCGTATTGTATTTGATTGTATTCCTGAAGACTGTGTGTGTTACTTCCATCTCCTTGCATTGCATATAGGGGGGGTGAATTGCCACCAGGGGAAAAGTGAACATATTATCTCTTGTGAAACCATATCAGTTTATTTTCTGTACTGCATTTATTCCACCTTGCATTTCCTTGAAACCATAAAGCATTTCAGCTACCTCATCCTCTATACTACGCCTAAGTAATCAAGTGTACCACTGTAACATTACCCATTGTGGATCCACATCATATGTCTAAGTGTACTATCAGATATTAATTTGTTATAAAAGTGTGACAAATATATATTGTTTAATTTTTCAAATAAACCTTTTAATTTTCAAAACAAACCTACTTCTTGGCTCAGTGGGGTCAGGGGGATTCTAAGAGGGGGGTGTTATACAAGGGTTGTCATCCAGAGTACTGAACTGGACATAAAAATACATCAATAAGGGTTTTCCTCAGCATCCCAGAGTAGGCATTGACTTAGCTGTTGTGTGCGCTGGCAGTGAAGGGATGGGGAGAGCTAGAAAAAAGGAAGACCAGGTGATGTCCCCCTATGGAGGAGTCTAAGGCCCTTGGGAAGATGACACTGGTAGAAAGTTGTCTTCCCTTCCAGGGGAGGTCAGGGCACCATGTGCTTGTGTATTCATAGGCACGATCTGTAGTTTCCTGGACCTGCTGTCTGTGTGGCGCAATGATTTTTGGTCATTCCTCTCGGCCAGCAGCAGGCTTGCATCACTGGCTGAGTCAGCCAGGCAGGGTTTGGTAGGGCAGTTTAGAAGCCTCCCTGGATAGTACTACTGCGAATAAGGAAGTCTACAACTGAGCTTCTTAACTGTTCATTTGGGTTTTTTAGCAGGATCCTGCACCTCTTCAGACCAGCTTCTTCTTCCACACAATGACAACTAATCTGAGAGTCACTGTGATTTGGGATGTGTGCAAGGTGGGCCATGTACTACTAATGGCATACATCGACAAGGATGCAGTATCAGGAAGATGGAGACTGAAGTAATACAATGGATTACTAATGCGATACCAACAAGATGAAGAGGGCAGCAGATGTGATGGATTGCTAATGGGATACCAGGATGAGGAAAGGAGAGGCAAGGGTAATAAAATGGATAAAGAATGGAGGAATGGGACAAGGAAGACGGAGGTAGGGATAATATAATGGATTACCAATGGGGTATCGGGATGCAGTAAAAAGAGGTGGGCTGATGTAATATAGGGAGTCAGGGGTATTGTAATGGGCTACTTATGGGGTATAGGGGCAAGGGAGTGGGAGGTAGGGCACTTGGATGAGGATGAGTAAGCAGGGTAATGCAACAAATTAATAATGTGGTACTGGGGCAAGTAAAAGTGAAACAGTGTAATGGGGCACTGGGATGTGGAAGAGTGAGGAGGATAAATGGGGCATTGGGAAAAGGAAGAGGGAACCAGGGGAAATGCAACAGATTACTGATGTGGCACTGGAACATGGCAGAGAGAGGCAGGGTTAATGGGGTAATGGGATGAGAAGACAGATTAATAATCACATATTGGGAGAGGAAGAGTGAGGCTGGGGTAATGCAATGGGTTACTGGTGCAGTGCAGGGACGAGAAAGAGTAAGGCAGCAGTAATTGAGTACTGGGACAAGGAAGAGTGAGACAGGGTAATGGGGCACTGGGATGTGGAAGAGTGAGATGGATAAACCGGGTATTGGGACGAGGAAGAGGGAACCAGGGGAAATGCAACAGATTACTGATGTGGCACTGGGACATGGCAGAGTGAGCAAGGGTTATTGGGGTAATGGGATGAGAAGAGTGACGTGGGATAATACGATTTTGGGACAAGGAAGAGGGAGAAAAGTGTAATAGAACAGATTACTAATCGGATATTGGGAGAGGAAGAGTGGGGCTGGGGTAATGGAATGGGTTACTGATGCGGTGCAGGGATGAGAAAGAGTAAGGCAGCAATAATTGAATACTGGGACAAGGAAGACTGGGGCCGGTTTATGGGCTACTGGGATGAGGGAGAGGGAGATGGGGTTATACAACAGATCACTAATGGGATATTGGGATGAGGAGTGAGGATTGGTAATGCAATTGATTACTGATGGGACACTGACAAAAGAAAGATTAACTCAGGAGGTGGGGTAATGTGATAGATTTCTAATAAAGTACCAGGACAAGGAAGAGGGAAGGAGGTAATGTGATGGATTATTAATGGGGTACCAGTACAAGAAAAAGGGAGTTAGGGATTGTGTAATGGGCTACTAATGGGGTACAGGTATGAGGATGAGGGAAGTGGGGCTAATGTAATCATTTACTAATGAGGTACTGGGACACAGAGGAGGGGGCCAGGGGAAATAGGGTACTGGGATAAGAAAGAGTGAGGCAGGTAAAGGGCAACTGGGACAACAAGAAGGGGGCCAGGGTAATGCAAAATATGACTAACGTGGTGCTGGGACCTGCAGAGTGAGGCACGGGTATTGTGATGCTGGGATGAGGAAAAGTGAAATTGGGCATTAGGGGAGTGGGACAAGGAAAATGGAGCCAGGGGTATTGGGGTACTAGGATAAGGAAGAGTGAGGCAGGAAAAGGGGCAACTGGGACGAGAATGAGGGAGTGTGGGTAATGCAAATGATTACTAATGTGGTACTTGGACAAGTAGAGTGAGCCAGGATTAATGGAGCGCTGGGATGGGGAAAGGGAAGGGATGTAATGGGGTAGTTGGACAAGGAAGAGGGAGGCAGGGTAATGCAACAGATTACTAATGGGGTATTGGGAGAGAAAGAGTGAGACAGGGGTACATTTATAGATCGCTGATGGGGTATTTGGACATGAAAGAATAAGGTAGGGATAATGAGGCAATGGAACAAGGAAGAGTAAGGTGGGGGAAATGCAATGGATTACTAATGGGGTGCCAGGACAAGGAAGAGGCAATACAATTAATTACTAATAGGGTATTCGGGCACAGAAGCAGGAGACAGGGATAATGTAATTTATTACTAAAAGGCACGAGGATGAGGGAAGTTGGGATAATTTAATGATGTACTAATAATGTACCCAACATGGAAGAGTGGGGTTGAAAATAACCAATAACAAATAACCAATCAATAAATAAATAAATAAAAAAATAAATAAATAAATAAATAAATAAATAAGGTGCCTTAATGGGGAAGAAGAGGTGGGAGTTATTCAATGGAGTTCTAATGGGGAGTTCTAATGGGGAACCTGGATGAGGAAGAGAGAGGTGAGAGTAATTAATATTGTACTCTACCTGGACAAGGAAGACAGAGGCCAGTGTAAAATAATGGATTACTAATGGGGTACAGGGATGAGGAAAAGTGCGGTGAGGGTACATTAATGGCTAACTAATGGAGAAATGTGAAAAAGAAGAGGGAGGCAAGAATAATCTAAAGGATTATTAATGAGGTACCAGGACGAGGAAGACATGGTAATGTTTTATAGTTCCAATGGGATACTAGGATGAGAAAAAGGAAGGTGGGGGTAATGTGATGGATTACTATTAGAGTAGTGGGATGAGGAAAAGGTAGGCAGGGTAATGTAATGGATTACTAATAGAGTAGAGGGGGAGGAAGGGGGAAGCACAAGTAATATGGTACTAGGACAAGGATGAGTGAGGCAGAGGCAATGGGGTCCTGATAAGAGTAAGTGTGAGGTGCGGGTAATGCAATGGATTACTAATGGGTTGCTGGGATGAGAAAGAGTGAGGCTGGTTTAGTGGCATATGGGGAAAATGGGGGTGGCAGGGGTATTGTTTCAGATAAGTAATGGGGCATTAGGATACAGAAGAGTGAGGCAGGGTAATGAAATGGTTTACTGATGGGTACTAATCATACATATATATGAATTCTATAAAGACCCTAGACTCACACACAAGGTGGTAATGTCTAATACATATAGATGTAACGCTCACCTGATTCCCGCAGAGGCGCCGGTCTTGACTGGGTGAATGCCGTATCTTCAAAGGTGATGTGTAACACACGGTTGGCTCTTTGGGCTGGACCTCTGTGTACTGTATGTCTGACTCGAAGAGTAAGATGTCTGCAGATAGAAAATATGGGATTAATGAACTGGGGTTATTGGGTGCCTCTCTCCTCTTCCCTTTCTCTTCTCCTGTAGAACCCCAAAGGTTAACGCCCTCACCTTAGGTAAGTGAACGCCGAGCTCTCCATCTGCCTCGGGGCAGGGTGCCGTAACCAGTTTCTTCACTGGATAAGGGTGCAGGCCTCTTGACCTCAGAGGACTGCTGTCCGTCGTTAACTGCACGAACGGTAAGTTCTGGGCACTTCAAATGTCTTAAAAGTCTTTTGTAATGATATCTCTTGTTTTGCAGGGTTCCGGCGATGGCGGATGGCGGGCTGATGAGAGTTGAGGATCGAACCCGCGTGAGGAATAGAAGCGCCTGGAAGCACGTAAGTAAGCGCTTGTAGCCTGCTTCACGATGCGCACTAACTGTCCCTTTTATCTTGCAGGTACAAGTTCGGAGCTTTAGAGAAGCTGAAGGGTGCTGGAATACCCACTGGATTTGGCGTGGGAAGGAGTAATGGCACGTGAGTAATAAAGTTGCCCAATGTCTTTAAACGCACCTTCTTTTGTCTTTCAGATGCGGGATGCAGCGCCGAAGGCCTCAGGAGCGTGCGAAGAGCTGGTAAGCTTTTGTCTTTCAGATGCCGGAATGCAGTGCGAAGACCTCCGGAGCATGCGAAGAGTAGGTAAGCCTTTGTCTTTCAGATGCCGGAATGCAGCGCGAGGCGTTGGTGACAGCCGATGGACCAGGTAAGAGATGCGCTGCCACTGAAGACCGTAGTGCTAACCTGTTCTTTCTTTGTCTTTACAGGTGCTGCTGAAGACTGGATTCCAGGATGGTAAGCCTTTGTTCCCTTAGGCCCAGGATCAGAAGCAGAAGACACGATGAGCGTTCTGCTGCAGAGAATGCAGAATAACACAAAGCAAGATTCATCCATCGGGTGTGGTTTAAATAGCCTCCTGTAGTGCTTAGGTGTCTCCTTCCACAGCCACGCCTAGGTAAAGAGTTCCTGCTTTCCAGAAGAGTTCCAGTGTTCCGAACCTAGGGAGTGGCTCCTGCCCCACCCAACAGGAAAAGTAGTCCCAAACAGAAGAGGATCAGGGGTTCAACTGGCAGGTAAGTAAGCAGCATGGTCTGCTGCAGGTAAGTCCACCCAAGCATTATGAGCCCGGTGCTTCCAGCGCTGGGACTGGGCATCTTTATGAGCCTGGTGCCACTGGCGCCAGGACAGGGTCCAAAAGGTCCCAATTGGGACTGGCTGGCACTCGGAACCGGGGTTATGGGTCTTCTTCCAAGGGAGTCGGGCAAGTCCTGATCTTTTGGAAGCAGAGATCATGACAGCACCCCCCCTCAAGGCCCCTCCCAAACCGGGCTTCTCCGGGGGTTTGGGCTTGTTAGGAAATGTTCGATGAAATCTTTTGATTAGATGAGGCGCGTGGACATATTCTGCAGGTTCCCAGGATCTTTCTTGGGGACCGTAGCCTTTCCAGTCAATCAGGTAAAATAGTTTAGATTTGGAGATCTTGGAATCCAGGATGCTTTTGACTTCAAACTCGAGTTCTCCATCAACTAGAATAGGTTTTGGAGATGTAGTTAGTCGGGTTTGAGGTTGCACGGGTTTTAATAGAGAGACGTGGAAGACCGGATGTATCTTCATGTGAGGGGGCAAGTCCAACTTGACCGCTACTGGATTTACTATGGTAGTGATGGAATAGGGACCAAGGTATCTTGGATTGAATGTGCGTGGTCCTTTTAGAGGTAGATATTTGGTGGATAACCAGACTTGATCTCCTACTTGATATTGGGGGGCTTCCTTCCGATGTTGGTCTGCTCCTTTCTTGTATTGTTCTTTAGCCCTTTGAAGGTGAGAAACGGCTTCCTTAAAGGCTTGGGTGATTGTAGAATGCAGGTGGTCTACTGCTGGTGTTCCAAGATCTTGGAGTGGATCCAACTCCGAGGTTCGAGGGTGACTACTGTATAAAAGAAAAAACGGGGTCTTCCCAGTTCCCGAGTGGACAGAGTTATTGTAGGCATATTCGGCTATCCAAAGGATATCTTTCCAAGTTTTTTCAGTTTGTTGTAGCATGCAGCGCAAATACTGTTCCAGAGTTTGATTGGTCCTCTCGGTTTGTCCGTCGGTTTGAGGGTGGTGGCTGGTCGAAAGTCTCACATCAATTTGAGCCGACCGACAGCAACTTCGCCAAAAATGAGAAATAAATTGACTACCTCGATCCGAAATTAGAACTGAAGGAAAACCGTGCAGTCGGACGATGTTTTCGAGAAATTCTCGGGCCAGAGTTGCTGCTGTTGGTAAGCCTTTGAGTGGAATGAAATGCGCCATCTTGGAGAATAGGTCCACGATTACTAGGATCGTATTGTATCCGGAGCATGGAGGTAGATCGGTGATGAAGTCCATAGAAAGCGTATGCCAAGGGCGAGGCGGGATGTCAATAGGGCGTAAGAGGCCGGCTGGTTTTTCCTTTTGACTCTTGTTTTGGGCGCATACTCCACAGGACATTATAAAGTCTCTGATATCTTTTTTCCAAGACGGCCACCAGAAGTAGCGCTTGATCTTTTCCGAGGTCTTGGTCATACCGGGAAGTCCTTCCATTAAAGAATCGTGATAACAAGAGATTACCTTTTTCTGTAAATCTGTGCTGGGCAGGTATAACCGTTCTTGGAAATATAATAGGTTGTCCTTCACCGTAAAGTCCTTTCCCTGCAGATGCCAATTCTGTATGTCTGCTGGAGTTACCAGTAGCCTGGCTTTATCCTTAACTTCCTCTATGGATTGTGTGGCGATTACACCTAGAATTCTTTGTTCGGGAATGATAGGTACAGGTTTAGGATTGATCAAATGTTCTTCCACTCCCATCCGAGAAAGGGCATCAGCTTTACCATTTTTTGTACCAGGTCGATAGGTAATTATGAAGTCAAACTCGGCAAAGAATAGTGCCCAACGGAGATGCCTAGAGGATTGAGCTTTTGCGGTTTTCAAATATTGCAGGTTTCGGTGATCTGTAATCACAGTAACGGTGTGTCGGGCCCCCAGAAGATAATGCCGCCAAGCCTTAAAGGCGGACTTGATAGCTAGAAGTTCCTTATCAGTAATAGTGTAATTGATTTCAGGAGGCGAGAATTTGCGGGACCAAAATGCCACGGGATGCAACTGATTGGTTACTGGGTCCTTTTGTGATAGAACTGCCCCCATGGCAAGGCTCGAAGCATAAGTTTCAACGATGTAGGGGAGTTCTGGGCGAGGATGTTTTAAGATCGGTGCAGAGATAAATCTAGTCTTCAAATTCTGGAAAGCTTGTTCCGCCTCGGTAGACCATTCAAAACGTTTGTTTTTCTTTAACAAGGCGGTGATGGGCTGGACTATTCGAGAGAATTCGGGGATAAACCTGCGGTAAAAGTTAGCGAAGCCTAACATGCTTTGAACACCTTTTACGGAGGATGGCGATGGCCATTTGAGAATTGCATCGACCTTCTTTGAATCCATACGCACTACGCTAGGTGATAATATGAATCCCAAGAATTCAACTTCAGTCACGTTGAAAACACATTTTTCCAACTTAGCGAAAAGTTTGTGTTGACGCAATCTCTCGAGGACCATTTTCACGTGTTTCCGATGTTCAGTTTCCGATGAAGAATAAACGAGGATGTCGTCAATGTAAACAACAACACACACATCTATGAGCTCTCTGAGGACATCGTTCATAAAATATTGAAAGGCGGCCGGGGCATTGCAAAGTCCGAAGGGCATGACCTGATATTCAAATAGCCCATACTTGGTGCGGAAGGCCGTCTTCCATTCATCGCCCTCTTTTACTCGTACCAAGTGGTAGGCTCCTCTAAGATCCAGCTTTGTATATATGCATGCTTTTCTGACTTGGTCCAGGAGTTCAGGGATCAAAGGTAACGGATATCTATTCTTAACGGTGATCTGGTTCAGGGCGCGAAAATCTATACAAGTTCTAAGGTCCCCTTCTTTTTTTGGAACGAAGAACAAAGCTGAGGAAGCAGGGGACTTGGAAGGACGAATAAACCCATTCGCTAGGTATTGATCCAGGTATTGTCGGAGGTGAAGATTCTCAGGCTCGGTGAGGGCATAAATTCTACTACAAGGAGGAGTAGATCCAGGTATCAGGTCTATCTGGCAGTCATAAGACCTATGAGGAGGTAGAGAGTTAGCCTGATCCTTCCGGAAAACATCTTGGAATTCTAGGTATTCAGAAGGTAACTGGGGAGCCTCCGAGGAAATTGCTGCCAGTGCAACACCAGGTCGAGGGTGACAAGTAGAGACACATTCTGGAAACTGAACCGTTCTTGCTCGCCAATCGATCTGAGGATTGTGCTTCTCTAACCAAGGAATTCCTAGAATAATCTGGAACTGAGGGGCCTTGATCACATCGAACACGATCTTCTCATGGTGTCCATCTTGACTTACTAGCGTCACTTCTTGGGTGGTATGCGTTACTGGTCCGGAGGCTATCTCCGTACCATCCACCGTAGTAATGACGTCCTTTACAGCCTTTGGACAAAGAGTCAGATTCATCCTCAAAACCATTTCATGATCCACATAATTGCCGATGGCACCGCTGTCGACGTAAGCTTTAATCGCATGTAATCGATCCGGATGTTCAGGGCTAATGAGGTATCACGAAATGCGAGGTCACTGAACTGGTTTTAACGCTCGGCAAGAGGACCTCTATTCTTGTCGGGCGAGGTCGTTTCTCTGCTCAGAGTTTGTGACCCTGGTAACTGCAGCTCCTACTGCCTTCTTGGCTGGTTTCACCGGACAGTCTCGAAGAAAGTGCCCCGAGTTTCCGCAATAGAGGCATAATTGCAGCTGTTTTCTTCTTTCCCGCTCCTTTTGTGTTAGTGGTCCTTTCAGGCCCCCTATTTGCATGGGTTCCCCGGAGTCTACTCCTTTGGTAGGAGTTGGTGGTTTGGAAAATACTCGAGCATCAAACTTGGAACGATCGGCCTTCCTGTTCTGCAGTCTGTGGTCAATTTGAACGACTAAGTCAATATAGTCCGAACAGTCTTGTGGGGGATTCACTACTTGGGCTAACACATCTTTGAGCTCTCCACGTAGACCTCTATAAAACAGCGTAATCCTTTTGTCCTCAGGCCATCGAGTTTCCACTATCAGTCTGTTGAAAGACGCAATATAAGCCAAAAGGTCTTGATTACCCTGTCGCAATGAAAGGAGCTCATTGTCCAAGGCCTGCCCCTGTGAATGTCTTGCAAACAGTTTTTCCATACTGAGCTGAAAAGCTTGAAAATCATGGAGAACCGGATCATCTTGATTAACTAGAGGGATCGACCAGTCTGCCGCATTACCACTAAGGTACGAAAGCACGAAAGCTACCTTAGCTTGATCAGTTGGAAAGGCTGCTGGCCGGCATAAGAAGTGCAACCGGCACTGATTAATAAATACTGCAAACCTCTTTGGGTCACCAGAAAATCGTTCGGGCGGAGCCAGAGGTACATTCCCAGGTAGGTTGATCTGCACTGGGTTCGTAGAGGATGTTGAAGGAAGATTTGCCCCTGATGCGGGTAACAGAGTTTGTCCGGCTTGTGACTGTAGCAATTGTCTAGCGAGATCGTCTGTTCGCTCCTTGGAAATAATCAGTTCCCTTCTTAGAGCATTAGTTTCCTGACGGGCTGCATGCACTTCTGCTCTTAGTTCCCCAAGTAACTGGGCTAGCTGGTCGGTATCCGAGGTTTCCATAGCGCCTGGGTGGGAGTTTTGCGGTAGGCTTTGTGTTCTGTAACGCTCACCTGATTCCCGCAGAGGCGCCGGTCTTGACTGTGTGAATGCCGTATCTTCAAAGGTGATGTGTAACACACGGTTGGCTCTTTGGGCTGGACCTCGGTGCACTGTATGTCTGACTCGAAGAGTAAGATGTCTGCAGATAGAAAATATGGGATTAATGAACTAGGGTTATTGGGTGCCTCTCTCCTCTTCCCTTTCTCTTCTCCTGTAGAACCCCAAAGGTTAATGCCCTCACCTTAGGTAAGTGAACGCCGAGCTCTCCATCTGCCTCGGGGCAGGGTGCCGTAACCAGTTTCTTCACTGGATAAGGGTGCAGGCCTCTTGACCTCAGAGGACTGCTGTCCGTCGTTAACTGCACGAACGGTAAGTTCTGGGCACTTCAAATGTCTTAAAAGTCTTTTGTAATGATATCTCTTGTTTTGCAGGGTTCCGGCGATGGCGGATGGCGGGCTGATGAGAGTTGAGGATCAAACCCGCGTGAGGAATAGAAGCGCCTGGAAGCACGTAAGTAAGCGCTTGTAGCCTGCTTCACGATGCGCACTAACTGTCCCTTTTATCTTGCAGGTACAAGTTCGGAGCTTTAGAGAAGCTGAAGGGTGCTGGAATACCCACTGGATTCGGCGTGGGAAGGAGTAATGGCACGTGAGTAATAAAGTTGCCCAATGTCTTTAAACGCACCTTCTTTTGTCTTTCAGATGCGGGATGCAGCGCCAAAGGCCTCCGGAGCGTGCGAAGAGCTGGTAAGCTTTTGTCTTTCAGATGCCGGAATGCAGTGCGAAGACCTCCGGAGCATGCGAAGAGTAGGTAAGCCTTTGTCTTTCAGATGCCGGAATGCAGCGCGAGGCGTTGGTGACAGCCGATGGACCAGGTAAGAGATGCGCTGCCACTGAAGACCGTAGTGCTAACCTGTTCTTTCTTTGTCTTTACAGGTGCTGCTGAAGACTGGATTCCAGGATGGTAAGCCTTTGTTCCCTTAGGCCCAGGATCAGAAGCAGAAGACACGATGAGCGTTCTGCTGCAGAGAATGCAGAATAACACAAAGCAAGATTCATCCATCGGGTGTGGTTTAAATAGCCTCCTGTAGTGCTTAGGTGTCTCCTTCCACAGCCACGCCTAGGTAAAGAGTTCCTGCTTTCCAGAAGAGTTCCAGTGTTCTGAACCTAGGGAGTGGCTCCTGCCCCACCCAACAGGAAAAGTAGTCCCAAACAGAAGAGGATCAGGGGTTCAACTGGCAGGTAAGTAAGCAGCATGGTCTGCTGCAGGTAAGTCCACCCAAGCATTATGAGCCCGGCGCTTCCAGCGCTGGGACTGGGCATCTTTATGAGCCTGGTGCCACTGGCGCCAGGACAGGGTCCAAAAGGTCCCAATTGGGACTGGCTGGCACTCGGAACCGGGGTTATGGGTCCTCACTCTATTTTTCATAAAACCTCCAACATTGAATCAATAAACAGACACTGGTGACAATACATTACAAAATCACATGATAAACGTGTCATAAAACCACATATTTACACATATTCCCAACAAGTTTCAGTTCTATTGGCCATTCAATGGCTGAACTTTCTTCAGGATCAACAATTCTCGTTCTAAAAAGATTTCTTCAACACTGTGTGGTAGGGGTCCAAAAAATATCGGCCAATGGATGTCATAAAAATCTGTAACATAAAAAGGAAAGGAAAAACCTTATACTCTAAAATATACCAACCTCATATCTAAATTACTACCTTCATCAACTGTAGAGACAAAACCAAAACAGTGTGAAGGAAACACCAAACGTCACCATGACAGAAGAATCGGGGCCTGGTAGTTCATCCTCAACCCAGAAAAAGAATTTCAAATCTAAAGTACTTTTAATTGATACTCCATCAAATGCAACCTTTTCATGTAGTTTCGCCAAGACCCTTCAATCAGGCTATTGTTTATCTGGTCCAATTATCACCACAGAAATGTTGACAACTAGAAAACAATGACACAACATAATTTGAGAATTTGCGAAGCAACTACTCGTGCCAGGCCATGGCCTGTCACTGTATATACATATCTAGTGGTCCTGGGTATCTGTAAGGTCTTCGAGGAGACCACAGTCACACCGGGGTGCTTGTTAGATCAACACCTTCCCACATCCACATGAACTAGTCCAAAGTGATGATGGATTACATTTGTGAACAAAAATAGGGAAAATCCATCACTTCCCCAGCTTAAAAAAACTGCAAAGTCATGTTGTGGGCCGGAATGAAGGACTGGATTGGCACCAGGTCATTTATGACACACTTTATATGTGTCTGCTTCTTAACAAATATCTGAAATGGAATTTATTTGTTTATTTCATTGTATCAGGATCAATGTATTTAGTGGTACTAGAATGAAGGGGTGCATTGGCACCAGGATCTCTCTTGTTTGAAGTTATGTATATATACATTGTATGCAACCTTTGGTATTCTTTTGCCATTCATTGACGCTACATCGTTTTGATTAATGGATGTTTGCCCAGTACTGTGTATACCAAATCTATGTCTAGATTCAGTCTGTAACTAGGTTTTTTCCATTAGGGTGTAGGTAACACTTTACACACCTGCTAATCAGATCTCTTCAACTCCGAGCATTAGTAGGACCCATTGTCAACATTTTTGGCTTAGCATTTTAACTACAGCCATCTTAGTATGAGGGTTCTCCCTGGCCTACTTGATATATGCGATCACCCGTTCCAAGATGACGACCGGCATGAAAGTGTGTGCTTGTCTGCTTTCTATGCCGGCGGCCGCTTCCGACACGAAACACGGAAGTGAGAGCCGTTCTTAACAGTGCCACTCAGACGGCCTGTGTACGCGTTCAGGCAGAGTTGTTGATGGGGAGCTTGTACATGGTAACACAGGTGAGTGAATCTACGATTTGAGGATTAATAGTATTTGACATGCTGTAGATGTAGCATGGGTATTGTTACTTTTGTGCTTCTTTGTGCCTAATCGTAAGGATAACGTAAAGCTTTTGGTATTGGGGGATCTAGTTGTAATGTTTCCTTCAATATAAAGAACGGTCCCAGGCTGTGCAGTAACAACTGATTACAATGGACTATGAACTGTACGGAAAGATTATATTTACATCAAAATGATGGTAGCTTTGGCGTGTGTGGTCTTGTCATTTCAGACGGCCATCCTAGTTAGAAGGTTTTGGTCTCACAAGTCCTGTGTGATGGTTATTCAAGTTGTACCCATATGAGAACATATATTTGGACATCTGTAACCCACCTGTGATTTATCTATCAGGTAAATATCCTTTATGGGTATGCATAAGAGTGCTTACATTTTTTAAGCAGGGAAAGTGATGGATTTTCCCTATTTTTGTTCACAGATGTAATCCATCATCGCGTTGGACTAGTTCATGTGGATGTGCGAAGGTGTTGATCTAACAAGCACCCTGGTGTGACTGTGGTCTCATCGAAGACCTTACAGGTACCCAGGACCACTAGATATGTATATACAGCGACAGGCCATGGCCTGGCACTAGTAGTTGCTTCTCAAATTCTAAAATTATGTTTTGTCATTATTTTCTAGTTGTCAATATTTCTGTGGTGATTATTGGACCAGACAAACAATAGCCTGATTGAAGGGGCTTGGCAAACCTACATGAAAAGGTTGCATTTGATGGAGTATCAATTAAAAGTACTTTAGATTTGAAATTCTTTTTCTGGGTTGAGGGTGCACTACTAGGCCCCCGATTCTGCTGTCATGGTGATGGTTGGTGTTTCCTTCACACTGTTTTGGTTTTGTCTCTACAGTTGATGAAGGTAGTAATTTAGATATGAGGTTGGTATCTTTTAGAGTATAGGTTTTTCCTTTCCTTTTTATGTTACAGATTTTTATGACATCCATTGGCTGAAATTTTTTGGACCCCTAGCCCACGGTATTGAAGAAATCTTTTTAGACCGAGAATTGTTTCCCCTGAAGAAAGTTCAACCATTGAATGGCCAATAGAACTGAAACATGTTGGGAATATGTGGAAATATGTGGTTTTATGACATGGTTATCATGCAATGTTGTAATGTATTGTCACCATTGTCTGTTTATTGATTCAATGTTGGAGGTTTTATGAAAAATAGAGTGATACATATGTATTAGACATTACCACCTTGTGTGTGAGTCTAGGGTCTTCATAGAATTCATATATATGTATGATTAGGAATAAATGATTTTTTGATAAATATTGCTGTACACTGTACTAGATCCATTATTTCAGGATATTAGTGCCGGATCACCATTTGGAGAGGAATACTTGTTCTATGAGAATACTAGGATTAATTTTAATAATATTGAATCTTTCCCTTTTTGTAATTTGACATGAATGTGTTACCCCTGATGGTAGGGTTAGGAGATCTTTAAAAAATAGGGGAAGTTTTGAACCTATGAAAATTACCTTGCTGATGGGTACTGGCATGAAGATAATAAAGGCAGGGATAATGGGTTACTAGGACGAGGAAGAGTGATGTGAAGTTAAAGCAACATTTTACTAATGTGGTCCTGAGACTAGGAAGATTGAGGCAGGCATAATGGAGTACATTGAGAGGAAGCAAAGAAGTGGGGTTTAAGGGATATGAGGAAGACAGAGGCATCGGTAATGCAACAGACTACTAATGGCGTACCAGCACAAGGATGAGAGAGGCAGGGGTAATATCGTACTGAGATGAGGAAGATGAAGGCAGAAGTAATGCTGATAATCAATCAGCATTTAGTCTGTGAGGATAGCTCAGGCACAACACGTTTGTCTTGGAAGAAAGACAATGCATAGCAACACCAGTTCAAATCACGAGCTTGCGCTTAGAAACTGGTCACCGGTATTAAGCGTGTTATAAAAGAACAATTATAATCAGGTACTGGGGGCAAAAATGATGGCGTGGATAGTGTAATATACTAATGTGGAACCAGGGCAAGAAAGAGAGAAGCAGGTGTAATGCAATGGATGACAAATGGGGTACTGAAATGAGGAAGAGGTTGGCAGGGGTAATATAATGGGGTACTGGGACAAGGACGAATGATGTGAGGTTAAAGCAATCATGTATTTATTTATTTACTGTGCATTTGTAAAGCACTTTTAAATCAAGTAAATTGTGTTTCAAAGTGCTGCACATTACTTATGGGGTGCTGAGAATAGGAAGAGTGAGGCAGCGGTAATGAGGAACTTGGCAGAAGGAAGAAAAAAGTGGGGGTAATGGGGTATGTGAGGAACTGCCATCTGACAAGAATGCATTTTCCTGGCTTTTTTGTTTGTATTGAATAATAAATGATGTGGGTAGCTCCATCTCAGAAAGGGTAATCTGCTGATCAGATTCCCTTTCGCCAGCTCCATGCCAAAAGCATAGTATGTATCTCTGGCCTGCTACATCAGTATCCAGAGTTGCAGTGCCTGCTCCAACCCTGGCACCGGGCAGGTCCAGAGGTCACAAATGCCCATGTGACAGTGGCAGTGACAGAAATGTCCCTGCCGTGTGGGTTCAGCATTTAAGATATGTACCCCTGCACACAAAACAACGCTGATCATGTGTAGCCCATGATGGTGGCATGATAATCTTGAAAATAAAGCTAGCGTTTAGGCATTGTGCATGGTACTACTTATGTATGATGTTTAATGTTATTATGTATGAACCAGTTTTCTGTCGGTTAGTTATTATAATTAATTTATTTCGGATGTCTTTCGTAGATTGACAGCAGTAAAAGTCCTACCAGAATCGTGGAAAACCGCAGTGATCGACCCGATATATAAGAGATGGTCGAGAGACAATCCTAAAAATTTTCGACCAATCGCCCTTCTAAACGTGATTGGGAAGGTATACGGTTCCTTGCTTTTACGAGAGTTCCAAAGGTAGTCAAAGGAGGCGCCATGTGAAGACCCGTTGCAAATTTGGCTTCAAAAAGAACGTCGGAACAACTACAAACATTCTTACGGTTAATATCTTAAAAAATAAAAGCCTTGCAGGAGGAACACGTATCTACATGGCCTTTATCGACCTAAGACAAGCATTCGATCGAGTAACCAGAGAGAGGCTATGGGAAAAACTTAGGGCTTGGAAGTGCCCAGCTTCAATATTACATCCTATTATGGCACTACACACGGTCACAAGGATACAAGTTAGACTTGACAATCAAGGCACACTCTCGGAGAAGATTCAGACCAACCAGGGGGTCAAGCAAGGTTGCCCGCTGGCCCCGGCTCTTTTTCTTAGCTTCATAGGAGATTATAAAGAAACAGAAGCAAAGATCAGATCATTTCCACCGCAAATTGGACAAATGAAAATCTCGAGACTTATGTACGCGGACAACATCATCATTGCAGACCAAACAGCAATAGGACTCCAGAAACAGCTAAACAACTTCGCCGAGTACATAAACGCAAATGGCCTAGAGATAAACAAACCCAAGACTAAAATCATGCTTCTTGGAAAAGAAAGAAACAAAAGTGACTCCTTTACATGGTCACTAGAAGGCGAACATATTGAGACTGTAAAGGAATTTAAATATCTGGGCATAGTGGTGGACAATTCGCCAAAGGAGATTGCTACGCAAAAACATCTGCTTCAAAAAACAAAGAACCTGATATCGCAGGCAAAAGCGATCGATAGGAAATATGGTCGCTTTTCCCTCATACCAATGGTCGACTTCTATAGGGCCAAGGTGGTGCCCACACTGGTCTATGGAGCTGAAGCTATGGCTTCCACGTAACATCTGGACTAAGCTTGAAAGCAAATTCTGGAGAGAAGTTTTGAATTTACCATGTTCAACTCCAGTAGTCTTGATCAGACGGGAAATGAGCCAACTTTCACTTGGCTCGATAGTGGAAAGAAACAGTATGATGCTGTTTAGAAAATTATTGCTGGAAGATCGTCCTGAGCTCCTGGGAGCTGTAAACAAAGTAGCAGAAGATGGTAGTTTAGCTGTGCTGACCAATTGGTACAGAGAGCAAGAAAAAAAACTTTTTTATCCAATGCTCCAAAAAAGACCTAATGGATAACCCGGCGAAAATTCAAAAGAAATTAAACAAACTTGACTGGACACTCACTTTGGACCAGGCGGCAACATATTAACTAACCTCACACTTGCCCCAGATGACTCATAAATTCTACGAACTTCAACCATACGTGAAAAAATATCCGAACCGCAAGTTGAGAAACATCTTTATAAGAGCTCGCCTTAACTTGCTTTATACAAACAAAATCTTAAAGATAAGAGGCTTGGCCAGCACAAATAAGTGCAGATTTTGCAAAGATCGAGAGGAGGTAGAAACAATCAAACACTTGCTGTTAAGCTGTCCAGGAGTGGAAGCGATAAGAGACCCATATCTGAAAACGATCTTGGCAGCGGCACACACCTTTGACGTTGAGACATGGTGGTCGAGGTTGATTGGTGGCGGACGTACCACCTGGATAACAGCAACAACAAAAATTCTGGACACAATTTTGTCAATGGTAGAAAACGGAACATAGACAAAACATGTATACAAAGAAATGATCTGAATGCAAAACTTTTAAAAACCATTTGGTTAAACAAAGTATAAAAAAAATTTTTTTTTTAAAAATTAGTGTTATTGTTTTAATAATAATAATAATAATATTAATAATAATCATAATGATAATAATAATAATAACCACCAAAATAGCGGCAAGTGTTTGATAGGCTGATGCCAAAATGCATGCCGCCTTTAGGGCTCGATTTCAGCAAGGTCCATGCTTTATCAAATACCTAAAAGTGGTTTCATTAGTAAGAGCAGGATGCCTGGCCTGGCCTAGGGTAACTGTCAATAATTTGGAATCAGGAATTCGATGCACATTTTTCAGCTGCTCATTTAATTCTGCGTTTTCACATGGCATTGGCAAGGTAGGTTAGTTCCCATACAAGCCACACACAGTAATTAAGCAGCCTAAACCTACTCCACGCTCAGCTGAGAATCCATGCAACGCTACTCTTAATAAACTGACCCTTGAAGGGATAGCTCATGAATATTTCCATCCATTTAAGATACACCATGGGTACTTCCTTCCATTCTATTGCCATTTGCATTTGTTTTGAACTCTGCCCTCTCTTCTTCGCCATCCTTGTCGATTAGATTTTTTAAAATGTCTCATTCTTAAATAATTTTTTAACAGTGAAAAATAAAATTAAAAGCGTCTATTTTTGGTGTCATATCAACATTAAGACGTAAAATTGTCCTTTTTGTTCTTCTAATCCTGTAACCAAAACGTATTTCATTATTTAGCATTGAGCCAGGTTTTCAATTAAGCGTTTTACTGTCATTCCACAATAATGGTTGTGCTACACGGGGGCTTTGTTGTGCCACTATCCTTTACGGCCTTGGCGGGAGCCTGTCTTCAACCAGATGGCAATGGTTTTTGTCAGTGTTTCAGGGGCTCTAACTGCTTTAATTATTTCATTGACAAAGATCAGTGTAACATCCTACTAACTGAGTTGTTTGATAATATGCTTTAAAGTTTGCATAGCTAAACTCTTGTTTCTTTGCTTCTAATTGTGGACTTGCTTCTGAAAAATGTACTTTTCGTCTTTTTTCCTTCAGAAGATCCTAAGGAGTTGGAAGAATGCTTTATTACACTCTACTTTGCATTTAGTCCATGACAGCAGTGATACAGCATTTGTATGTTGCTCGTGTGCACATAGTTGATTGTTATCACATGTGAAATAATTTTAAACACAACACTGCTTTTACACTGTTGTATGAGATGACCACTTTCCATTCACCATGGCTCGGACCGTCCACCTCATCTACCGGCCTCCCCAAATTAACTAGGCCTTTCTCAACAAAGATCTCAAAACAACAGCATCGATCAAAACCACATCTAAACTCTTTGTTGGAAAACATAAATTGCCCGGGAGCCATGCCGCCAAGAAAAAAAGAGGTCACCTCTACTCTACTTGAGCAACTCTCAGTGAACCACTCCACAAAAAAGGCAACACACTGGACTTGGTATTTTCCACCTCTCCAGCCATCGTATGTCTTCCCCTCTACCTTTGGACTGAACAAATAACACCGCCATGCAGATCCTGCTCCTCCCCAAACCACTCCCCCACCAGGGCTTACCCAAACCAAGTGAGACACTGCACCACTCCTTGCAAGAAAATCCTCATGGATGCACTGGAAAGAAACCTCATCACCTTAACTTGTCCTCCCCCTCCAAACCCTCAGAAAATTTCAACACCCAGCTGAAAGTTTTCAAGCGTTATTAGATCTATTGTTCAAGCCCCAACTGGTCACATTATTTTGACCAATTTATTAACATTTCTTACCACCAAAATGTAGATGGGGGGGGTTAGGGAAAGGCAATATTTGGGTCGGGCAGTAATGGTAGTGGTGGAGGGGTGAGGGGTACTGTGATAAGGCCAGTGCCCACACATTCTGTGGTTAAAATGTTGGTAACCAAAAGTTTTGGAATGCAAATTTGACCAATTCAATGCTATTTATAGATAGACATCCTCTCAAGCACACTGTGAGACGATAGACACCCATTACCACTGCATCTTTGAATCAACAAACATAACTCTCACCACACCATGGTACACACAAAAACTCATTAAGAGCAAGAAAATGTATGCAGACAAGAAAGGTTCTGCAGAAAACCCCTCAACTAGAATACCTCATCTCGCTGAGATCCATTTTCTTCAGGATGCAGAACACCAATCACGTAAGGCAAAGCAAACCTCTACACAGCAACCAGCATGGAAACATTGAACAAGAGCAGTGATATTCTTAGTAATGAAGCTTTGTTTCATCCTCCTGACAGATCCAACAATATAACCGTCCACTGACAAATACAGCTGGACCAAATTTGGATATTTACTCTGACCAACACTCTTGCAGCCTTAAAAGCCACCAACTACATAGAGAGAATCCACCTCTCCTCAGTTGCAACAGTCATTACAAGCAAAGCACTCACAACACACTCAACCCATCACACATCTATCCTACCATGGAAAAGTGAATGAAAGGGGCACTCTACACAATCTCCTACATGTTTACTAATCCAGTTTCAAACCTTAATGCATCAAAAGGACCACCACAATACAAGTTTTCAAATGTGCGCTATACATCTTTGAAAACTGCTCTCAAACCTTGATTCCAACTCTCCCTCTGTTCCCATCCTCCTCAATCTATTCTCTGCCTTCAACATGATCAATCATTCCACCCTCATAAATTGGCTTCGTGAAACCCTAGGCATCAATGACTGGGCACTGGATTGGTTGAACTCATTCCTCTCATAGGGGCCCTCTCCAAGTTCAACTGGGCCCGTTCTTCTCCTCTTTCTCAATCCCCACCTGCGGCATCCCTCAGGGTTCTATCCTCTTGCCGTGGCTCTTCAACATTTATCTTTCCCCTCTCGGCCACCTGATCTCCACATTCTCTTCTCATTTTGAATACTATGCTGATGAAACTCAACTCTACTTTAAACTTTCCTCCTCTTCCTCCTCTATTTCCACTCTCATTCCTGACTGACTGACTGCTATTCAGGCATGGTGTGCTTCTAACAATCTCTCATTGGAACTCCTGTTCCCTCCTCCCCCCTACTCTCTGGATGCCCTCCTGCGGCCACCTACCCTCTATCTTTTTTGAGGAAAAAACCTGGGTGTCCTCTTCGACTCCTCCCTCTCCTCACCTCACATCGCTGACCTTGTCCAGAAATCTCACTTTCAGCTTTACCTCCTAAGAAGCATTCTCCAATTCCTCACCTGCCCCAAGAAACGCAATGTCTGCAGAGTACTGGTCCTCTCTAGGCTTGACCACTGTAACAGCCTCTTCTTTAATCTGTCCTTTTCCTCCCTCTACCCTCTGCAAGTAATCCAGAATAGCACTGCAAGACATATCCCTGGCTCACATCTCTCCAGCCCTAAAATCTCTCCAGTGGTTCCCTGTACCTGCAAGGATCAAATTCAAGACCCTCTGCATCCTCCACAAGGCTTTCAGGGGCCTGGGACCACCATACATCCAACTCTCCCTAAATAACTCCCTGCTAGAATTCTTCAGTCTTGTAGCTCTAACTTTCTGCAAGTCAGACGCTTCCCGAAGCAGGGACTAGGTAGATCTCTTTAATCGGCAGGAGCCTTCCTGCCTCTCTCCATCTTGAGACAGAGCTCCTTGAATTCTGGAAGTTTCTCAAGACATTCCTTTTCATCTCCTCGTTCCCCTCCACTGCTAGTTCCACCTGTCTCTAGGACTGGTGACCTGTACCCCTCATGAGTCTTACTGGGACAGGCCCAACTTCAACCAGTCTCCCCCCTTAACCCTTACCAAATCCTTCCCTCGGGCACCCTTTCCTGGCTAGCCCCCTGAGTCTGGTCCACCTCTGCTCCCTTGTACTAATTTGACCCACATCCCAGTGGCTAGGCACTTGCCCTCCTGGGCTTCCCTTAGCACTTGCCCAGCCCCTTGGCCCTCCTACCCTTGCACTTCGCCCTTCCCCTCCCCCTGCAGATTTTGATATTGCACTTGCATGATTCGAATGTCACTCGGCCTAATAGGACCGTTAATGGTATTGTCTCCACTGTAACCCCCCTGTAACGCTCATCTGACTCCCACGGAGGCGCTGGCCTGGTTCGCGCTGCTGTGACCTCTTCTAGGTGATGCGCAGGGTTCGGAAGACGGACTGGACCGGGCCCCCAAATCTGGCTTGTCTGGCTCGCAGAAGTATCCTTCTGTAGGCGAAAATAGGGGATTAACTGTCTGCGGGGTAATGTAATCGGCCTCCCACTTTCCCCTCTCACCCTCCTCGAAACCTTTCTGTGATTCCTCGTAGCATCTCACCTTAGGGTCTGGAAGGACGAGCTCTCCATCCTGCTTCTGATGCAGGGGCGCGTTGGTATCCAGTTACTTCACTGGATTTTCGGATTGGTGAGAACCAAACTTGCTTGGCTTCCAGGTAAGTTTTTTGAGAAAAGGTTCCCCTTGTGTCCATGCATTAATGTACTAATGCTAGTGTCTTTTTCCCCTTAGGGGCCGGGGTACGGAATGCCGGGGAACAGGCACCGACCCGAGATGAGAGGTGAAATCCTTGTAGAAATCAGGTAAGTCTTTAATGAGCGTTTTTTGGTAATCTCTTTTCATTCGCTCATTAACGCTGATGTCTCTTTTTCCCCTTAGGGGCCGGGGTCCGGAAATGCCAGGATGCGGCGCGTACCCGAAATGAAGAGGGAATGAATCAACAGGTAAGTCTTAACATGGAGATTTAGCTTTCCTTATTCCCTTCTCTCTCTCACCTTTTGTTCTGGTCTTTTTCTCCCTAGGTGCTGGGGCGTGACTGCGAATCCGGATGATCGCTGCTGAACATGGAGGCGCCCTGTAAAGGTGAGTGGAATGCGGCGCTGCAGCGATCGACGTGATGAGCTTTTAAATAAAAGTCTTCCTTTTCAGGATTGTCGGCGAGATGTCTCCGGGATGCGGATTTAGCAGGTAAGGACTTTTCCTTCTTCTGTTCTCTTCTTCTCTTCCTTTGCAGGTGATCCAGGATGCTGGCATGCGTGGCAGAAGTCAGGATGCAGGAGCAGACACGGTGAGCGTCCAGCTGCTAGATGCAGAACAACGCGAAGCATGTGTGGCTGTTCGGGTGGGGTTTAAATAGCCTTGGAAGAAGTTCCAGGTATGTATCCTTCCTCCAATCAGGTATGTATCCTTCCCCGACCACGCTCGGATGGTAAATTAGTCCCACAGGTAAAGTAGTTCCTTTCAGGCCTCAAGGAGGCCGGGATCCTGCAGCATGGTCTGCATCAGGTAAGTGCACCCAAGCACTCCCATAATGAGCCTGGCGCCTATGGCGCCAGGACTGATGTCTTTTATGAGCCTGGCACCATAGGCGCCACGACCCTGTCCAAAGGGCCCCTATATGGGGTTGCTGGGTCCTTCCTTGGGGACTGGATGTCCGCTTTCGGGGACGCAGGGCTTGAACCGGCTCCCCGGGAGCGGGCATCATGACACCCCCCTTGTCTTGGAAGAACTTTATGTTGTGTCGGGAGCATACAAATGCTCAATAAATACATACATAAAAGTAAATCCTGAAGAAAGGTGACTTCTGCCTAGTGATTGTCTATGACCACTCACTAGGAAGTCCTCCTCAACATTTTCAACATTCTCACAAAGCATATTGGTTTTGATTGAGCAGTCCTTCCGTAGTTTGCCTCCTACATCTTCACAGATGTATCCCAACAGATCCCAGAAAAACACAATAACCTGCAGAGGTGCACATGCGCCAACCTGTCCCTTGTCATCTACAAACTTTACACAGAACCTCTGAGGGATGCTCTCTCCAACAAAAAACATCTAGATAAACCAATACACATATAACACGCTTTACCTCAATATCAATTATAGCCATTGATTCAAGCACTGTCAACCCCTCATTCAAACCTGGATGTCAAGTGCCTACCTGAAGATCAACCCAACAAGGGCCAAGTTCATTCTCCAAGGAAACCCCACCAATCATGCCCAAGTCCAGAAGAGTCTGACTGATATGAAGCTTGATGTATTTGTTCCTCAACTGAGGTCCAGGTCACAATCGCTTGGCTTTACTATTGCCTGTGACCTTTCATTCAAAACACAGATTGCCAAGAAGACTCCAAACAGCATGGTGTCTGCTTGTGCCCCTCAAGCTTTTAATCCCAGCCATAAACTTCAGAACTGTTGTCCAAGCCATTGTTATACTCTATCCGGACAGTTGCAATAGCCTACTGGAAGGATCCTAAGATGCCATGTTGCTCCCTCTGAATGCCACCTAGCATGCTCCAGCATGCCTCATCACAGGACTAAACAAATTTGCCAACATCATCCACATCCTAAAAAGCTGCACTGACTACCACTTCAAGAACAGATCATGTTCAAGATGCTTGGGATCACCTACAAAGGAGTCATAACCAAAAGACCAATCTACCTGTTTCAGAAAAGCTCATCACCACTGGTTGCCCGCACACCACCAAACGCCACATCATCACCAGGATGGTTCTAAAAAATCCAGGAAACAGGCCTTTTTATGCTATGCACCCTGTCTCTGGAACAAGTGACTAACAAAGACAACGCATCTCGACTATTGCTGATCCCTTCATGAAGGCAACCCTAACATCCCCTACAACTCCTCTCTGGAGCTCCCATGCTCTCCAGCTGCCACTGTCCACAGCAGCACCTAAGCTATACCACACATACTATCTTGTAACACCCTTAGTGTGTCACCTATCTACATTTATGTTACTTCATATCTCAGATAGATTTGCACTTTATAAAGTCCAGACATGCATGCAAAAAATGCAAATAATACAAAATGCTGGTGGAAAGCCGAAGCTATAATATGCATTGGTGTTCATCAAATGCTTGCATTCTGTAAAATGCTATTCTTGTAATAGTGTCAGGATATGCAAATATCATTGCACCATAAACATTCTTACAATACATACAAGAAGAGGTTAAGCTAAAAATAACAAAAGTACTCTTTAATATAATACAACTGGGTCACTTCTATGGCAATCCACCTTGCTGCCTCATTCGGTTTTAAAATTCCTCTTCCTTTTCGTTGGATTGAAAGACAACCACTTCTGTGCTTAGCTTGTTCTCACTAACTTCTTCTGACTACCTACCACAGTCAACCAACTGAGATATAGACCATAGCCCATTTTCAGAGGATGTCCTCTTCCTCTGGGGCCTGGTTTTCACCAGATTCAAACAGGGAACTATCCCTCTAGCATCTTGGAACACTACTAAAACCTCCCCATCACTTCCACCTCGTATTGCCAGTGGAAACACAAATGGCACTGGAATGTACAAGACAAATGCATGTATCATGTGTTCTGTAAATAATCATGATGTAAGAAGTGATTAACGTAAAATTAAAACATTATTAAAGTGACAGTATTATGTTAAATGGTATTTGTTAGGACTATATTATCACTGACTAACCTATTGCACATGGGTTGTGTTCGGAAGAAAGTCCTAAATTGTAGTTCTGGAATTGGCCACCTGAACATTCAAAATTCAACAACCTTTTCTACTTTTACCTATTGCGTCCTAATATAAGAGACACCCTGATTGGCTGACTGAAAAGAACTTATTGTTTGGCAGTGTGAGAACATTGGGTGAGCTCCGAAAGTGGTGCGTGAAATACTATGTTCCAAGGCTTGCCATGCGGAACAGTAGCCTATTCATTGACACAGTGTCCCAAGGTGGTGCTCTGGCATGGGAATTAATTGGTGCTACCCCTGTGACAAAGTTGCCTGCTTGATTTTTAGGGCTGCCACAAGAGCTTCTCTGGGCCCAGGTGTCTCCTTGAGTAAGTTGAATCTGGCCTTTGTGGGGATGGAGAGAATCCCTGAGCCACTCTTCAACGGTCCCTGAAGTTTTGGAGGAATCGGTCAGGTTGGCTTAACTCAGACTAATCCCAGGGTGGTTTGAATAAGGGGCAGCCGTCCAGGAGGGTTATCCAAAAATCCTAACCTGATACTTGTCCCACACGTAAGGATTGTACCTTCCCTTTAAAAGAAGTGGATTTCATTCTCAGATGATCATCACCCATGAGGATTTAAGTCCACCTTCCCTGTTTGTATCGAGAAAAACGATTATATGCACAGACCCAGCCTACATAGGTGACACGGACACAACATCATGATCACATAACACGATTCTTAAAGGTAAACTAACCACTATTGACCGCAAAGATTCCCTGCCAGACACCTAGAGTGAACTGTGGACGTGGTGTTTCTTCACAAGAGGGGAAGATTTGCTGTATTGGACGATTTCCTGAACTCTTTGAGTGCCTACCGGACTTCATTTTCAACCACAAGGAAGTCGGGAAGACCAGTTGTTACTGAGCAGCATTTAGGAAGGGAACAATGGACTAGGTGAGGAGAGTAGGGTATTTTGTATAGATTTGGGGGCTAGCGGTATTTTCTTACCACCAAAATGAAAATAATTCAGGAATAATCACTCCTTGCATTCAGATTAGATTTGGTATATAGTACTACAGTATACATACATTATTTCAGCACACAGATACATTTAGTGGTATACATTATGTTGGTATGCGTGGTGGTATTTCTGGTGAGCATAATTCCTTTGTTTTATATGTGGCCCCAATATCCAGAACCCCTTATTTTTGCTTAGTTTGTTCATGTGATCAATAGAGAGGCCTCAAGCTTACATTTCAGGAACACCATATTTTCAATTGGAGTGCCACCATGGGCTGTCCTCGCTGTATTATCTACGGCAGCGAGCTAACATGCGGTATTTATCACCAACTTATCTAAATCAGTGAACTATGTCCAGGGCCTCTCTTTCTGCTGACTCGTGTACCTCCAGCAGCAGTCTATTTCATTATATTATTATTATATTACGTTCAGAAACATACACTTATATACTAAATGGAATCATGCACACAGCTACAGCTAAGTCTTATTTTTAGCTAGCTTAAAAATGACAATTGCACTGTCTAAACCTCTCCCCATATTATCAGTACTGCAATGGTAGATGCACAAATAAAAGAGAAAAATAAAACACACTATCCGTCTGCTTTCAGATATTTTTTGTGTATTGTAAAAATTGCATTTCAACACGATCTTACTCTTTTTACAGAAATAAATGGAAATTGCACAGTAACAACCGTATCTGTAACAAAATGAGAAGAGAGCGGCGAGAACATACTCAATTCGCAACATTAAACCTGTTGATAAAACACTGGAGTTCCCTCCGCCACGCTGACTGAATAGATTCGCACACACACACATTGCCCTCACACTTTGTAATATAATTACCAGGCCTGTCCAGCATGTGAAGTTCGTCGGCTGGTCGCCTTCTGGAAGTGGTTCAATGAATTCTTCTTAAATCACCCCAGCAAGGACGAGCATCTGCCGTCACTCAAACCGGGGCTTATTGACTGAAATTCCCAGTCTCTGCAGCAGTGCACTGGGATCTGCTTTTTCAATCAGGAAAATCCCCAGCCACCAGCCAGGTCTTTCTCCCAGCTGTGTAAAAAGTCTTCTCTTTCTCTTTTTCCCCGAGATTCATTAGCAAAGCTCTGTTAGAGCCTGCCAAACAAGTTCAACCAATGAAATTCTATCATGTCCTACCCTCCTTTTCTTTAACAATGGCTTGGCTTATACAATTGCAACTGTAACCAAACTGATTTCCTGCTTATTCGAGTCTTTGCTTCCTGCAAATACTGTGGACAGAGCGCAGATAGAAGCAAAGAAAAACAAAATCTGGATGCGCGTTTAAAATGTCTTTCAGAGCCCGTCATTTTCCATCCCCTTTTGCACTGGAGAACACATTATATTATTAATGAGTTAGAATCGTTATTATTGTTAATAAGGTTAGTTCATTAATCCTCAAATGTGTCTCCTGCAACAGAGGAATTTCAGGTGGAGAAAAAAAATATGCTTTTAACTGTGAAAAAAAATTATTTGAATTTTAAATGTAGAAATCGTTTTTGACTGAATAGCCTGTTTTCATTTACATGTCCATGTCACACTGGCAACACATGCCTTGCTGTACCGCATTATAGCAATGCACCAAACCCATGCAGTGGTGCTGCATGAAAAAAATGCTAAATACTCTTACATATTCCCTCCTTTTTTCTGAGAATTTGGCAGTCCAAGCCATAATTAGAGGAAAATCAACTTGCTCCCTTCCTTCTTTTAAAATGTAGCAATCCAACAAAATTAATATTCACATGCAAAAACGAAAAAGTTGAAAAACCACTGTCCAATCAACATAATATCAAAATTAATCTTTGGGTCCATATGTTCCTTCCCAATGGACGTGTCCATAGTTCAGTGCTTCAATTTTATACTTGAAGTCAATCAAAAACAATAAGATAAAACAAATAACTAAAACAAAGAATTAACATAACAGATTAAAATAATTAATTAAAATAATAAATACATGGAACTCCATACGCCAGGACACTTGTCTGCCTCTGATATGTCCCGACCAGCGATGTCACATCATTTGGTTCATTCGGGGTTTTTTCCATCTTGGTACTCTTGGATCCTTTTCTATAGAAGTCATCTTTTCTTTGGCATTCCGGTTATTTTGTCATCACCTCCACCCGGAGGCAGGCATCATTCGATCTTCATCCAGGGGACTCCAGGACTCCATTGTCTCCCGTGACCTCCGGTACAAATATGTTAATATTTTAAATCAATTAGAAAAGAAACAGATTAAGTATATAGCACAATACTAACTTCACCCTTTTGCCAAAAATAAAACATGCTTTGTAAAACATTTCGCCCTTTTTCTTTCACCTTCTGAAATTAAGCACAGGTTATAGAGAACAAGCATACATAAAACAACATTCAAAATTTAATGCATTTTCATTCTGCACACCGATTCCATAAACTTCAGCTTCTATTTTTTTTAACATTATATATATATTTACATATATTACAGTGTTTATGTGCCATTATAATCAACCATCTTTATTTAACTTCTCTGTCACTGCCTCCTGACTGTACCCATTTATTTTACCTTTTTGTGTTCAAGGGACTTTATCTGTTTCTACACGCTCCAGATTTTTTATCTCATGTCTTGGATGACATGGCTTGATTTGGTTTACATGCACAAACTGTTCTATTGCTGTTTCACCTTCAGTCTTTAAAATTTTGTAAACTACAGGAGAGACTGTATCTACAATTCGGAATGGCCCCTGCAAGGCTGCAAGGAATTTGGAATTTTTCTGTTTACTTTTTCCAAAATTGAATTTATACACCTGATCCCCTACACAATATTCCTTTACTGTTGACTTTTTATCATAATATGTTTTAGCACCGTCAGCAGCCCTTTCCATATTTCTCTGTACAAAAGCAAATGCATGTTGTAAATGCTTCCTCAGCTCATCAATGTATTCATGAACTGTAGATGCGCTTATGCCTGAGTGTTTGCTCATGTGTTCTGTATAGCAGGTGTTGCAGCAACACCATTTTTCTACCTGTCAAGACCTCATGTGGGCTAATACCTGTTGCTTTGGCAGGAGTTGATCTGATTGCCATCAAAACCAACGGTAAACGTAAATCCCAGCTGGAACCTGCTTCAGCTACAGATTTCTTTAAAATGTCCACAACAGACCTATTACCCCGTTCAACTCCACCTGAAGAAGCCGCCCGATATGCGATATGTAGTTTCCTTTTCACACCCAGTATTTGCCATACCTTGCTCATTAGAACACTTGTGAAATGACTTCCTCTGTCTGACTCAATTCTTTGTGGCAACCCAAACCTTTAGAACACACGATTCACTAGCAATTTGGCTGCTGTTTGCGCACTACAATCTGGTGCAGGAATACATTCAATCTACTTCGACATCAAACATACCACACTCAAAATATAACGGTTTCCTCTGCCCGACCTTTTTAAAGGCCCTACATAGTCTATGTGCAAATCTGACCATGGAAGGGTTAGGCCTCTTTTCATTAGTGGAGCTCTGTGCATTGGTGAAGCAGGTTTAAATTGGGCACATACTAGACATCCTCTAGTATACAATTCCACATCTTGGGACATGTGTGGCCAATAAGCATAATCTTTTATTATTTCCAATTTTTTTTGTGAACTTCTGTGGCCTGCAGTTATGGCATCATGTGCATGGTGTAGCATTAGCCCTCTAAATGAAAGGGGTATCACCCATTGTATCTGTCCTATTATGGACTCTCTAACCATGAGTCCATCCTGTAGTCTAATTCGTTTTTTATTCTTTAATAGCACCCTCAATTCCTATTTTCCCACACAAACATCTTCTGTTAGAGGGTTTTGTCCAGGATCTATCAAATGGTTATAATAGATTCCCAAAATTCGATCTTTCTTTTGTGCCTCAATCAAATCTTGGTCTGAAATGTTGTAACTCCATTGTACCACTGATTGTTCTGTCTCCTTTGGTGCTTTAGAACGTGTTACTGCATCAATCTGTATTTCACCCAGTAAATGTTCAATAGGTAGCAATTCTCCCATCATAGCCCCAATTTTAGCCAGGTGGTCTGCCTTATCATTCCCCTCTTTATCCTCTCCTGGAGTTTTATTTTCTGACACTAATTTGTCTATGGCTTGTATCATTTTTCCATGCTTAAGTGGCTTTTTGTTGTATGTAATCATGCCTCTCGCTTTCCAGCCAGGTAGATATTCCACAGAGCTGTTTCGTGCATAGTCAGAATCAGTCACCAGGACAATTCCACTGAATTTATTATCAATTGCAGTAGCAATTGCTTTAAAAATGGCTGCCAATTCCGCTACTTGACTGTTACTAGCTCCAATTCTCATCCCTATGCTGGGGATACCTTCACATTTCAACCAGACATTTCCTATTCCTGACACTAATTGTTTATTACTGTCATTTTCAATGTGAAAAGCACAACCATCGACATATACAGTTGGCAAGTCCTTGCATGTTTTTTCATCAAAAGCTTTGTGTGGTGATTGTTCAAACTCCTGTAAATTAGGTTTTATTTCCATTTCGTTTGATGCTTGTTCAGCTGCACAGTCGTGTAAATCTGCTAAACTTTGAGCAATTGGGCTCTTTTTATTTTGGCCATATCTCACTTCTACAGGAAAAACTTGTAATGCTAGCATCCATGAAGTGATTCTGGACTGCGCTAGATTACCTGACCTAATTCTTTTATTCTCTAAGAATTGCAAAGGTTGATGATTTGTTTCAATAATCACCTTTTCTCCCTGAACAAAAGGGCGAAAATGTTGTAGCGCCCACACAGTGGTTAATAAAGCCTTTTCATATTCATTGAATTTCATTTCAACTTGGGAAAATGCTTTACTTGCATAGGCAATGGTTTTGTGATTCACATCATGTTTTTGTGATAACACTGCTGACATACAATGTTCAGAGAAACCTATTTCTATAAAGAAATCCCTATCCTTTATGGGGTATGCTAAACATGGTGCCTTTACAAGACATTCCTTCAATTTGGCTAGTGCCTCAGACTGCTCTTTCTCCCATTTCCAGGGCATATTTAGTTTTAGCAGTTTAGTCAATGGTTGAGTGATCTCAGCATAATTTTCAATGAACTTTCTGTTATAGCCTGTCATTCCTAATAAACCTTTCACCCCTTTCACATTTTTAGGGTCTTTTAGTTTTTGTATGGCCTCTATTTTCTTCTTTTGTGGATTTAGTCCATGTTCAGTTACTTCATGGCCTAGAAAATTCATTTTTTTCTTGCACCATTGTGCTTTTTGTAAAGACACTTTGGCGTCTGCTTTCTGCAATTGGCCAAGCACATGCCTTATTTCATCAAAATGGTTTTTTAAGCTTTCATTTTTTATCAGGACATCATCCACATAAACTATGGTTCCTCTTTCCGCTGCATCAGGCATGGCCTTCCTCAAAAATATTCCAAATTCACTCCCACTATTAACGTACCCGAACGGAGTTCTAACCCATGTGTATTGAGTCCTGTCAAATGTAAAGGAAAATAAATTCTGTATCTCCTCTGCCAATGGCATGCACCAATATCCAGAGGTGAGATCTGATATGGTAAACACCTGTGAACCATGTACCTGAGCTAGGCCCTGATTAATGAATGGCAGTGGCCATCTGGACACTGGTACTCTTTTATTTAACTCCCTCAAATCTGCACAAAGCCGCCATTGACAATTTGGCTTTAACACACCTAAAATGGGCGTGTTGGATGTGCTATGGATAGGCCTGATGATTCCTCGCGATTCTAAATTTTTAATAATCTCTGCCAATGATTCTAAACATGCCAGCGGTAGTCTATACTGGCGTACAAATACTGGACTTCTGCTACACCCTTCCGGAAGTGTGGCCACATTTAACTTAGTTAACCCGCAATCATAGACATCTTTTGCAAATATATCTTTAAATTCCATAAATATCTTCCTCAATTCGTTTCTATCCTCATCGTTGTCACATGCATCCGCTAAGGAGATCTGCTCTTCTACCATTTTGGAAAATTCCGGAAAATGTTCTGGTAGTGGAATCTCAGCGCTTTCCTCTAGCTGTGTGGCTGTGTCTCTTTGTAAAGCTGCCACTTTTAAATGTTTTGTCATGTCAGTTTCCATTTCAATGGGCTGATTTTCCATTTCATTTTCACTTAAATCAAATGTTATACAATTCTCTTGATAACAGCACACTGTCTCACTTGAATCATAAGGGTACACAGAATTAATTTTAAATATTCCTTTGGGCTGAGAGTCCAGGTATTCTGGCAACTCACCCTTGGCATCTACATACTTTTCAGGGATATTTCCAATCACCATGTTATTTAGATCTGCAGTATAATGTGATTTTTGTATGGCCATTCCTAATGGGGAGTTTTCCTCTAAGTGAATATCTTGACAACCCTTATTATTTACCATAATTCTTACAGGCCCTTCACCAATATCTACCAATGGAATGTATTCATAATCCAGGCCTTGCTGTTTTATGGATTCATTCAGGCACACAAATGCATCAGAGTCTTTCACCTGCTGTCCATTTTTGCATTTCAGTGTTATTGCAAACTGTTTTGTAAATGCAGGAATAATAGTATCTTTCCTCATTAGTAATTCGATTGCATAAGGAACCAGTTGTGCACAATGATAAGCCCATCTTTTGTCTTCAAATTCAGGTGCCGGCCCACCTAGGCGTGACCATATTTTTTGATTAAGGAAATCTAACACCATACACATTCTGTGCATGATTTCATTGCCCATGTAAAAATCATTTTGTGCTCCACTCACTATCCATACATTATGGTAAATTGTTTTCTGCCCAATTCTAATTTTAAGCATGCATCTGCCTGCAATTCGGTTTTCAAAGTCTGGACTGTCCAACCCAGAAACATATTGGTTTTTAATCCTAAATTTCGGGATTTCGTCCCTTTCCATTATGTTTTGCAACAATTTCTCATTAATGAAGCTCCTCTCCTGTTCAAGCGCTAAAGTGGCTTTTATTGTTTTAAGACAGTCATTTATACCAACATGAACCCATGGTTGTTCATCTTCCATGTGTATTTCAGCAAGAGTGGTAATGTGTTTTTCTGAATCTGCTTTAGGAGTGATATTTTGTTTACATATCTTTTCTTTTAAATAAAAACGTAATGTGTGCTCATCTATGGCGGTCTGCCAATTTTTCCTTGGGTCCAAGTATATTTGTACAGGTAGTTTTTCATTGTCGCTATTAATAGAACAGTGACACTAGGTATGCAACTATTTTGGAGATATATCTCCACAGCATCATTTGTTTTGGCAACGGTGTGACATTCATTTATGTTGCTGTTTTGTGATTTTAGTTTCTTAGGTCTCAATGGTTTTTTGGTTAAGGACCACAGCACTCCATTCACCCCATCTATGAGAGGAGACAATCTTTTCAGGCAATCTGTCCCCATCAGAAATGGAATTTCACAAATAGATGTGATCAATACCTCTTGTTTCATTCTGTGCTTTCCTATTTTTATGTCAACCTCAGTTACACCTATGATGGGCACCTCCTCCCCATTAAAGTTATGCACTGGACCTTGATTTTCCTTCACTGTGATCTGATTCTGTGGGGCCCTCTCTTCATTGATACTCTTTACCATCTCCTTGGACATAATTGTGGCCTGTGCGTCAATATCAATCATTGCAAATGTTTGGCATTTTTCTTCTAGAGTGATGGGAGCATAATACCTGTCCTCAACTTCCTCTAATACACATAAGAAGTGTGAATTCTTACTGATTTCAGGACTCACCTTTCTCAGGCCTTTTTCACTTTTGGCTAAGCACATTGGTAAATGGAAAGACATTTTCCCTCCTTTTTACCCATTTCTGCGCAAGAGACTTTATTCATTTCTCCATGTTCAGAGGTTTTTTGGAGTGTGGCCACTGTTCGCCTATTCATCTAGGTATCATCAGAGGCCACATTACAACCCTCCAACTGAACATGTGTAACAACATCATTAAGCAATCTGTCATTGTTTAATTCTGTGCATTTGTGATCATTTAGGGGCCGATTCATGGAACAAACGTGCGCCGAAAATCTTCGCGCAAGCAGGCGCAAGCAGGCGCAAGCGGAAAAAAACAGGCGCACGCGCACGCGTGCGATTCATGGAAGTCCCTGCGCGTGTTTACCTCGGGATGTGCGCCAAACCCGTGCATGGCGCACACGTCACTGCAACATCCCAAAAGACGTGCGCGACGCGCACAGTGAAAGCGCACAACCTCGGCGCATACACCAGAAAGTGGGCGGAACACTTGGCGTAACGCGCGGAATGGGGAACAACTCGCGAAAACAAGGGCGTAACTGGGGATTTACTGCAGGGAAGCAGACGGAACGCACACACGCACCCGAACCACACGTATTCATGGAATCGAATAGGGCAAAGCCACGCACAGCGAAAGACACGCACAAGCCGATACACGTCCGCCGCACGAAGGCAGGCGGTAGCGTCCCTGCGCATTACAAAAGTGGCAACATACAACAATTGTGCGAGCGGGGCACATGTATTACGGGGTTGCGCGGGAAGTTACACACGCGATTGAGCGGGGTACGTGTATTCCGGGGGTTCGCGGGAAGTCACACACGCGATCTGGCCTGGGGGAGCAGGCTACGTGTATTACAGGGGTTCGCGTGAAGTTTTCCACGCGATCGGGCCTGGGGGAGCGGGCTACGTGTATTACAGGGGTTCGCGTGAAGTATTTCACGCGATCGGGCCTGGGGGAGCGGGCTACGTGTATTTCAGGGGTTCGCGTGAAGTTTTCCACGCGATCGGGCCTGGGGGAGCGGGCTACGTGTATTACAGGGGTTCGCGTGAAGTTTTTCACGCGATCGGGCCTGGGGGAGCGGGCTACGTGTATTTCAGGGGTTCGCGTGAACTTTCTCACGCGATCGGGCCTGGGGGAGCGGGCTACGTGTATTACAGGGGTTCGCGTGAAGTTTTTCACGCGATCGGGCCTGGGGGAGCGGGCTACGTGTATTTCAGGGGTTCGCGTGAAGTTTCTCACGCGATCGGGCCTGGGGGAGCGGGCTACGTGTATTTCAGGGGTTCGCGTGAAGTTTCTCACGCGATCGGGCCTGGGGGAGCGGGCTACGTGTATTTCAGGGGTTCGCGTGAACTTTCTCACGCGATCGGGCCTGGGGGAGCGGGCTACGTGTATTTCAGGGGTTCGCGTGAACTTTCTCACGCGATCGGGCCTGGGGGAGCGGGCTACGTGTATTTCAGGGGTTCGCGTGAACTTTCTCACGCGATCGGGCCTGGGGGAGCGGGCTACGTGTATTTCAGGGGTTCGCGTGAACTTTTTCACGCGATCGGGCCTGGGGGAGCGGGCTACGTGTATTTCAGGGGTTCGCGTGAAGTTTTTCACGCGATCGGGCCTGGGGGAGCGGGGTACCACTCACCGTCTGCCTTGCGTGTAGAAGAACGCGTAGCCAACACCCGCTGTGAAGTAATAGCGTGTGAACCCCAACGGATGGAAAACACACGCACCGCACGAAAAGCACGTACAGAACATAAAGGCACGCGGGATCACCAAGCCCTGCCAGGGCAACGCCCGTGCGCAAAACGTCACAGACGCGCTTACGCTGTAAGGGCCTTTGGTCCAATGAAATCGCGTACGCGTGCTGACGCGCTTACGCTCTAAGGGCCTTTCCTCGATTTTCACGCTGACGTGCAGGATTTTCACGTGCCAAATCACTCCGTATCAAGCTGGCCACGCGAAAACACACGGAAGACCACGCTCCTGCCCAGAAGGCCGAATTACTGCCCCCCAGTGCCCCGAGCAGCCTCCCACGTGCCATCTGCTGCTGCCTGCCTGCCTGCCTGCTGCCACCGTGCCCTGCCATTTGGTGCCTGCACATCAGCCATCTGCAGGTGTCCAGTTGCTGTGTCCACCCCTGCTGGAACAGAAGACTCCCGACTCGGATAACATCACTCCACAGCCCAGCCCCAGGACCCAGTTGCTCACCCACTCCTGCCCCTGGGGTTGCCATGTCGGGCACATCAACATCCGGCACCAGTGGCAACCCCCGGCCAGAGGGGCAGAGGGGCACCAGCTTCACTGCCACCGAAGTTGGTGTCCTGGTGGAGCAAGTCCTGGGGCAGTATGATGCCCTCTTCGGATCGTCCCGCGCCAACAAGGAAGGACGGGAGAGGATCTGGGCCGACTGTGTGGTTGCCATCAACGCGGAGCGGGTGGCAACCCGCACCATCCAGAAGGTCAAGAAGCACTGGGAAGACTTGAGGTCCAGGACCCTCATAAAGGCCCGGCGCCTCGTGGAGGGGGGCCGGGGCCGCATGAGTTCCATCCAGATGAGGGTCCTGGAACGCGTACACCCAGCGCTCCACGCCCAGGTCCTTGAGAGGGAGACCCGTCTGGAGTTGAGCGGTAATTGGCCAAGCATTGCTGTGTGAGACAGGGCATGTTGCAGTGTGCTGGTTGTCTGATACCTGCCTGTATGTGTGACATAGGCCATGTACGCATGTATGTGTGCAGGGACATCATGGTAATGCATGTGCGATCAGCAATGTGTGAACCGCACGGTCGTTGCATGTGTTTAAATGCGACATGGGGAGCCCTATGCAGATTGTACACATGAGAGCATGGCAGTCTCTGTTCCTGGACATGGGTGGGGGTGAGGAATGGGTGCTGATGCCAGGTACATATATGGTATCCATGTCTGTGTGCCTGACCTGCGTGTCTGTGACTTGTGAATGCCATGGATGCATGACACATGTCTGTGACAATGTACAGATTCACTGATGCAGCCTAGTCATCCTTGTATCCACTGTGATTGGGGTGTACGGGGCCAGATGGATGTGACTGAGGTGAAGTGTGTGCATGTGATAAGCATGACCCATGATGCATGTGAGTAGCATTACATTGTATGTTTCGAGAGTCCATTGGACATGTATGGAAATGTCCATGGCATGCACCATGACAGTCACTGTGTGTGTTTTGCCTGGACTGACACATGTGTTGTGGGGGGACATGATGGAAATGTACTTTGACAGTGGCACTCATCTGCTATTGCTTCCTGTCTAGGGGACCATTGTACAGTACCCTGATGCTTGTGTTCTATGTCTCCCTCTACGCAGCGGCTAGTCAAGAAGAGGGCGGAGACGGCGCTGTGGAGCAAGGCGACGGGGATGCCCCCACGGCTGCAGCGGAAGGGGTGGGTGAGCCCCCACAGGGGCCTGCTCCGGAGGAAGACGGTGAGGAGCCATCCAGGTTGGTGGTTTCCACAGAGGAGGAGGAGGCCGCCACTGAGGCGCACATGGGGCCTGGTGGGGGCATCCCTGCTGGTGCAAGTGGTGCAGTCCAGGGGCAGGAGGCAGCACAGGTCACCGTGGAGGGGCCTGTGCATGTCGCTGTCCCTGACCCTGTGGGTGCACCACCATGCACCAGCAGGGATGCCCCGTCCCAGGCCCGTCCGCAGGTAGAGGGGATGTCCATGTCATCTGACTCCCCTCCACCTGCGGACGAGGGGACCCCTGGCCGTATGGAGAAGGTCCTGATTGGGGTCGCGATGCGCACGGCTGTGATTCGTGATGCCGTGCGTGCTTCCCAGGAGGAGCACGCACGTCATCACGAAGAGCACCGTGCCGACGTGGCCCAATTGGGATCGTCTATGTTCGGGGGCTTCCTGCATGTGTCGGCCAATCTGGCGGCCCTCTCTTCCTCTGTGGAGACTATACGCCAGTCGTTCTCCTTGCCGTCTTCCGGCCCAGATGCCACCAGGGCCCCCTGTGGACCTGCCCTGACCAATGCAGCCAGCTCGGTGGGGATCCCATCCCTGCCACAGTCGGGAGTCAGAGGTCCAGCAGGGGTGGACACACCTGCAACTGGACCCCAGCAGATGGAGGATGTGACGGCATCATCGGGCAGGGCACGTGCACGACGGCGTCGGTGGTTTCCATCAGCCTGGATGCTGTCGTGCTGGCACAAGCAGTTGCGTCAGAGACAGCAGCAGGCTCAACGTGGGAGGCATCATGGCTCGGGGCCATCAACATCAGGGGTGCAGGCATCGGCCGGAGGGCAGGAGAACCCTGGAATGGGAGTGGCTTCCATGTGGGAGCGTTTGTGCCAGCAGATAGGTGCGGAGCGGCAGCGGGCAGAGGAGGAACGGCTCACAATGGTCAGGGCGGAGGACTCCATGCGGAGGGCGCTGAGGCGGGCTGAGTGCCTCGAGGGTCTTCGCAGGGAGTTGGAGCTGGACACTGCATTATCCCTGCGGGACCTCGGGGCCAGGGAACATGCCCGCCTCCAAGCCATTGAACGGGAGTTCGATGATGCCCTGGCCCATGACAACAACCAGTGAGCCGTCGGACTAGCCCGCTGCCTTTGTATATAGTTATATAGTTAGTGGTAGGTTTCCTTTAAATTGTTATTTTTTTATTTGGTTGCGACTGGACAATGCGCCACTTTTTTGTATATAGTTCAGTTTTTAGTTAGTTGACATAGTTAGGTTTCATTTGGTTGGGCTCATGGACCCGGGATTGTCTTGTAAATAGTTCTTCTATGGATTTTTTGATTTTTTGGATTTTTTTCATGGACATTCATCTTCTTTTTGTTGTTTTGCTTTGTGGTTTTTCTCATTTCATTTCCATTCTAGTTGATTTACAATACATTTTTATTTTCATCCTTCAATGTGTCGTATTATCTCATTACTTTCATGCATGTCATGTTGGGTGTTTTAACATTCACTTGCAGCCATTGTGTGTGACAGACATGTGTTCATTTGCATTATTTACATTGGGTGTGTAACATGTAATTGCCTTTGATATGTGGGTGGATGTGATAGTTGGTTGGGCCTTTTGGCAGGGGAGGATGGCCATTACGGACATGATTGGGGATTGTTGGGACCCAGGTGCAGGGGGGCATGGATGGGACATGGGCGAGGGCCTGGTGGAGGGTGCCCCGCAATGCTGGGGGGTGGGGGTGCAAGGGGACATGAGTTGGACATGGGTGGGGGCCTGCTGGCAGGTGCCCCACAGTGCTGGGGGGTGGGGGTGGTGGGGGACATGAGTTGGACATGGGTGGGGGCCTGCTGGCAGGTGCCCCACAGTGCTGGGGGGTGGGGGTGGTGGGGGACATGAGTTGGACATGGGTGGGGGCCTGCTGGCAGGTGCCCCACAGTGCCGGGGGGTGGGGGTGGTGGGGGACATGAGTTGGACATGGGTGGGGGCCTGCTGGCAGGTGCCCCACAGTGCCGGGGGGTGGGGGTGGTGGGGGACATGAGTTGGACATGGGTGGGGGCCTGCTGGCAGGTGCCCCACAGTGCTGGGGGGTGGGGGTGGTGGGGGACATGAGTTGGACATGGGTGGGGGCCTGCTGGCAGGTGCCCCACAGTGCTGGGGGGTGGGGGTGGTGGGGGACATGAGTTGGACATGGGTGGGGGCCTGCTGGCAGGTGCCCCACAGTGCTGGGGGGTGGGGGTGGTGGGGGACATGAGTTGGACATGAGTGGGGGCCTGCTGGCAGGTGCCCCACAGTGCCGGGGGGTGGGGGACATGAGTTGGACATGGGTGGGGGCCTGCTGGCAGGTGCCCCACAGTGCCGGGGTGTGGGGGTGGTGGGGGACATGAGTTGGACATGGGTGGGGGCCTGCTGGCAGGTGCCCCACAGTGCTGGGGGGTGGGGGTGGTGGGGGACATGAGTTGGACATGGGTGGGGGCCTGCTGGCAGGTGCCCCACAGTGCTGGGGGGTGGTGGGGGACATGAGTTGGACATGGGTGGGGGCCTGCTGGCAGGTGCCCCACAGTGCTGGGGGGTGGGGGTGGTGGGGGACATGAGTTGGACATGGGTGGGGGCCTGCTGGCAGGTGCCCCACAGTGCTGGGGGGTGGGGGTGGTGGGGGACATGAGTTGGACATGGGTGGGGGCCTGCTGGCAGGTGCCCCACAGTGCTGGGGGGTGGGGGTGGTGGGGGACATGAGTTGGACATGGGTGGGGGCCTGCTGGCAGGTGCCCCACAGTGCTGGGGTGTGGGGGTGGTGGGGGACATGAGTTGGACATGGGTGGGGGCCTGCTGGCAGGTGCCCCACCGTGCTGGGGGGTGGGGGTGGTGGGGGACATGAGTTGGACATGGGTGGGGGCCTGCTGGCAGGTGCCCCACAGTGCTTGGGGGTGGGGGTGGTGGGGGACATGAGTTGGACATGGGTGGGGGCCTGCTGGCAGGTGCCCCACAGTGCTGGGGGGTGGGGGTGGTGGGGGACATGAGTTGGACATGGGTGGGGGCCTGCTGGCAGGTGCCCCACAGTGCTGGGGGATGGGGGTGGTGGGGGACATGAGTTGGACATGGGTGGGGGCCTGCTGGCAGGTGCCCCACAGTGCTGGGGGGTGGGGGTGGTGGGGGACATGAGTTGGACATGGGTGGGGGCCTGCTGGCAGGTGCCCCACAGTGCTGGGGGGTAGAGGTGCAAGGGGACATGAGTTGGTGTTCATTAGTTCAAGGAGACAGGTGCCTTTGCTGGGGGGCATGCCCATGTTGGGTGGGCTGCCTGCGGGACATGACCAGGGATGCAGGGTAGTCCCCTGTGGTGTGGGCTGCCTGCAGGGGCCGTGGAGGGTGTACCGGGAACACCTGGGAGGACCCACACTGTCAAATCACATGTAGGACTCCCCGGCACCCCTGAAATACACGTACCCTGCTGAAATCGCGTGTGGAACTTCACGCGCACCCCGAAATACACGTACCCTGATGGAATCGCGTGTGGAACTTCACGCGCTCCCCGAAATACACGTACCCTGATGGAATCGCGTGTGGAACTTCACGCGCACCCCAAAATACACGTACCCTGATGGAATTGCGTGTGGAACTTCCCGCGCACCCCTGAAATACACGTACCCTGCTGAAATCGCGTGTAAAACTTTCCGCGCACCCCTGAAATACACGCGCCCAGGCAAATCGCGTGTGGAACTTCCCGCGCACCCCTGAAATACACGCGCCCAGGCCAATCGCGTGTGGAACTTCCCGCGCCCAGGCCAATCGCGTGTGGAACTTTCCGCGCACCCCTGAAATACACGCGCCCAGGCTATTCGCGTGTGGAACTTCCTGCGCACCCCTGAAATACACGTGCCCAGGCCAATCGCGTGTGGAACTTCCCGCGCACCCCTGGAATACACGCGCCCAGGCCAATCACGTGTGGAACTTCCCGCGCACCCCTGGAATACACGCGCCCAGGCCAATCGCGTGTGGAACTTCCCGCGCACCCCTGGAATACACGCGCCCAGGCCAATCGCGTGTGGAAATTTCCGCGCCCAGGCCAATCGCGTGTGGAACTTCCCGCGCACCCCTGAAATACACGCGCCCAGGCTATTCGCGTGTGGAACTTCCCGCGCACCCCTGAAATACACGCGCCCAGGCCAATCGCGTGTGGAACTTCCCGCGCACCCCTGAAATACACGCGCCCAGGCCAATCGCGTGTGGAACTTCACGCGCACCCCGAAATACACGTACCCTGATGGAATCGCGTGTGGAACTTCCCGCGCACCCCTGAAATACGCGTACCCTGCTTGCACGGGGCCAATCGCGTGAGGTACTTCCCGCGCACCCCAGTGATACACGTAGCCCGCTTGCTGTGCTGGTACAGGGTTAGCGCAGCCCTTTGCGCTGGATTGGGTATGTTGATGGCTTTTCCCTGCGCGGGAGGCGTTCTTGGGGGCGTAACTAGCGCTGCTGCAGGGTCGCTGCGCCACTGTGCGCCACGGCTGGTTTTGGTGGCTGGAATCCATGAATACGCTGTGCGCGGAAATGGATTTCAGCGCACGCGGCTGGCGCAGGGATTCGCACGCGCACACTGTGCGCCAGCCGCGTGCGCCACTTGTGCGCTGAATTCTATGAATTACCCCCCAAGTGTGGTACCAGCCCTTTCAGCCTCTTCAAAAATATGTGGCTCAAAGAATTCTTCAGGTGATTGGCATGTACCCTCCTTTGGAGTATTTCCTTTTTCTGCCTGTGTTTGGTCATTGTTTTGACTGCCCAAGGAAGAAATCATAGCATCCCCACTTACTCCCTGTTTACTGGTATTCCCCATGCATGAGTTATTTTTCTTAAATCTCTCTCTTTGTTCTCTTGGAGTTTCAGGTTTTCTTATTTCATTTGTACAAATCTCCAATGTTTGATTTAGCGCTAGGTTAAACCGTACCTCTCTTTTAGAAGTATTTGCACTTTCTGTTACATGTTCATTTACTGGCATTTTCACTTTTAAATCATTAGACATCTCAGAGTCATTATGCGAAATTACATCAGAGCAATCTGTCTTTTCGGCGCTGTAGGTATCATGAGTACTTAGTCACTTTTCAGAAGAAGCCCCCCGGTCATTGCTATGGCCATCAGCCCCCTCCTTTGATGACTGTTTGTGTGCTGTACAAAGCTTCCCTGTTTGTTCAGCTAACATTTTCACTTGGGCCTCAAGGCACTGGTACCTTTCCATCTCTCTAGAATCCTCCCTCTGTGGCCTAGATCGATATTGGTTGCTTTCTCCCTGATTGGATCTATTCTGATACTTCTCAGGTGAGTGATTTCTTTTGGGATAGTTTCTGAACTCTTGATTCATTTGTGGAGGGGGGCGGGGTGCACCCATCCTTTGGTTGTAGTCCCCTGGTGGGGAATCATTGTACTGACGTGGAGTGTAATTCATGTTCTGTCTCATGTCCTGTCTCTCATGTTGTGGGTACTGACCCCTATGTTGATTCCCATTATCAGCAAATCAATCCACATATCGGGGTCTATCCTGATTACCATATATCATGGTGTTGGGATCAAATTTGCTCTGTGTCCCCAATGTCTGGTAGGGACCATCATTTCTTTGATCTTGATTTTGTCTCTGATTACAGTTCATACCTGACATATCAGGCCGATATCCTGCCCGGGGCCTATCTCCTAAATACCTAGGACTGATGTAGCTCTCCCTATTACTAGGATCATGTGATTGAAACATTGGTGCAGAGTGTGATGACCTTTGTTGATTAACCCTTTGTTCAGGTGCCGAATTATTTTTACCTGGACTTTGAGCAGACTCAAGGGACATTTTGGCTGACCTGATTTCCATCACTGTTGCTGAGGGTTCTTTAGATTTAGGTCTAGTATCTTTCATTTTATCACTTTCTCTATCCTGACAATAGAGTACCTCATATAGTTTTGTGCTTTGATGCACAATCCACTCAAGGGACTTGTCACGATCAAATTCACGAACCAAAAGGGATATGTGTCTTTCTGTAGCCCATAGAAGTAGGCGGTTTTAAATTAATTAGAATTGGGGTCAAAAGATACATCAAAGCGAGAAAATGCTCTTTTTAAGTCTTGTAAAAACTGGCGAGGGGATGTATTGGGCCCAGCAATAAGTGTGTAAGCAACTTTCTTTGCCTCCTGTAATGACTGGAAAGGAGAAAAATGACACCTAATTTCTTTTTCAAACTCCACCCATGTCATATTCTGCTGTTCATTTAATCCCCTTATGATGCTGGCCGTCGGAGCATCTAAAGTTAAATGAAAATATTGTCTGTACTGTTCCTTAGGTATCTGGAGTGCTTTAAAAATGTCATGAACCGCTTCTAAGTGATCCTCAATGCAGCATTCTGCTCCTTTTTTAAATGGTTTGATCAGAGCTTTAATAGATTTCATTATTTTTATGGGGCTACTTGTTGCAATGCATGGAATTGCACTACTTGGTGACTCAATCCTGGTTCCAGGTGTATGGGATTGGTGGCTGCCCCCAATGGGAGTATCAAATCCCCCAAGGGCGCTGCAACCAAGTTCAGTCACCGGCCCAGTCACTGGAGCACTAGCTCTTTGGGCAGAACTAGAATTCACCTCCACTCCATTGAATGTAGTACCCTGCCGCATCTCCTGGGACCTGGGAATGCACATTTGTTGTTCTAAGTCTTTGCACTTTTTAAGGAGCCTGCGTGCTTCATTTTGCAGATAGTTGTTTTCATCACTCATTTTATTTATTACCTCCTGCATGTCGCACATTTGCATTTGGCATTCATTGAATTCTTTGTTTCTCTTGTCTCTTTCTTGAATCATTTTAACCATTTCTTGCTCTGCACCTTGGAGATCACTTTCTTTTTCAAAATTTTCTTTTTGTAAAATCTGCATTTCTCAAACAATCTCATCTTTATCCTGTCTAATGTGATCCACTAAGGCTTTTAAGTGTACCAATTCTTGCTCACTGTCTTCAAACTGTTTCTTGCTTTTGGACAACTGAATATCAAAATCTCTGCATTTTAATAGCATGTCTTTTTGACATCCTTCTAATTCTGTTCTTAACATCTCCTCTTTTTTACTTGCCCCATCTAAGTCAGTCTTTAACCTGTTAATTAGCTGGGTATCATTTTCTTGCATTCGCAGGGACCTATTCAAAATAAACCATATTTGGCGCATAGCCGTATTAAACAGTCTTTCTCTGCACTTTTATCGGCTGCATTCAATAACCTTGTAAGGCAGACCTGAATTATGCTGCCTTCTGCAAAAATATTGTCTAGTTTTTCTTTCTGCACCTCACCCTAAATGCGGTCATGCCATTCTGAGGTACTGTTCGATGACCACGTCCCATGTGCAAACAACTTTGCCTCTAAATATTTCCCTAAGTCTGAGAATGTGGTTTCCCTTTGTGACATTCTGAAATTCGTTTTTGGTGACACACTGTTATTATGAAATGAGTTCCCTTTAATGTACAGATGGCAGTGTGAGACACACTTGCCACGCCCAGTAGGTGCTCTATGATCACTTTCCCGGGCTGCAACGCACCATAAATATGTAGGGTATTTTGTATAGATTTGGGGCCTAGCGGTATTTTCTGACCGCCAAAATGAAAATAATTCAGTAATAATCACTCCTTGCATTCAGATTAGATTTGGTATATAGTACTACAGTATACATACATTATTTCAGCACACAGATACATTTAGTGGTATACATTATGTTGGTATGCGTTATTGGTGGTATTTCTGGTGAGAATAATTCCTTTGTTTTATATGTGGCCCCAATATCCAGAACCCCTTATTTGTGCTTAGTTTGTTCGTGTGATCACTAGAGAGGCCTCAGGCTTACCTCAGAACACCACATTTTCAATTGGAGTGCCACCATGGGCTGTCCTCGCTGTCTTATCTACGGCAGCGAGCTAACATGCGGTATTTATCACCAACTTATCTACATCGGTGAATTATGTCCAGGGCCTCTCTTTCTGCTGACTCATGTACCTCCAGCAGCAGTCTATTTCATTATATTAGTATTAAATTCCATTCAGAAACATACACTTATATACTAAATGGAATCATGCACACAGCTACCGCTAAGTCTTATTTTTAGCTAGCTTAAACGACAATAAAAATGACAATTGCACTGTCTAAACCTCTCCCCATATTATCAGTACTGTAATGGTAGATGCACAAATAAAAGAGAAAAATAAAACACACTATCCGTCTGTATTTTTGTGTATTGTAAAAATTGCATTTCAACACGATCTTACTCTTTTTACAGAAATAAATGGAAATTGCACAGTAACAACCTTATCTGTAACAAAATGAGAAGAGAGCGGCGAGAACATACTCAACTCGCAACATTAAACCTGTTGATAAAACACTGGAGTTCCATCTTCCACGCTGATGAATAGTTTCGCACACATACACACTGCCCCCACACTCTGTAATGTAATCACCAGGCCTGTCCAGCATGTGAAGTTCGTCGGCTGGTCGCCTTCTGGAAGTGGTTCAATGAATTCTTCTTAAATCACCCCAGCAAGGACGAGCATCTGCCGTCACTCAAACCGGGGCTTATTGACTGGAATTCCCAGTCTCTGCAGCAGTGCACTGGGATCTGCTTTTTCAATCAGGAAAATCCCCAGCCACCAGCCAGGTCTTTCTCCCAGCTGTGTAAAAAGTCTTCTCTTTCTCTTTTTCCCCGAGATTCATTAGCAAAGCTCTGTTACAGCCTGCCAAACGAGTTCAACCAATGAAATTCTATCATGTCCTACCCTCCTTTTCTTTAACAATGGCTTGGCTTATACAATTGCAACTGTAAACAAACTGATTTCCTGCTTATTCGAGTCTTTGCTTCCTGCAAATACTGTGGACACAGCGCAGATAGAAGCAAAGAAAAAAAAATCTGGAAGCGCGTTTAAAATTACTTTCAGAGCCTGTCATTTTCCATCCCCTTTTGCACTGGAGAACACATTATATTATTAATGAGTTAGAATCGTTATTATTGTTAATAAGGTTAGTTCATTAATCCTCAAATGTGTCTCCTGCAACAGAGGAATTTCAGGTGGAGAAAAAAAATATGCTTTTAACTGTGAAAAAAATGATTTGCATTTTAAATGTAGAAATCGTTTTTGACTGAATAGCCTGTTTTCATTTACATGTCCATGTCACACTGGCAACACATGCCTTGCTGTACCGCATTATAGCAATGCACCAGGTCTATACGGTTTTCCATAGCTAGACTTGGTTTCATTTGTATGACAGGATACAGTTGTGACCATAAATTGTCATGGCTGCCTCAGCAGCTAAGAATAGATTTAGACAGGGGTTGAATAGGATGTCTGGGATTCAATGCTGAATCCACGTCCTGCATTTTTGAAGTTATGAAGCCTAGGAAAATTTGAATATAACAAACTCCAATGAAGGGGATGATATATGATGGGTACCCAATTTCCCTGTTTCCACTTTCCATTCTAATGGCTGAAATTTCACAGAAATGTTTCTTTTTTTTAATTACTCTGAATGGGTGGGCACGCTATATTCCCTGTCCTTCGCACCCAATTCTCTGTTTGATTTTCAATTGTTCATTAATGTTAATGAATTTCATTGAGAGCCGGTGTCACACAAATGCAATCCATTAACATTTTCTCTGGATAGCGACAGCATCATGCGTGGGTGGCAGCCCAAACTTTGAAAGGATGCATAACTTCCATTGGAGGCTGTGTTAACACTTGGCTTCTTACTTTCTATAAGATAGGGGACTCTGCACTTTGCTGCTGTTGGGAAAGTGGAGGCAGAAGGTGATGCAGGAAATGAGATGTGTTACCTATGGAACCTGCCTGCGTCACAAGAGTTGCTTTCTGCATGGGATTTCTAACTGGGAAGACCTCTGTTAAGAACAGAGAGAGTGCCTGACACTAAAGGGTGTAATCCATCTGGCTATTTCTCAGTCTAACAAGGAAACCTCTGTGAAACCCATATTTTACTGGCAGGGTAGGCTACTAGTAATAATTGAATGACAAAAATAAAATCTGTTTCATTAAACAAGATACATTTTTTATGACCCCATATTTGTATCTTCTTTAACTTAATGCCAAATGTAACAGAAAAAGTGTTGCTGTTTATGCAGCCATGTGTATTATTTAATTTTATAAGTTACATTTGTTTTCATTAATCCTATTTTAAAAATGACACAAAGCAGTTTCCCTTTCACAAGTAAACTCAAAATATTTGTCTTTCTCTGGTTCAACCTGAGATGTGTTTGTCCTGGAGCTCAGCTCTTAAAACAAGGAATACAAATGATCAGCTTTCTGTAAAACAGACTTCAGCATTACTCTGTGATTAAGCCATTAACAGAGATGAAAATGTACAGCTGTTTGTATAAAAGGCCTTGTTTTAAAATACCAAGAACATAGAGTTAAAGGTGAGCCGGATATCAGAATTATATCAAATCAGTGGTCCTATGCCAGGTATGAGGAAAGTAAGGTCAGAGTTCATGATGCATGGCCATCCAGTACTCGCCAATTCAGATGAACAGAGGCCCAATTAAAATCATGAACCTTGACCTTGCATAGCAATAATACATCATCCCGTATGTGTCTGCTTCATGAAAAACACCCTACTATAATTTCTTGTTTGGTTCCAGGATATATGTTCAGTACATATTTTCTGTTAATTTAAAAACTGCAACAAAACATATAAGGTACAGCCCTGGAAATAAAATACATCGAAAACAACAAAATAATGAAATACATTAACAGCTCTAATTCTTGAACCCTTCGATCAATTCAAATACTAATACCAGATCTTAATTCAGCAAACTGGCTCCGATCACAGGCCTATAACAAGGATATTTTAACATATATGAATTATTAATGAATTCACATATTTTAATAAGTCTTCTTTGCCTGCAGCTACAGACATCTGAACATTGTCTATGAAATCAGAACTTTATTGTGATTCTAAATACATAAGCCCCAGTGACACATACATCCACCTAAGGAATTATATGGGAAAGGTATATTTCAGTACAATTTGATCATAATTCCTGAAGGGTAAGGCTAACCTTGAGTTAATGTCAAATACATTTGGCCAATTGAAACAATGAGGAGGACTCTTGTAGGTGTGAGTATGTTAGGGATTCCTAACACATACTCCACCCAATCTGAAATTCCTATGTGAAATGTTGCTGCATAGGTGGAGTTTGTTGATTATTTACAATTAAACACATGGGAAGTTGAGAGTTTCTTTGGAGAGTAACCGAGACAGAGAGCCTGACTGACAGTAGAAGAGTTGATTTTGTTTCCACCTGGATTTAGCAAAAGCATAATCTCTTTTAGAAGACCATTTCCAGAGAGAGATGTATGAAGAAGCCTTTTCAAAGGCAAAATCATATTGCCTGAGGGGGATTTGGGATCACTGGGACTGATTAAAAGGAAGAGCTGACCTGGCATATTTACCTTGAGCTTTTCATGTATGCACATGTTTGTACTCATGGACTTTCGAATCATATTGTTTTACTCCTTGCACACTCCATCTGGTACTTCATGTGTATGCTCTCCCACACACTCTCTTTACCCTCTTCCTTCTTTACCCTTTACCATATCCTCCTGTATCCCTCTCCTTCCTCCTCACTCCTTTCCTCCTTTTATGTTCATAGCCCTTCTTTTTCCTCTCACTGCCTTGTTTCGTTACCCTACCCTTCCCATCCCCTCTCTCCTATTATATGTAGAGCTCTTGCATTATTGCAATGACCGTCAGGCACATACAATAATTATGTCATATGTTGTAATCAGTTTTGTATATCTCTTTGTTCTTTTCTGTACCTCCAAACCTATAGCACTTGCCCATTCTGAATGTTTGCTTCCCTTCGCCCTCCCTGCATTGGAGCACTTTGAAATGCTAGTTTAAGTGTATAGGCTCTATGTAAATGACCAATATATAAAAAAAGAAATGTCCCTACCTGTCTGGGGCCTGTGACAGACAAAACAAAAGTGAGACCATTAACTGCAGTGAATTTAGATAAATGTGCAAGAATGAGTTATATCCCAAATAGCAATTATTTTAGGAGAACCCTGTTTAAAAGATATGTCACCAGAGGGGGAAAGGGCATGTTTAAAATAGAGTGCACTAGAATCCAAAATTGCATAGGACATATTAGTATCAGCCAGTAGCCAATTATTAATGAGTCCCCCTGAGATTTCAAAGCAGCAAATTAAACCTGGTTTTCTGAGCAACATGACTCACAGATTTACAGGGATTGAGAAGAGTTTTGGTCAGTGAAAAACATTTTTCAAATAAAAGAAAAATCCCAAATAGAGTTTTCTTCCTCTCACTGTAGATTAGGAAGGATCTCATTTCCCACCTTCCTTCCTAAGAACATAATGACAATTTAAATAACCATTGTCATTTTTCCAAATAACGTTTGTACGTTTGTACAGAAAAAGAAGGATTCTGCCACAAGTTGACTCCTAAAACCAATTCAAGTTAACTGATTCCTTTTCTAATGCAATGTATAGTCTCATGCGTGTGTCACCCTCATGAAGGTATTTTGATCTCCAAAATAAATGCTTCCACCCTCAACCCAGATCTTAAGAATAAGTAATCAATTAACCATAACAAATATCCTTTTATCTATGTCCAAGCTAGAAACTGATAATGTCCAACATTTTAAAGTGAATCAATTCTATATAACAGTCAATAGTGTTCTCTGATACTAAAACTGGTTAATGGTTTCATAGAAAACTCAGAGAATTCTATTGTTATGAAGTTTATTCCAAGCATGGTTTTGTGTTTTCTTAATTCAAAGCCTGAAGACAATTTGTACATTTATATCAGAGCCAATTGTATTCTTTTGACTAGAATATTTATTTTTATGCATGTATATTTGTGTGCATTGCAAATGTAACCATAAGTGAGCTAAGAGCAAGCAGGTTGTGTGTCTTTCCTGTAAGCAAGTTTTCTGTATTTGTGTGGAAGTTTATGGATAACTTCCCCAGCATTAAAAGTTAGGTGATCACCTTTAATTTCTTGATTCTGTCGGGTGTTAGATCATGGACATTTCTCTGTAAAAGAATCAGACATTATAAATATAGCTATAATCCATAAATTGAAGTAATTACATATTTTACAGTTAACCTGTTGAGCCTGAGACCGGTGTGAAATGGAGAATGGTGGTACCCCAGTACATGCCCCCTACTTTTTGCAGTTCACCCATGATATGATCTTGGCAGGTTACCTTGGAGTGGAGGGTCACAACAATTATTGCAACACTTGTCAGTTGTCTCGATTGCTGGTGCTAAATTGAAAGTGGTGGGGTTGGGTGTATGTCTTTTAATCCACACTTTTTGATCCCCATACAAACTGTGAGGTAATTTGTCTCTCCTCATGATAGTCACAATGATGAATTACTACTACACTGTTGGCCATACCCATGCATACAACTCTCGTAGATGGATCCAGCAAATACAATTTTTTGTTGGAGAGGCTACGGGGAAGTAGACACATATTGCCACATATGGTGGACCTTTGAATGGACATGCACATACTGGATGGAAGTGCTCTCAGAGTGTATGGCATTGGGAATTTCCTTGATGCCCTCTTAGTGTTATTTGGGTTAGGAGAGAGGGACACAATGCTAGAAACACTAGACCACATGAAGTGTAAACTGTAAACTGTTCTGGTGGGCAGGATTAATCTTGTTAAATACTGGAAAAGTGATAAGCTGCCCAGTAAGAAAGAATGTCAAGAAACATATACACAATGGACAAGTTAACACTAATGGCGCCCTGTACAATCCTGAGATGAAATTGCTCCCATTCATAATGAAACAGATGAGCATAGAAGGAAAGTATGGGAACTGTGAAACATACTAAATACGGACCCAAAAGACATGGATGGAGGCATAAGCTGCCCTATGCACACAGGGGTTTGAAAGTGAAATGGGAAAACAGTGAAGTAAATGCCTTAGATTATGGCAGGGGTGGTACATTTCGATTTAAACAACTGGTATATAAATGTATGGACAGTGGAGGCAAGTTAACAGATTTGATAATTCGGTAAAAGATGTATGTAATATAATGCATTTTATTAAAATCAATAAATTGTGATTTGGAAAAGAAAATAATGAGTTACATAGAGAAATGTTGGATAATGTTATACCAAATGCACATTGTTTGTCTATGACTCATCATTATGAACAGTCCTAATTACCCCATTTTCGAATATAAACCACACAAGGGAACCATGCATTTTCCCATGTTTCACAAAACACTGTCCCACCGCAAACCCTTCTCATTGTGTTTCATCTGGGTTCCCCAGAAACTCCCATGCTCTGTCCCCCTCAATTACTCAAACCCAATATTCTGCTCCCATGATCCTCCCTCAAACTAGATGTTTGATTCCTTTCCCCATTCCGGATACTCCAACAGCAGTTTTCATTTACTCCCCCATCTCACTGAATCCAGCGCAACACTCACTTCCTGTCCATACCCTTGTCCTACACTCTCACCAAATGTGCACTTCTGGGGAGGGTGGCCTCACCAACTGCTGTGTGGCATCTTTGTCTCCATGCACACTCATGTGTAAATGGGGAAAACGACATGTTGACATTTCTTTGTCTATGTAAGTGATATTGAATGCACGGTACCCTGGTGGTACCCTTTGAGATGGTCAGGACTGGCACTGTTCGTCCCATTGACATCCTCAGGATACCAATTCATCTCAGTATTCATGGACTATGGAATCTGGTTTCCTCAGGCAGTGTTCATGAGGACACTCACATCCAAAGCTCATTGGGATTTTCACCAGAGTCGTATTTCCCATTGAAGTCATTTCATACAGAGGATCCAACTCATGTATATCAATGCTTTGTGGGCATAATGCTCACTCACATCTCAGATACTCAGATACATGCTCTGGTGGAAATCCCTTTTGAAACATTGAAAAGCATTGAGTGTGCTTTAGATTTGCCCACATGGCAAAAGAGGGATCTCCTCTCACAGTGTTCACAATTCGACTAAAGGGAGGTGCTATTGCAACAGAAATTATTATTTTGCTTGAAAGACAAACAGACAGCATCCTAAAAGTTAACTCATTCCTTACTAATTTAGCTGCTATACCCTCTTGACTCTGAAATTTTGGGAGCCTTTTAATCAGGCCTTCCTGCATGCTATTCTCAACTCCCACCTAAAACAATGTCCCTCATCATTAGGATAAACAGTAGCCCATCATTTGTTTCCATAGCAAGCGATATGGTGTTACAGTTCCGGGTAAACATGATCACTCGCTTGCACTTCCTGTCTCGACCTCCTCAGGTGAGGGGTGAGGGGTGTAGGATTCTGCCCTCTAGAGGACTTCCGCTGTTGATGAGAGGTCTATTGTGTCCTCCAGTCTGAACCAACATGATCGATAGGCTTTAGTTCAATGTTCTTGTCCCAGTAACCATGGACTGCCACAACGTTCATAGTCAGTGATTTAAGAGTGCATTAGAAATCCAGTTTATCGTAGGCAAATGTTGCATTGAGCAAACAGGAGCAAAGGGATGCCCTTAACAAAAGTCTGGTAGAAGATAACAAGAAAATAATAAACCCTATTGTTAGTGGCGCTGTATAACATCATGATATTTTTCAAATGTATTTATTGTTTTACTTATGACTTGGAGAAGAAAACTACCAGTTCCATACATTAATTTCATTATTTTCCCGTTCCTCTAATGGATGTATTATTTGTTTATTTATTTTATTTCATTGACTAGGGCTGTGTTCTTTAACAGACCCTCTTTTGCGCTTCTAGTTCAGCAATCATTGCAACAGCAATGTAAGTGTTGAGGTTTGTAGAAATAGGGCCATCAACATTTGGCCTTTAATACTCTTCTATACTACATTCTAAGTACTCATCAATTTTATTAAACACATTTCAAATGTTAATTTCTTGAAAAACAAAGGGTGAGCACATGTCATGGTTAGAACTGTGGCAGTGGATCTGCAGGTCACAGTATTGATGACGTTCTCCTTCTTACTACAACACCTGTGGCAGCAGGAAATTATACCTGATAATAAAAAGAAGAACATAACTATACACACGGTTGTGGTGATATAGGGTTGTTCAGAGACTTAATTACTAATGACATTATATCGTCATGAGTGCATAAAGTGGCTGTAGAGTGAGCTACTTCAAATGCCTTTTTCTGCTCGTTAAATACTACCTGTAATACCTGGAAACTCTTTAGGATCTTTGTAATATTCTTAACTTCTGGGGTTACGTTCTCTAGATTCTTGAAGAGTTTAGGAACTACCTTTGGCCATCATTTTAATAACTCCATATGGATACATATAGATTTCCTTTTTTACTGCTGTCCAGCACACATTAACCTACTGCCTGAAAAACAAACTGTATGTTAGATGTAAGGACTGAGATCAACTCTAAACACTTATACTTACCATAAAACAATAGTCTTTCAGTCAGCGATATCTCAGTTTCCTTTCCATCCTAGCAAATTCTGTCACCTACTGGTAAGACCTGACCTTTTCCTATTTTATTAAGACATACCAGGTGGGGTGGTTGAAGGGGCCACAATTTCCAAGTTCATGGTATTCATAACCATAAATGAGGAGTTCTCCCTGTGGCAGTGATTAAATACCTGGCCAAACTACTAGGCGGTTGCACGTCCCACACATCTTGGTACCCAGTCCCAGTTGCATTCAGCTCATGGGGCAGGCATGATTCTGCTGGTGGGTACCCAAACGTCTTTCACCTGCCCCTTTGTTGTGAAGGTGCCTTTTCGAAATCCACTGATCCATCCGCTGTATTGCCAGAAATATCTCTGAGGCCACAGGTCCTCTGGTACTCCTGAATCATTTCCCAGAATTCTTAGCTAGCTGATATCCTTCACATCTATTTGCATACTCAGTGGTTCAGTCTTGTACCTCTTCACACACGCACTGTCCCATTGCAACATTCTTACATTACTCCATGTATCAGCGATATTAAGGAAATCTTTTGTGAGATTACTGAGAGTCCCTTTAACGTGTAGCTCCGCAATTTACATGGTAGTGTTGATGAGCTGTGCCTTAGAGATAAGTCCTGTTGCACGTTCAAATAGGGCTAAGCAGCCATCTAGCGTTTGCCTTTATATACACCACAAGCTGCAAGGGAAATATTGGCCCCATCCAAATTCCGATTGACTACTTCCCTTTTCTATCTTCCTCTGTGCAATTCCTCAGACTGCTGATGCAGGTGGACAGTGGCCCCTTCAGTACAGTTGGGCAGTCCTTTCCTAATACTCACTTTGATCCTCAATAGTGCACTCTCCCGATCCAACCACAAAATGAAAACCTTGAGCTAGGGATTACTCATTAAAATGTTATTTCAGCAGAAGAGCTATAAAAGTACATATAAATACACCAGCAAATAGTAGAACATTACCACGACGCATATAATCCAGTCACAATTGTGCTATTGGAGACCTAAAAGGAAGAAAATATACAGTGGTGTAAGGGAGCTATTAAAAAACAATCAAGCTAAAATCAGAACAAATTTAATAGTAGATACAATTTGTATGATCCGCTGAAGCATTATCAAATTCATAGGCCTAAAGGTGGAGGGTTACTGGACAGTGTGGGAATGAGGAGAGAAAAAATTGCAGCCTCACCCACATCAGCTAACTATGGCACTTCTTCGTGTCAACCCCTGACACATCCTACTTAGTAGCCAAGCCCTTTGTATAAACATACAATTGCAAAAATTACAGGTAGGTCGGAACATTGGCTCAGAAATCTTTCGGCCACTGCTAGCTGATGAACCCCTGCCTCTCTCAGAATCGGCTTTAAATACTTTTTCCTCAAATTGGTAAGACCATTACAAATCAACAGGAAGTGAGCAATTGTTTTATTTGCAGCCCTGCAAAGTGGGCATGCACATGTGTTGGATACCCCCCAGTTTTTGGTAAAAGCGGCAACAGGATAAATGCCCAATCTATATCTTTAAAATAAAGATGTTTCTAATGGTGGAAAAATTGAAGCCTGAAACCATCCTGTTCTCGATATAGTCCAGACCTGTCTTTAGACAGGAGGCATTGATCGCAAGAAATTTGCTACAACTGGATTTTAAAGTGTGTTTCAGAATCAATACAGAAGACATTGAGGAAATTGTCGGGTTAGCCATAGAGTTGTGGTATTCAGATCCTGGAGAACATTCTTTATGTTAGAGATCCATTTGACACTTTTTCCTCCCACCAAAGCGAGGAAGTGCTACAGTGTGCACGAATCTGTGGAACGGCCGGGCCTATGCATAGGTAGACCAAAGCTGAGGGGGCACTGGGAGGTAACATTAAAAGCTTCTTTAAGAATGTGTGCTCATAAGTACTGAATTTAGAAGTATCGCAGTAGCCCCAGAGCTCAGAGCCATAGGTGCGGCAGGAAGGGCCTGTTTGAGGGAAAGGTCTAGTGCTGGGGAAATAGCCCCACTACCATGTTTTACATGGAAAGATAGTATGGCACCACTGACCTTTTCCAAGATGATGGAGGATTTTTTATTTGTTCGGACCAACCCCCAGAGTTGTGGAATCTCAGCCCTAAATAGTCATAATATTTAACCTGCTCTAACACCCGGCCGTTTGCTTCTAATTTTAATTGAAGGGATTTTGAATTAGGGGCTTTAAACACTATGGGCCTCATTACACGGTAGGTGGTAGGGATTTAACGTTACTGGTAATGGAATTCCAGTAACGTTAAATCCCCATGCGAATTACGACCCGGCTCAACGCTATTAGCGGCACCGCTAAGTACGGTGCCACTAATAGCGGGCAGTCCGCGTGCGCGCGACCCTCCATCCCATAAATAACGCCATGCCGCTAATAGCACACCATCACAAGCCAAGCGGACATGCCAATAGCGTCATGGTAAAGCCCCCTAATCCCTTACCGCCTGGCGCTAATACCACCATTGCGAACCACCCGTTAAGAGAACGGAGCAGTGTTCCCACCTGCCACAGGTGGACACAATCAGCACAGGTGGAGGCAATGGAGACTCTGGCAGCACAAAACGAGCACACCACACTCCTTCCCACACCCCTTCCCACACCAAGATTGTACCAATACTAGCATCATTACATGGGCTGGAGCACATGATTGCAGTGCAGCAGCAACAACAACAGGCAGCACAGAGGAGACGCAGGAGGAGGAGGGCAAGACAGGCACAGCAAGCACCACCACGGCACCTAGTCATACCACAGAGGAGCCACCAATCCCCAGGATCAGAGCCAGTCTATTTAACCTGACCCCTGAGCAGATACACAACCTGTACCGTCTGGACCGGGATACCATCACCAGCATCGTGGACATGATACATGATGACATCGTGAGCCTCATAGACATCAGAACTTCCATCCTCCCTCTACTAAAGGTGGTGACCGTGCTCCACTTCCTGGCCACAGGCACCTACCAGCATACAGTGGGGCACATGCATGGCATCTCACAACCAGTATTCTCACAAATGCTGAATCAGGTACTCGATGCCCTCCTGAGGCATGCACCTGAACACATATTCATGCCACGGACTGCCCAGGAGATTGCAAACACCAAAGTTGGCTTCTATGCACTGGCAGGCATCCCAAGTTGCATTGGGGCCATCGACTGTACCCATGTGGAATTGGTGGTCCCACATCACAATGAAGTTGTCTACCGGAACAGGAAGCAATTCCACTCCATCAATGTCCAAATGGGATGTGACACCAACAAGGTAATCACACATTGTTGTGCCCGTTTCCCCGGATCAACCCATGATTCCATGGTCCTGCGGAACTCAACCATCCCTTGTTACATGGAGCGACAAGCCGGACAACGTTCATGGCTACTTGGTGAGTAGCAGGGCACGCACATGGCAGTGTGAATGGGGGGGAGATACATACTACAACTGGGTGTGATTGGGAGGGGGGGGAGATACACACTCCAACTGGGTGTGATTGGGGGGGAGATGCATACTCCAACTGGGAGTGATTGGGGGGGGGAACATACTCCAACTGGGTGTGAATGGGGGGGGGGGGCGATACATACTCCAACTGGGTGTGATTGGGGGGGAGATACATGTTCCAACTGGGTGTAGCTTGTCATCCGTAGGACAAATGCACGTACAGATGGACGCCAATGTCCATCTGGGAAGGCCGCAATCTACCTGAGATTAACCGACATGCAAGTATAAGCTACACAACATAGAGAACAATCTAGGTCTAGAAACATTAAAAATCCATCCACATTGCACAACATTCAACACCACACGATACACAAATCTCCTACATGCCATCAAGATAGTCATACAGATTCAGCGCTGCACAACCACAATAATGCAATGTGCCCCTGAATGCATGCAAAGGGATCACCCCTACCCATAGCATTGTACCACGCACCTATAGCACCACTGAAGTGATGCCTCTCAGCATGGCAACATAAATGTTTGAATGGCAGTACACTAGCAGTGTGGTACCAATTCTGCCTGGGCCCAGGGACACGTAAGACCTGGCCTCACCCAGGACATGTCAATTACTTTTGGAGGCATTAATGGGGCATGGTCACTTGCAGGGTCGAACTCAACTTTGCACATTGCAGTCACACAGATCGTCTGCATGCATACTGTTAATTGTGGACTTCCATCACAATGCAAAGTCAATTTGTGTGTTATGAACAGGCCGGTCTTGAGGTGAACAGTAACCAGACCCCATTCGTCCCCCCATACAGGTGATGCCGGCTATCCCCTGAAGAGGTGGCTGCTTACCCCTGTACAGAACCCACAGAACAGGCACAAAGAGGACTACAATCGTGCACATACCCGTACCCGCGTCGCGATCGAGCAGACTTTTGGCCATTTGAAGACACGGTTTAGGTGCATTAGCAGGTCTGGTGGCGCTCTCCAGTATGGCCATGAGAAGGTGGCCAAGATCACCATGGCATGTGTCATGCTGCACAATATGTGTATCAGACGGAAAGTGCCACTGCCCCGGACGTAGAAATAGAAGCACCTGATGAGGATGATGATGGTGATGAGGACGGAGTTGACGGGGATGCAGGTCATGCAAGATGGGATGGCCAGGAGGGACGTGCTGTGAGACAGCAACTGATCAACCAAATATTCTGAGTTACATTTTTTCTTTTTGTGGGAATGGATATGGGCAGTTATGCACTGGTGTCTGTTTGGAAGCGCACAATGGACCCTGTCGCCAATAAAACACACATACACAATGAAGAAGTCCAAGCCTGTGTATGGATCAAACACCAGTGTATTGAGAAATGTAAAGTTGTAAAAGTGAATGTCCCCAAACATCCCACCACCCTTCCCCCCACCCCCACAACAGTCCAAAAACACCCTTCCCCCTTCCCCCACAACAGTCCAAAAACACCCTTCCCCCACCCCCCACAACAGTCCAAAAACACCCTTCCCCCCACCCCCCACAACAGTTGCTCATGTGTCTGCCACAATGTTTTCGTCCAGCCATACACGCGGAAGCCTGACCATGCACTCCCTATTTGCCATTGCCACCACCAGCATTGGGAGGCTGCCTAGACATGCGCCTGGTGGTGCATGAGGAGCAGCGGAGGGGGCTTCTCTGCCTCGAACTGGCGGATGAGGAAGTGGCTGACTGTCCAGGTGGTGGTGGTGGTGGGATCTGGCGGTCCATTGCGTCCGCTATCCGTGTGAGGACCTCCTTAAGTCGGACAATCTCCCTACACAGCCTGTCTGTACAGGCCTCCATCCCCTCCCTGGAGTGCCTTGCTGTCTCCGCAATCTCAGCCCTGAGACGAGCAGCCTCCTCCACATGCTGCCCAACCAGCACAGTTATTTCCTGTTGCCGCTGGCTGATGCTGGCCAGGTCGAGGGCAGTGTTGCATTCTGGTGGTGTGGCTGCTGTGCCCTCGGATGCAACCAGGTCAACAGGTGAAGCCACCGGAGGGCTACTAAAACCTCCCACGTTGTCCTCGCCAGTGACACTAGACCCAGGTGTCTACTGTGGTGATGCCTCAAGGGTTCAAGGGGGGGTTGGGGTGTGCATCTCCATGTGGAAAGCAGTCGTATCCTCCACATCAGAGAGTGGTGCAGTGGCTTCCGCCTCTCCTGCGGAACTAGCTGCAGCTGAGGGTGGGCTCTCCGTGGCTGGGATTGGTGGTGGTGGGTTCACCTCCAGAGGTGGTGCAGTTGTTGGTTGTGTGGACACTTGCGTCTTGGCAGTGGCGCTCCACCGATGTTTGCCACTCTGCATGTGGACCCTTCTACCTTTGCCCCTTGATGTTGTGGGTGTGTCCTCTGTGTCCTGTGCCCTTGATTTCTTACTCACAGGGGGTGCCAGAGATGCAGTGCCAGCATCCTCACTGCCTGTATGTGAGCCTGTCGGGGACAAAGAGGTGGATGGCATTGGTTACAGTTATATGCACTTAATGCAGTATACATCAACAATGCAGTTGTGGGCATTTTGACTTCATTGTTAAGGATGCAGGTGATGTGTCAGTTCAGTGGCTCATCCATGCATGGTTGTGTGTGGCACTTGTCTCTGGTGATGTGTGCATGTGTGTGTGTTTGGGTTTGACACTGACATAGCCAGGGTTGGATGCATCTGTGGATGTTTGGCCATTCATGAGGTGATTCTGGGCTCACATATGGGGGGACCAGTAGATTCACATTGCATACTTTCATGTGTACACTCACCTCCATCTGAAGTGGTTGCCACGCCATGCTCCATCATCCCGACTCCCTCTATGGATTCCACTCCAATGAGGTTGGCACAGGTCTCTTCCCATTCCTTCAATTTAATAGGGGAATCAGATCCACCTGATGTTGCAATGTTGTGGTTTGCTGATAGGATACTTCTAACACGTAGGCGAAGATCATCCCACCGCTTTCTGCACTCACGCACATTGCGGGTGGTGGTGCCCACAGCACTGACTTTCAAGGCAACATCAGCCCAGATTGCCTTCTTTCTGATTAGTGTCTCCCGACGCATGTCGATTGCAAAGACCACGGCAGCATTGGCAGCAAGGGTCTGGGTTAGCATCATTAGCTCCTCCATGGTGAATTTTTTCTTCCTCTGCCTGTCGGTAGTTTTTTTTACAGCCTTAGGCATGTCGAGGGTGTCCCTGTGGATTTCCTATTGCACACTACTCAGAACAGGTCCAGGGGCAGAGGATGGCAATGGATTGTGTTTTTAAAGATGGCCGCCGTGCTCTTTCCCGTTCCTGTGCGATGACGCTATTTCCGGTTCTGCTATTTAACGGTCACCGCTAATAGCGGTGACTGCTGTTTGCATGTAGCGTGAGGGCGGAGGTGCTATCTGCACTTTTGTGGAAGCCGGTAAGGGACTTTTTGGGGACTTTAGCGGCATGGCGGTGGGATAATTACCGGCATGGCGCTATGCTCGTGTCCGCGTACTCGTAATGGAACGCTATTAGCGCCCTCTTGTGAGGGTGGACACGTTAATAGCGTCATGCCGGTAATTTGCGATTTTTACCGCACAACATGTAATGAGGCCCTATGATCTTGAATTTGTCGATGTTTAGCTCAAGGTTAAGCTCCTTACACTTATCTAAGTAAATAGTGCTTTTTCTAGCCTTGAGGGGTTGTAGATATGAAGACGGCGGCATCTGTATAAAACAGAGCTGGGTAGCTCTCTTGGCCCCTTTTGGGAGAATCTTGGCAATCTCTAAGCAACCCTTCTATGATTTCTTGAATATAGAGATGGAATAAAAAGGTGCTAAGACACATCCTTGTCTGACCCCTCTCTCTACAGCAAATGAGCATGTTAGCTCACCACCCAATCCAAATCAAACACTAGCCTCATTTTCAGAATAGAGCTGGCGAATTATATAAAACAGATTGGCGGGGGGACTTTACATCTGGTAAGAATTTGCCACAGGGTTGGTCTACAAACTGAGTCGAATGCCGTCCTTAGATCTAAGGAGGCCATACATAAATACATCTTTTTTAAAACAGTATATTTCAGGAAAACGTGGTCAATTGTGCCTTGATTGTCTCTAAACCCTGCCTGTAAATCATGCATTATGTTTCCCCTATTTGCCCAGTCTTGTAGATGTTTTAGTATAACTTTAACAAATAGTTTCCCTATACTGTCCAGGAGTGAGATTGGATGATAATTGCCCGGGCAATCCCTGCCAATCTCTGCCACCTTTCTTATAAATTGGTAGAATCACAGATTTCTGCCATGATTGGGGTATAACACCTTTATGTAATATGGCGTTAAAAACTTTGGTTAAGACAGATGCCCAAATCAGATCTATTGGAATTAGATCAGGACCTCCGGCCTTTCCACCCTTTAAGGAATTTCTAGCTATCACTACCTCTTCAACCGACACCGACAGTGGTCGAGTGTCAGGGGGGAAAGGCTGGACTGTTAGGGCAGAGCATGGGGTAGGGTCCTGGTATAAATTTGAAAAGTGTGACCACCATTAATATTCACTAACGCAACAGTTCAGTCCCGGGTCGCCACTCAAATCCCTATGTGACACCAGTTTCAAAAAAGATACATAGGGCCTCATTATAAGTTTACCAGTCAGGGAACTACAGTACCGGTAAGCATGCCGGTACCGTAGTTCCTGGACCAGAATACTACGAGTTGTGCTCGTGGTGCCTTTCTGCCCGCAAGGTCCGACCTGGCGGGCAGAAAAGCACCCGCGAGCACAGCATGTCAGATGCAGCGGTACCATTACAAACGGTGCCAGTGCATCCATCCTCCCCATTCCCATTCGGCCCTATGCGGCCGAATGGGAATGGGGAGCATCTTTTTTCCAGTGCCTGCAAATGGGTAATTACTGGGTCCGGCAGGGCCGTAATGACCCGGTAATTGCCCATTTGCGGGTGCCGGAAAAAATTGCAAGTTTGGCGCAGCCTGCTGATTTTACCTGCAAAGCTACTGACAAACTTGTAATTAGGTCAATAGTCTCTGAGCTTGAAGGGCAGTCAAGAGGGCAGACCATTTCCCATGTGCATATTCTTTTTTCTTAATGACAAGCAAGCTCTTATTATTTGTACGAAGAATCCAGACTTTTGACCTGTCTATTCCCTGCACAGATTTTGAACATTCAATAATTTAGCTTTGGCACTATGACAAGCTTGATCATACCAACCTGGTCTGGGTGTAACTGATTTATTGATTTTATTAAGAGGAACTGAGACAAATGGAACTAACTTGGTGACTAGTTTCTCATATTCACTAAAAATGTGTGATTCACTAGTGCCCATGTTGTAGATCACTTGGAGATCATCAAAAACTGCAGTGTAGAGAATGGATTTCAAATCAGGTCTAAGGGAATTAGACCATGTTACCAACCTCCTGGCTTAACCACAAACCTGTGAATGTGTCTGCATGTGAGGGATACCTGACCACTTGCTATCACAAATTAGTCTCACATTAAGTGGAAAATTGTCACTTTCAGTCCTCTCATCCACTACAAAGTCAATCATTCGGTCCCAATTGGGTCCTGAGATGAGGATGTAGTCAATGATAGAACTCCCGTGGTGGCCCCTGAACGTCATTGTTGCCGGTTGGTCTTTGGACAGCCTTTCCCTTACATGCTCTTAGGTTTAAGTTGAAAATCATACAGGCCGAACCTGTGGCCTGGGGCTGTGTCCTAAGAGGGAAGTTTGCCTTCAGTTGCAGGATACCCCAAGCTTGATCCTGGTCATCCAAACTTCAGTTAACTCTTTTAGGGGTTCCATCTGGAGGTTATAATCCCCAGCCACAACAGTGAAGTTATTAGAAGGCAAATGAGTGGCACTCTTAGACATATGCTCCATAAGAGCGGCTATAGTCGCTAATCCCTGTGGCACTGCTGGTCTATTGTAGATGTTATATAATTGCAGCGCTTCCCATTCGCCAAGCCAAATAACTAATGCTTGGAGATCTGGGGAACCAGATAAACTCTGTTCGATCTTCCAGGCAAGAGAAATATCAACCCATATTAAGAGGCCACCACGAGGACGCCCCTTAGGGCCCTGGACTGCAGGAATCGCGAATGTCTGGAACCCATGTAGTAACAGTGGGTCGACTGCCCATGTCTCCTGCAGCATTATATATGGAAACTGCGCACATAATCACACCAATCGGGTGTGTTTAACAGTCGGTTGACTCCCGCAATATTCCAAGACAATAATAGCATCTGGGTATATCATGGTACTATCTTTTATGCCATTCAGTCAATCCATGCAATCAAGTGCCACCGATCCTATAGCCCCATTGTTATGAGGCGGACCCATCAATGATGTCATACTCTGTGGGGCGGAAGAGAAGTATGCATGCTGTTGGTCATAAATCTGGGGAGTCGGGGTAACCAATTGTGTGAAAAATTAATTATTAGACTTTAATCGAATCGTAGTTGTGTCAGTCGAATAGGTCCTGTGGTCAATACTAAAGAAACCCTAAATCAGCCACCAAGAGAAAAAAAAACCTGTATATAATCAAATTTAGTACCAGGGCACAGACTCCTAACGCAACGTATGATATCATTCCCAATGATGGATAAGCAGTCCTTCGTCTAACGGAGCTAATGGGTGTACTTATTCTTTAGGGACTCAAAATCTTCAAAAGAATGGGGTACATTGATCGCTGAGGGTCTACATTCACCCACGTTTGGGTGTGAATTATCTCTGGTACATTTGTCTTTAGATGCTACACAGCTGCCAAGGGGTAGAACGTAAGAGCCTGTTAAAGGCGAGGTCCAGTCACGTGGGCGGTATGCCCACTGGTTACAGGTCTCCTCCATAAGACTAGGCGTTGGGGGGATCAGATTATGATGCTGAATTGGAGGACCCCCCCTCTCCACATGCTGTATATTTCCAGACGGTCTAGACAAATGCAATCTCAGAGCACGGGAGACATTACCAGTGCTGGGATTGACTACACCTAAATCAGAACCAGGACCAGAGTTGGTAATAGGATCTAGAGCAGGTTGGGCCAACACAGAAGGAGTAATAGGTTTGATCTTTTCCCATATCTTCTTAATTTCTCTTATCAGCTCCCTCCCCCATCTTTCAATGCTTGCTGCAATAGATTCTTTCAGATCGGCAAGGGTTATTTCTCCTTTCGGAATTGGTGGTTACCCACTTTCCATTTATTGGCATCAATACTGCTGATCCAAGGTGCCAAGAAACAAGCGAGCCTGCATCATTATAAGTCTTAGCAGTACCAGATTCCGACCCTCCCAATGACTTGACTTGACAACACCAAGTTGACCCCCACCCACATTGTTACAACCTGTTGGAAATAGTCTGAATGTTTTGTTATTTTTTTCGGGGGCACTCACTTCCATTGGCGTTCGGCCCGAACAGTTGGAAGGGCTGAACTGGCTGTTAAGGCCGCGGTAGAAAGGGGCTCAAAGCGATTTGATAAAGGGAGCGAGGCTAACATGGGACTGAGGTACAATTGTTGTGTTAGTGTTGGAGGACACAGAGCTTATGCCTGGGAGAGAAGCTGAAATAGTAGTGATCTGAGGTTCCTTGTAACAAGGTTCCTTGTAATAATTGGGCCACAGGGGCACTTCTCCAAAAGAACCCTAAAAGTACAACTGGTGATATCAAATTTAAAGTTTCTTCCTCCAGTCTGGTCAGATTTAAGGGCAGTGTAAAACAGACCCAGGATATCTTCCTTGGTGGTATGGGTGGCTGCACCCTTATGTGTACCGTTAATGTTTGAGTCTTCATCATCATTGTTAGGCAGAATCATATGCAGTACCCTTTGGGAACACCACACACAATTAAGACTACAAGTGTAAGTACAATTTCCCCTTTGGTACAAGCCTGTACTACACAGTAAAGTGGTAGCGATGCCTGAGAAAAGAGTAAAGTGAGCAGTACAAGAGGTTACAGAAAGGACAACAATTACTATGGTTCAAACAAACACTGATTCAAGGTTTATGAGTAAAATAATATACATTTATTTACACCATCACTTATAAAACAGTTCACTATTATAAAGCAGCAGAAAATCACAGTCGTAATATACTACAATAAAACCCAATCAATTCTGGACAAGTTAAGCTCAAAATGAAGAGTTTACAAAATGGCACTCCAGCAATTTAAAAGGGAGAAAAGACAAGGTTATTCAAAATCAACAACACCAACAAGTTATAGGCAGGGAAATCTAGAAAAGGCTACTACAACTAGGATTCAAGTCAATAGGTCTGGGCCAACGTTAATGGTTCAGAGTCTTTGCAGAGGATCAGATAGTTCAGAATAGTTTGCGGTTAAGTCTTTGTCAAGAGTTCAAAATGAAGTTGGCCGGAGGAAAAATTATTTAAAGGAGAAGAGAAGGGCAAGCCTTCGGAGAGCCGAAAGATTTCAAGCACTTGCACCGCGGTCGGACAGAAAGAACGACTGAGTTTGCAAAGTACCTTAAAAGAAGAAGAATGCTGTAGCTGAGGCACTTTGTTTTTTTTTTTTTTATTTCATTTAGTTTATACAAACTTTTTGAAAAGGTTACATTATCCCTCCTCCTATAATGTGTCGGAGGGCCTTGCAGAGGCAAGTTTTAGCAGTATTACAGTGCATAATGACAGAGTTTTTACCGCGGCTAGGGTCTTAACTGTCTTATGATTCTCGTTAATTCCCTTTAGTTCAGTCAACTAGCTTTGTTTCCACCGCATCAGCATCAAAAAACTGCATTTGACGCAGGTTCACACTTCTTCATCTCCGACACATTGGTATTAGTTTCTGAATGATTTCCATTCCTTTCTTATTGGGATTTTAGCAGAACCTCCAGAGATTGTAGAAAGATGGTCAGCCCATATATGTCTTTTTCACGCGGACTGTAGAATTTTCGCCAGAGTTCGTCGCCGCATAGAGTAGAGTATTGTCGCACCAGGTTTCCCAAATGCACAGATCTCATATCTTTCAAGCCTTCACAATATAAAGTTAAGTGTTTGAGAGTCTCTTGCTGTCTGTTACAGAAGCGACAGCTCAAAATCGCTGTCATTTTTCGCGCCCTGATTGCTTGACTCACCCTGGTGTTAAAGAGATTTAGTCGGAATTTCATATAGATAGCTCGATGTTTTCCATTAGCTGACTTCATCAGGTATTGCAGCGGTTTCTTTCGATCTTTAGTCTCAATTGCTGCGTCTTCCATGAGCTTGTGACGATTCCGATCATCAATCGTGGTGCACCAGTCGAGCTCCCATAACTTTTTTTTACATATTTTGGGTTATTTTTCAAAGTGTCTTGGTCTGTACCCAGAAGTGTTAATTGATTGTCACATCCAGTAGCCCATTTACACAAAAGCGCTTCTTGATTACCTTGCAGTGCATCTTGTAAGATCTTAAACTGAGGAGTGCAGTTTGTTAGGATGATTTTCCTATATATGGATAACATATTCCATAACACTCGGGCTTGCATAGATATTAGATTGAGTTCATATCGTACGCAAGCACTCGAGATTCCTTTTTTTAGATGTAGTACTCGCCTCCAGTACTGATTTTCTAGTTCTGGCCACAACGTTGCTGACACTCCTAGGGCACTTTCAGCACCATACATCAATGTTGGTGTCGCTTTTTGATTATAATGGGCTAGCACAGGTAACAGGGAGAATTTTCCAAATTTTTTGTTTATGATTACTCCTTGACATGCAAGTTGTTTACATTTTTGTTTAGCATTTTCGACCCATGGTGCATCCGTTATGTTACTGTTGATCCAAGTACCTAGGTACTTTGCCTTATTTACGCATTTCAGATTTTCGTTAGATAATCTCCATTTTGGTGTACATTTTATGTTTCTCTTGTTGGTTCGAGATAGATCTTGGAGTATTATTATTTCCGACTTTGCAGGGTTGATTTTTAGTTTGTTTTTTCTTACATACCCTTCAAGAGCAGATAGTTTTCGTGTTAGACCAATGGGGGTTAGATCCAACAATGCAATGTTATCCGCATAGAGCATCCAGTTTACAATCATCCCATTGATTTTTGGTGGGAAAGAAATGACAGCTTCAAGATTTTCTCAAATGTCTGACAGAAATAGGCCAAATAGCGTGGCTGCCAATGGGCAGCCTTGTTTCACGCCTTGATTTGTTCTTATTGACTTACTTAGGGTTCCACAGGCGTTTAATCTGACCTTAATTTCCGTGTCTGTATGGAGCGCTTTTATAGGTTGAAGTAGATTATCTGGACACTTCCATTTCATTAACTTGTTCCAGAGCATCTCTCGGTCGATGGTATCGAAAGTGCTGGACAAATCGACAAAATCCACGTAGATTTTCCTATTTTGGCGAATAGCTTCCATCTTTATGAAATTTAGGATTGTCAAATTCAGCCCACAGCCAACCCCCTTCACAAATCCGGATTGGCGTGGATCGTATCTCTTGGAATCCTGGATCCACTTTAACAGTTGGTTTTGAAGCTGGGTGGCAAAAACTTTCCCCACCACATCTAGCAAGGCTATTGGCCGATAATTTTTTGGATTTGTGTGATCTCCCTTTTTGAAGATGGGTACAACAATAGCACTTTGCCAGGACGATGGAATCATTCGGTTCTGTAAGATCGATGTAAACAATGAGTGGCATAAGTCTGCCCAGAGTTCCGGATGTTGTTTTAAGAGATGATTTGTTAAACCACCCGGCCCAGGGGCTCTTGATGTACTCAGATTTTTGATGTTGCAGTATATATCTTCTTTCTTTATTTCGATTGACCACTCAGACTCTGCAGTGGATGGTACAGTTCCTTTGGCGGTGTCATTGTAGAAAATTTCTGTACAATGTTTTATCCATATTTCTTCCGATATTATGGATTTTATGATTGCTCCTTGGGGAATTGAGATGTTGTTCAAGTATGCCCAAAAGTCACTTATATTTCGATTAGCAAGCGTTGTCATCATGCTTTCTGCGTCTCTTTGCAACATTATGTGTTTATGGCTGATTAGCCAATTCTTGTACATTTGTTTCAGTTGTTTTATTTTGCTTTTGCTGGTTGGATCAGTTTTATTCTTTATCAATCTTAGGTCTTTGTTCAATTTTTTTTTCCTTAGATTAAGCTCAGCATCCCATATATGACGTTGTGAAAAATCAGATCTATTTTTGTGGATTTTCTTCTCTCGATAAATTTCCAAGAGAGTAGTGTATTCAATTTTGTCTACATCTTGTTTTGCTTCTAATGATGTCCGCAGTGAGATTATTTGGGTCGCATTTAGTCGTAGTCTATTGCGGCCTGGTCCCACTTCAAGAGCAGTTTTAACTGCATCGCTTGTTCTCCCGCATTGTTGTGGTTTCACATACAGCTTAACTAGGCTGGGATCGCTAGATTTCATTTCAATGATTTTTAGCCATTTTACTTCACTTCTTAGCTTTCCATTTACGAACATATAGTCAATTGTTGAGCTTAACTCATTTCTTCGCCATGTTGGTTGGGCGGGGATATCTCCTGTTGTCTGTCCGTTTAGCATCTGTAGATTCCATGCGTTCATTTCTAGCATCCAGAGTGCTGCCGCATGTCCATCTTTGGTTTTTTTCTCATCGTGCTCATTATGGCTTTTATCTTGGAAACAATTTATGTTGAGATTGCCACATATTAAAATGTGTACATCTTTTTCATGTCTTTTAATTTCGCAGATGATTTCCGAAATTGTTTCAATGAAATTTTCCAATTGTATGGCAGCATGTTGCCAGTAGATGTTTATCAGTATTAGCACGTTCTCCTCTGTGCCATGTCTCACCGGGAATTTGATTTTGCATACTTGTACATACGTTGATACATTAGTTGATGATAAGATACGTATGCCACTTTTGATTTTTGCAAGGATCACCATCCCTGACATGGGGCGTCCTTTATTCCCTTTGATCGCTGGGTTAAACGCGATTTCAAATCCTTCTGCAATTGGTGGTTCCATTAACCAGGTCTCTTGCAGGCAAAGTAAATCTACGTCCCGCAGTTCCTTGGGTATGTTTCCAAATAGATGTGTATGCCCTCGCGTGTTCCATGAGGCTACGCATGTATTGCCAGGATCCTTGGGATTTAGACATTAGCTGTTTTTAGTGATGTTGATCGTTTTAGAGACCCAGGTCCAGTCAAGATCCTCATTTTGTAAACTGGTATTCTTCTGTATTTGAGTGTTTATGTTCACATCTGTTACTACATTGCAGTCGATGATCTGATTTTGTGTTTCATCACTGTTTGTTCTCGTGACGGAGACAAATTTGCTTTCTAAGCTACTATTTTCGACTTGGTGTCTAGGCCCATAGTTAGATCTTGTTTCATATTTTGGAGGAGATTCTAAGTCTCTCGATCGCTCTTTCTCTTTTTGGTTCCAAATTTCATTTATATCAAATCCCAATGAGTTCAAGATCGTACCCACGAGTCACAAATAATTTTTGAGGCTATGTGTAGAATCACACAGTCATTAATTTTTTCCTTTTCAAATTCTACCACTTGGATGTCTTCAGAAACCACAGTTCTTAATTGTGGTATGTGGTGTAATAGGCTCATCACATTTTTCCTATTTAGTAAGAGTCCATCTCTTTCTCTTACTATTCGCTCAAGTCGCAAAAGATATTTCCCTTTCGTTTTGTTGTTTCTAACTTGACGACATTGACGGTCAGAGTCGTTGCAGATATCAGAGTTCCTTTTTGAGTGATTATGCCTAGTCTCTGACAATGGCTGCGGATGATCACATGGTCTCTTTGATTGCGAGAAAAGATCTTTAGACCGCTTCTGATAGTGGAGTTCAGATTTGTTCATGTACAGAGCTCCACATCTTTCTTCAATCTTTGGTAGAGCTTTGGTTAAGCCAACATCCATTAAGGCCATATTTGCCTCAAGTGCTCCAAATTCTTGCTCATATTTCCACAAATTCGTATTTTGAGAAGTGGACTTCATGTCAGATTGATCTCGTTTCATCGAGGTCAATATTAACATTCTTTTCGCTTCAAGTGTGATGAATTTTTTAGATGAGTCTACTGCTAAGAGTGGCGAATCACCATCATGTTTCGATGGATCTATAGTTACACCTCTTTGCGGATTTACAAGTTTCACACTCGGGATACAGCTTAAGTTGGAGTTAGTTCCAGTTCCAGAAAGAATTGATGGCATATTTGGCATAGTCTCTTTTGCAGATGTTATGACTTAATCTAATGGAGCAGTGAGGTCGATGTTAATTAGGCCATCAGTAGGTGCACGTTCTTCATTCAGTACTAAATCAGGGATCTCAGTCAAGCTGCCTTTGTCTGTTTCACATTCATCATACGTCGAGAAGTTTAATAGATCTTCAGTAGAGCTCTCAATGGCCATTGGCTCATCATTTAACGGCTCGATGTTATCCATTTGGTTGACATTTGCAGAAGCTATTTGAGTGGCAATATTGGCCTTTACCAAAGGACCTGCTGCATGCTTAGATGAAGATGTGAAGCTAAAGCTTTTAATGTTCCTTAGAAACGAACGCACACTTGCTCTAGTTCGCATTTTCCTTTTCTTCATGTTTTTCATTTGTTTCCCATCTTTTGATCCCACTATTTTAGGATTTTTTTCTGGCTCCGTTCTCTTTGGGTCAAAAATTGCGAACACTTCTTTTGAAGTCGCTTTTGCTTTCTTCAACATAACATCCTCTACCTCGTTCTCTTTACAGTTTTCCAGGTTATGATTATCTTTAAACTTCGTAGCCAGATTGGCTTCCAATTGATCAGCATCTAGGGCAGCTTCACTCTCCACACTTTTATTCTGGTTAGTCACTGAACCTCCATTTCCAGGTGGCAGCGATGTTGGAACAGCCGTACTTTTTGGATACATCACTGGCGATCGAGTTAAATTCAACTTTTCTTTCTTTCCAGTACTTGCAAGAGAGCCATTTATTACACCAGGTTTCTCACTAGTTTGGTCGGCCTTGTTGTTACTAGTTGGACCATTTAATCATTTCAGTTTTTGTTTGCATTTAGTTGGTCTGTCGTTCATATGATCTTCTCCATTGCTTAATTCTTGTTGGTTCGTCTTTACAGCTTTTCCCGTCCTCAGGACTGCGGATTCCACATTTGGATCAGTTGAATTAATAATCGATGTTATTTTCACACTGTCGTCCAGTAGCTCTCTGTTCTCATTTGGTTCCATCTCAGTAGATGTGGGATTCAACTTCTGTTGTTTTAACAGGGCGATTGCTTCTCTTGCTACTTCTGCAAATAGTCGTTTGTCGAGAGCACTGTTTTTGGTGTGTTCCAGTATGATTTTCACATTTGTTTCAGCTCTTAAGTGATCACCTTGCCGTGCTTGTTTTGTAGTTTTCAGATCTTGCTCTACATTGATCATTTTTGTGTTCAGCATAGCTAAAAGTGTTGTTTGATCCCTTAAGGTCTCATTCAGTTGTTCATATAGTTTCATATATGGCACCATGGATATGGTATGTGCGGACATTATAAGTGCATTCAGGTCTCTGGAGATTTCTTTAGATAGGCGTTCTGCCATATTTTGTGTTTGAAAGTTTGATTTGTTGTTGTGTATCAACCGTAGTTTGGTTATTTTTGACATTTCTTTCCGACGCTTCTTTTTCTTTGTGGAGAGATCTTGTATAAGGGGATCAGCAGAAAGCGGCACAAAGTATGACTCAAATCCAAGACAATCCAGACCCGCTGCATCTCGCATCTCGGCATGTCTTTTTTGTGATGTAAACAACTGGTCTCTATGGTCATCACCTAAGGAATCAAGTCTTTTCCTTTTAGACATGGGTTCTGTTTTTCATAGGATTCTTGGATTTCAGATCGTAAGTTCAAAGTATTCTTCGTGTTTTCCACTCGGAGCTCCATTTGGGGCTCAACTTCTTGTTCTTTTTGTAATTCAGTGGAGTTTGCTTCCGCTCTGTTTTGAACAGTATACTTACTTCCCAGTCTAGTATTTATTTGAACCAAAGATCTTTTAGTACTTTGTCCACAGCAGCGATCGAACTGCGTCGATTCGGGCTTCTAGTGATACAAACTAGTTGGTCAGATAGACAGGCTGGGTTAGACCACATCACATTGTTTTGCAAGCCAGTTGAGCCGGCTGCTAACAGTTCACTTCTGGGATTAAGTAAGTTGTCATTTATGCACCTTTCGCTTTGCGTTTGGACACGGTGGGTTGATGTAATAGAGTCTTTACAACCAAATTCAGTGTCCTCATCAAGATCCTCGTCAAACGATCGATTAGGGCTCTCTTCACTTTCACTCTCTCTTTCACTCTCTCCAGACCTGGCTTTACAGTCACTTAAGGCGTGAACCATTGACTGGGAAGCCGTGATAGATAAAGTCTCACAAGCTCCAGTTTTATTAAGGGCAGTGATGGTCTGATGAGTTTGTGTGTCACTATGAATTTCTTTGTTTCCTACATTATCGTCAGTGGCAAGGTCAATGACAACCTCTGAGAATACTTCGGACATAACAGGGCTCTTGTTTACCCTCTCGTCATTTGTCTCGTGGGTTATATCAGTTGTGCCACTCGCTGTGTGTATTGTTGAGAGAGCCTGAGATGTAGAGGGGGTGAAGGGAGTAGGGGGGGCTATAGCCATAGCAAGTAAGTGAGAGCTACTGGCCCGACAATCAAAAAAAGTTTCAGAGTTAGTTGAAGGAATAGAAGTGCAGGTCCTTTTGCGGGACCTGCTACAGCTTACCGGCGGTACCACTCTCAGTTCCATTGGCGTGCTTCCACAGGCAGCGGCAGCCAAGCAGCGGCGCTGCTGTCTTGTAAGCGGATGCACTCCTCCATCGTCTCCCAGTAGTACTGCGGCCGCTTCAGTCAACAAGAGGCCCGAGGGCCCTGGCTCATTCATTCGTCTTTCAGAAAACGCACAATTGATGTTTGGTTTTGAGAGGACGGTAGTTTTGGAGTTTCGGAGTGAGAGTGCAGTATGTGCGGTGTGCCTTGCACGCACCCCGTGCACCCCAGGCAACACTCAACTTCACTCAATAGCACACTCAAACGGGCTGCGACAAGTGTTGGCAGGATACCATGTAGGGATCAAAGAGGTGATTCCTCCGCAGTCTCCCCGAGGCTCCGCCAGCGCCGAACAGCCGCACAACAGCCAGTGCCCTTTACCCCGTCGGGCTTAATGCCGCAAGGGTGGGTTGTGCTCCTCTAAATGCTGGCGATGAGTCACGTGACCAGACACGTGAGCGCGACCGTGCTCCGCCTCCTCCAGGAAGCGAGCACGAGGTATTGGTCGCGAAGGGCAATGCAGCCGGCGGCAAGGATCAGGTATGCAGAAGGTAGTTATTCCAGTGAAGGAGTATGCCTGAGGCAGTTGTTCCTGGCAGTTCCTGCAGGCTCACGTTTCCTGAACCCTCAGTCGTGGTGACAAGAAGGAGGACAGCTGGAAGGGTCCTGCACTGCCCAGGGAAGAAGCCAGCAGTGGAGCAAAACGACGAATAAAAGGTGCGCTCCTTAAAACCCAAACTGGTTCTCTTGCAACTGGCTATCCGATCTATTGCAGTGATGCACAGCAAATTCGACCAGGATGAAGACTGGTGTCTGGTGTTTGGTGAGCTGGTTGTTCCCATCAAGCTCAAGGGAAGAAGATTCCTTGCAGATCTCCTCTGTCATCGAAGTTTCAGACGATTCGGACCTGCAGCAGGGCTTCAGCGGCTGTCCAGTAGTTGCAGCAGTCATCTTCCTTCAGCTCCTCATTGGTTCTGCCTTCCAGTTCCAGAGACTAGCTTTTTATGCACCAAATCCCCCATTCACACAGCCTGGCTGTCAATCACACCGCAGGGTGACTGTCCTGGCAGGGCAGAGACCTAGCCAATCAAACAAGAGTGTGACTTGGGTCTCCAAGGAGACCCTGTGCAGGGGGCCTCAAACCCCTCCCTCACATCCTGCCCACTCATACACTCGGGCGTCTAAGGAGGGCTTCTGTGCAGAAGCCTGCAAAAGGACTGCGAACAAAGGGACCAAACGTGGTTTGCCGAGCAGAGTAAAACACTAGAAAGACATTTACAAAAAGATATGGTAAAAGAACTCGACCGGAACCAAGTTAAAATAACCGTGGATTACTGGGTTTAGTTCGAGGCTACCACCATAGCCTCTAACGGTACTGAGATTATTTTTATAGTCCGTGGTGGAATAAAAATGGTAGATACCACTGCCACCAGCCAAATCTTAGAGTAAGGGGAGCATAGCGATGTTCCATGAGAATAAGACAAAAGGGGATAACTATTAACCCCTCCAGTACTCGATTGGAAGATAGGGTGTACTGGGTCTGTAAATTTAAAAAGACTTGTAAAGTGGTAACTTTACATGTTCCGGGAGACAGTAGTTAGTCCCATAAAATTGAGTTTAAAGTGGGAAGTCTGAAAAGACAACCCTGTGTCACTGCACTAAAGGTGCTGGGTGGCACACAGTAAAAAGATGATGCCTATGGAGTGGATGAGACTCCATAGTCCACGAGCATAAAATTGTACAACACAGAGCAAAACACATGTGAGAGTGGGAAAAAAGTGTCACACTCTTACCAGGTAAAATAATTAAACCCCAGAAATCTAGCAAAGCTGCTGAGGTACTCAAAAGGAAAGGGAAATTAGCCATTCTGGAGAATTCTCCCTAACAATCATTGGTGCAGAAGGATAATAGGTTTGCACTATCAGTCAAGGCTGCATAATTGGAACCTGGGGCCTTTAAGGTCATGGAGAAATCTTTAGGTGCACTTATTATATTGCTAGAAGCTAGTTGCAAGGGCTTCTGGTCAAACCCTTGTGTAGCACTTTGCGGTGTTGGAAGAGATGTTACCTGTAGATTGCATGATTCAGTAGTTTTCCCTAGGGTGATTTTCTCTTAAACTGTCCCATAACACATCCCTCAAGCACTTCACCAACCCGTTCCTGCCAACCACCCCCTTATTCTATCCTATAATATACCCATCAATCCTTCACCCTCCTATTACAGTCCCACAAAAAAAAAAAACATCCAAACCTCCAACTCCATTATACTGTCACAGTAGCATGGTTGTTGTCATTAGCAACATTTCCTTTGTCCTTTCTCAAGGGGAATGTGGGTAGGAAGGTGGGAAAGTCAGGGCAAGGAAAAGAGCATTTTTCTGCTCTTTGTAGATGTGGCAGAATTTAAAGGTGTTGTTTCATGGAGAACACATGTCTGAAGTTGAATTGGGGACTGTTCCACCCTATCCAGAATTTCAGACATTAACTGGAACCCATGTGACTTGTTATCTCTCATGTGCTGCCTTTCACTTGATTCACACAGCTGGGCACCGTATTAGCCCTTCTACTTTGCAAAATGGCTGTGAGTTGGCTGGAGGCACGCTCTTCCGGATACAATTAATTTGCCTCAATGTCACACAGCTGAATAAGGGTAGCCTCTTGCATATTTTTAAGGCTAAATGCCATATCTGTCCTGCTGGGCACAGGGGGTGGCAGGAGATCAACAGCCCGCCCAGTTGATTGCACAGGAAAGGGGTCATTGTCCATGCCCATGTCTACATCATGCAGAGTGATATCCACCATGGAGTTTCATCTGTTCTCATGCTTGGAGTCATTCTGGAACTTGCATCATGGGTGTTGATGTGGTGTACTGTATTCTCAGTCATGAGAGTGACCAGCACCAGTTACTCTTGGGGGATGTTTTTCAGAATGTCTGCCGATAACTTATAGGGTCCTGGGGAAGTGGGTACAGATGGAGTATGCTGAGGGGCCTTTGCACTCTGCACAGAGACGTTTCCCTTTCCTTTTCTATTCCCCTTCCTCCATTGGACACCTCTTTGGGAATCACCAATCTTTTGCAAGATGGATGTACAAACCATTGCAGGCACAGTGGTGATGGTGGCAGAGGTTGTTGTATTAAAGATACTAATTCAGCGCCAGATAGGGGGGTACGCCTACCACCTTCGAGAGCAAGCAAGAGGTGATGGGGCACCTTCTAGGGATAATAACACAGGTAACCAAACTGCAGTCACACCATAAAAGAAGACCTTGCAGGGAAAAGTGGGGGTAGGGATGCCTCGTGTGTTTCATCGGCCCAAGGGAACTTTTGTATAATTAGCACAAGATAGGGGACAAATCTCCTAGGTAAACACATTCAGCAGGGAGCCCCCAACGGGCTGGTCCATGCATGGGAAACCCCACTCTGGAACACATGACCAACACCCTGCGGGCCAGGGAGGTAGAAGGCGGCACTCAAACTGTACATAACAGTCAGACAAAAACAGCTAAGAAAACACTGGGTAATGTAATTGCAGGGCGGAAAGCCAATCCAGCAGGGACACGTGGGCAGAGGGGAAGTGGATCTGAGCCAGTGAACCGTTCACATGGCACAAGTACCCTTCGGCAGGTGGCTATGGGAAAGGGACACAGGACATAGTGGCATTCCTGCAAGGTTCAATCAATCAAATGGCAAGTCTCTGCATTCCTGGTAGGTGGCCAGACTTCAGAGTATCCAACACAAGGTTAGCGAAGGCTGTTATCCAACAGGTACCATGTGAATGTCTACCTTCCCACCAGAAGCAGGGTGTCTTGTGTTCCGTTCTCAATGGTGCTGAACAATGGAAGTATAATGAAGTTCTGGCGGTCAGCACAAATGTTATTTTACTAATTGCAAATTGTCCCTGGGAGGCCTGAGAATTGATGTGGCGCCACATGGGGATGCGATGAGTTGGGATACGGTTGTACTGTTGGCTCCAATCATGTTTCACTGACATATATCCAGCACCAAGGATATGACGTAGCCTAGCTAATGAGATTCTTGGGAAACAATGAAAATATGAACATACTACATTGCACGTGTTTATAAATTGATTGACCATTGTGTTTTATAGTATAAAACCAACATTCGCTATACCAGCTCTCATCAGTCAGTCCACTGTTCTGTTTGATTTGTGCTCGTCCCCTGGTGTGTGTTCCTTATTTGAGTACGAGTTTTATATGATGTGATCGGAGGACCCCTGAGTACATTGTGATGCTACAGGGATCGCTGACACCAGCAAATGGCCTTGTGGGCATTGGTTGGTGGGAGGAGAATGATTCCTCCTAATCACTGGAGGTGTCCGCTGTAGGCAAATAACAGAGAAAAGAAGTTAGTGACATAGTGGGTTATTATTGAGACACTGCATGCATACTACTTGTTCAGGGCAGCTATATATTTGCTATCACACACTTCAGTACTGCTTGGTCAGATGGTCATGGAACATTGTCATAATTTCTACTTGTCTGCACATCAAGGGGCCTTTGTGTGCCCAGGTCGGTTCCTTGTGAAAATCTTGATGCTTGTCTGAAACTGACTAATGGCAATTCCAGTGGCCTGTGAGGTGGCCTTATCTCTGATTGTTACACTGTTTTTTTGTGTTTCCTCTCTGGGGACATTTTAGTCATTTTCTGTGTTGCTCTACATGCATGCCTTCCACACAAGGTTGCATTTGGCAGGTGATGGGTCTCATCATTAGTCTTCGTACAGTGTTTCATGCACAGGCATTATTATTTAAAGACGGCATGTGCATGTTCCCCACGAGCAGCACATACCCTACGTTATGGATCTATTACATTGGAGTTCACAATGATAGAATGATAGATGCAATCTGGGAACGGGACCTTCTTCGACATCTCCTGCCACTGCCATTCAGTGTTGTCCAGAACTGAAGCTGTCTTTAACTGCCAGGGATGCATGAAAGAGTCAGGTACAGAGCAACCACCTGTTCCCATTAATTCCTTGCAATGGTCACACTGAATGCCTCACACACATCTGTTGAGGTCATCCCATCGCTTGTGGCAGTCCTTTGTTCTGCGGTGATAGATTGATACCACTCTGTTTTGGCCATGGGTATGCCACCCAGCCCGGATGCCTCCTTGGCAGGCATTCTCTATCAGGAATGCAAGCTCCTGCTGGCTGAATGTTGTCTTCCTTTGGTTCCAATTGTCATCCTTGGCACTTACAGTATCCTTTAAACCCGGTTTGCCACTAACGTTTTGGCGATGGTCTGCAAAAGTTCATATTTACATTGGATTATGATTCTAGTATTAGACACTGCTCATGTGTATTACAATGCATTTGTTGTGTTCTCACATCCTGCAGCACTGTTTTCACATGTAGCATAACGTTGCTTGTCTCTTGATGTTTGTGAATACAGAATTTACCATTACCGTTTTCATGTTAGTATTGCTTGAATCGTGCAATGTTCAAATCACTTCGTGCGTTCATAGTAAAGTTTACATTCGATCTTAATGCTAGATTTAGAGCAAAACTTGTGTATGGGTGTGTGTGTATGCCCACACGTGGATCCAATGTAACTGAGATGGGATGGTGGATACCCAGAGTGTGTGTGTTGAAGAAAGGTGGCCGTGTTTAGATATTTGCTCTGTTTAATTGTGAGGAAGCCATCCTAATACTCTACAAGTACCAGGAACGTAGGGGAAACGCCTGGTAGTGAAGGTTTTGCTTTTGATTGGTCATCTGATAGTTTGTAGCCTGCAGGGTGGGCCAGACCATGACAGGCTTTGTGAGCTAAATCCCTGGTCCACATATCACACCCTGTTGCAGATATAAAAATACACATTACCATCCCTGTCAAATGAGTTAGAAAAAGGCTGCTGCCATAGTAGCGATGGTTATGGATGTGCTCAGTAGGTGCTAGTTACAGAAATGGAAAATCATTTTTGCTCATAGAGATTAGTATTTTCCTATGTCTGTTGTGATGATTCCAGTGAGATCGTCACCTCGCCCCAGTGGGAGCCACCCCCTTTGGGACTATGGAGGTGAGACTGCTACGCTTAAAACCCCCCTTAACAGGGGACCGGTAAGTGTGATCCCTAAGTAGGTGACACCCGTTTCGGTGACAAGGACCACAAGAGGGGTATAAGTCATCATCCCCCACTAGGCACTAACACCTTTGGAGGGTATTTAGGGGGCAGTTTTTACAATAACCATACAAGACCCTTTTGCCATGGTTGACTTGGCTTCTGACTTTACATGTGCCCAATCTCTTGCACAGACAACTGCAAGATGATTAAAGCTTCCCCCTGTACTCTGTCCCATGGACAACCAATCACCGAGGAGGCTCAGGCACTCCTTCTAAATTTAGCAACACCAACAGTACTAAGGGGGTGTGGCCAACAAGAGAGTGAACGCTGGGTTTGGTGGTCTGAACTAGGATGCTCACCAGAGTGCAGCGAGATGCAGTGGAAGGTGGGCTGAAGTGGCATCGAGAGTCTGTGAGAATGAGGCAATAGGGTCTGGGAAGGCGTATGTGGTGACCCACTGAAAGGTCACATAAGTGACTCTGCCCTGCCTGGTAATCTTCAAGAGCGAGACAGGAGGGCCTCAGAAAGCTGACTCAGAGCATTGCTGAATAATCGCATAAGCAACTCCGCACAAACAGATAAGCTATGAACTTGAGTGAGAAGAGCCTCGATAAGCCGAAGCTTAGCTCAGATGGAAAGCTGCCTAACGGGCTCTGCAATCACTGGAGAACCGACTCAACCCAACTCCTCTCCCCTGCAACACTTCTCGAGGCAATCAGGTACGTGGTGGCTCCAGTGAAAAGGTAGGCAGGCACCACAGTGGGGAAGGACATGGAAAACCCTCGAGCGAGCAGTGAAAATGAGAAGAACCCTGCAGTAGGGAGGAACAGAGTACATCCCAGGGTGTGGAGTGGAAAGGAGAATAGCCCAAGAGTGGGGAGAAGAAGAGAATATACCAAAGTGGGGAGTGAGAAAGAGATGAGCCCTAGAGTGGAGAGGAACAGCGAAACTCCCAGAGTAGGGTCTGAGAAAGTGGAGTGCCCAAGAGTGGGGAGGAACAGGAAGTGAACACCCTAGATTTGGGAGTGGAAAGGAAAAGAGCCACAGAGTGTGGAGGGACAGGCTTTAGTTGGGCCAGGGCTCAGACCTGGCAAGGTCCCAAAAATTGCTCTCGTGCCAGGGCTTTGCCAGGTCTACTCGACCCATTTCTATTAAATGTACTGTGTCGCTGTACAGTCACGTAGTTCTCCATTTGCCTCACTTTCCTTGTGTTTCACTCTATTTGTATCAATTTCTATTTTCCTTCACCCTGCTTACCACTCCGCTCCAATCATATTTTCACCCCCTCACTCTGTGTAAGTCCTTTTTTTCTGTGCTTGGGTCTTGGGACCCTAGAACACTGAAACATTACAATCAATGATTTCTAAAGCTCAGTACAATGGTGCACTTTTAAGTCATTGCTTGAAATTTGATTCTGTCAGCCTAATACTGCCATCTCTCAACGACATCCATCAATCATTGACCGCTTTTGCCATTTACTGGAAGCAAAGTTAAAACTAGGAAACAGGGAAAACAGAGAAATGCATTCTTCTTTTGTGTGGAAAAGAAGGTGTACTGTCCAAGCTCTACTAAGGACCCTCTTGGAAGCAGATTATGGACTCTAGGTCAATCCTCATCACTTCCAGCGTCATGCGCACTGGAGCTGGAGAAACGGGTCCTCGTTTTTGGAGTTCTTTAAGGATTCGCACTCCTTGTGGAAGGCCAACTCTCTTCGGGGCGCTAGTAATAGGAAACAGTATTCCCAAATAGGTTGGACTTTTTTTCTGCTCCATTAACTATGGTACATTGAACTAATGCTTACAAATTAGAAGAAAGCATGCTCCCTCGTTCATTATTGACAGTATTTTAACTATGAATGCAATACTTTTTACAATATCGTTTTTATATTGTGCTTCATAGCACTGTAGCCACATTAGTTTGCAGTAATCTATAAAGCATTCTGAAGCAGAATGTTTCTGCCTGTGGCGTGTTACAAACCGCCTAAAATCAATAAACAGATAAATAATACACCTTTTACCGTAACCATAAGCTATATCGATTACATATCATGGCTGCTCCAGAACAGCTCCAAGCCGTGCTTGCCGAACTTGACAGGCAGATGCCTATGCTTGCGTTGCCCAATGCAAAACTTGTGTTTGGACCCTGGCGATTACGAGCCCCAATGATAAAAATAATAAACATATTATTTTTAATGCAGACCTCGTACCAGACAAAGAATTTTCAATATTAAAATTGTGGACATGTAAACCTTGATTGCTCTGAACATGTTTTTGAATGCATGGCACAGGCATGATTCGCATTTGAAATGACCCATGATCGGGTTGTTGTTGAGTACCGGAGAAGAGAAGAAGTAGTACTGGAGGTTCTGATGACTAGAGAGAATGTATTCCCTTTGCCACACTGGAGTTAACCATGCAAAGCTCCTTGGATGCTGAAGCCTCTGCAGATGGGTGAGCTGTGGTCTTGAGGTGGTTGCTCTCCAGGGATGCATGTTCTGTACACCTCGCACGCACGCTGACATAGCTTGGCACAGAAACAAATGGAAATCTCGGTTCCTGCCTAGCAGCAAGCATGCCATCATTAAAGCAGTTATCCCGCGGAGAGAGATTACCCTGGACCTTTCTGCCCTATGGGCCCTCCAATAACATCCAACAGTGAAAGTGAACACCACTGTGGGGGCGCCTGAAATAATGCGGCTGGGACGTTTCCGGAGTTCAATATCCCAGGAACTCCCTACCTGTGTGAGTGAGGAGGAACAATGTTGAGTATTCTTTTATATTTTTGGCTAGTTTTTCACTCAGATGAGTCACACCAATCTAATACTCCCATCTATACAATCCCACCCCACAATTCAGGCCAAACAACATACATGTATTTAAAAGAAGAATTCGGTTTCGGACAACTGGCTCTCCATGCTTACTCACTACAATACGTTATGTATGCACAACAAATACTTACACCAAATTGTATGTATCTATATGAATTTCAACATTATAAATCCACAAATATATCCACTTTCAATCACAAAGTCTTGTCTAAATATTATGATACTCTAAAAGACACCAGGCATCCTAACATTTGATTTAGCTTTGGCTTGTTTGTAACACCAAACTAAAAACATTTCAAAAGTATGATTAACCATTTGATTTTCTCCAGCATCTCAACAAGAATGGTATCAGAGAAAGGTAATGAGAACAACACAATCAAGATTCGTTTATACTCCATCAACCCCATAGGCAGATGTAAGATAATGAATGCATTAACTATGTAGAGGCTTCTTGATATATAGACAATGATCGGCTAGCAGAATATGTCTTTTTTTGCATCGGTTCTGGTAAATATGAATTCATGGGTAATATTCTCAGGAATCCATTTGTTATGTTCTGCACCCATATGCATACTTAGTTCTCTAAAATGCGGGTTCAACTCTTTATAGTGGGTATATGGGACTTTCATTTTGGTTCTTTTGGTTTATTGGTGAGTGAGTGTGTGTGTGTGGCTTGCCTTAAATATGCATGTATTCCTTTCAATCCAGATGTATGCACAGTTTTAAAGGAGTCTACACATAATGTTTTTAGTCTCTTTATATTAGTGGCCTGGAGATGTACTTTTCTACAGTAACAGATACTTAGTTGAATACACCCTTCCCTCCCACATTACACCTGACTCTGCCTATGCATTTAAAGACAGGGGCATGCAGAGAATTTCACTTTGCACAGTTTTTCATTAATAGAATATATTATTTCACCATGCATTTCATGTGGACACATATAGTCCATACTATGGTCTTCATTAGCGCCATTAACTGGATGACATCTCTTAGGTATTAGTGGGTCATGATTTCACTATGATCTAAATCACCAGCTACAACCACTCACTACATTCACAAATAATACTTACCTTTACAAGGGCAATAGCACTTAAAAGTGGTAGCCAAAATGCTTTCAGATTTGGATTTCATTTTTCACTGTATGTGTCTTATATAAGGAACACAGAACATTGGAATATTAGCACCTGTATCTGTGTTTTGAAAATGCAAACCCCCTGAATTCCCAGTCGTTTTATATTCCCAGATTTTACCCTGATCAATATTGGAGAATTTGGTGATTGTGGTTGATTTACCTTTCCAGATGTAATTATTGGTTTTTGGAGGTCCGACAAGGAACCCAGTCAGCAGGATGTCATTCCTACAGCATACCCTCAATTCAGGTGGCTTATATGGAAATCAATCCCTCAAGCACTGACTGGGCATCCTTCTATGGACTGCTTTGGCTTCCTTCTCTCAATGGACAAGTCTTCCCTCTGAGTATAATTAGTCCTTCCTGCAAGGTCATTACACATTCCTGAGGGACAAATTAAAAAAGAAAAAAGTTAACCACTCAGGGGGCAGCCATCTACAAGCTATATAGCAGCTTCTCGTTGACACCGGTGATATAGCAGCTACACACACAAGGTGGTACAAATGTTACCATTCGGCAGCAAAACTATTCTAAACCTCACATGGGAAGTGTGGGTGTTATTGGAGGGCTACTTTTGGCGTGAAGTGCTGAGGCTGCCTAAATCACTTCCAGTAGCAGCGATACGACATGAACTATGCCTACAATCCATGGCCTATGCAGTGAGTCAAGTGCAAATGTATACCACTGTACCAGAAATGTACTTTGGTAGAGGGGGTACTCCCTTTCGCATTTTAAGATCTCAAGAGCTCGAGGAAAAGGTCATCAAAGAATGGAAAGTAAAAATAGAAAGGGTCTTATATCATCATAACATTGAATCTGTGGACCTGGCGGGGAATCCGTCTAAAGGTAAAGCTCTTCTGGAAAAATCAGATTGGATTGAAAAATCTGAAGCCAAAGGGAGGGATACCTTGAGGGATAGTTTGTGGAAAGAGAAGAAAGGTCTGAATGATCTAGAAGTTCCCATCAGCCCATTATAGAGATCTCTTGTTGAGATGTCGTTTAAACATCCTGCCCACGAAAGAGGTTCAATTAAGAAGACATCAAATACAGGAGGCCAATGCTTACTGCCGATTTTGGGAGGAGAAGGGCCAGGTAGAATCTTTAGTTAACTTAGTAACGAGGTGTATGGCTCTAACTGAACTTAGATCACTCTATTTAGGAAAGCAATTGGGCAAAACATCACTGACAGTCAAAGAATGATGGAGCTGGTGTTACTGAGTGAAAGGGTTGGCATGGTATTGGTGGCAATGAAATTTGTTGAGATAATCGTAAGAGACGAAAAATGGAATCAAGGGAATGAGTGTGACCTCCTGATGATTTCACTCATTTTATTTGGGGAGGACATTGTTATTTTGTAGTACTAGGCCCATGTACATAGGAACGGTTTCTGAAATCTGTATTTAATCTGTTTTTTTTATGTAAACTGTTAAAGGTTTCTTTTTGCTTTCTTGTATGTTTTCATGAAACCAATAATACTAAAAAAATAAATAATAATTAGTCCTTCTACTCTCTAATCTCCAGTTTATTACCCTTCTAAATCTTCCTCGCACAATATTCCAGAATAATTGTCCCTTCTGTCCTATTCCCCTCCAATCCCACCAGGGTGTTGTCAGAGGTGTGGTTTCCAGCCATCTTGTTAGAAAGATAGGAGGGAGTTTGTTCTTTCTGAAGAGATGTTATTTTAGTTTTATACTTTATTATCTGACTCACCTGTGCTACCTTGATACAACTTATATTTTAGATTCTGCAAGTCGGGTCGAACATTTTGAGATATTAAGTCAGTAAATTCTCAGAATTGTTGATGATTGTACATGTTTTTAGCATTTTCTGACAATGATTAAAGCAGCAACAAATAATTATTTTTCAAGATTCTCTTAGAGCTTACTCGCATCTACAAACTGTCCAAATGTGGTGTCTATCAGACATTTGTTTATGACACATCACTTAATTTCATTTTTACATATTTTAAGTATTTTTTATCTTCATTTTAAAAGCATGTATTTCTTTGCTCTGGAATTGCAGCAGTCCTCTACTTGAGGGCAGAGACAATACATTTCCTAAATACTCCCTTTCCTTGTCACTACTATCCAAAGTAAAATGCTTGTATTGTGCATATTCTCAAAGACCTTTCACCATGACTAATTCAAGGCACATGACTGTTTCTGGGCATCTGTTTGTCAGTCACCTTTTCTGTTGACCTCTCTTGGCTAATGCTTATATGAAGTAAAGCATGTGACATACCTTCTTTGTGTCAGTAAGTAAATGCCTGAAGTACATGTGTAGAGCTTATCTGCTTTGATACCTGGCTGAAATACAATGGAGGAGCATTTTGGGTTCCCCTAATGGCATCTCGCCTGACAAATTACATGCAACAATGGTGTGACCAGTTCCAACTGGACTGGAGGCCCTGAGCTCTTCAGCACACCCTGTAAATAAGAATCTAAAGTGTACACCTTTTTTTCATTTCATGCCCTGTGGGTTTAACTTCTCAATTTTTGTAATACTGTCCTGCCTTTTCATGATACAGTAAAACCAAACTCAATTCAATTTTCGGTATGAGTCTTAAGTTTTCAAATAAAATAATTTGAAATGAATTACTAACATGGTAGAATAAAGGAGCACATAATATATCGATTCATGGACATCATCTTTACACACGGTACCTGCATTAGGACATGTAAAGAAAGCTAATTCTTGAAGTTTTTACTTTCATGGTTTTCTGCATTTCATGAAAAATGAATACTTCAGTTCTGGGCCTGCCTTTTAAATATAGCATGGTTAATTCTTTAAATAAAGGCAATAACTTAAAATATTACAGTTTTCTCTGCTTACATCTGCACTAGGACTGACATCTTTCTATTATTTCATTCTGTGCCCAAAATGTATAATATCATGTGATTGATATTTTGAGCTCAGGAATTCACGCACGACTGAGAGAAAACATGAAATAGCATTCTGCTTTGGACACAATTGTGTAGTCTGACAAGCGTCAGTTTACTTGTGAGTGCAAATAAGGTGCAAACATCTCCAGTAATTCATCCATATCTGCTCCTCCATGGAAAGGCTTGAATGTTCTTCCTCTCTTTGGGGATGGGCACTCTGGCTGCTGCCTTGATTTCCTTTGCTGGGGTGGACACTTGACACCCTTTCCTTGGATTCTATATCCAATTCCAGAGATATGGGAAGCTAGAAATCAAGGTGCCATTCTGCTTTTAGAGAGGGATAGAAAGCCAGTTTAGTACAACATCTTGGCAATATTTTACGTTTTTAATGATTCATTTAAATTGTTATTGGTTAAAAATGATCAACCTTTCAGTCCAATCATTCACGCTTACCACTTTACAGGGATTCCTTGGTTTGGACAGAATATTTCTTATCAGGATGAGGAATGATTCCGCAATCTGATGAAGAGCATTTCAAGGGTGGCAGGCTTTCAGCTTGTTCACATTGACCCAAAGTTCCTCAGCTTGTCCCCATTTTGGGACTGTGATTTTGTATGCAACAGGAGAGACCTTATCTATCCCTTCCAGCTTGCAAGGAACCTATACCCCTTGGACTGGTTTTGTTGATATTAGAGAGATAAACTCTATCACATATACTGCTCACCTTTTAGAGGTGAGCAGTTTGAAAGAGGTTTTAGTACCTGCCACAGCACTTTCAAGGTGGATCTTGGAATAGGCAAAAGCATGTTGTAGGTGCTTTTGCAGGTTTTCTACAGGTTAATGAGTGGTATAGGAGCTGATCAATTTCTGTTTGTGTATTAGGTATAACAGATGCTGAGTTAGGACCTTTTTCCTATCAGTCATGAGTTCATAAAGGGACATTTTGGTTGCAGAAGTGGGTGTATACTTCAGAGCCATCATGACTAGTGCTAACCAAATGTTACAAGTGGGTCCAGAATTCACTATGAACTTCTTTAAAATTCCAACAATTGTTTTATTATATTATTACACTCTCTCTCTGTTGAATGCCGGGTGGTAGGTGATATGCAGTTTTCTTTTCTTTCTGAAAATGTCCGATATTTTAGTTCTTACCTCACAGGAGTTGTGACTACCTTGGTCAGACTCAATCTTTTGAGGGAGGCCAAAACAGAAAAATATGTGGTTCATGTGAGGACTTGACTTCTGCTCTGCAGGAGTACAAGGATAAGTAGAGGCTACAACGCCCACTCAGCCCTCACACAAGATATGCCTCCTTCAACTTTAGTGGTAACGTGGGTTGAGGAAAGACTATACTCTTAAGTGGGGTGTGAATGTGTTTCAGTATTAACCCAAACTGTGAAGTATAATGTTCCAAAATAAAGGAATGTCCAATAAAGTCTATAACAATACATACACTTTAATTAAACACACCATGTACAATAATTACTAACTAGACAAACACATACACAAAACACACCTGTGAGAAAAAAACATAGAATAAGAAAAGATAGTAGATGCTGCACTGGCAAATGACTCAGGGGTGTGAAAGGAAAGCAAAAGCAACAATGTTTTCGAAAAAGGGCATTTACTTGTGAGCAAAAAGTGTTCAAAGTGACCTACCAGCTTCTAGGGCCCGTTGATGGAGCATGGGGACAATTAGCAGTCTAATGTGCCTTCTTTGCCGTTCCCTGGTGGTTTGGCAGTGCCAAACCAGACTTATTGATGCTGTGTGAAAATCAGAAGAGAGCAAAAGGCAGCAGCAGAAGGTCCTGCTCATTCAAATGTGCTAAACAGTTCTTAAAATACGCCCCAAGCAGGTCAATGGTGAAAAACACTAGAATCCCACCTGCCTTGATTCTCAGGGTGCTGTGAGTCCCAATACATGGGCTCAAGGACAAGATTAGTCCTTTTCGTGTGCTACCAATCACGGGGGAGGCACTGCGTACCGTTTTGGCTGGCAGAGAGGCGGTCTTGCTCCAGCAGCAGGTCACTTCTTAGGTTGCTGTGAGCCACACTGCAGTGACTCAGGGACAGGATGGACCCTTGTTCTTGGTCTCCCACACACGAGGGAGGCTGGCACACAACTGCATGAGTTCTGCAACACAGCAAGGTCCTGGAACCACTGTGACAGGCAGGCAGAGTGGCAGGTCCTGTTCCAGTATCAGATCAACCCCAATGGTCCCTGAGGATGACTTGGAACACCTGCATTCACCTCACAACTGGAGGACTTTAGAGAAGAATGTTCTCTCAGCAGGGTCGAATGAAATCTTAAGTATGGTTCAAGATGATTCCAGATAATTCCAAGAAGTCCCCAGGTGATTGCACTAAAAGCTATCCTGCTTCAGGATCCCAATCCCTGTTCTTTAAATGATGGACATGCCGTTATGATGTCATACCCAAATTGCTTTGCTCCACAAGAAGTGGAGGGGACAGGAAAGAGAAAGATAGGCAGCGAGAATCAAGATGGCAGAACCCTTCAAAAACGGTACAAAACCATCTCTGGCTACCCTATCTCTGCCTCCCCACTTCTCAATAGGATCAAAGGGCCATCAGAAATATAGCCCCTGGTGTGAGCCCTGGCTCTCTTTGAAAGGGTGTGCCTTTTGGTTTCTGTTCCCATGCCAGCGTCCTGTGGAGTGGCTGTTCTGGTGGAAAGTCTGTCACCTGTTCTTACAAAGGAACAAAGAACAACAATCTCCTTAGGCTAGTCCTGTCAGTGGACAGGGGTGGGCCTTGTCTGGGAGGAATACACATAATCCTTCCACAGCTGAACTGGGCCCACAGGACTGACACATGTGTAAAATCTACTTATTGTATTTGTTGGGACAGGGGTCCTTATTTTAAATGTAGCTGTCCAGAGGGCACCTGTGACCTCTGAAACGGCTCTGCGCCACTGGTAGAGCTGGTGCTGCGAATCAGGATACTGATGCAGCAAGGCACAAGTACACAATATGCTTATGTCATGGAGCTTATGAAAGGGGAATCTGATTAGCAGACTTCCCTTTCTGAGATGGAATTACTTGTATAATTGTATTATTTAATACAAATCTAAAAAGCCAGGGATTGTACACCTTTGCCAGATGGAAATTCATCAAAGTTCATCAAAAGCATAGCTGCTGTTCCTGCTTTGCAATTTGTAATGGGAATACATTTGTCCTACTTGATAAATAGAATCGTAACGGTCAACAGATATTTGTTGCCGCATGAAGAACGGTTCGCTGGACTAAATCGATCTAAGAGCAGATCATTGTACAGTCATTCCTCTCTTTTGTAGAGGAGTATGCTGAGTTGGGGAACTCGGTTGGAATTGAGCACACTTTCAACACCCCTTTAACTAAATGTTTAGGTCTTGACCCATGTGTGGCAAAATTACAGACCTCATGTAAGATCTCCATCATCTTTTGAAGGCGCCATTGACCAGCTGTTAATGAGCCATGGACATGGTTTTACATTATGATTCCGAATGGGGTAGGTACCACCCACTGATCACAACCTGAATGGGAGTTCACAACTTCAAAATCCTCCTTCCCCTTCCAGTCGAATAAGAGTATGTTTTCTGGATCCTTTAGATATTGATAGAACTGTCTGATAACCAGATGTTATTTTTGTGCAGTAATTAAATCTTGGTCTGGAGCATCTCTACTCCATAGCAAAATGCAAGGCTCATTCTCAGTCTGAATTTGGGATCACGTCACAGCTGTTACTTGTATCTCTCCAAGGAGATGTTCCATGTCCGGTTGTCGGACTGGCCTATAGGGCAAAAGGGCAATTGAACAATCAAAAACGTAAAATGCTAGTGTGGGGCAGTTTTTGGGGTCAAAGTTGGCACATTATTTGGCCAATTCTTGCTAATTTGATGAGTTCCTTCACTAAGCGGCTAGTAGTTTTGACCATTGTTGCTGAATAAATATTCTTTAAATTGCACAATTTGCATTGCATTTGATCAGAAACCTCCCCCTTTGGTGCTATTCGAACAGTCCATAACAAAGGGGATGAATTACCATTTGCAACTGTGGGCCAATTTTTCATTGGTGTCCGGGACAGTTTTATGCCCCAATCCAACCCTGTCCAGGTCAATGTAGTCAATGTACCTGACCTGGATTGCTCCAGTTTTGCAGAGTTTGTCAGCCAAAGCGTGTCCTGTTTCATTGTGACCTTCAAGTAATCCTTAATTATTTTTCCAACTAGGGTCATGCTGATTGATGTTACTAAATCATCTATTGTGTGGATTAACTGCCCATGCTTCAGTGGTTTCTTGTTGGTACAAAGCATACCCCTGGCTTTCCAGCTCACTACATGCTCAACAAATCCATTTCGTCTGAATCAGTTTTTATTACTAGTTCCTGGAGCTGGTGATTTATGGCAGTAAGGATTACATTAAATATTGCCATCAGTTTATTCATCTGACTACTCCGAGGACCACATTTATAGATGGCTGTTGGTTTAGGGTTTTCATTCACCCATTCATTCCCAACACCAGCTAGTAACTCTTTCTCCTAATTGTATTTAATATGGTAGGAACATCCATCTACACAGGTGTTCTAGTCAAATACTTTATGAGGAGACGCTAGATATGCCTCCATATTATTGGTGGTTTTTAACTCTTCATCTTTCACACAATTGTCGTGCATACAATCATGTAGATCAGATAATCCTTGATTCATTTGACTCTTCTTTGTTTTGACCATATCTGTTTTCGACAGGATAAACCTGCATTGAAAGAATCCTGGAAGTTTCCAAATTATTCGTTTATTTCAGATTTGCAAATGCATTCCATAAAAGAGCAATATAAAAAAAAACATCAACAGACAAATCCTTAGACATTTACAACACAGTAGGTATAAATATAAAATCACAGTGCACATATTATAAGACAAATCAGTTAAATAACATAGGAGAAAAAAAGATGTGTTAATCTTTTCCATGCTTATTGTAAATAGCATATGCATTTAAAATCACTTTTTACACCTGATGGGCTCAACAGTAGCATTAATACAGGTTTCCAACAATGTTCCTCTTGATAGGGTTATAAGATAAGGTTTCTGCAAGCAGTTGTACATGGGACATGCCAGACCAGGTGGTAGTCACTACCTTTACCTTTAAAACGTTAAGTCGGAGTGATGTATAATAAATGTTTGTTACCATGTCAAGGAATGTAGCCATCTCCAAAAGTGGCGAGAGAGGGAGAATTTGTCTTACAGATGACTTCAAAAGATTCATATTTTCTCTTTTACTACCCGAAAGCAACATAAACTGTTTTTTTTATCCCTTTCATAGACACTACATCTAGACAAGAGGTGTTTGCAAAACTGCTGTCCCAGCACAAAAGTTCCAAGTGACTTTTTAATTTAAACCAACCATTCGATTTTGTGGTAATTACACAAGGACAATAGATACTTTATCAGGTTTTTAGTTAAATTGTTCCCTTGGTCTGTCCAAAGACAGAACCAAGAAAAGATGGGTTTAAGCAGCAAAATGTCAGTGAAATGTACACGTCCTGTTTCAAGGTGACTAATGTATGATGCTGTGGTTGTGGGCACACCTAAAAGGTGAGAGAGAAAGGAGCTCTCTTCAGCTTGAAGCCTGTTCAACCGGTCTGTGCCCCATAGTTCGCACCACAAACTCCCACAGCCACTCTCTTTCCTCAGTATGCGATTAGCATGTGGATCACGGTGAATTGTTGCATGGTTTTAGCAAATCTAAAAATACTGCCTGTAGCCTGTTTCATTTTGTGCCTCCTAATAGTTACATTTTCCTTCCAGGTTAACTGACTATTAAAGGTAATGCCTAGGTACTCAAAACACTGACATACCTTTAATATTTGGCCATTCTTAAGGATCAGCAGGTAGCAAAGCCGTTTAATCTGGAAGCACATTACATCACATTTATTGATGCTAAACTTCAGTACACTGTGCATCATAAAGTGTATGTACACTTCAGCAACAGTTTGGAGGGAGTTAGGGTTTCTGGCTAGGAGCGCCACATCATCTGTATAAGTTCCTGCCTTCAGATTGGGGTGCATCTGCATCCTAACTCTCAAGGAAATCTGGTAAATGGTTAATAGAAAGGCCAAGAGGTGTGAGCACGCACCTCTTCCTAACCCACTTTTCCACATTTATATTGCTGCTCACTTGTCCCCATTACCACACAGAACACAATCCATGAAGTCAGTGTGTGATGATTCTAGCACCCGCAGAAGTGGTCTTGGAACTACCATGTTGCCATGGGTGCTCCAGAGGAGACCGCTGTCCAGGCGATCAAAGGCCGACGCTAAGATCAATAAATGCCATGTAGACAGGGTGTTTGCATGAGAAAGACATACTTAGAAATGAGCAAGTACACATTATACATTGGTTAACAGCATCCATCCCAGGCCTAAAGCTAACTGGGTATCAGAAAGGGCATTCTTCTCAAAGGCCCACAGCTCAAGTCTTTTCATGAGGACACCAGAAAACAGCTTGGATGTCCCATCCAGCAATGTAAAAGGGTGATACGATGAGTGTAACAAGTTGGTCTCCTTTTCATAGATGGGAACAATAATACCGGTTTTCCAAGTCACAGGTAAGTGGCTTGTGGCCAGAAACGCATTAAAAACCTGTGTGATAAACGGGGACCACAGCTCAATATAGGATTGGAAAAGGTCATTAGCTAACCCATAAGACAGCAGCGCGTTATGTCTTTTCTGTCGTCCTTTAACTATAACTATAATCCAGGAAGTAATCCTTGATTTAGAGACATTGCCAGTTCTGATCCCGTCACTCTGCAAATATTGCAGAGGCTGGTGGGAAGTCTCAACGACTATATGTTCCCCATGGATCAACGGACAGGAGCTTTTTAATGCTCTCACCGTTGCTTGGAGTGATATCTCACATGTTTTGCCTACGTAAGAGATCATTTATCAACTTTGAAATGCTTCTGATAGAAAACCACAGAGAAACTGGTATTGGAAAATCTAAGCATATAGGTAGGGATAAACCTCTTTTCAGTTGTTACACAGACTTTGTTTGAGATTCCAGCCACTCCGAATCAGTGGTCGAAGTGAGCGGGATCGGTCGGGAGTGGTGCTCCGCTACTTTTTTAAATTACCTTTTACGCCACCTATACTTTCATTTTAAAAATAAACCGTTTTGGAATGATTTTGCTTTAAAATAAACGTGTAGGAAGAGGTTGTAACTTGCACTTTCAGTGCCCTGCACTGAACGTTCCTTTAAACAGCAGGTGCACGTGTTTGGTGGTGTGTACTGTGTGGGAGGGGACGTGATGAAGGGGTTTGTGGGGAGTGGGTGCAGGCCAACAGGGATCATAGTTCCACTACCTCTTTTCGTACACTTCGACTACTGCTCCAAATTGACCTCCTCCCCCTCAGAAAATTGACCAAGGTTTGAGTGATTTCAGCGTAACCTTCTTTGAATTTACAACTACACTCAGCAATCTTAAGGAGCTATGTAATTCACATAGATTTGTGGGGTTTTTCAATTTCAATAGAGCTTCAACCTTCTTTTCATGATTACGACCATCAACTGCGACTTAATGGCTTCGAAATTTGACTTTAGTTCTGCACCACTGTGCCTTTTGAGGTGATAACTATGCACCTGCATTTCTTAACTGACTCAACATAGGGTGGATCTCCTCCAAGTGTTCCACAATTTACCCAGTGATGTTAATGAAAAAAGTAATAAGAAATAGCATTTTTAATGTACCCAAATGGTAAAAATATATATGGGGGTGGGGTAAAGGTTTGAAATGGGTAGGAGGGGGGGTTGAGTTGTGATTGTAAACCTAGACGAATGGGTGGGGGTGGGACCACTCACATTTAAATTTCTTTTCTCTGTATTTTAGGTTTGTTAAAAACGTTTTTGTTAATACTTTATTTGTTAAAATCAAATGGAGCAGTTCCACAATAGTCTGACATTTGATTAGTAGGACATCCACAAAAGCCAAAGTCCCTCTTTTGGCAAGGTTAGACATGGCCTTCTGTAGAAAGAAATTGAGCTCATTTAAGCTGTATTAAAATGGAGATCTGGTCAATGCATACTGCCCCACAGACGTAAAGACAGGTTTATACTGGTTTTCACGATGGTCAGAGACAGTCCAATAGCCATTAGTCAAATCAAGGGCAGTATATACTTTTGCACTCTGGATATCTGCTAGATCCTGATCAATATTACTAAGAGGCTACTTTAATATGTCTACCTTCCTGTTCAGTTCCCGTAAGTCTGCACAGAGTCTCCGTTGTCCGTTCGGTTTCAATATTCATAGTACTGGATTATTATAAATACTGTTAATTGGTTGAATAATCCCACGTAATTTCAAATTCTTAATAATCTCTGTGAGCAATTCCATAGACGCTAAATGTAACTGGTATTGTTTTGGTTTAAAAATACTGTTGCAACATTAGGGTCTGTAGTTATGGTTGTTTAATGAAGAGAAGGATGTCAACAACCTTATGAATCTACTGAGAAAACATTCTGAATATCCATACATTATTGGCTCAATTTTTGTTCTGTTCTTCTGTCACACAGGCATCAACTATATTGCTTGGTTCTTCTACCATCAGGCAGAAGCCTCGAAATATCTTCTAACTGTGTGATATTGATATTGAAATTTTATTTCTATCGCGCTCGTACACAGGTGTTTCAGAGCGTGACAAGGCAAGGGAGGGGAACAGGGGAGAACAAAACAACAATCTTACTAGGCCCAGTGACATTGAGAACCCGCAAGTACATGGGAGAGGGGGAGAGGAAAAGTGCATGGAAGGGGGGAGAAGTGGAAAGTGCAAAGCAAAGGAGAAACAGATAAATGATACTAAATACATAATGAAGGCAACAAACAGTAGTAGTACATGAAGGCAACAAACAGTAGTAGTACAGCCAGCAATTTGCAGGTGCTAGGTTTAAGGCAGCAGACAGGGTATGTCTGATAAGTGCAGGAAGAAAAAGGGGGAGCTGTATGGGTACAGATACAGAACACAGTGCATGGGGTGGCCCGGAGGCAGTGTTGGAGGGTGGCAGGGTGAGCAGGTACCTGGGCCCGGAGGACAGAGGGTGGCCAGGTGCACAGTGCCAAGAGATCTTTATTTATGGTGGCTAAATGGGCAGTTGATTCCTTAGAGTTGAGATAATTGCTTGTGGCCTTGAATACTATCTAATCTTCTAGCAACTCACAGGTAACATCATCTGCATCAAATTGGCACTCAGAGAACACCATCAAGCCCACACCCCATTTTTGAGTATAAATATTATCTGATCTTTAACCATTAGTATTGTAGTAACAATCATCTGCTATGGAACCAATAATAGGTTTGACTAAATCCATGGAAACGTATTTTGAATCAACAGCTATTCTGATGGTGGTGTCTTGGGATAAAGTGATGCTGTAGGGTCATTACTATCCACCAGAATTTGAATTTTGTCTTCTTTAAGATCTACTAATGGTCTGGATGCAGGCATAGGCCTTGTTGCTGAAGAATAATATTTAAGTTAATAAGCATCCTCATTAAACCGGGTCTGTCCTTTTTTAATCTTTTCCGGTAATGTTTATTGTCATGTATTTCCAGGAATAGCCATTTCTTCTTTGATTTGAGCTTCAGCTGCATAAGGCAGCAATTGGACTGACCAAAATGCCTTTTCTAGATCATTGAAGTCCATTGGATCTCCACCGATTGGTGACCATACTTTGATATTAATAAAATCCAAATTAATTGCAAATCAATTTAGTATGTCATTGCCGATATAAAAATCAGACATGGAATCTCTCACGACCCAACAATTATGATTTACTTATTTATTTGCAATTTTGATCTCCAGCATACTCCTGGTAACCATGTGTTTTGAATCTATAGCATGTAGTCCAGTCTCCCATTGATCATTCAGATTAAAAGTTGTAATCTTCTGATACTTTTGTAGTTACCTCACTAATATTTCATTAATGAAGCTTCTTTCTTGAGTTCAACAAACTTCATTGAATTTGATAGGGAAGCATATGAATTATACTTTTCTTTTTTAGTGGAACTAGGCTGCTGATTCTGTTTTATGATTTATCATCTAGTTGACCTTGATCCTCAATGGAGGTCAACCATGAATAATATTTTAGGGTATTTCCCGCCAGAGCGTAATCACCCATTCTTTGAAGGAAGATTCATCCTCAAAGGTTCTGTAGAATTCCCTTCACGTCCATCTTGTTCTTTTACAGATTTGATAGTGATGCCTGTGATTTTAGTATTTTGGAAATGGAGTTCTACTCAATCAGGATGTTTTTTAATTAAATGGCAGGGGTCCTTCAAACTGACAGAGTTGGCACTTCTTTGCAACTTAATGAGGTGGTTAATTTGGTCCACAGAACCTGGTTCACGCAATCTATCAGAGATGAAAGACTCAGAAGTAAATCAGTTCCTAGTAAAACATGTGTGCACTACTATCATTGGGTGGGTGTATCTGTGCCAACCTATTTTGATTTTGATCAGCAGTCCAATCAACTGAGATCTGGTTCCCATCAAAATTGTGAAGCTATCCAAGAAGGGGTTTGAGAAAAATGTGATGCCTTTCCCCTTTTCCTTGGCTGAGAGTCTCAAGTACTTCTTTAGACATCAAGGTCACTTGTGATCTGTATCTATGAGAGCTGGTAAGTCACACTGGGCATCATTCAGAGTATGCTGGTATCCTGGCGGTAGAGTACTTACCTTTTCACCGGCGCTCAGTACCAGTGGGACAATGTAAATCCCCATTCATGGACTCCATGGGGGGATTTGCCATCATTATTGCCACCGGCAATGCCAGCGGCGGTATTGTCTGCTTTTATTGCAGGTAGGGCACCTGGCTACCCTCCAGCTTTTAGCTGGAAATAACCCAGGTGCCCGACCGGCAATCCCGGTCTGGTAAAGTGCCGCTATCCACAAATGTCAGCACTCTTTTACCAGACTGCTGACTTGGAATGAGGCCCACTGTCCTTTAACTTCGACAGGTGCAATACTCCTTTCATCTTTCATCTCCAATTTACAGAGAAAGTGTGAGTTAGTCTTAAATAATTCAGATTGATTTCATTTGTTGAATATTTGAGATTTCATACGTGGACCATAAGCAGCTCCCCCAGGGGCATTCCCCTCAGGGGAAAGGTCATGTGGTTTGGTCAAGGACTTTGTAGGTACAAAACAACAATTCGTTATTACATAAGAGATTTGGTTTTCCCCATCTCTTTTGGCAGAAGGAGTATCTTTTTGTTTTTGCGGTTTCTATCAAAATGATGGAGTTCTGTTCATTTTGGTTTAAGTGTCTGATGGTTTCTTTGTTACGTTCCCTCTTTTCATTTTGGTTCTTTGGTCCTTTGTCAGAAGATTCTCTGTTCTTTTGGAGGAGGTACTATATATGGGAAAGAAGCAACATCGGGTTTCATCTCCACAGAGTTCTCTTCTTTTTCAAATGTAATGATAACTTTTTTCGCCTCACTGAATTTCACATTCTTATTTTTCTCAGTGTTAATTTCAAGGAATGAAGAGGGTTTCCATTGACATTTGCCAATTTTTTTCAGCAAACTCCAGGGTAGTTTTGTGGGAGGGAAAAGAGGCTTCCTCTAAGGCTTGGCACATCTTTCCAGTTGCCTCCCCCCTTTCCTCATCTCCTTGTGTATTTTGAATTTGTAAAATGTCTTCTTGTCATTTTCCACTTTGGCCCACAATTCATTCTGGCCAGGGTTTCTAAGAGCATTAGAATCAGGATTAACCTGCTAAGCTTTCATGAATAGACCAGTGTTCTTTGTCAGTTTCTTGACCTGTCACTCCAGTTGTGAAAATCCCTGTTCTTCTCTAGAAGGTTAATTGCTTCTTCTAGGGGAGTAGTTTTAGTAGTTCTGGGAACTATTGTGAAATCCCAACTCGTCCACAAATAGAGGACCCACACACAATCTCTTTGTCACCTACCCACCCTCTGGAACTCGATCCCAGTATCTACCCAGAATGCTCCCACAATTCTCCATTTTCGTACGTCTTTCATGCATGCTTTATTCAACAGCAAATGGCCATTGACTAATCCCAAGGGACACACAGATAGCAAGTCACAGTACTGCGCTACTGTTACAAGATGCCAGCCCAAATGCTGGCTACCCAAACCCTGTACAGTGTTCCGCTGCTCCCAAGCTAAATTGGTGCTTTAAACAATAAAATAATAAATAAAATATGTATTGTTGGATATCCACTCACCCTGGTACTGAGGTCTATTATCCTGTAACCTAGGGTGAGGTGTAAGGTCATTTTATTGTCTTGGTAATTACTCCTAGAAGGTGGTGATTGTCTTCTCTACCTGGAAAAATTATGATTCAAATTTCCTTGTGAATTTGTTTCTGGGTTCTAACTATTTTTCTCCTTAGGAGGGACATACATATAGCCTAGAATATGTTTGAACCTAAATACTGAGGATTTACATAAGTCTCTGGTTTTGGAGGGTAAGTGTTCTGCATGCCACTGGAAGGCTAGATGGCTGGCTTTGAACAGATGGTCTTCCTTGCCTGTTTGGTTCTTTAACATCAGAGGATTATGTCTTTGGCCCCCTTATCTCTGAGGAGTATGCTTCACCTCAACTACCTTAATGGTGGCTTGAGCAGACATTTGCTTAGGGTTCTTTTCCTCGTTTTACATCCTCGTGACCTGCATGATTATCCAATAACGGGTTAGTGAGTCATCATAATAATGTACCAACTGAGTCCCTGCTTATTTTTGAAGAGCATGGAAGAATGTGGTTTTAATGTTTAACTTTGAGATGGATAACACATATTAAATTGTAGGCTGCCTTGCAGGCTTCTTGTGAATTTCTTTAAGTAGAAACATATTTCAAAAGGGCCAATGTATAAGTAGACAATTTGTTATTACTTTGATCCTACAGCTGAGCAAAGAAACTAGAAAACTCAGGAGAGTCCGTTTTTACAAACTCCATGTTATTTTCATCATTAGAAATCCCAAATCTCAGTCTCGGTAGGATAGGTAAGGGGAAAAGTGTTCACCTTGGAAGCAAGACGACGTGGAGTAACACAAGCTTGATCCCCGGTTCGACACTTAGAAACCTTGTTATGTATTAAGCTTGTTATAAATAATCAATTACAGATGTTCCGAAACAGCATTTGTATGGTACAGGGTCATACAGATTTTGATGGCCTGCATCTTTTTGATTAGGACTTTCACTAACTGTATTTGTGGTTTTATTTTTCTATGTCTCTTTAATTGGATCGAAATCCCTCATCAGAATTTGAGCCTGTGGTTGACTCGGCTTCCCTCTTTGCACATGTCCCCCCTCCCCTTTGTCACTATGACTATAATGAGGCTGTCTATGTGTATGGTACTGGGGATGCTCTTTCATTTCTATTTCGCATTGTTCTTCTGGGTTCTGAGGACTATATAGTACCATCATCATTCTCTCACTCAGACTCCATATGTCTCCATCTCCCTAGGGGATATGAAGCATCAGCAGAGTCGCTGGCATAATAAGTTGTTTTTAAAATGTTCTTTTTAGGTTGCCTTTTCTATCTTTCAATGCCAGCTAAGTGGACTAAGTGATCTCTATCTAATTATGTGCTGTGGTTCTTGCTCCCTTAATGAATGTTCATCTCTTGACTCACTACATCTCTCTTTGTGGGTACTCACACTCCATCTCCTGTCCACCCCTGTCATGGCGAGTGCAACACTTGCCTCTCCTCTCACCTGGATTTCTTTGTATGCCTCTGTATCTGGCAGGCAAATTAGGTCTTCCTGTTTATGTGGGTGTGTCTGGAAAAAAGGCAGAGTGTGCCCAGCACCCCTTCTTGCACATCAATAGGTATGCCAAACCCCCTGTCTTGACTCTGAGAAGCTTTGCAAATGGGGAGGTTCTCTCCGGGATTGGGAACATTCTCCCTTCTTCCATGAAACCGATCTGTCTGAGAGTCAAAGTCACATGGACATCTTTAATTTCTTGCCTCAGTATGGAATTGCGATCCATTTCAATTAAGACTTGCTGTACCCTAATCTACCCTGACTAGTGTCAAAAGCCCCGAATTTGGAAGCTAATTTGTTTTTTATTTTCTGCAATTCCTTGTGTAGTGTAGTGTTTAAATAATTGTTTAATCTTGTGGCTCCTTAATGATAGTGTGCAAGCTATTTAATTCTTTCTTCAATCCCTCACTTTGCCTCATCAAGATTTCTCATTACTATAGCAATGTTTTCTTTCAATATTTTCATCTATTCAATGAACTAATTTTTGCACAGCTACTTTACTCTGATCATCTTGTGTTTTCGTATGTGTCCGATGAAAGGTAAACTGGTGTACTTGCTGAATAGCAGCATCTTTCTCTTGGATTAACTGAGCTCTCTGCTTTTTGATGATTTTTATATCATTGTATAGTTGATAGAATTATGTCTGGGAGTCCATTTTCTTCACTATGAGCCTGGCATTTTCATTATGGCTCTGCGTCAATTGGTTGTTCATATTTGCCATATCGTCTGATAAGCGATCAATAGCGTGATTAGTTATTTTGGTCTTTAATTCCTAGTGTGCCTGTATGCATTGTCTATGAATGTCATTCAGGTCTGTGAGTTCTGACTCTAAACACTGTTTGGGTTCATACATTAATGCTTACTCTGCAGAGGCTGCTTGTGGAATTTGTGTAATGTAATACAAATCATGTGAGATTTCTGACAATCCACTCTCCATCATTTGATGGTGTGCAAAAAGATTAACTAGATTCTGTTTTTCCTCAGCTTGTGTGAAGATCACATACCATTTTTTGATGTAGCTGGCCTTCTTGCACTCATATTACTGGGACCTCATTTTCATTTTCAATCATCTGTCTCATCTCAGACGTGCTTATAAATCCTACACCTGCCACTGACCGTGCAATAAATAGCTGGTCATTGCATGGCTGATAGCTACCTCCAAGTCTGCGCTGCTGTCCTGTGATGCCATGGCTATAGTATCTGTCTATAATTTAGATCAAACAATATTGTGATTATACTTCTGTTAGCATAAACAATAATTGTTTCGAAAAGAAATTCACACCTTCAATTATTTTTTAAAATATTTTTGACTAGTGGTTCACTCAGATGTGACACTCCAATCTAATACTCCTATATATACAATCCCACCCCACGGTTCAGGACAAAGAACAGACAATGTGGTATTCAAAAATAGAAATGTATTTAAAAGAAAAGTTTAGTTTCAGACAACTGGGTATCCAGCTTTGCCATGGATCCGACTACAATATGGCAGGCATACAAAACACATGTTTACACCAAAGGTTACTTGCCTATGTGAATCTCTTTAAGTCCTAAAATGCATCCACTTTCAATCACAACATCTTCCTCTAAATAGTATTCTCCTAAAAGACACTAGGCATCCTGACATTCTACTTTCGTATGTTTATAACACAGAAACCATTTCATATAATGCAAGTAAGATTACACATTTGATTTTTTTTCCAGCATCAAGACATGGTTGGTACTGGAGAAAGTTAATGAGAACATAAAAATCAAGACACTTTTATACTCCATCAAACCTCCTATGCAGGTGTGAGAGAGTAAATATATAAACTATGTAGAGGCCATTTAACATATAGGCAATGACCGGCTAGCATAGGACTATGAAGTTAGCCCTGTACATGCAGAACATGAACTGTTTGCATTGACTCATGTATGTTTGAATTAACTGGTAATATTCTCAGGAATCTATGGGTTCTGCTCTGAATCCACATGTACACTTTGTTCTCTAAATATTTTGGTGCAGCTGTAAAGTGTGTGTATGTCACTTGCATGTTGCTTCTTTTTGTTTATCGGTGTGTGTGTGCATGTGGTTTCCTTAAATGTGTTTTCCTTGCAATCTAGATTCATGTACATTTTAAAGGGACCTACATATAATGTTTTCAGTCTCTTTGTATTTCTGGACTGTAGATGTACTATTCTCCAGTAATAGATACTTAGCTGAAGACCTCAATCCCTCCCACATTACACCTGATTCTGCCTATGCATTGAAAGACAGGGAATGCAGAGAATTGCACTTCATACAGTTCTTCATGAATAGAATAGAAGATTGTAGGGAATTGCATGTAATGATTTCGGCTCGCGGTGGTCACGCGCGTTCTGTGTGAGTGTTCGGAGCGAAGAGCCGCGTGACCACGGGGAGACGGTTGACGGCGGCGAGATATGAATCTGAGAGGAGCAGGTTGAAGGCTCCGGGGAGCTCCGTAAATAAAGAACTTCAAAGGCCAAGTCTGTGTCGCGTCAACTTCCTTCAAGTGGCGACGAGGATATAAACATACGGAGCTCGCCGCGGAGCCTGGTGACGTCTTCCTTACGGCCAGGAAAGAAAAGTGCGCTGCCGCCAGAAGCGAGGAGATTGGGCCGCGACAAACGTGTGAGGAACCGAGGTTAAGGGGAAGGGAGCGGTCTCGGCGGCACTGGGAAGTGTGCGCTGCAGGGGGACAGTCGCCCCTCCTCTCTCTTGCCCGAGTAGCTGTAAGAAGCAGACAGCTAGTTTCTGGTTGGTGCCGCCCACCCTGGCTCATTGGATGAAGAGGTGAGGAGCAAGGAAAAGGGGGGTTGGACACAACCAGAGGGGGAGGTTCACCATTAAGGTGAACAATAATTGGCAATTACAGTGTGGGAGCGTCTCCACGGACACATTGAGAGTTTGTAAAGGCAAGGAGGAGGCAGAACTAAGGATGGTGTTGGGGAAAGTGAATATATAATTATAATGTGTCACAGTGCAGCTTAATCACTGGGAGATTAGTGCACCTGAAGAAGTGAACAGTGTTGTCTAGCCGTGAACTAAGTGACATTTAAGGGAACTTAAAGCACCTAGACATACATAAGGATGGCGGCAGCTAGCATGGCACCCCCACCACCGTTCCTGGCTGAACCTGGGGCACCACCAATAAGGTGGGACAGGTGGAAGAGGTTGTTTGACACGTACCTGGTTGCCATTGGTGGGGACAAGTTCGCATCAGCTAGGAAGGAAGCAATTTTACTCCACAATTTGGGAACTGAAGGCAGAAGCGTGTATGATGGATTACCTGATCCTCCACAGATAGGCCAAGGAGAAGTGGATCAATATTCCATGGCGGAAAGGAAGTTGGAGATACACTTTGAAGCCAAAAAGAACATAACGTTTGAGAGGCATACGTTTTTTCAAAGGACACAAGGTCCACAGGAGCCAGTGGAGAATTTTGTGGCAGCATTGAGGTCCCTTAGTCACACATGTGAATTTGGACTGCTCACAGACTCTCTCATAAGGGACCAGTTAGTGCGATGTACTAATAACGTAAAGATACAAGAGAGACTATTGTCCAAAGACGCATCACTGGAAGTAGCTATCGAAACGGCAAGATGTATGGAACAGACCCAGAAGTACATAACTAAGATGAAGGGAGAGAAGTTGGAAGGAGAAGTGGCAGTAGTGAAGGGGTTTCGTAAAGGAGTTCCCAACAAGGAGATAAGATGCTACAAGTGTGGAAGTAACCGTCACATTTCGACCAGCATGTTCTGTCCAGCCAGAAACATATCTTGTCTTAAATGCAAGAAAAAGGGTCATTTTGAGAAAGTTTGTCGTGAGTCGGGAGTGGTGCAGAATATTGAGGAAGGAAGTAGGGTGCCCGAGCAAGAAGAAGATGATACAGAAGGAATCTGCAACCAGACAAAGCATATACTAGAAGTGTCAGAGGTATCTAATAAGGGTGGAGCACCTTTAGATGTATTCAAAGTCAACGGGAAGGCAATTACAATGAAGGTGGACAGTTGTTCGCCGTGGACTTTGATGTCGAAAGCAACATTTCTAGGTCGCATGCAAGGAGATGTGAAGCAACTGAAAGAACATAAGATCGAACCGTATGCGTATGGGAATGTGAAGATTGAAATTGTAGGCATGTTCCAGGCTTCAGTGGACTATAAAGGAAGAAGCTGTGAAGCGGAGATATACGTTACTCAAGAAGGTTCGACACTCCTGGGATGGGGTGAACGGTGGAAGTTGGGTATTAGAATCCAAGCGAATGCGGAAAGGCCTATAGATGTGGCGGAGCTGAAGGATAGGTGGGAGAAGGAATACCCCGAAGTGTTTCAAGATGAATTAGGAGTGTTGAAGGGATTTGAACATCAGATTCAGCTGAAGACAGGAGCCACTCCAAAAGTGCACAAGGTGAGGCCAGTGCCTCACGAACTAAAGGAAAAGTTAAGAGTGGAAGTGGAATCACTGCTGCAAAGGGGAATAATAGAGAAAAGTGAAAGCTCTGAATGGCTGTCGCCAGTGGTAGTAGCAGCGAAGGCAAACGGGGATATAAGACTGTGTGTAGACTTACGAGACTTGAACAGAAATATCTTGATTGATAGACACCCCCTGCCGATAATTGGTGATGAATTATCTGTATTGAACAATGCTAAAATATTTTCAGTCATTGATCTTTCTCAAGCATATCATCAGGTTCCACTGAAGAAGGATTGTCAGAAATTGACGGCATTCATTACAGTGTTTGGTACTTTTAGATATTGCAGGATGCCGTTTGGGCTCGCTTCGGCGGCAGCTGTATTCCAAAGGGTGATGGAGACGGTGCTGTGCGGGGTGAAGAATATTATTATTTTTCAGGATGATGTTCTGATATATGCGAATTCCACCGAAGAACATGAGGGGGTGTTGAGAAAGGTGTTAGATAGATTAAGGGAGGCAGGATTAACGGTGAAAAGGAGCAAGTGCAAGATTGGAGTGCACAGGGTTGAATTTCTTGGTCATGAAATAGATGAAAAGGGTGTGAGGCCTAAGAGGAATTTGGTTGAAGCAGTGAAGGTTGCACCGGTACCAGAGAGTAAGGAACAAGTGAAATCGTTCCTAGGTTTGGCCGAATATTACCATAAGTTTGTTAAGGATTTTGCAAAAGTATCGATTCCCCTCAGAAGTTTGCTCAAGAAAGGTGCAAAATTTGAATGGTCAGCAGAGTGTGGTGTGGCTTTTGAGTGTATCAAGCAAGCGGTGAGCGAGGCACCATCCATAGGAAGGTTTGATAATAAGGATAAAATTGTTTTGGTGGTTGATGCGAGCATGCTGGGACTGGGAGCGACATTGGTGCAGTATGACAGGGATAATACTGAAAGAGTTATTGCGTTTGCGTCTAGGACGTTGAGGGGTGCAGAGTGCAAATATTCTGTTATTGAAAGAGAAACCTTAGCTATGTTCTGGGCAGTGAATCATTTCAAGTATTTCTTGTGGGGAAGAAGATTTGTGGTTAGGTCGGATCATAAGCCCATGGTTCAACTTTTTGAGAGTGGAAGGTGGGCGTTAGGTTCTCCAAGGATTAGCAGATGGGGTCTGGGGCTCCAGAATTTTAACTTTGATGTGAGCTATCTGCCGGGAAAGAAAAATGTGGTGGCGGACTGTTTGTCCAGGTTGCCAGTAAGTGGTGGATTTGCAGAAGACAGAGAAACAGAGGAGGAGTCAGTTGTGGCAGAAATAATGAATGCAGTTAGCAAGGTTGAGTGGATACGAGAAGAGGATACTGACGAGGAGCTTAGTCTTATAAAGGACTGGACCGTGAAGGGATGGCCTGCAAAGGGAGATTTGGATAGTAAATTCAATAATTGGTGGGAGATAAGGGATGAATTGAATTTGTGTGGAGACAGGCTAAGAAGAGGAAGATGTGTTGTTCCTCCGCAGTCTATCAGGTCAGTGCTGGTTAGTTTGGCTCATCAGGGTCATCCGGGAGAGGCTGCCATGAAAAGAAAATTGAGGCAAAATTATTGGTGGCCGGGAATCGATAGATGTGCGGAAAGATTTGTCAAAGATTGCATGACTTGTCAAATGAGTGACAAGTGCAGAGTAGTGAGGGAGGCCCCTTTGATACCAAATGTGGTGCCAGACCAGCCTTGGTGCAAATTGGCAGTGGACATTATGGGTCCAGTGGCAGGGCTGGGAGGTGGCCAAAAGTTCTTATTTGTTGCAGTGGATTTTCATTCGAAATGGTTTGAGTGGGAAGCGGTGAGAGAGGTTACAGCCAAGGAGTTGATTTGTTTTTTAGAGAGACTGTTCCTTAAAGAGGGGGTGCCTAGTGAAATTGTGTCTGATAATGGAGTACAATTTGTATCCGAGAGTATGAGAACATTTCTTGCAGGGTATAGCATTAAACACACAAGGACAGCGCTGTATAATCCTAAGGCAAATGGTCTTGTGGAAAGAATAAATAGGTACATAAAAGGGGGTCTACAGATGGCCATGAATTCTGGACAACCGTGGAGGGAAGTATTAAGGTTGTTGACGTGGAATTATGTCACCACGCCACACTCTGTGACGGGTGTGTCTCCTTTCGTATCACTGAAAGGCAGGGAACCTGGGACAAGGCTTTGTCCAGGATGGTTGGGAATGGCCAAGGTGGTAAATGTGGATAGAGAACACATTATGAAACTAATTACTTTAAGTCAAGAGAGAAACAAAGAATTGTTTGATGACAGGAGGAGGGTGAAAGAACAGGAATGGAAAGTTGGTGAAGAAGTGTATGTTAAGAATCCTAGATTAGTAAACAAATGTGTGGAAAGTAAATTCCTGGGACCGAAGAAGATAAATGCAGTAAAAAGTAATGTGGTGGTTTTGGAGGGAGGTGAAGTGTGGTCAAAAGGAAGGTTGGCGAAAGTTGGTGATGTGAATGTCAGTAGGTCGGAGGAGAGAGTAAGGGAAGGTGTGGTGAAGGAGGGACACAGTACGTTAGAAAAGGTGAGGAAAGAAGGTGTTGTAGACGGAAAAATGTTGAAATTGATAATGAGGAGAGAACTAAAGAAGGAGGGTCGCATAGGACCAGATCAAAACCTGTGTGGATGAGGGATTATGAAAATTAAAATACCTTGATCTCAGTACGTAAAGGAGAAATACAAATGCAAGATTAGTATTAACATTTTAATAATTACCAGGAGTTGTCGCATTCTCCTATGTTTCAGGTTGATCAGTTACATTAGTTAGTTTGTGACCGTCTTTTCTTTGGATGGTTAAAATCTTTTATTCTATTATAAAGGGGAAGATGTGTAGGGAATTGCATGTAATGATTTCGGCTCGCGGTGGTCACGCGCGCTCTGTGTGAGTGTTCAGAGCGAAGAGCCGCATGACCACGGGGAGACGGTTGACGGCGGCGAGATATGAATCTGAGAGGAGCAGGTTGAAGGCTCCGGGGAGCTCCGTAAATAAAGAACTTCAAAGGCCAAGTCTGTGTCGCGTCAACTTCCTTCAAAGATCATCATGCATTTTGTGCAGAAACATACAGTTCATACTATGGCCGCTTCAGGCAGCATTAACCGCATGATAACTCTTAGGTAATAGTGAGTCATGATTCCATTATGATCTAAATGACTCAACATCAGCTTCAACCACTCACTACATTTGCAAATAATATGTAACTTTACATTGTTGGGTGTCCTGACCCACGTTTAAGCTATCCTGCTACAACATTTGGTGCTGTGGGCTTAGGAAATTCAAGATGGCGGAAAACCCACATGTGCGCCGAAATCCAGGAAAGCTGCGCAGTTTGTGCGCCCACCAAAATGGTTGCCTCACTTGCCACCCACCAGTGCGAGAATGAAAGGCCGGGTTGCCATGAGGGAAATGGGTTGCCAAAGGAAAAACAGTAGCGCCGGTTAGCTTCAAAGCGCTTTAAAACCACCATTGGACTACCCGCACAGTAGTCTGAAACCATTGGGAATGGCAATGCTGATTGCCAAATGCAACCTAGAAGTGTGGGGAATTCATTTCTTGAATCCCAAAAATGAGTGCAGTACCAGTACTCACCACTATCCAAAAGCCGGCGTTTTAAAACCACTCTGTGTGTTTTTCTGAAGGCAAGCAAAATGCCTATTTCAAACCTTGCAACATGTGCAAAATATTCACTGAACACCAGCAGACATTTGGCAGAATGGAGTTTTGTGTGCCTACAAAATCTGGGAAATGAAGAGCCCAAAAACAATGCTTATAACAAAAATGCTATGGAGTCAGCAGCTTAAGCCTAACTGCAACTGGATTTAAAACCACCAAAATCGAAAATGTTAAATTAAATGAGTGACCTATGTTTGGTGTCACATGCCTTTGTAACTGTTGAAATGTCATAGTTTTGCACTTAGAATCAGCATTCTAGCTGCATGTGTAAAATTACAAGTTATTTTAAAAGCAACAAAAAGTTAGCTGAAGGTCTGGCTTAAGGAACTTGATTTTGCCTAGCAACTACCCATCAGGAGTGAAACTTGAGTCACCACTGTGTTCCCAGGCCAACCTTCCTTTTGCTGCCCAAGCTAAGGATATGCCATCCATCTGATAATTGAATTATCTGTGCTCTGCAAGAGAGTGAACAAAGCCCTCTTCACTCAGGCAAAGGTTTTTATTACCGCAGTCGTAAATTGTAGCTTCCTCTTGGCAGGAGCTGGGAGGAGCACTGCCTGTGAGAGCAAGCTGGCTTGGCAGAACTGGAAAGAACCAGAAATTCAACCTTGTGCTGAGGGTAAACCACACCCCTTTGGAGCCAGAACATAACTTTAAAAAGATGAATAACTCATAGAGCGGACATGTGAAAATTTTATAAATGATACCATAATTCTTGTGATTTTTCTGCCCACAGTTTAAGACGTGGTAGGAACCGGTGGTATGTTCAGGGGGGTTTTAGCGGAAAAGTGGATATTACTCTAAATGTGTGCATGTTAAAAATCTGAAACTTCATCAGTTAATGTCCCTACCCCCTGCACACATGTATGTAAAGTTGGGTCCATGTCAGAAATTGCAAAATCAGTTAAAAAGTGAAATATGTGCCAGTTCTGAATGCAAGCTCCCAGGAAGAGCAGAGTTTGAACAGGGGATACCTCCTGTAATGCATGATGGGTGCATATGATTTTAAAACAATATGTACCTCTGCAAATATGTATTGGTTTCAAATCTAGATTTGTGTGTAAGTTGACAGGAGGAGTGGACTTTCTGCAGGCTGTAAAATGACATCAATCTGACTCACAGTTCAGTTTGCCAATCAAGCGGAGGAATGGAAGCCTGACCAATGACGAATGAGAGGGGCAAGTCTAGTGATGCAACACACACACCCATTCTCAAGAAACAGATAAAAGCAGAGAGTCAGGACACATAGAGACATTCAATTTCATCTGCCGCTGGAAGCCCTGCCGGAAAAATCCATACTTACCTCCATCAAACTCCAGAAAGCCAAACTAGAGACTTCAATCTATCCAGAGCAGAGACCAGACCAGAGAGAAAGCAGTGCTGTGCCTAGCAGAGACCAGAGCAGAGAGAAAGCAGTGCTGTGCCTAGCCGAGACCAGACCAGGCGCTGTGAGCAGAATCCGGAAAGACCTGACCAGACTGAAGATTGTGACCAAGTCGCTTTCCTGTTCAAAATCTCTTGTGAGTACTTAGCAAAACTCAGAACACATCTCTTAGTTTAAATTCATCTAATTCAATCTATTTAACCTAAGTAGAACTGCCTCCTATCTGTCACCTGTCATTTCTAGTAAAATTTGTCATTTTGAAAAAGTGTGCGTTTAAAATTTACAAAACCAAAAACGACCTTTACTAAGTTACTCATATCTCCGCAACCGTTTGGGCTAGAGACTTGCAATAACTTTCATTTGGAACCTGAGATCCTAGGCTTTCCCAGGACCCCAAAACGGTAGAGATAGTCCTTGCGGTTCCTCTGTAATAGCGCTCGGCGCATCCGCGAATTTTGCCGCGATTTGCAATTTCTTCACATGTAAAAAAACTGCTGATGCCTGCTTTCCATTTGTCAGAAATTCGTTTAACCTGTTAACTATCCCTGCCTCATTGCTAGTGTGAGCCTGGACTAATATTAACTAGATACCACTCATCCTGAACCTCTAAAAGGGAATTAAGAGCGTTTCCAGCATATTTCTCATTCATTGCTAGCACCTATCAAAGCATTTGCCTGTGTTTTCAAAACTCCTATCTGTTTTCTGTAAGCTTGCTGGATTGAACTGATTACATTGATTGCATTTCTGAGAACTGTGTGCTTTCCTCCCATTTCCTTGCATTGCATAAAGAGGGGGGGAGTGAATAGCCAGAGAAAAGTGATTACATTGTTTGGTTGAAATCATATTGAGTATTTTCTGTACTGCATTCATTGAATATTGCATCCACCTGAGCTTACATAAAGCATCCTCTACCACATTATACTTTTGTTCCTATTTACCAGTGTGCTACCTTATCCATTTCATGTCAACTCATTAGTGATTATAAGAAGTGTGCTAGTGCCAGATTCTCCGTTGTTGATCTTTATCATATCAGATTAAGTGTGCTATTCAATTATTAATTTATTATAAAGCGTGATATAATATATATTGTAAATTATCAAATAAACCTTTTAAACTTGCAAAACAGAACTACTTCTTGGCTCAGTGGGGTCAGGGGGATTCCAAGAGAGGGGTGTTATATAGGGGTAGTCATCCAGAATGCATGAACTGGACCTAAAGATATATCAATAAGGGTTTTCATTCAGTATTATAGACTAGGCGTTGACTTAGCTGTAGTGTTGAATTGAATCCTCTTACAAATTGGGGGCTCGAGCCGAGACGTTGGGTTAGATTTACCACTTGTGCAGCTTAAGACAGTGTGCTAACTGACGGGATACATACATCCGGTCGGATCACCACGCTGCATTACGCTGTGAAGCATTCCTCAAAAGGGACACTCCAAGAAAAGTTCTGTTCTGCAAAAATAAAATACAAACTTCTGTAAGTCAGGACAGAGACCAATCTCTAGAATGACGACCTTAGTAGACATGAAAATAGCCAGAGAGCACCTCTTGCATAAGCTATTTGTGAGAGGTGAATGGACCGAACAGGGCCAGGATGTGTGGTTGCAGGCCATCACACAACAGGTCACTGAAACAGGGTCAGATATGTATAGAGATCAGGGTCCCTTACATGTGGCCCTGAGTGAACTATATATGGCTCCTAAAGCCAAAGAGGAACACAATAAGATTGCCAGGATAGCAGCATACCTGTACCTATATATGGGAGACATGCAGGATAGATGTGCTGAAAGCCAAAATCTGGCAAATAGGCAACAGATGGCATTACAGAAGGTCCAATCTGATCTGGACTCTTCTGAGCAGAGGCTGCAGAGGAGCCAGGAGTCAGAAAATGACAGCAGACTGTACATCACTAAAATGAAGGAGGATATGGACGTGCTGCAAAAGGAAAAGTCAGAACAGGATACCAGATTTCTGGCCTTGCAGAAGGAACACCAAGAAGGTTTGGACTCCCTACTGCAAAGCCAGAAAAAGCTGGAGCAACAATTAGACTTTAACAGGGCATGCACGGAGCAGGTAGCCACCCTGCAAAGTCATCTAGATAGAGTGAAGGTAGAGAGCAACAAGCTGATCTTGAAAGACCTGGATACCCAGGCAGAGTTTGATGAGGAGCGCCAGAAAGCTGGTGCCTTCCAAAGGCAAAGGGACGACCTGGCGGCACAAATGCAGGCTCTTAGTCAGGAAAGAGACGCCTTAGGCCAGGAAGTCTGCCATTTAAAAAGAAAAATGGAAGAAAATCACCTGGCCCACCAGGGGCTGGGTGATCTCCAAAAAGAAAACCAGAACTTGGTAGAGCACACCAGAAGGGTGGAAGATGCTCTAGCAAGAAAGGAGCAGGCCAGTAGGGACATTGCCCAGGAGGTAAACCTCCTGCAGCAAAGACTGGCCCAGTTCTCCAGGACCAACCAGGAAGCACAGAGGGAGAATGAGGCTCTCTGCCAACACAATGATAGGCTCCAGCAACAGGTAGCGATGCAGGAGAAACTGATAGAGTCGAGTAAGGCCTTAACAGAGGAACTGAAAGCACAAATGCAGGCTCTTGCATTGCAACAGGGAGCAGGGGCGGATAGAGATGAGGTTAGCTGGGAAATGGAAACTCCGGAGCATAACCTCAGGAGCCCTAGTACCAGAGGCCCTCATACCTCTCAGTCCCTGGACTCTGCCACCCCCATGTCCCCTGGTGCACATGAGCACAGGGCCACAGGGATGGCAGATTACTATCCAGCTAAGAGTATGGGGCTCATAGGCCAGTACCACTCAGGAAGGGAGGGGTGGGCATCCGGGTATGGGCACCCAAGTACAGTACAGTTCAGTGGGGAACCCCAGGAGAGTAGGCCCATTAAGGGCATCCTGAAAACCTCTGCCCAGTTAGGTCAGTGGAGGGGGTACCCATCAAATCCTGGCAGCAAGGAGGAATCTGAAGACTCCTCTGAACTGCGCAGGACACAGGAGACCAGGTCCCCACATTCTGCCAGCCATTCCCAGGCTCGCAGAATCCGGGAAAACCTGGAAGATCAGACGGGAACCTCTGGGAGCAGTGCCTCTGAGTCCGAGGATGAATGGACAAGGGTTACCCGAACCAAAAAGGCCAATAAGGCAAAAAGGGCCTTGCTTAAGGACCCCTTAAAGCAGATTAAGGCGATCAGGAGCGTCATCACGCCTTACCATAAGAACGCTAAGTATTCTGTTTGGGAGCACTTAGAGTTGTTTGAACAAATGATGGAGACTTTCCATTTGAAGGACAGCCAAAGCTGTATTCAATATGTAAAGTGGACATTCTCCCCGGAATACTCCAGTTTCTTTGCGGGGATGGAGGACCAAAATCATTTAAGATGGTCCACATATAAGGCGGCCATCCTGAAACATTTTTCTGTTCACAGAAATCCTCAAGAGGCTCGCAAGGCGGCCTACAATTTGCAATGTGGGGAGGATCAGGCCCCACGAGAATTTGTGCAGGAGTTAAAGCGTGCTTTTGCGCAAACCACCAGAAGGGTGCGCACAGATAGTAGAGAGTTTGTCAATACATTTTTCCATGCCTTGCCCAAATATATCATGACCCAGCTTGTGAGGGATTTTCATGAGAAAAGATCTTTAGACTGGGTCATTGAACAGGCTACCCGGATCTATGAGGTGCAGAAGCCCATAGAAAATAAAAGCAATGCCCAGAAAAACCCCAAAGCCAACAGCACCCCTGCTGCTGCCAAGGTGGCAGAGGTAAAGGTTACCCCCGTTTTGGATTTGGAGATGGGGGGGCCTAAAAACCTGCCTGCACCTAATAATGCTAGGCCCAGAAGGTCCTCGGGCCAGTCACAGACAGGGAGCCAGGGAGGCAGCCCCACAAATGGGGTCCCTCGCTCTCCTGACTATGTAAGTCCTCGCTACAAGGGAAATCGACCCATCCTGGGTTATGTGTGGACTCCTCCAGCCCAAGGGGGGGGATCCAGCCAAGCACCTAACCCAGGGAACTTCCCTCCAAACTTCCCACAGGAGGGCAGAAATTTACCAAACCCTGGGCAGAACTTTTTCCCCAGATATCCACCCGACTTCCAACCCCAAAATCATCCATCCTTCTTTCCTCAATTCCCTGAGCCCAGACCACTGAATCCGGGAGAGGGGAGGCCAAGGGTGGAGGGGTACCAAAATCTTCCCAACCAGGGGTACTACCAGAGGAGGGACAGCTACCCTTCCCGGGATCAGCCCAGGGGAGAAAACAGGGCCCCGTATCAGCCTGAGCGGGTTTCCCAGTTAGAGCGCCAGGTTCAAAACATGGCGCGGGATATGGGTCATATACTGAGGGCACAGCAGAACCCTCAGATCAGCATGCCGGCGCAGAACGCACCCAACTCTGGACCTGGTGCTCCAGAACAATGACGGGGGCAGCACCCCGATAAATCACCGGTTCCCAGGGAGGAGGCACAAAGGGAAGGGGGGTGTAAAGCCTTGGAGGAAGCTTCCTTCCTCACTTGTAAACAGCCCCTGGAAACCCCGGAACCGGAAACAAAATCTCTTGCCCCTGAAAGTCTGCCTCCTAAGGAGCAGAGGGGGGGTAGGAGAAACAAAAGACCCAAACAGACTCAGTTTGAGGAGGAGGTACAGATCTTCCAATTTGAGGGAGAGGGATCCTCAGAGGATCCTGAGAAAAGGATCTTCTCCTTCAGAGAGGGGAGAACTCCTCCCAAAGAAAAATGGGTCCCTAGGAATGCAAATCCAGACTGGGGAGATGTGGAGACTGAGCTACCGCCGCCCACCATCTCATCCCAGAACCAACAGCAAGAAAATCCCCTGGTTCAAACCCATCCTGGCGACTGCCTCCAAAAAGGGGGGGGCGGCCCAGAAACGGAGCCAGGGGAACCCACAATGGCTCTGATCTCCAGTTGCAAATTTTTTCTTTCAGATTCCCAAGACTCTCCACAGAATTCTGCCCAAATCTCCTCGCTAGCGATGTCCAAAACCAGAAAATTAGCCCACCAGTTGTCCAAAAATGTACATTATCTGTGCCCCCTTGAGGAGAAGGAGGGAAGATATTATGCCCCGGTACAAGTACAGGGGCAGGGTACAATCTCGGCACTGGTGGACACTGGATCTCAAGCTACCCTTCTGTCCAGAAGGGCCTTTGACGAACTGAATGCAGGAAGGGGAGAGAATTACCAAATTCCTCTCACCTCTCTTCCTGGACAACTGCAGAACTTTGACGGGAAGGAAATTCCCGTTGAGGGGACTGCAGACTTGGACTTTAAGATCGGGCGACACAAGTTGAAACACCCGGTCATAGTTGTGACCCCAGAGGGCACCCCTTGTTTACTAGGGAATGACCTCCTGAGAAGGTTGTCACCCCTAATAGATTGCGTAAACAAGGTCCTCTGGACCCAGACTAGCCGACCAATAAAATTAAAACAGAGTGTCAACCATATTAGTTTAAACGGCACCTGCCACATGGTTGAACAAAAATCTGACCAAGTAGAAATTCACTTCCAGAACCACCAAATTCCAGACGTGACAGTCATAGCAGTAGGACAACAGACTGGTGATGGGGGGTCCTCTCTATTTCTGAAAATCAACCTTCCTTCCAGTCTAAAGTGGTATTCCACGCTGGAAGGAAACACTTTGAAATTCTATACCAATCCACAATCTGAAACTCCCACTCCGATAGTCCAGAAAGATGTGAAATCAGCTCAAAGCCTGGCTGATATTCAGCAAATTGGAGAGCAGCTGTTCATCCCTGTTCAGTTAAATGATGGGAAGGACTCTGTTCTCGCTCGAGTGTGTGTGAACAACGGTAAGAGCTTCATCAGCGAAGCCATGTTCCGCCAACTCCCAAAAGATCCAGCCATTCCCACCTTCAAACTGATAGACAAATGGGAAATGGACCTGGAAGCACCTGACTCCAAACATCTCCTGCCAAGCAGGTGTATGCTCAAAATCTCCATTGGCAACAAGAGCATAGTCCATAATTGTTGGGTCGTGCGAGACGTCACTGCCGCCTTTTACTTAGGCAGTGACATTCTCAATCGCTTTGTCATTAGTTTGGACCTAATAAACTTCAAAGCTTGGTCCCGATTAGCGGATAATCCCATGGGCTTTGATGATCCAGAAAAAGCATTTAGGTCAGCTCAATTGCTACCTTATGCAGTTGAAATTCAGGTTAAAGAGGAAGTCACCATCCCAGAAAGGACCCGACAATTCTCCCTGGAAGTGAAAGTTAAAAGGGGACAAGAGTTGAAAAACCCTGATGCTTACATACATCTAAATGCTTCTCTCCAACAGCAAGGGTTGGGGGTAAACCCAACCCCATTAGTCAACATAGAACATGACCCCATTCTAATAGAGGTGGAGAACAGCGACTTAAAGAGTATTACTCTAGCCGCAGGCACCATTATTGGAATGGCGGTTGATGACCGACATTTCTCCATTGATCTTGTAAATGAACTGTTAGGACCCATCCCCAAGGACTGTTTTGACAGTGACAGTGATGACAACGCAACACCAGACAGGATTTTTACCCGGCATGGGGGGAACTTCCTGGTGTACACTTCCTGCCCCTATGGTAAGGAAGATGTGACTTGTGACTTCAGGAGGGATGAGGTGATTTTCCAGGTCCATGAGGGCTGCCTTTCCCACCTGAAGCCTCCAGTCCAAATCAGCACTCTGACCAGGGACTTCTCCACCCAGCTGGAGGAGGCCGCTGAAATAGCCAAACCAGAAGTCTTTCCAGGCTTCAGGCAGATGGTGGAAGAGAGAGTCAACCTAGCTGATGCCTGTGTGACTCTGGAACAAAAGCAAAAGTTGAAACAAGTTTTCTTGGATTTCCAAGATCTCTTTGCGGTAGACTCATATGACTGTGGTCGCACTGACATCCACACAACAACAATCCCCACGGACCCTGGCATGACTCCTGTGTTTGTGAAGCAATATCGCTTGCCTCTCGCATCAATGGAGTCCCTTACCGAAATAATTAAGAACCTTGAGTCCCGGGGAATAATCCGTCCCGTCCACAGCACCTTCAATAATCCGGTGCTGGGAATATTGAAGCCAAACGGCCAGTGGAGACTCTGCGCCGACCTCAGGGAGCTCAACAAACGGGTCCATACTTCCCGATGGCCACTGCCCTACATTGACCAAGGGCTGGCCCAGATCCAGGGGTCACAGGTATTCACTGCAATAGACCTGACCAATGGATACTGGACTGTGCCTGTCAGTAGGGAGGACCAATACAAGCTGGCTTTTACCTTTGGGGGCCAGCAGTACACATGGACCCGGACTCCCTTCGGATACCTCAACTCCGGCAATGAATTCAACATTTTTCTACACAAGGCCATGCCCGACTTGGGTGCAAGGGGTAACCTGGCTTATGTAGATGATGTCCTCATCAAAAGCTCAACTGTTGAGGAACACATAGCGGAGATCCGTTATGTTCTGACACAGTTGAGGGCCGCCGGAGCAAAACTTTCCTTTCAGAAAGCACAGTGGTGTAGAACCCGTGTTAATTTCTTGGGGCATGAGATTACTCCTCAGGGTCTCTGTCCCCAGGAAAAGAAAGTGGAAGCACTTCAGAAACTGAAAGACCCCACAACTCTGCGGGAACTAAGGAGCCTCCTTGGACTGACTAATTACAGCAGAAAGTTCATTGAGGGCTACGCAGAGATCACCAGACCCCTGATTCATCTCCTGAAGGGGGGGGTCAAGTGGGAATGGGGTCCAGAACAAGCCGAGGCGGTAAAACAACTCAAAAGAAGCCTCTCACAAGCGCCTTGCCTAGCTTACCCTGTCAGAAACAAGGAGTTCTTCCTGGAGACGGGGTTCTCTGATACGTGCTTGACGGCAGTATTATACCAAAAGCATGACAAGGTCAATAAAGTAATCTCCTATGCGAGCAAAACTTTATCCTCTGTGGAGGAAAAATTCAACGATTGTGAGAAGGCACTCCTGGCAACGGTGTGGGCATTGAAGAATTACCGCCCGTTTATCCAGGGGGAACACATCATAGTGGAGACTCCACACCAGCCTCTGCAATATCTCCAAAGTGATAGAATCCGGGCCGGAAATGTGAGTAATTCCCGAATTACTTCCTGGATTCTGTCAATGCAAGGCTTTCCTGTGGAGGTCAGATATGGCCGAAACAAGAAGAGTCCCCTCGCGCAGGGTCTGGCGGACTTGCATGACTGTGCCAGAGAAAACTGTCTCGAGGACGAAAGTCTAAAAATAAAGGACAACATGGAGGCATACCTTAATTCCCCCCACAAAGTCTTTGAAGAAGACAAGTGTGAGGGAATGCCCACTGTCTATGTGGATGGATGCTCTTACCATGTTGACAACAACGGGGAGAAAGAATTGGTGGCCGGCGTAGGGAATGCATGGGTGGATGAGTCCCCAGAACCCTCCGCTGGATACAAAATTGGTCCCCGAAGTAGTCAGGTGGCAGAATTGATGGCTGTGCATCAGGCCATCCTCACTGCTGTCCAGCATCAACTCCACGAACTGGTCATAATCACAGATTCGGATTATGTACGGAACGGGTTCGTGGAGCACCTGGTTAATTGGAAGACCAGAGGCATGGTATGTGCTAACAACAAACCCTTGAAACATGGGAAGTTGATCCAAAACATTGATGATCTGGTCACCTCGAATGGGATGACCATCTATTGGAAGAAGATCAAGGGTCATTCCAAAGTAGAGGGACCAGACAAAACTGGAAATGACTTAGCTGATCAGCTGGCCAAAACCGGGGCCATCCAAGGGGATCTAATTGAGATTGAGTCCCTGTTGGGGGAAATCCAGGTCACTGCCATCACTAGGTCCCAGACAAATGCTCACAACGACCTCTCAATTGCACAATGGAGTAAGGAGACCCCTGATGCTGATTTGATTACTGCTCAGAAGGGGGATCCAATAATTGGTAAATTTTACCAGCACCTTGAGGACCCTGAGAACTTTCCCCTGACGGATACCGATTACATTGGGAAAGAGGACCTAAGAGTGTTGATGAAATGTCCCAAAATGTTCCGGATCCAAGACGGTTTGTTGGTAAGGAAATCCAAAGCTGGCCACGATCAGTGGGTGGTTCCTACCTCATTCCGAAGCCTGATGTTAAGTCACGCCCATGATGCGGCCACCGCCGGTCATAGGGGGTTTCACACAACATTGGAAATCTTAAGAGAGGTTGCATACTGGCCACACATGGGGCAGGACCTCGACCAATACTTGAAGGGGTGTCTTGTGTGTGCACAATTTCAGCCATCATCCCTCACGCACCGGGCGCCTTTACAAAAGAGGGGAATGACACTGCCATGGTCAGATTTACAAATCGACTTTGTGGGCCCTGTGATTCGCTCGGCTAGGGGGAATAAGTACATGTTGACTGTGACATGCTTGTTTACCAAGTGGGTGGAATGTCTCCCAGCCCCAAATTGCAAGGCGGAAACTGCAGCTGCCTTGATGATTAACCACATCTTTTCCCGTTTTGGTCTACCTCAAAGGATTGAGTCAGACAGAGGTAGCCACTTCACCAGTGAAGTAATGACAAAGATGTGGGAGATACTGGGGGTCAAGAGAAAGCTGCATATTGCTTATAGACCAGCTTCTTCTGGGGCAGTAGAGAAATATAACCGGACAATTGTGAGCATATTAAAGAAGTTTGTGGCAGATTCTGGGCCAAGTTGGGATATCCGATTACCTCTGGTCCTAATGGCCATCAGATCTACCCCTTCATCTGCAACCAAAATGTCACCATTTGAGTTGATGACTGGGCGCAAGATGGTGCTTCCTCAGCATTTGCTCTATAGGACCCAAGAGCAGACACTAATAAATGCCTCCACTACTCATGAGTATGTAGAGAATTTAAGGAAACACCTCCAACATGCTTTTGCTTATGCTCAGCGGAATCTAGAAAGATCGACTGATAGCATGAAGACCCATTATGACCTGAAAACTTCCAGGAAGGAATATCAGGTGGGAGACCGGGTCTATCTATACAACTTCCAAAGGAACCAGGCCAAGCAGCGCAAATTTTTGCCTACATGGAAGGGACCCTTTGAGATCGTCGATAAGATCTCCCCTGTGGCCTACAAGATCCGCATCCCCAAAGGCGGTTCGGCAGAGGGGGAAGACAAGTGGGTCCACATAAACCAGTTGAAATGTTGCCATCCCAGGCACACTCTGCAACAACTGGAGGAATCCTCTGGAATCCTAGCGGGTACTGTATCAGACTAATTCAGTTCCAATCATAAAACGTACCACATCTAGTCTCTAACATACTGGGATTTACATGAAACTGTCTCTAGTGATACTGTTTTTTTTTCAAAATAAGAATGTAATGTTTCGTTATGATGAAATGCATATGCCGCCCCACTACCTCAACAGTGGTGGAAAAACGTCTATGAGTAGATATTGCCGCTTTTGCTTTATCATCCTAGGAGAGATGAAACCATGAAGGATGACCAAGAAGAACGATCCGGAGACCGGGAGCAGAGACGCAACGGGCCCGGGGTACCGCCCAATACTCCCATCAGGACCGGCGAGGAGAACCGATCGATCAGTACCGGATGGAGAAGAAGATGCTGAACTGTGCCATCTACAGAAGAGGAAGAAGATTATGCGGACAGACCGGTGCATGGGTCAAAACCCTTGTGCACGCGACTCCCCATCGACTCAAATTCAAAGTGCAGTCGCGTGGGGGGGACTTGTTGGGTGTCCTGACCCACGTTTAAGCTATCCTGCTACAACATTTGGTGCTGTGGGCTTAGGAAATTCAAGATGGCGGAAAACCCACATGTGCGCCGAAATCCAGGAAAGCTGCGCAGTTTGTGCGCCCACCAAAATGGTTGCCTCACTTGCCACCCACCAGTGCGAGAATGAAAGGCCGGGTTGCCATGAGGGAAATGGGTTGCCAAAGGAAAAACAGTAGCGCCGGTTAGCTTCAAAGCGCTTTAAAACCACCATTGGACTACCCGCACAGTAGTCTGAAACCATTGGGAATGGCAATGCTGATTGCCAAATGCAACCTAGAAGTGTGGGGAATTCATTTCTTGAATCCCAAAAATGAGTGCAGTACCAGTACTCACCACTATCCAAAAGCCGGCGTTTTAAAACCACTCTGTGTGTTTTTCTGAAGGCAAGCAAAATGCCTATTTCAAACCTTGCAACATGTGCAAAATATTCACTGAACACCAGCAGACATTTGGCAGAATGGAGTTTTGTGTGCCTACAAAATCTGGGAAATGAAGAGCCCAAAAACAATGCTTATAACAAAAATGCTATGGAGTCAGCAGCTTAAGCCTAACTGCAACTGGATTTAAAACCACCAAAATCGAAAATGTTAAATTAAATGAGTGACCTATGTTTGGTGTCACATGCCTTTGTAACTGTTGAAATGTCATAGTTTTGCACTTAGAATCAGCATTCTAGCTGCATGTGTAAAATTACAAGTTATTTTAAAAGCAACAAAAAGTTAGCTGAAGGTCTGGCTTAAGGAACTTGATTTTGCCTAGCAACTACCCATCAGGAGTGAAACTTGAGTCACCACTGTGTTCCCAGGCCAACCTTCCTTTTGCTGCCCAAGCTAAGGATATGCCATCCATCTGATAATTGAATTATCTGTGCTCTGCAAGAGAGTGAACAAAGCCCTCTTCACTCAGGCAAAGGTTTTTATTACCGCAGTCGTAAATTGTAGCTTCCTCTTGGCAGGAGCTGGGAGGAGCACTGCCTGTGAGAGCAAGCTGGCTTGGCAGAACTGGAAAGAACCAGAAATTCAACCTTGTGCTGAGGGTAAACCACACCCCTTTGGAGCCAGAACATAACTTTAAAAAGATGAATAACTCATAGAGCGGACATGTGAAAATTTTATAAATGATACCATAATTCTTGTGATTTTTCTGCCCACAGTTTAAGACGTGGTAGGAACCGGTGGTATGTTCAGGGGGGTTTTAGCGGAAAAGTGGATATTACTCTAAATGTGTGCATGTTAAAAATCTGAAACTTCATCAGTTAATGTCCCTACCCCCTGCACACATGTATGTAAAGTTGGGTCCATGTCAGAAATTGCAAAATCAGTTAAAAAGTGAAATATGTGCCAGTTCTGAATGCAAGCTCCCAGGAAGAGCAGAGTTTGAACAGGGGATACCTCCTGTAATGCATGATGGGTGCATATGATTTTAAAACAATATGTACCTCTGCAAATATGTATTGGTTTCAAATCTAGATTTGTGTGTAAGTTGACAGGAGGAGTGGACTTTCTGCAGGCTGTAAAATGACATCAATCTGACTCACAGTTCAGTTTGCCAATCAAGCGGAGGAATGGAAGCCTGACCAATGACGAATGAGAGGGGCAAGTCTAGTGATGCAACACACACACCCATTCTCAAGAAACAGATAAAAGCAGAGAGTCAGGACACATAGAGACATTCAATTTCATCTGCCGCTGGAAGCCCTGCCGGAAAAATCCATACTTACCTCCATCAAACTCCAGAAAGCCAAACTAGAGACTTCAATCTATCCAGAGCAGAGACCAGACCAGAGAGAAAGCAGTGCTGTGCCTAGCAGAGACCAGACCAGAGAGAAAGCAGTGCTGTGCCTAGCCGAGACCAGACCAGGCGCTGTGAGCAGAATCCGGAAAGACCTGACCAGACTGAAGATTGTGACCAAGTCGCTTTCCTGTTCAAAATCTCTTGTGAGTACTTAGCAAAACTCAGAACACATCTCTTAGTTTAAATTCATCTAATTCAATCTATTTAACCTAAGTAGAACTGCCTCCTATCTGTCACCTGTCATTTCTAGTAAAATTTGTCATTTTGAAAAAGTGTGCGTTTAAAATTTACAAAACCAAAAAAACGACCTTTACTAAGTTACTCATATCTCCGCAACCGTTTGGGCTAGAGACTTGCAATAACTTTCATTTGGAACCTGAGATCCTAGGCTTTCCCAGGACCCCAAAACGGTAGAGATAGTCCTTGCGGTTCCTCTGTAATAGCGCTCGGCGCATCCGCGAATTTTGCCGCGATTTGCAATTTCTTCACATGTAAAAAAACTGCTGATGCCTGCTTTCCATTTGTCAGAAATTCGTTTAACCTGTTAACTATCCCTGCCTCATTGCTAGTGTGAGCCTGGACTAATATTAACTAGATACCACTCATCCTGAACCTCTAAAAGGGAATTAAGAGCGTTTCCAGCATATTTCTCATTCATTGCTAGCACCTATCAAAGCATTTGCCTGTGTTTTCAAAACTCCTATCTGTTTTCTGTAAGCTTGCTGGATTGAACTGATTACATTGATTGCATTTCTGAGAACTGTGTGCTTTCCTCCCATTTCCTTGCATTGCATAAAGAGGGGGGGAGTGAATAGCCAGAGAAAAGTGATTACATTGTTTGGTTGAAATCATATTGAGTATTTTCTGTACTGCATTCATTGAATATTGCATCCACCTGAGCTTACATAAAGCATCCTCTACCACATTATACTTTTGTTCCTATTTACCAGTGTGCTACCTTATCCATTTCATGTCAACTCATTAGTGATTATAAGAAGTGTGCTAGTGCCAGATTCTCCGTTGTTGATCTTTATCATATCAGATTAAGTGTGCTATTCAATTATTAATTTATTATAAAGCGTGATATAATATATATTGTAAATTATCAAATAAACCTTTTAAACTTGCAAAACAGAACTACTTCTTGGCTCAGTGGGGTCAGGGGGATTCCAAGAGAGGGGTGTTATATAGGGGTAGTCATCCAGAATGCATGAACTGGACCTAAAGATATATCAATAAGGGTTTTCATTCAGTATTATAGACTAGGCGTTGACTTAGCTGTAGTGTTGAATTGAATCCTCTTACAACATAGGTAACCCCACTTTAAAGTGGCAGCCAAAATGCTTTCAGATTTGGATTTTATTTTTCACTGTAAAGTTGAATGGGCCTAAACAACAAATCTCAATTTGTTTTTGACATATGTAAGGAGCACAGGAGATTGGGTTATTTGCACTGTGTCCTGTTTTGAAAAAGCAATTTGCTGCATTCCCAGTCCTTTTATCTTCCTAAATTGTCCCCTGATCAGAATTGTACAATTTGGGGTTTGGGTTTAATTGACCTTTCCAGATGTAAATTCTGGTTTTGGAAGGGCTATCAGGGAGCCAAGTCAGCCGGACATCACTCCTACAGCAAGCCTCAATTCAGAGGGGTAATTTTGAAATCAATCCCTTCTGTGCCGACTGGTTATACTTCTATTGACTGCTGTGGCTTCCTTCTCTCAATTGACAGGTCTTCCCTCTGGTAGAATTAGTCCCTCTGCTATCCAATCTCCAGTTTGTACCCCTTCTGAATCTTCTTAGCCCAACATTCCATAATAATTCTTCTCTTTTTTCTATGGGTATCCCATTATATTTCCTCCAAACCCCACGCTTGGCTGTCAGAGGTGTGGTTTTCCAGCCACCTGACTGGAAAGGTGAGAGGGACTTTGTTCTGTACTCTAATTTCTGACCAGTCTGTGCTATCTTGATGAAATGTATATTTTTAGATTCTGCAACTTGTGGCAAACATTTAGAGATGTTGAATGATTAAATTCTGATCAAGTTGGATGATTTTACATGTTTTTAGCATTTATGGACTATTATTAATGCAGCGACATATAATTCTTTTTCAAGATTCTGCTAGAGCTTACTCTTATTTACAACATGTCCAAATATGGTATCAATCAGTGAATGTGAAATTGAAGCAGTTTTCCACTAGTGAGCAGAGACAATATCCACCTAAATACTCCTTTTCCATGTTACCACTTACCAAAGTAGAACTCTCTTCCAGCCACATTACGAGGCAGGCGGAATGGGTTTAACGGCACCGGTAAAGGTGCCGGTGCCGTTAAACCCATTCCGCCCTATTACAAGGTTCCCTTGCGGGACCCGCTCTGGACATCTGGTCAGACCAGTCAACATTTGCGGGTTCCGCAAGGGTACCAGTGAGCTAACAACAGGCCCATTATTAACGGACCTGTTGTTATCTCCGTCCCCATTCCTGTTGAGCCCAATGGGGGCTGAAATGGGAATGGGGATGTGTTCCCTAAATGGAGAAATACCTGGTCCTCCAAGGTTGGAATGGCCCGGTATTTCCCCATTCAGGGATGACGGACCCAGACCCGAGTTTGGAGGTAGCCTTGCCCTTATTATGGGCATGGCTACCTCCTTATTAAGGGCATGGCTACCTCCAAACTCGTAATGAGGCCCTTTGTGTGCATATTCTCAATGGGCCTCATCACAAGTTGGCCAATATCCCAGAGGCAATTGTACTGGGATACCACCCAATACTGTTAGAATTAATGCTACTCGGTCTGGCACAATTTGCACCATATCACGAGTAGTGGTCAATCAGTAAATCCCCATTTCCCTTGGAGGTTTCTCGGTGCTATTAGCACCAGCACAATTAACGCCACACTAATAGCACTGAAAATGGGCAGACAGTGGAGATGTTTACCTCCAGCAAAAAGCTGTAGGTAAAACTCCAACTTTCCGGCCAATTCGAGATTGGGCAGAGTGTTAAATGTGGCCAGTAAGAGCGTTATTGCTGCATTTTAACACTCCACCCAACTTTTGATGAGGCCCAATGACCATTCAACTTGACTAATCAAGGAATCCAAGTTTTCTGCTTGGCAACTGCATTTCAGTCAGCTTTTCTATTGACCCCTATGTCTAATGCATTATTATGAGTTCATGTGAAGCAAAACATGTGAAATAACGTTTTTGAAGCTAAAACCTTGTGTCAATTAGTGAATGCCTTAAGAATATTTATAGAGCTTATATGCTTTAAATCTACCCTGTCAAGCCTAGGGTATGTCCTGGATAATGAGGAGGCAGGAGATAAGGCAGTAATGTGTTGTGAGAGATGCCAATGCCAGGATCTGTCCAACGAAACATGGTGGGCGGCAAGAAGTTGGTTCCTCAGATGCCATTGGATGAGAATAAGAAGGGCTGAGCTTGGTTCCTTCGCACACAGGGGGTTTTTACAAAGTGAACCGTTGAGATTGCATGTGGAACACCAGGGGGAAAGCTCACCTATTGGAGAAGTCAGGGTCCCTAGATGTCCTTACAAAGCATGATATATTCATGCTACAAGAGACCTGGTGACTTCTACAATAGGTGTAGATTGTTATCAATTATACAAGGTATTTGCGAAGAAGGGACCTCACGGATAACCTTCTGGAGGCCTCATTATGGGTGTATCTCAGGAGTTAAAATCTGTCGGTATAATGTTAACCAAGGCAAATGACAATGTGATGGTGGTGGAAATCCTTCTTAATTAGGGAAACGTGTTGGAAAAACTGCTCCTGGGAAATGAATATGTACCCTGAGGTGCAGGGAATTTAGATACAATTTATGACTACATTGAGGATATTTGTGGAAAATGTAGGGGGGGGCAGGATGCAATTTTGCTGCGAGGTGATTGCAAATGCTCGATATGTTTATGAAACGGAATGAGCTGTCTCTGAGAATATATTGAGCAGGAGTAACATGCTGCAGAAAAATAGAAATAAGAATGGCAAGTTAAGGGAATAATTCATAAAAGATTGGGATATGTTGTGCACCAGGACTCCAACTGGCCCATAAAGCTGGGGGTTGCCCAATTGCACTTTAAAATGGAATAGCAGCACCCGTGAGATGGATGGGGATGCAGATTAATACTCAAGCATCAAATCAATAGTAACAACTCAATGGTTTGGCAAAGGGAGTCAGTTTAATGACAAGTACAAATAACGGGGAGTTTAATGAATATCAGCATTTGCGTGATGTTCCTTCTCACTTCACAACTCCAACGATCTTCATAAAAAGCACGTCATTTATACTAAAAACTCATCATCACCGACATGCAACGCTTAAAAGTTGGCATGCAATTCTATTGGTTCTAGAAAGGTAACTTTGATATAGGTACTATATCTGTATATTGTAACAGAGTATGGGGATTGGGTAAACACTGTCAGGTGGGGCATCTAAGCCCTTCCTTCAAAATGGCTACTGTAGACGTCACTAAAAGTATGACGTCCCATTGATTCAGCTAACTATAGGACCCTCGATTACTTGGTCCATGATGATTGGGTTGGCACCAACCTCCCTCATACTTTTCCATTTTGCCTAGCAGCATGCAGAATGGTCGGCCAGGTGCAGGGTGCCCGTCAGCTCCACCGGCATTTCTCCAATTATTGCTACAATCAATTATCACCTCAGTGGTCATGTGTCAATTACTTCACTGTGGTTAGCCTTGAGACTGCATCTCTGTCTGGAAAAAGTTCTTATATCTTTGCATGGCACTCCACTATGTGTAGGTGTGAAAGTCTCACTTCTTCTCGCTCAGCTGGTCACGTGATTCAGACACCGTAAACTTGCCATCTTCTCCATGTAATTTGTGTATTTGATTTTCGTTTTGCCCACCACTTGCTTTCTGCTTCTTATCTTGACCTTTCTGAGAAGGGTATTCTGTTCTTTGCCTCATTAATTGTAGCTACTGTTAGTCTATTTCAGCTGATACGACCTTGGCTTTTTGGCACGATTTGTCTCTGTCTGAGTTTCGCTTCTGCCTTTTATTCTTGATTTGCTAGCCATGAAGCTCTCCTCATGCGGCCTCTAGTAACCTTTGGTTGGTTCTGGTCTTGCGCAAAGTGGAAGTATACTTATATAACATGCTTCTTTTGAGGTAGATATGTATAGGTGGCCGCAATCTATCTTACTACTAAGCATAGCAAGCCACACGATTTTCTTAGCTTTCTGCGGTTCCAAGCATATGTACATACGTAAACTGGTTGAATATCTTTGTCATGCTCATGGCATAAGCTTTATAAATTTGACATTGTCCTTTTACTTTAGGTTCGCAATGTCCCTTATTCATGGTGTTTCGTCTCTTTTTATCATTTTCAGGTTGTCATATCTTCTATATGTGAGTCAGTCCGGGTTCTTGTGGCATCACCATTCGTCTTCCAATAAGACCTTTTTGGCTTCTTCAGGGACTGTATTCAGACGATCTTCATTCCGTTTCCTTTGTTTATATGGTTTTCTCAATGGATACCTTACTGTCCATGTTTTCTTTAGTGTCGGTACTTCAATAGGTGCTGTTCTTCTGATAGGTACTGGACAGAGCCCTACTGCGGCTCTCTGTTGGTTTATTTGCTCCTCATATGTGACATACTTCAGCGTAAACGTTCCTGGTACTTCAAAATGGACGGTTGGAGTGCGGGCTGTGCTTGGGACCTCCTCTACAATGTGCCTATTGAATGGGAGAAAGAAGGGGGAGACTGCAGGCCAGCCAACTTGGAAAAATGGGAAGAGCTGGGCAACACTAGATTACCTATTTGGCAATAACACTGGCCTAGAAAGGACACGGACGCTTAGACTAAAATTTGCCGAAAGTAGCAACCATGCCAAACTCACTTTGACTGTAGCAATCAAAGGGTTCAAAGGTAATTTGAGGATAAATGGTGGTCTGGAGCATAATTGCACAGGTAACCGCATATATTGGTCTCTCAAAGATTTAAACAAGGTTGCAGGAGCAGCAATGCATGCTTCTCAGCTTGAAATAGATACACTGAAGACCCTCGACCATCTCAAATAAGAGACATTTGAACGTTCTCGATGTCGCAATTTGAGTTGTAAAACGCAACCTGAGAAGAACAGTCAGACTAATTAGGAATTCACAACAACCTTGGGAAGTGAGAACTGCAAAAATAATAACAGAGGAATGTATGTACCAAAAAATGGCTTAGACACTGGAAGTTCTAAATTAAAAAAGTACAATGGCAAAGAATGATACGGATGCTTTGTAGTAGAAACACACACTCTATATGGTAAATTCTATCTCAAGCCAGATGTCTCCATGTGTCACGATGGAAATCATCCTCCTGGAACTGGGCATCTGTTCGATGGCTACAATGCTCCTCTTGAAACATGGCCTACTATATCTGAAGGCCCTTACCAATCCACAGTGTGATCTATTAAGACTCTTGGGTATGGACATGGAAAAAGAGTGAACTCTGGGTTTGGAAAGTCCACCTTAAGTCTTTTTTAGCTCTATTGACTTGTCGCCTGATTGGGAACTTGGTTATTGGGAGCTTTGGAGGGAGCTCAAAGAAAAAAAGTTAGACGGGGATAGGTTACAAGATCATTCACATTTCCAGAGCCTGAAGTCATATGAGTTCACATCATATGTGCTGTTAACACCCGGGAGAGCGCAGCATTACCTCATGCTATGTCCCTCTGGAAATCTGCGTCGGTTCCTGTTGCTTCTCTGAATAAATAGGTTGCCAGTACTGGCAAACATGGGGCCCGCTAAGAAACTGAGAAGCACCAAAAGATTCTGCAGGTCATGCAAAAACCATAGTTGCCCCGAAACTGCAAAGCACATCTTAGCAGAGTGCCCGACTATGCTTCCATCGGTCAAGTTAAACTTGGGCAAATTTGTTCATAACTTGTCATTGATGGGTGAGAGGGCCTTTTGGCTCTGGTGTTTGAACATGAAAATTAAGAGTCTGCAGCTGGCCCTATATCGGGTCTGGCTGTCATTTGAACAGTTGTTGTTATCAGGAGTACATTGTCCCCTGCAATGCCTTTAAATGAAATATTATTGTCTGTCTGATCTTTTGTTCTCTTGATATCTTTGTCTGGAAACCCTGCTTGAAACTCTGTTTGAATGTTACTTTTTTATGCACCTTGCATCTCATCAATTTATGAATCATGAAATGCTTGCATGCATGTATGGTATTTTGTATTATGTATTAGCTTGCATTAGCTTTTTACTTGTTCATAATTTTTATTTTCTTCTATGTGTAAAGTCTTTGACTGTAACACATTAAAGTGTAAAATAAAATAGAATTTCAAAAACTCTTTTAAATTAACATCTTATTATTAAACTAAAAGATCTAGAAATAAAAATCATATCACCATACAACTTAAAATTAGATACATATCATATACCAGACACCATATTCCATAAACCATATACCTGGGGAAAGTCACACCATATGCTATAAAGGCAGCATAGGACCCTACATAATCAACATCTCTTACATCTCTTACATAGTGCCCTAAATTAAACTGTTCATAGCAATACAATGATGCGGTCTTCCATAGTTGTAATCCTTCAAGGCAGCTCTGCAATTAATATTTTATTTGCTCTGGTATATTGGCAAATTAACATCAATATTCATGTATAATATCTTATGGGATATTTCCCTTATCTGATCTACTATAATAGTTTACACAAGTGCCTTAGGAACCTGACCACATTTATCATCAAGTATGTGTTTTTCCCCACATAACAAGTGAGGCCGAGATTCTTTCTCATTCTTATCATCGCAAAATCTACAATAAGCCAATTCAGCTACTATGTTGTTTCTTATATATAGTATTTCCTTAGTTAAGAGAATGTTAAATCTGAACTGCATGTAGTTATAACTTTCTATTTTGCTTGGAAAGATACTCAGATATGATTCAGGTACTCCTGATGATTTAGCATAGGAGACAATCTGACTATAAAGTTTCATCCTTACTACATCATCTATTGTAATAGATCAGTCAAATGTACGGTTCTTCCAACTTATGTGGTTCGGATTTTCTATTAACACCTTCTTTGAGTTCCTTATTTTCCTCAAGATATTAAGACATTGTTTAAACAAGGCTGGAATAAAGCCCTCCCCGAACGAACATTCAATTCCCTCTTTCCACAGCAGAGTATATACATCTAACCCTGTTCTAGCTATCTTCTTGTGCGCCAGAGTCAGCGCTTCCACTGGATCCTACTCATCAATGATTATAGTCTTAATTCATAATGTATTGCTCCTGTAGACCAGAGAGCGGATACAAGGACATACCAACATTTGTTATTCATAAACACGTTTTGCTGGCTCTCCTTTAGACAGAGAGTCATCACAAGGACACCACACTAGGAGTTAGTTTTATACACCTTGTGAAGGGTGTTCTGATCTCAGTAGCCATCCCATGAGGTAGTCCACAGTGACTTCCCGCACTGTTAAAGTACACGTTTCTTCCTGTTGGGACACACCTTCTTGTTTGATTATGATACTGATTTAGGCAAGTAATATAACAACTTCCTCCATATGATAGCTTTGTAAACAGCCATTTCTTTGATTAGCCACTCTGGTGCAAATTCAAGCCCATAAATCAATCTTGGAACGACTTTGGCATTATAAAAACTAATAACGGGTAAGAGCGAGAATTTTCTGTTTTTTTCCACCTTACACATTTGACTTGCAAGAAAAATTGCTTTACCCCATAAATACTTCATATAAAATCGTTTATTTGGATGGGCAATCATTGGAAACCCTAAGTAGACCAACCTGTCATTCCCTTGAATATTGGTTGTGTTAATAAACCATGCAAAATTGCACTTCTTGCTAACCCTGCTCAGTTTTATTATGATAGTTTTGGATGGATTATCTAACAGATTATTCTCTGCCATATAGTCATTGAATGTTTTCATAGTTCTTTGTAGCCCAAAAGGCGTCTGACCCTTAAAATAAAATCATCCACTTTAGCTGCCCATGCTATCTTTAGTTTCCCCACTTTTGGGGGCGCAAAAGCTTGCCCAGTTAAAGATTCTCCCACATCCGATACATACATGTTGAACAGTGTAGGGGCTAGTCAGAGACCATTTAAGACTGAAATTGAGTGTGACATTAGCCCCTAATTGTTTAACCTCATTTGAATGTTGGACTTCTGGTGTAAATGTATCACTATGCTTAAAAGACCAGCTGGCATACCTAGTTTGTGTAACTTGTACAACAGTGTCTGTTGATCCACCATGTCAAAAGCCCTAAATCCTTTCGAGGTCGTTGATCGGGCTCCAAAATCTGCTCGCATTACCGCCCCTCAAAGAGGTCAACATTGCCTCGTTGTTATTTTGTAACATTATACCCTTATGAGCTTTGATACAGTTTTTCCATTTCTGATTTATTTTCCTTATCAGAAGAGCTTTTTCCTGAATGCCTATTTTAATAGTATCTTTTTTTCATCTTTTTTCTATCCTGACAAGTGTCTTCATTTCTCGAATCCTATAATCAAATGTATGGGTATATGTTTTTAATTCCTTACCTCTTACTTTCCCTTTTCACAATTTTGGCAGAACGTTCATTATATATTTATAAAATGCCAATGAGGAATATGTTGCTCCCTTTGACTCTAGTGGAAAACTCAAAATCTTTTTAAATGATCATATTAAGTTGCTGGAATCTTTCTGCATTCCATCTCAATCTATTTCTTTGTTGGTTTATCTCTACTTCCATGCCATATGTTTCTTCGGCTGGTGCATCCCTCTGGAACAGCCTCCCTGCCTCTCTGAAACTTGAGCAGAACCATCTCGGTTCCGGAAGCACCTCAAGACGTTCCTCTTTGCTTCTGCCTTCTCTTTTCCTCTCCCCTGCTGATCTCCTGTCTGATACACACACTGGTCAACTGGCAAGCCTCAGAATTTGAGCGCAGATCCCTGCCTGCCCAGCTGCAAACCCACACTGCCACTTGGCACCCGCTGCACTTGTGGTCTGTATCTGTAACCCTACAGTCCCCTCTCCTGCACTTATTAGGCACTTGTTGTCTGCACTTCTAACACTCTCACTTGCCACCCGTTGGCTGCACTACTTGTTTCCTGATTCCTTGTCCTGCACCTGATCATCCTCCCACCCCATCGGCACTTCTACCGTCCCCACCCACTGTACTTGTATATTCTGAATGTCACTAGGCCTAGTAAGATCGTTGTTTTTTGTCTTTTCTCTGTTTCCTCTCACTTGCCTTGTGGTGCCTTGAAACACTTGTTATAAGGCACATTATAAATGCCATATCATATCATATCATATGATACAACGAATTTACCACCAATGTTTAATTCAAAGCTTGCCATCAATAGGCTGTGTTCGCTATAGTCTATCTGCAATATTTCAACTGATGTATTCTGGTTGAATAAATAATCAATCTTAATGCTGGAATTTCCCTAAAGAGGGCAAGGACTGTAATCCTATCCAAGTAGTCTTGTCCCCCTTTCCCAAACATATAGTTAAGAGTAAAACTCATCTCATCTGGGAATATCGACTGCCTAAGGCAAGGTACCCCATGTACGCTCCCTGGGTACTTTACATTGATCCCACCCCCGGCGGACGTTCCCATGCTACCGCGTCTCGTTTGGGCTATGTTCAGGTTGGAATTAGAGGCTTCCCTATCATCATCTATCATGTTTTTCCTGAGTGCTGCCCCATACTGTATGGACTGGGCCATATGAAGCCCCATTGGGGCTGATAAAGATGCACCTAAATGACTCCAGCCATCCTTATTGGCAACTGTTTTATCTTCATGGGGCATCATGAGTTTTATCAGGTCTGTAATCTATTTCTCATTCAAAGGAGGTTCCATTGAAGGCACTGTCTTTTTGCCCTTAGTCTCTAACCTCGGGGACCCTGTAGATAAGCTATGTGTAGGTATTTCTTCTTCTAAATCCCTTTTGGACCCTCTGCTGCCAGGGGAGTTGCTAGGTCTGGAAAAGACCCGGGGCTAAGCTGATGTCAGAACTGTTGGACTGGGGGCTAGCTAGTCTTTTGGCTGTAGCTCCTGAGATTCTATCCGGGGCTGCAACCAGAAGATCAGGGGCTATAGCCCCCTTAGCCCCCCTAGCAACGCCCCTTTCTGCTGCCCTTACTCTCATTAAATATTTTAAGAATTGACATTTTAGATAGGACCCTCAGGGAACTTTCTTCCTCATTTGATTTGGCAATGCCCTTGCTTTTCATAGCATCAATCAGCCTAACACTAAACTGCTCATATGACCCATTCCGTTCGCCCACCTCTTCCCCCATGTCCTCCAGGTCCCTTCCCTTTTTCTCTCTACCTGGCTTGCCATAATCGTTCAGCTCAAGGCCTCCTTCCTGGTCGATTGTCCATCGCCCCCTGAGAAGTCATGCTGCTCCACACAATCATGTGAGTTAGACTGTGCAATATTACGCATATCTTTTCGGGATGATTTTTTTGTTTTTTTTTAAATAAGGATTTTTTGCCCTCTTTTTTTGTTTTGTTTTTGGATTGGTTACTCTAGCGGGTCCTGTGTTACTCCTAGTTTACAGCCAATTGCCTTCTCTGATGTAATTTCTAGTATACTGGAGTTGCGCCCGCTTCCTCCTGCGTATATAGCAGGGTGCTCCTTCACCTATTTCCCAATTGGAGTGGAGACAGCCTCAGACTCAACTGAACCAATGCAGAGGCATGTCTAAGTGTAGCCTTTAAAAGTAAAGTTTGTTCTTTCATTTCTACAGACCTATGATTCCTTAGATTATCAATGGCCAGCCCCACAGAAGTTGGATCTTCTTCAGTTAGTACAGGTAAGCTCACACATTGCTGTGCTCCTGAAATGCTATTGCCCTCTTCCCCACCCAATAACGTGATTATACCTGTTCCAAACATCAGGGGCGGGGGGGTCTTCTGTTCCAAAGTATTAATCCCTGGATCTTTTGTCCCAATCCCTCTAATTTGATCCTGGATGTTTTGTGGTAGTTCCCGAATATCATTACCTACAATTTGTGATTTCAGAAGGTGGTCACCTCCCATTTGAGCGATTCCCCCCTCCATCATCTCCACAGCCACACCCTCAGAACCTTCCTTGAGCTTGGTCATGACTGGAATTTTAACGGGAGATGGTGGGAGTGGCATAGCCATGGCTCTCGACAGACTATTTCTTTGATTTGAAAAAACCAAGGTTGCCATTAGTATGTGGGCCATTACCATTGTATTTTTCCTCATGTTAACAGGCAGTGAGTAGGACAGTCAATGGACAATATGTACCTGTACTAGTATCACAATTCAGTATATATATATTTATATCTGTATATATATATATTCAGTGAAAAAACATTGTTATAGGGACGTTATGGTTCAAAGTAAAACCGAAAAAACCCTGAAATTCGGCAGTTATGGTGAGATAAGCAACCATAACTCGCGCCACCGTGCACTGCTAACACTAACACCCAGGACATCAAAGATGACATCAAAAATGTCATTGATGACATCACTGATGACATCACATGTCTGGCTCTCCCTTTTTTCCCTTTACTGACATATCTAGGCCACATAGTTTTCTTCAGTAACAGTCAGGAACGTTAGGAAGTAAAAATTGAAAAGGTACTATATTTGTAGACTTAGGGTCAAGTCACATCATATGAAACATATACATAGCGGAAGACACAGGCTTGAAAGAGAGCAATCCTTTCTGTGCATGAAGATAATCATTAGGGTTATCAGCACTTTCTCATAGTTTTATTTTTATTACTCTACCTTCCCTGAATATGCTCATATTTGTATACATTACACTCACTCTCCTTTCCTTTGGGTGCAGTCACATCCTGTGATACACATACATATGATAAGTAGCAGCTTTGAAACAGAGAAATAGTTTCTCTGCATAAAGACAATCAGTTAGGTTGTGAACTCTTTCTGCTACTACTTCTGCTTTTTTGTTTACTTCACTGTCCCTGTATATACTCATATTTGTATGTGTTGTTGTCTCTTTGTGTTTTGTCTGTAATAATTATGTATTAAGTGGGTTTTATTATCTCCTTATTACATGTTTCACAGTACGCAAAACTCTAATAAGAAAGCAGTTATCATTTCACTATTCAACATGGCAAGATTATGACTATGGCACCTTCATCATGTATGCTGCACACACTGCCTATATTTCTGCATGAGTAGCTTAGTATACTGGATAGAACTTCATAATAGAATGCTATTTATATCAATGCATTGCTTAATGCACTAATTAGCTCATGATATTTATCCCAATGATCCTTGACAGTTTTTGGTCAGCATTATAAGAATCCCTTGTACAGAGTTTTCATGAAAAGTAAATGCACATGTGATGTCATCAGTGATGTCATCAATGACATTTGTGATGTCATCTTTGATGTCCTGGGTGTTAGTGTTAGCAGTGCACGGTGGCGCGAGTTATCGTTGCTTATCTTACCATAACTGCTGAATTTCAGGGGTTTTTCGGTTTTACTTTGAACCATAACGTCCCTTTAACAAAGTTTTTTTTACTGAATTTGAGGTTGGCTCTGAAAAGAGACGTTTTTTTGGGGTTTTTTGCAGATGCTTGACAGACACCTGTTATTTTGTATTCTTTTTTCTTTTTTTCTTACTTTACTCCTAAAATCTTCACATAACCTTCTCCAAAGCAACATTTACATTCCAAAACAGCATGGCATTTCCCATAAAAGATAAGGAAATGCCATCTTCTTTAAAATAAACAGCATTACTGGAATCAATATTCTCATTATTACAGAAGAACATACAAGCTCTAAGCATGAAGGCACACATGCCTCGGTTGATTACACACCTAGCATTGTTTTGCTGAGGACAAAAAACTGAACTATTGTCCCATATTGCCCGAGGTAGCAATCCAGAAAAAATTACTTTGGCATGTGGAAGGATGTTCATTACTGCTTGAACCAAGTGTTCCAAATCTGCCAACAAAGTAGGGGCACTGACATATCCCAAATGGAAAGCACCATAGTACAAAACTACCACATGGGGACTGTTCATCCTGCCCATATCTTCACAAACTTGTACAATTCCCTGTACATTGCAATCAGGCACAGTGCTCCACACCACCTCCACTCCTTTAACATCAAAATTCTTTGCAACATGCCTGTGTTGAGCATACTGTTGTAAACCATGCACAAACATATCTCCAAGCACCAACACCCTGACTTTCTCCACTTCTTCAATCTTCACTACACACAGTCTCTTTCAACACAAATCCACAACCTCAACATCTGATTGGCAGATCCCTACAGTCTTCTTTCCATGCTGGATTTGCTGGAAAATCCTGGATGTAGCACGCCCTGTACACGGACAGCCGCGGTGTCTGCGGACCGCGTAACTCTTGGACAGCCCTTCTGCCATTTCCACTTCACTCTCTGTGCCATTCCCTCATTGCATACAGCTAAGCCGTCACACAATATGGAGAACGTCCTCAAAACACCCCCATTTTGTTTATTTTTGAACATTTCAGGACACCGCGAGTGTTCTTCTGGCTCACTCTTTTTTCTTTTGCTGACATATTTGGCCACATGGTTTTCTTCAGTAACAGTCAGAAACTAAAATTAGTATTTTATTTGTAGATGTATCCTACAAGTAGGTTGTTATAGTAATTCCCTTAGAGTCCAGTCACATCATATGAAACATATACATAGGGGAAGACACAAGCTTTAAAGACAGCATTATTTTCAAGCAAATAAATGATGATTTCTCTGTTTCAAAGCTGCTATTTACCCTATGTATATGTATATTGGTATGTGTTCTTGTCTCTTTATGTTTTCTCTATAGTAATGCAATTATGTAATACATGGGTTTTATTAGCTACTTATTACATATTTCACAGTACACAAAAATCTATTAAGAAAACAATTATCATTTCATTATTCAACATATTAACATTACAAATATTATACCTTTATCTTGTATGCTGCACACAATGCTATGTTTCTGCATTAGTAGCTTAGTATACTAGATAGAAGCCCATAATAGAATGCTATTTATATCAATGCATTGTTCAAAGCACTAATTAGGGTATGATATTTATTGCAATGATCCTTGACACTTTTTTCGCAACATTATAATAAGAAACCCTTGTACACATATTTCATGAAAAGTACATACACATGTGATGTCATCAGTGATGTCATCAATGACATTTGTGATGTCATATTTGATGTCATGGGTATTAGTCTTAGCAGTGCACGGTGGTGGCGCGAGTTATGGTTGCTTAGCTTACCATAACTGGCGAATTTCAGGGGGTTTTCGGTTTTACTTGGAACCAAAACGTCCCTTTAACAACGTTTTTTTCACTGAATTTCATAGGTTTTTAGCAGCGTAACTTAACCATAACGTCCCGTTAACAAAGTTTTTTTATTAGCACGCAAACAATATACAAAGATGGAGTGTAAAAAGAAATTTCTCAGAGATGACTGTACATAGAATGTTGCAAACTAAGAATTTATGGTTGTTTACAGTGAAGGTCAGCTGCTTCCATTTTTTGCTTGCGTGCCGGAGAGGCCCACGACTCGCACTATAAGGTTCTATTGTTTTTTTACCTTGACAGACAGGGATCGTGCTAAAAGACTTCTTTTGAAGGAGTGTTGCAAAAACGTAAGACACGATAAGGATGACATTTCTGAAACAAAACCACTTTTATATATTATATCACTATGAGAAAGATTGTTGGCACAGACAGAGTTGTATTTTGGGACTGCACTATGCTTAGACAATGGAAAATGCCAATATAATGTAAGTAACCCTTTAGATTATTTTATACCGGAATATAATAACAATAGCGTGGCGTTAAAGCCCAGTTAAATTGTACTTGTTCATTCAATGTGGCATAGGGCCTCATTACGACCCAGGCGGTAAGTTACCGCCTGGGCCGTGACTTTACCACCATGGCGTAAACTACGTTTACGCCATGGTGGTTGGCGGACTTACCGCCCCATTCCGACCTAGGCGGGGCGGTAAGTCCCCAATCCCCATTTACCCTTCCCCATTCCCATTTTTGCCCCATAGGGCATAATGGGAGTGGGGAAGGCGTTAATTACGCCACCGTAAATTACGGTGGCGTAATTAACTCCATGGTCCCTTAGCGCCATGGATTTTAACACCTGCTAAAAGCAGGTGTTAAAAGCACCATGGCGCTAGGGGACCTCGTACTCAGGCGGTAAGGGTCGGCGCTGTTAACGCTGCCGTAAACCCCTTACCGCCTGAGTTGTAATGAGGCCCATAGTGTTTTCTACCGCGCACTATGACCGCCGAATTGGTCCCCTGTCGCTTAGAGGGCTCTGAAAAAGGCAGAGGACAGAGGGTGGGTTAATGTGAATAAGTTAACATATTCTGTTGCACTATCCACACTAGCAAATAGTTTCAAGCCCTAATAAATAAAATGAATATTTTTAATGAAGATTGGCTGGTGAGACTAATTTATGTTTTTTAAAACAGGTACGTCCTTCCGTACTGTCAATGCCATGATTTTCAGACCCCGGCCGACGGATATTTTAACTGCCAGGTGCAGATACTTCTAAACAACTTCATGACCCTCACCATTTTATGGGACAATCGCCAAGGACCAATATGCCCTTACGCGGTACTAACGGCTAGAAGCAACATACCAACCATTATGGTGGTCTAATGCCTCGTTGTTGGAACAGCCTTCCGATTATCAGTGCGACCATAGTGCTTCTTTTATCATAAACCAACACCCGCAAAGGAACAGCGCGTGACTCAAAATGAACTTTTGCAGATCGACAGCAAAGACAAATGCAAATCGCTGAATATTCTCTAAACATTTGATGTCAAATAAAAGTACTTTCCGAAATGTACAATCTTGCTGTTTGCTTTTAAATCACAGTTTCATATTCCGAATTGTTGCACGCTGTGTTGTGAGATGATCTGTGTTGTTTTCAGAGTTCTGTGTAAAGTCGCGTAGGACTGGAGACGACTGGGCGCGTTTGGCTATGCACCCTGTACCGTCACTGAGAGAGACGGGGAATATGAATGCTTTGATAATGTCAGGCTTAGGGGCGGGAGATATGATTTAGTGTCGCAAAAGCAGGTCAGCCAGGTCGATGGGGCAAGTGATAGGATTATCACATAATATCAGCGCACAGCAGCCTGATTTATTGTTTGTTTAGTGGACGAAAAGTCGGGGAAGGGCCATAGGAAATTGTAATGTCAACGGACATAAGGAGGGTTCTTAGAGGTTTCAACCTGACAATGAACAATACGAACAGCATTCTCAGAAACACCCCCATTTTGTTTAATTGCAAACATTACCTCCACGTCCACTCTCCCTCGTCCCAGTACTTACTTCATGAGGCCCCTGCCTCCGACACAGGACCTTCTTCTATTTCTTTAAATTCCTATAACTCCTCCCCCACATCCACATCACTCAGTTTCATATTACCAAGCCGGAGCATGGGACCTTCCCCGCAGGGAGGGTGAGGAGGGTCGTCAGTACTGTGACGAGGAAGAGTAGGACTAGGAGTAATGAAGATTACCGGTAAGTAATCAGAGCATTTCGGAACACCGCGAGTGTTCTTAGAACACATTCAACTTGCCAGAGTACAATACGGACAGCGTCCTCAGGACACCCCCATTTTGTTTATGTACGAACATTTAAGGACACCGCAAGTGTTCTTAGCTCAATTGTAGCTTGCTTGCGAACAAAACGGACACATACTCCGTCCTCAGAACAACACCACCATTTAGTTTATATAGGACATTTCAGAACAGCCGTGTTGTCCGCAGACAAATTGAACACAACAAAAGTGTCTAGCATATAAAAAAAACAGAACATTGAACCTATCTCATACTCCCCCACCCTCCCCAAACACTCTAACACACCAACACACTCCACTAAATACAATTTTTAATCCAAGTTTCACCGCGCTGTCCGCGGTCGTCCGCGAATGCAAGATGGCGGGCGCCACAGAAAACCTGACGCACTTCGCGCACCACGCCGTCCAATCAGCGAACACGTCGCATGTCCACGGACATCACGCAAGCCGCTCGGCCAATCAGGGCACTGTCCGCGGAGCAAACCGGGAAGTCCATCCGCGGAGCGAACGGAGATATCAGTAATTTATTTGCCTTACATTTTGGTCATTTAAAAAAAAACTACTGGACGGATTTACACCAAATTTGCAAAAGCACGATTTCGGGACCAAGCCCCCACTCCTGCCGCAAATTGGGTGTAAATCCGTCCAGCGGTTTGGGCTGTAGGCGTGCGCAAAGTTTTTTCCCATTATGTCTATGGGAAAAAACAAAAGTTTCGGGATCCCCCCTATAACTTTGCCCCCCCTGGACCAAACCTCTCCAAACTTTGCAAATGAATTCAGAGTGGGCCATATACATCCAAACAGCCAAACAGCACTTGTGCAGCACTCGATGGATGCGTGTGTGGGGATGCGCATGCTGGCTCCTTTTCATCTGTTTCTCGGTTGGGGGGGCATGGCCAAGCGTTCGCTAATACTCTTCTGTGAAAAAAATCCTTTCAAATCCTTTGTACACCCAAAATCAGAAAGGTAAAACCACTATGAAAACTGCAGTTTCAATGCGATCTCTTGCCTAAGTCCACTTGTCCTTTTATACTTCTTCGAAGATCTTGCTTTGCTAAAATAGGATACATCAAAATTAGACAAAACACACCAAACAGCACTCGTGGAGCACTTGCTGGATGCACGCCATAATATGAACACTAATAATAATAACAATATTAAAATATTTTGATCTAAAATCTTAATAAAGAGATATTCAGAAAGAAAATAAATGGCCCAAAATATATGTTTTAAATAATAAAGCACATACAACTCCTCATCCTGGAAAAACAATGATTTTCACTGCACATACCCTACATGATATAAATATTACCAGTGTCAATGGTCCTCTTGCTAAAAAACATTTTTGTCTCATTTTCTAGTGCAACACGCATTAATGCTAGAAATTAAATTGTCTTATTGGCCTCCTGGAGGTTCACCCAGGCCAATGCTGGGAAGTGGGGCATTTCAAAGACACCCTAACAATGTTTTCAAGATTCGCTGCAAAGTTCAGAAATCCCATAAAATTCAAATCACCAGTAGTTTGCAATCATGTTTGCGCTGCACTGCCCGTATTATGTTTTCTCCCAGGTAATTCAGCCCAATTTGCTGTTTGTATGCCTGGACTGGAATCCCATTGTGCCCTTCTCCTGCTAGTCACCTGGACAATCATGTGGTATTGCCTTGCTGTGTAGAGCCAGAAGGCTGTTCTGAAGCTCTTCAAATATCTCCTGGTCTGAACATAATTGCCTTACAAATTCTGATCCATGTACTTCTAAGGCCACAGTTCCTTGGTAAAAAGAAAATACATATGTTTCCTCTTCTTCAATATTATTCATTGTTCACATAGTTTCCACCTGCTATCTCTATCATCGAAAACATGCACCACTCGCCAATACCCGAAACGCGTCCTGCCTACCAGACTTTGCCTGCTCCTTCTACTTACAAGGACAGATATCATTCTATTAGCGCCCCTTCTCCTTGTGAAATCTAATGCAAATCTCATTCAAAGTGGATGAAATTAGATTAGATGATGTACGCCTCCAGACTCTCTCAGGTGTAATAGAATATATTCAGGTAATAACGAACTGCTAAATTTCATAATGAATGGGTTTTATTAACTTTTAGAGCTGCCTGTGCGCCTTGCTGTGAAAATGTCAGAAGACTCCAGTTCAGGAATACCTTTAAATGTTCTTATTTCTGCAGTAATCATGGCAATTAACTATGCATACCAGAGACGACTTTCTTATTGTTTCTGCTCCTGAAACACAGGAAGTATGAGACACCTGTATTCTTTTGTCACCTGACTAAGAATGTTAGATGTGTCAATTATTTCATAAAAATGGAGCGAGAGATTGAGTTAATTTATATTTAGCTAACTGTTGCTTTACCCCTTATAAATGTCTGTATTCTTCCAACACATAGAAGGCCCTGGACTTAACTGCGACTTTTTGAGTTGTGAAAAGCATCTCATGCTATACTCATCAATAGCTCAACCGAAATGTAGGTCATGTTATATGGTCGGTTTGAGACCACAAGGTTCACAACAAATTTGTTATGTTGATTTATACTGTGCACCACCAAGAGGCTGTCTCTGGGCGCTCGTGTGGCTCTACAGGAGAGGGGCATGGGGACGTTAGTGAGGATAGGGTGAGAGGATAGGTTCAGAAATGGGAGAAACTGAAGTCTGTGGGCCTCATTCCAGGTTTGGAGGTAGCCATGGCTATTAGCGCCATGGCTGCCTCCAAACCCGGGTCCGGGTCCGGTCTGGTTGGATGGGGACTTGCCGGGTCAGTCCAACCTGTGCGGACCCGGCAAGTCCCCATTCAACCAATCATTCCCCATTCCCATTTGAGCCCTTATAGGGCTCAATGGGAATGGGGAAGACGCTAATTATGGGCCCACAAATAGCGGGCCCGTAATTAGTGCCCTGGTCCCTTAGCGGGACCCGTAAAGGACGTGTGGTCAGACCACACGTCTTTTACGGTTCGCGCTAAGGGACCTTCGGAATTGGACGGTAAGGGTTTAACGGCACTGGTCTCCTCACCGGTGACCGTTAACCCTTACCAAACTCAGAATGAGGCCCTGCGAGTGTTGTTTTGCATGCAGGAATTTGTGCGGGAGGCCACGGGTGTTCTAACCGTATGGGTAAGATTACATGCCTCGTGTAGAAGAAACATTGGCAAAGCCGCTCATTTTGGCACTTCCTTTTTTCATTGCATTTCACATTTATATGTGCACTGAATCACTGGTAACATATTTTTATTTGTCCCTTACTATAAGGCCCGGAAACTGCAGAAACACTGAAATGCATATGCTTACCTCGGCCATAATGCGTGACAGGGAAACTTTCATCCATGAATAATCCAAACTGGAAGATTGCTAAACGTTGTTGACGTCAATCAGCAGCACTGCAGAGCGGACATCAACAGGACAGGACACCATGAACAAATTCAAAACGCATGACCCCCCCCCTCCCACTCCTAAACGCATCAGTTCTTACCCCTTTCCTCGCCATTAGCTTCTATGAGAGGGGCGTGCCTGCCAATTCATCCTAAGGAGTAACTCTCAGTGCCCTGCCTATCCTCACATACTTCAGTGAAGCATTCCCAAATGCATCATACCTCCAGACAGATGCGTGATGCTATCATTGGCGCAGGGCAGCCTTATCTAATCTAACCACATTACAGAACCTTCAACTGAACAGATATATTGTTGCAAGATCAGGCAAAAAACGTACAAGCTAAGCCTGAATAATAAGATTAATATGAAAACAATCCTCACTTGAAAACGCCATAATGAAATACGTACGAAAGGAGCATCTTTGCAGAATACGTCTCTACATGGACGCACGGCTGCTCTTTTCCCAGCTGCAATATAGTGGCTTGCATGTGGATGCTCTCTTGACCCACTACAGGAGTCCCCACATAATTCTAATTAGAAACAACTCTACACATGCTTTCGTTCCAACACACTGGAACAGTGGTTATTTCTTAAGCTTAATTGGGACATACATACATTCTGCTTCGAAAAATTGGAGGCTGGTTTCAACAAAAGACATTGAAACGTATGTGCCTTTAAACAACTTTAGACGGCGTGAGGTAAATGTAAAACAACACATCCTACTTTTTTGAATATATGTTTTCCAATCTAGCATTTAAGTATTTCTGTTCAATAGCATGATTATTTGTTTCTACTTAATGGGTCTCACTTTTAAGACTGCGTGTGCTCAAGGTATTGAACAAATTACATGCAACAGTGCTGAGTGAATGCGCACGTGCTGAAAATCTAACTAGCAGCACAGCTCGAAACCGTTTTTCCATTGGGTACCATAGTGTGACTGCTCTGTTCCTAGAACTATTGCTCTGCTGATACAGTGGCCAACCAAGGGCTGAATTCCACGTACACTTTCCTGCATCCAATAGAGCTTAATGTGAACTATTCTCTCTTCTTTCCTCTCTATGAGAAAGAAATGTCCAGCGCTCGTGTTGCTAATTTCATTGTATTACCACCAGTTGATGAACAAGTGTACGGGACTTCAAAATATAATGCATTTTACCATCTCAGGATATTTTAGTTTAGTCCAAAACAATGTATAAAAAGGTGGATTTTGTGTGGCATGTATAGACAAACATTCAGTAAGTCCTTGAAACCCATATAACCTCTAATAACATTATTAATAGATATAGGGCCTCATTATGGGTCCGGCAGTAACCGTGCCGGTGATACTGGCTGGTTGCCGCCAGACCTGTAATGATTTACCAGTGCCTGCTTCCCGATAACACTGGGGGATTGCAACCCTGGCGAACCGTAAAGTTAGGCGATGGTAAATTGTACGTCCCATTCCCATAGCACTATATGGGAGTGGGGACCACGGAAGCACCGGTACCGTTAATAACGGTGCTTTTGCCTTCGTGAAAATTCTGCGGGCTGATGCCATTCCCCCAGCAGGTCTGACCTGCCTGGCGGGACAGCTCCCGCCCCAGGAGTTGTAGTGTGCCAGGGCGGAAACAACTGGTGCCGGTAAGCTTATTGGCACCATTTGTTTCCAGACCGTCACACTTATAATGAGGCCCCTAGTGTAAAAACGTGCTTTCACTGTGACACTGTTAATTATTTTTCCTAGGTGTATTACTAATGTAATGTGTCTGAAAACTCCTACTTGAAGCCATGTTTGGATTTTTTATTACAAAAAATGGCTGACTTTATCAAGAAATGGTGATGTTACGGGTGAACTAGAGTGAGCAGGGATGAGGTAGAGGAGATGAGGATAGGCAGGGCACACTGGGATGAGTGCATGCTAAGCAAGCAGGCATTTGCTAGAGTGGGTGGCAAGCTGATAGATATTAACAATGGTGGGTGAGGGTAGATAGGAGTGAGAGTGTATGTGGTGTGCAGGGGAGGGTGATAGAGAGTAGGCAAGGGTGATGTGGTGTGGCTGGGGAGTAAACAGAGACGAGTAGGAAAGGGTGGGAAGGGGCTAGCTGGTAGGCAGGATTGCGTTCTGGTGGGTGCATGGGGGTTTTGAAATGGTGATTTAGGAGTGGCGGTTGGAGGCAGGAACACCTGCACTTGTGCCAGGTAGAGATGGCTGGATTGTAGTCAGGGTTGAGCTAGGATTGCTTGATGAAGAGTATATATTTGTCGAAACCCAGAGGTCCAAGATGAAGAACCATAATAAGAAATGTGTAATGTGAGTGATATTTTCTTTACACTGCCATCCCGCATTGTTTCTTTTTCCATCATTGCCTTAAGTCATACAAGCAAGGAGATAAATTCACTTTTGAAAAGGACAAACGAGTGCCTGGGTTTCACTCGAATATCTCAAATCAGGATCCTGATAAATAGAGATGCTCAGGGCTGCTCAAAGACAAGGGGCCTCATTATAACCCTGGCGTTAGCAATGCCTGTAAAACAGGTACGGCTGCCGCCGGAGTTGCATTTTTACCAGCATCCGTCAATGAGGAATTACCAGGAAATTCCGACATTGCCGGCACCCGGTAATTCCGGCATTGCCGGGTGTCAGTGCCTGTCAGTCCCCATTCCCATTTGAGCTCCATAGGACTCAATGCGATTGAGGACGTCAGTGACAGTGCCGGTGCATCCGTCATGCTGCACTCGCGGGTGCTGCTCTGCCCGCCAGGCCAGACCTGGCAGGCTGGCAGGCACACGGGGGCACAGCTCGTAGTATGGCGGTCCGGGAACTACGGTACCGGCATGCTTACCGGTACCGTAGGTCCCGCACCGTCATGCTTATAAGGAGGCCCAAGGTCTAGGAAATACATTATTTCAACAAGAATCATGAAGTCTTCACAGGGTAGTACAGAGAGGTCGGTGAGAGTTTGGCAAAGGCTACAACAATGTGGTATGAACTCCTACAGGGGTACATATATTAGTAGCGCCACACGTGTCTATTTCTATGTTTCAATGCCATTGATTGGAGACGCATTGTAGCATGGCTCGGTGTAACCCCTTCCACTGTAACTATAGAAGCAGGTGGACATTTGGCTGCCTAGAACTGGTGCATATGCTTGCCCCAGGGCAGAGTATCTTTGGCAGGGTCACTTACCATACATGATGTGGGTTAATACTGTTGAGTGAGGGAAATGTGTTGGTGTCCCAATGGCACAGGTAGGCAGTGGATGTCTCTTGAATTTCAGCTCTCTACATCAAGCTGTGAAGGGTGCAGCGATTCTGAAGTATATACATGCTGGGCTTTCCCAATAACGCTCCTAGTCATTGACCTATTATTTAGTAGTGCATAATTCCCACGGGAGGCCTCAGTCTAGGGAGCCAGGACATCTGTTGTGACAGTTTGTGTCATGACAGATGTTTCCTCCTTTAGAATACATCTGCTCTAAGTGGACTCAGACCCCATACAGCTCCTATACTCCAACATGCATTCTGCACTGAACCTTCTTCCTACTGAACTCATATCTGTGAGAAATGGGTGTATGCCAGCATTGTACCCAGCTACAACCCCTCCTCATCAACATTTAGCCTTCTTGAAGCTCCCTCTCATCTAGCATCCACCATCCAGTTCTCATTCAGCCCACCTCTATCCTCCTGCATCTACTCTTTACCCACCAGTTTTTGAGAGGGGTAAGTACTTGGTAAAACTCCAGGAAGGAATGTTATGGAGAAACATGGTACTTGAGTAGTGAGGTGATGAGATGGTATGCTGCAATGTAATGGCCTAAGGCATCTCCCTCCACATACACATGTAAGGAATCACATGTGAGTGTACCTTCTCATCAACTCCCTACTCAACAACTATCCCCAATAACTGAGGGCTTCACTGCAGTCACACTTTTATACCAGGTCCTTCCATCTTCTAGCATTACATCAACATCCATTCTCCTACACACTCTCAGCAGACCTGCAAAAGTACTCTTCCCCTTTGCACACACCGCAAAGTCTGTGTACCCAAACTCTATCCCCTTCTTCCACTCTGGTGAGTCGTGCCTTTTTCTCATTATCATATCTTTGTTTCATGTCCTCATATTTAGAAAGTACTCGTCCTCTAAGTGCCTCCTCATCCTACCTAACCATGGAGGACAGACTGATGCGGCTGCCTTCCGCCTCCTCAAGATTTTGAAAGGCGCCAACCCTGTGGTTGCATGTGGAGCTAATCTACATGCATATCCCCCTTTGTCTATATTTTCTTCCCAGCTTCTACCTTCTTGAATCGCCATGCGAACACACTGCATGAACATTCTGTTAAATCTTTCAACCCATTTTGAATACAGATCAACCAAGACAAACACCTATTTTTTTTTTATGCCAACCCTCAACTAGACCGATCTCCCAATATATCCAATGTGACATAGTCCTAAGGAATCCTCTCAGAAACCAATGGTTTAAGTGGCTGCACATATCTTTTAGGAACCTTGTCTGATGCAGAGCACTCTCTGCACGCCTTAATTAATGCTTCCACCTCTTTGTATAGTCCTGACCAACAATAGTCTGCCCTTAGGTGAACCTTCATGGTCGGCATCCCTAGATGCCCACTCTGAGCCAAATGCAATAATCTCTTCCTTACACCTGCAGGAAAACAATGCGACTTGAATGCACGACATAACCATTCTCCACACTCAATTCATCTTTGACTGTGTGAAATGCCCCCAAACTGGACTCACTTTTCCAATCTGACCATTCATTATTCACCATATCTCTCACCCTACACAATTCAGCATCTCCCCTGTTGGTTTCTTCCCAGTCATCCCAAGAAATGATGTCCTCACACACCACAAACACCTCTTGTGAAGATTTGCCTTCTTCATCTGCAATTTGAGCAGCACCTGTTCCATTTTGGGATAAATAATACGCAATTAAATTCTCTTTGCCAGGTACAGACTCAGCTGAGAAGTCCTGCCCCTGAAGTGAGGCAACCTAATTTGCAATTCTGCGTTATACTCCATCAAATCCCTTTGACTGGCACCAAAAGCTTATGTACACATAGAAGGGTAACCCCCCTGGCCCACAGAAATGCTCTAAATTTTCTTATGGCCCACAAAACACATAAAGCCTCTTTTTCTATAACAGAATTTCTGGGCTCAGCACCTTTGAGGACCCGAGATGGAAACACAACAATTGTTTCCACTGTGTTCTCTCTGTAAAAGTACAGCTCTTAGGCCTGTTCCACTCGCATCTGTCAGGACCGAAGTCTCTTTCTTAGAACATGCCAAAATTGGCGCACTTGAGATAGCATTCTTAATCTCAACAAATTCCTGTTCACATACTGTTGTCCATTCAAACTTTATATCCTTTTTGCTCAGCACCCTAATATTTTTGGAACCATCAGAAAAATTCCTTATGAACTTAATAATAATAATAATAATTTAGCATTTAGATAGCGCTACAAACCTTCAGGCATCTGAGCGCTGCTTATTATTGCCCACGGTACTCATTTATCAACCTCGGAAGGATGAAAGGCTGAGATTGGCCCTGCCGGGATTCAAACCTGCATCAGCAGGCTCTGCGCAGATGCCAAATTGAGCGATCTACTCAATGTGCTATTGGACCAGGTAACTTGGAGTAATATTCAACTACTCCTAAAAATGATAACACTTCCTACTTATCCTTTGAAGATTCAAGTCCAACAATGGAAATCACCAGCCTTTCCTTGGGCAGGACACCATCTCCAGTAAGTATATGCCCTGGGTAATCAATTTCTGGTACTCTGAAACGTATTCCCCTGTAGCGTGAGACCTGCTTCACGCAAGTTTCCTGACACTACCTTCAATTTGTCATCATGTTCCTCTACAATTGCGCCCATCACCATTATGTCATCCTGATAAAAGATCACACCCTCTACTCTACCAAGTATTGCTTTCATGACATTTTGAAAGAATGCCACTTTGCAAATAAGGCCTAATGCATCCTTTTAAATCTCATGTGTCCCTTCATGAATAATAAATGTTGTGAGGTTTCTTGAGTCAGAATGCAGCAATACATGGTTGTAAGCATTGGCAAGGTCCAAAGTGGTTAATATTCCAGCACCTTCTGTGAGACTTATCAATTCCCCTATATTAGGTAAGGGGAACCTGTCAACAACAACACTCCTATTAATGGCTCTTAAGTCAACACACAAATGAGCACTGCCATTGGCCTTTCGATAAGCTACCACTGGGGAGCACCATTCAGATGCTTCTGCAGGCCCTATTATGTCTTCTGACTCAAGTCTCTTAATCTCTTTAGATACTTCTTCCTGCAGGGCAAGAGGAACGCACCTAAGTTTGGCCAGTAGTGGGATGGCATCTTTCTTGAGTCTACTCTTGTTATTATATCGCTTTAAACACCCTAAACTTTCTCTGAAAAATTAAGTGTATTATTCCTCTGGGTGAGAAGAGTTTGATCCTGCCACAACAGCTATACTCCCTGGCATCTTGGGATCAATTACAATATTTGTGTCACCCTTCTGGTACTTATCCAATCAAACAACCTCCTTTCTCTGAGACAAAACCCTTTTTTCTTTGTCTTGGTCGACATTCTAAAGCAGCTACAAAATACCCTACCATACCACTGTGAAGAAAAATAAGCCCTTGTATTGATGTTAGGTGGGCACAAACTTGTACTTGCAAACTTGTGCTGCCAGGTTTCTCTATTTATAATGGTGTAGTCAGATCCGAAATCAATAAGCATGCACACCCCAAGACCATTTAGCAGAACAATATCATGTGGCTTCTTGTCCACTCCAACCTCATTCACAGACCAGCTCACACCATATGATTTCACATCTGTACATGCATCTTCCACATTGTTGTATTCAACAACTCTGTAATTTCTTTCACGCCCCTCTGAAAGAACTTTTGGCAACATCAGGTGAAATGTCCTCTCCTGCCACACTTGCCACAAGTGGCATTATGTCCCGAACACTCAGCTTTTCTTGCAAAGTGAGAACACTCACACAATGAAAGCATTCATTATTGGAGTCACTTGTATTATATCTGTTCTGTGCTCCCTTCTGATCCAAATTCTCCCCATGTTCATCCTTCTTGAGAAGAAGATTTCACTGTAGTTTGTTTCTTTAATTTTTAAAGGCACACTGCATTCACTGAATCTTTGTGATCCTTATTGTCCAATTCTTTAACACAGGCTAACATGTGCTCCAATCTCTTTGTAAGGTCTATGACTTCCTCCAAACTGGGATCCCCCTTGGCCCATATCACCTCTCTTATTGTATGCTCTTAACTATTAACATGAATTGGTCTCTCAACCTTTTGTCATATGACTGTCCAAAATTGCATCTGTTTGCTAACTCCCTAAGCACAGTGACAACGTTTTCAATAGATTCATCTTTTCCTCGATCCCTGGTGCTGAAATGAAAGTGTTGTGAAATAATGCTTACCTTTTTCTCAAAGTAGTTATCCATCTCCCTCAAGATGGTTTCATTTGTATTTGGTGTTTCTTCACCCTCTCCAGCAACTTGTGCTGGCACTGACAACTCTGGGAGTCTGTTGAGAAGGGACCTACTTTCAAAGCCAGGACAAGGAGAGCACAGCAGCGTTTTAAGCTGAATGATGGCCCATGGATGGCAATGACATAATCCCGGAAGGCTTCCTTCCACATGTCCTAAAGCACTACAGGCTCACCAGGCTCTGGAACAAATTCCATGTTCACTTATATTGTACCCTTTCTATTTGTATAGAGGGGTGCGCAGTTTAGTGAGGAACACGACTGACAGTATTCAGTAGACGGCATGTGTTAGGATAGTTTTTCTGAAGTTCTACCCAACTTCATCAAAACCATTCAACTGAGACAGTACAAGACTCCACTCTTAGTATAAGACTGTACCACCTGAATACATGGTAGCGTAGGCAGAGAGGGCAGTAGAATCAGCACAAATGAACTTGTAATACAAATGGTCCAAAATAAACACTGGCACACTATGTATGTGAATAAATCTAGTGGTAAATAAGTACTAACACATTATATGAAATCACAATTATAAAAACACAACACTATACTTTAAGGTACACAGACCAGGGTATAGACCTTATTTGGAATACATAATAGTAGTACTAGGAAGTCAAAACCTTTTCATACACATTCAATATAGGTCACAACTATTTTTGGGGAGTAAAAACCAATGGTTACTTTCACAATTACATTCAGTAATGCAAGGGCATTAGACCCTACCATTTACACAGTGACTCTCAGCACAAATCACATAATCAGTCAACTGGACAATATACTTTTTGTGAAAAGTGGAGCACGTATTTTAGGCAGAGGAAAAACCTATAACTACTTTTGTAATAACACACAGTTATACTATCTGAGTAAAACCTAAGGATGTAATATTCTATTACAGATGCTTTTGAGATCAGTGAACCACAAATAGAGATAAGCAGTAACTCTTGTAACTCTTGTAACTTGTTTTTGGGAAGGCACACAGCTAACTCAAGGTAAGTAAAACCCATATACTTTTTAATATCTCACAAGCAGTCCAGATTAGATCATTCTCAGCTATAAGGATAACTGAAGTATGATTTATCAGGGATAGTTAGAACCACATACTCTAGGTTAGATGGCAGGGAAAGTAAAACCCAATATTACACTTTACTGAATGACTCAAAGTTATTCTAGGTAGACAACAACCTAATCCAGACTTATTCTGGACAGGCTAGCAGCAAGCCAGGGGAAGCAAGTCCCAGTTGGGGGACACTAATACAATTATCCTAACAGGAGTAATCTGGTGATCCCAACAGTTGGAGGACACCCATACAATTATCCTGCAGGAATTATCTGGTGAAACCAACACTTTACTTTTGGGAAGAGGCACTGCCTAATATACCTTCACATCTACCTTCTATTAGAATAGCAAAACAGTTTCTGAGGAAGAAAAGCAGTTAACCATACTTTTAGGAATAGTGCATCACACATTCAAGGTAAGCAAGAACTTTTGTAACTGTTCACTTTTAGAGTTACAGTTACCAACCAACTCTTCACAAGTAAGTCACTTTTAAACACTTATTTTCCTTTCTGGGTAAAAGTCCCAATCCCTTAAAAGTCTTTCCCTTATTCTTGGAGCATGCGTGTTCTCAGTGGCAGAAGGGGGTCACTAGGATCTAGTGTCCAACAGACAGTGTCAGGATAGGTTCTTAAGTAGCAAAAGTCAGAGTTCCTTAGGAAGACTGGGCAAACAGGTGAGTACTTTACTTTAGAGTTAGAAGAGGGTCCAGTGGCTACCAGAATTCTAGCAGTGGAACTTGGTGCACTGGATGAGAGGCCTCCCCATCACAGTAAACACCCCACAGCTACACATAAATCCTGACAGACTTAAGGTAACTACATACCCAAGCCAACACAGTACCTCAGCATAGAAGACGATTTTGCAGCAGGAGGACTTCAGGGTCTGCAGCCAAATACCCGGTCAGTGGATTCCTTGTCGTGGTGACTGAAGACAAGACCTCAGAAGGAACCTTGCAGCAGGGATTGATGAAGAAGGCTCTAGGCAAGGTTTTCCTTGCGGCAGAATGCAGTTCTGCTGATTTGGTGCCTTTTCAAGGAGCACAGAAGACAGAAAATTGTGGTTGAATTCTCGTTGTTACAAAGGTCCAGCACTCTGTTGAGGGGACTTTTCAGACTCAATTAATGTCTTTTCGAAATCTACTAGGATGCCCACAAAGTTTCAGTGAGATTCAGAATTCGGAAGACCATGCACCACACAATGATTTGAGGTCCCTGGGTATTGGAGTATTACAGCAATGCAAGGTTGCAGCAATGCGTGGGATGGCTCAAAATGCAGGTCTTCTCGAGTCTAGTTGGTCTCACTAGGCTCTGGGTCAAGGCCATCATTTTCAGACTCCCCAGGTTGATTGGAAGGAAGGGCTACAGCAGGCTCTGGTTCCACAGCAGACTCTCTGGTCGCTGGAAATCATTTCAGCTGCTTTTCCTTCATCATTCTCTTTGGTTTTGGTTCCAGTGTTCGACTACTTTTCAGCTTCCAGTTTCCCAGTATTTAACAGGAACTACATCACAACCTCTGCATTCTTTCGACACATTTTACAAGAAGGGGCGGTCTGGTTATCCAATCAGGACAGCCAGCTCCCCCACTGGGATTTTTCCCCATTCAGGCAAGGAGGAAGACAAAGGGCTGTGGATCTCTGGACTCCTCCCTTGCTTCCTGCCCTCACAGACAGACTGGAACCTGGGAGGGGAGTCCAGGGGACTCCCGCCGCCGAAGATAAAAATCACAAAAAGGAATTTCCCACCCTGGATGTCAGCAGAAGGAACAAGAAAAGACTAGAAACACTAAAATGATGAAAAAAGAAGATGGGGCCATTTTGGTAAAATGAGCACTCTTAGGTGCCTGTACTGCAGCTGTGAACACAGTCTGCGGTAAATGTGCACCAAATTAATACAAGATATAATACAAGATATCACTGTCACCAGCCACAGAAGTTAAGTTTGTCCCTATAACAGAATTGTTACAGTTTTAATGTGAAAGGGGATACATTGTATCTCCCCAGCACTCCACATAAGGTAGGGTGTGCTGCCTTCACAGAATAAAATGGAAAAGGGATCCAAAGATCCTTTCTACCCTTGGGAACTGTTCTTCTCTCATGATTAGCAAAAGAAAGTTAAAAGGGGAGCCCCTAGGCCATCCCTGGAACAAAAGGCAGGTATTGCCAATAAGGAGTTAAAGAGGATAACTTTAAAAAGACACTATGGAGAGTCAGAACAATGACACCCATAAAAAGAATTAAAGATTCTGTGAGTTTGGAAAAAGGTTCGCACTCACTGAGGTATTAATGAAAAATATCCCACTAGTAAAGCAAAACGTTCTGGGGTTGACCCAGGTCAGGAAGATTTACCAGTTCAGTAAAAATCTTACCTAACAGCAGGCTTAACATTGAGCATAAACAGTATTAACTCCTTACCGCTTGCCAATCATTTAGGTGTCGCAGGAGCAAATCCCCAGCCTTTCAACTGAATATTAAGTGAAAGACCGAACACATAGCACCCTTCTTCTGCTCCAGGACAAATCACTTCAGGAGTCTAACTGTTGCTGCACCGAGGTTGGTAAAGGGGTTCAATTAAGGCAGGCCAATCCAAGTGGCATCAATCCAGTGGGAAGGAAGTGAAGTGACTGCAAACAATCCAGATGAAAGAAAGCATTTCCACCAGCAAACCACACGGGCAGGAGGGCCTGCAGGGGTTCAGCCCGTCGCCAATTCTGTTAAGTCTTCAACCCCACCTGACACAAGGTGAGTTTTTATTTAAGATACAATAAGAGGCCCTCCTGATCCAACAGCTCAACAAACAGTCACTCACATAACAGCAGAGCCTTTCTTAAGCCATGCAGGATCAACAATCCATTACAAACCCAGAACAGTGCGCAGAACCATCTAGACTGAATGTAAACTGAATGTAAACACACCATGTTATGCATAGCTCTAAATACACCCACAGCAGGTACATCCATATTAAAATGTAAACACCCAACAATGCCTCTACAGTGTCAGTTAGAAACACTGCCAAAGGTCATCCAAATAAATCAAGTGTCAACACTGCGCGGGCTAATATGTGAAAGCCTCATCACCTGTGTTGGAACTTCTGATTGGTCTAATATCCTGTAAAGCAACCCATGCTTTGTGCATATTGTGGAATGCCCACTATATAACTAATTGTACTGCAGCCAATGCAATAGGTGTCAGTTTCAAAGCCAACAAAAGAGTTTGTTTTTAAATTCCCTTTCCCTGCACTGTCTATCCAATAACATTGCTTTTGAGAATAAAGCAGTGTAATCCCCTTCACAAGAGCCAAACCCAAAAGTGAAACAGAAAGGGCTATGTTCAAAACAGCTGCACAGTATCAGAACTGTTTTCCCAAAAACGGAATGTCAAAATTAAATATAAGTAAATTGGGCAGTCCAGAGTATGTTTCCCGAACATTCCAAAATGTGTTTAAGGATTTTTCTCACAAAATGTAAAAAAACAAATCTACATCAGTCATGAAATGTAACCTACATGATCAAAAACAATGTATAGCCATCAGTATTAAATTGACTAAAAGCGTAATGAATTAGTGCTCATGCTAGCATGAAAGTATTGTTATGTCGCCATAGGCAATGACATTGCACCGAGACTAACGGACAAACAAACTCATCAAATTGTTCCACCAAGTCCAACATAGTGCCTAAATATGGCCAATTGTTTCCAAATTCATAATCACAGTTTATATTTGCGCGTGGGGCATATGCCTTTACAAGAAGAACACATGCCATGGACTCCAGAGAGTCGAAAGTTCAGGCCAGTGTTTAACATATTCAGATCCCAGTTCTCATTCTGGCACACGGAATGCAGGTGCTTCTGTGACATATCAACAATCCCTCCACCAGGTTTGGTTGGCTGGTTTACACTCCTAAGCAGGTTTCCCAAGGCTGACATGTTGGCACAGCCTATCTGCCACTGGCTGCTTTGGCACGGCGCCTTGGTCGCAGATCCCTCCTAGGCATGCCCTGTTGGTGACCAAGAGGGCACAGGGACAAATGCGCACCGGTATACAGCTGCAAATAGTATTATCCTGGTGCAGAGACCTACCTGCGCGGGACATTACTGTTTGCTTAAATATGTTGTCATCCTTAGCACTAATAAATGCAGTGCTTTGGCAGAGAGTACATTTAAGCCAACCACTTTGTGCTCAGTGATGGACCCCATTTACCGAGCAAGTCGTGTTTCGCTTAAATATAGTGTCAGCCGAAGCATGCTGCATCGAGTTGCAAGGATTAAAAAGTTCAACAGCAGTAGTTGAGTGCTTCTGAAGCATTTCTGTACTTATGGACATTGATATTGATATTTTATTTCTATCGTGCTCATACACAAATGTTTCAGAGTGGGACAAGGCAAGGGGGATGACAGGGGAGAGCAAAACAACGACCTTACTAGGCCCAGTGACATTTTGAAGGGTCAAGTGCATGGGAGAGGGGGAGGGGAAAAGGGAAAAGTGCATGGAAGGGGGGAGAAGTGGAAAGTGCGGAGCAAAGGAGAAACAGATAAATAATAATACATAAATAAATAATAAAGGCAACAAACAGTGGTAGTGCAGCCAGCAATTGGCAAGTGCTGTATTTAGGGCAGCAGACAGGGTAGGTCTGATAGGTGCAGGAAGAAGAAAAGTGGTGGTCTGTATGGGTACAGATACAGACCCCAGTGCAAGGGGTGGACCAGAGGCAGTGCGGGAGGGTGGCAGGGTGGGCAGGTACCTGGGCCCGGAGGACAGAGGGTAGCCAGGTGCGCAGTCCCAAGAAAGAACAGATCAGCAGGGGAGAGGGGGAGAGAAGGCAGAAGCAAAGAGGGAGGTTTTGAGGTGCTTCCGGAACTGGAGATGGTTCTCCACAAGTTTTAGAGTGGCAGGGAGGCTGTTCCAGAGGGAGGCCCCAGCCACAAACAGAGATCTACCCCCAGCTTGTTTCTTTGAAAAACAATATATTTGGTAAAGAATCCAACTGCTGCTGATGATTTTTTAATTAGTGAATCTATTCCTTCTGATGTCAGCACACACTTCAACTACATTTTTGTGAATGTGCATGATGCGTTTCAGAATTTAAAGAGATTGGGGTTAGGCCTTGATTCTAATCTTGACGTGGATATCGTTGCATGCTGTCAAGACACAAATGCTGCTAACCTGTTCATGATGCGCTTTGTGGGTGTAATATGAGTTTGTTTGTATTTGGCTGAGTATCAGAAGTGCCTTCATATTTTTTTTCCATATTCATTGAATAAACAGGTGGCGATACTTCAGCCTTTCAAAATCATTATAAAAATGTTAATGGTGATGGTTCCTGTGACGAAATGATTTCTGCACTGTAGCAGTATAAGGATGAGTAGAGGCTAAACCGGTTGCTCAGCCCTCTCACGTCTACAAAACAAGAGCAAACCCAATCATAAAGGTAAAATAGGCAGAGTTAAGAGGTATTATATGATTGTATTGTAATTGATTATTTATAACGCACTTAATACACAGGGGTTTCTAAGCAAGGACCCAGGCATCGAATCTGTGTTGTTCCGTGACGTCTTGCATCCAAGATGAGCGCAATGCCCCTGAGCTATCCTCCCAAGACTGATATATCATTTATAATGTTCCTGTACACAAGTATTTCTAGGTGCAACAAGACAAGGGAGGGAAGACAGAGGGAGGAGAAGACAAACGAGTGAAGAGAGAAGTGCAATCAGGGGTGCATTGCTCTGAGTGAGTGCAGCTAGGGCAGCGCGGCTCTGGGTAAGTGCAAGGAGGCAGGAGACTGCAGGGCTACAGTTACAGCCCCTAAGTGCATGGTATGCCCAGAGGCAGTGCAGGGGAGACTGATTATGGAGGAGGCTGGTATCCAATGATACTCTGACGGTAGCCAAGGAAGCAGTCGCACAGCAGACAGGTAGGTGAGCAGGGGAGAGAGAGACAGGGAAAGCAGAGGAGAAAATGGAGGTTTGAGCTTCTTCCGGAACTTAAGGTGGACCGGCCCAAGTTAGAGAGGGACAGGGAGGCCATTCCAAAGGGGGACACTTACAGTGGATAGAGATCTATCCCCCCACTCTCTGCCTGGAGAAGCGTCTGACCCTCGGAGAGTTAGAGGTAGCTGAGCGAATGGCTCGAGAAGGAAGGTAGTTTGAAATAGAGAGTTGGATGCAGTGTGGGCTCCAGTTCCTGAAAGTCTTGTGGACGATGCAAAGCATCTTGAACTTGATCCGTACAGCCACCAGGAGCCAGTAGAGAGATTTCAGGGCTGGAGAGATATGGTATACCTCCTTTGTCTTTTAGACACACCATCTGCAATAATGACAAAATAGAAAAACACCACACAAAAACCCATCCCTGTGGAAAGAACAGAAAATATTCAAAACAGAAAGATGAAACACTCTGGGTAATGAAGCTGTGGAGAAAAGGGCAAGAAATAATCACAATGATTGCAAAAAGGCATGTTCTCGTGTGAAAAAAGTAATGAAGCTAGCCAATCTCTAGGGCCAAAGTATGGACCAAAGGGCTGGGTACCATTCAGTAGTACCTTTCGCTGGTTTTAGTGGTTCAACAGTGGCAAACAAGGCTTCTAGGTCCTGCTCATGCATTTCAAAGTGGATTAAATGGGGCGGTCACATTTCTCCGGATGTGGAGCTGTGTCGAGCAGGGCACGTGTTGAAGCTTTTTGTGGTTTGAAGCAATGCTTGAAGAAGTGCAGTTTGTGAGGGCCACCTGGTCGGTTTGATGATCAATTTGACAGCAAAGATGCTGGTTACTGGATGTGCTTTTCTAAGCAGTCGGTACAACGAGTTGCTCAAGGAAGTGCAGATCATGAGGGCCACCGCGGTCATGTGAATGTTTGGTTTGATGGCATAATGCTGGTGACTGGATCACAGTTTGATTCAGGCATTTCCATAAAGTGTTAGATGGCCATTGTTTGGTGAGACCGCCAGACTCGGTTTGACTGTTGATATAAATCAGCAGGGAAGATGCAGAAGGACTTCAAGTTTGAGCCGAGGTAATAATGTGCTCAGCTGGTGCGGTGGCAAACTGTTTCAATTGTGTGAGATAGCAGCTGGATGTTTGGTTGAGCACCCAAGACAGCTCTGGAGGGTCCTGTTGGTTTGAACATGGTCAAACGGGCTCCAATCACAGCTTTCAGTTCTGGCAGGCCCTTCAGGTTTGATGCAGCCCTTCCCACCATCTCAGATTCCTTTTCTATGCCCCTAGGTAACACTTTTTTTTAATGCTCAGACTTTTTTAGTAATACCTTCAAAAAATCTTAATCCAAACATGAATTCAAGTTAGAGTTTGCAGACACATTACATTAGTAATAAACCTAGTAACAATAATTCACCACTGAACACGGTGATAATTGAATAGTCACCTCAGAGGCTGCTGAGCCCTCTCTCACAAGAGTAGGAGCCTCAGAGGACTTCAGGTTTGGAGGGAGAGCTACCATGAGGCGGGTCTCTTGCGCCATCTAGATGAGGAAGCCTCAGGACCACTGTTTCTTCCTTTGCTGCTCTCAGGGATTTCGCTCCAGTAATTGCTGTGACTATGTCTGAGTCAGGGAAGTTATTACCCAACAGACACCCTACTGGAATAGAGTCCTTGACTGGAACACATTGCACAGAGGTTTCACTCCTCAAACTAAGCCCAACCATTTCCAAGGGATAGTAATTCAGATAATCAAATCCTCTCACCGGCAGGTTTGGTCTTGGGGTGTACTGCCTTTCCTTCATCAGTTTCCCGACAGATGTGACACTAGCTGCAGTACCATGCAAGGTGGGATGCCTTTCTCCATTTCTGGAGATGTGGTCTGTAAATATTTGGAAATATCTGGGGCTTGGCAGGAAATGGGGCCCCTCAGATGACCCAATATCACTCAGACTCAGTGATAGGGATCTTTCAGCTACCCCCTGGCCTAGTGTAAGTTCATCTGTTAGGAGTCCAACAGTCACAATGGCCCACTTGGGTTCCCCTTGCAGGCCAGATCTCCCTTACTATGTGCCAAATCTCTATTGAAAACAATCATAGGATGTTAAGGGTATAGGGGTGTAGAGTTCACAGTGTTAGATGCGCCCACACTCTGCTTACCAGTGGAAGTGGAACTAGCATGGGTCTGGGATCTTCCTTTGTGTTTTTTGCGATCCTTTCCTGTATAAAGGGTCAGAACCTCTGCACTTTCCCTCCTTGTATTTACCATGATAAGTTGCCTCTGATTTGGGTGCATGTGCCTTAACCTTTTCATGGACTTGAATGTTCTTGTGCATGCCAGCAGACTTCTCAGGCTCCACAGTATTCATGTCACTCATGTCCCCTAAACAATGGTGTATCTCCAGCTCCATGTTCCTGGGTATTCTCACATGCATCCGAAATAGATATGCCCTTAGTTGTGTCATATTTGTTGTAAATTCCTCAATAAGATAATTCCGCACCTCAGATGGTTGGACTACATCATTGGGCATGTTATGTCTATGCTGTCCTTGGGTGCCACCACTTGAGATACTTCCTTCCCATTTGCCCCAGCAGGTAGTTAGTGGCCTTTCACTTCAGCATGTCTTGGCATTTTCCTTCTGGGCTTCTATGAGCACTTGGTAATCCCTACTCCTCTTTTCATTCATGCACTTTTTTTACTGCACAATGCATATGTGCATGTATAGCAGAATAGTGTACAATGTTCTTGGATAAGCAAGGGAATTGCATCTGGAAAAGATTTGTACAATATTTTTAAGTGGCAGTTGGCGTGTGGAAGTTTAATATGCTGCTAGGGTTATCTGTAGAGTTTTATGAACTAATTTGTAGATATATGTGTGACTGTTTGAAAGCAGGCAATGAGGGAGTGGTACAGACATAACAGTAAAAGGGTAGAAGGGCTGTCTTGTGCGATGGTGTTCATCCATGTATTTTAGGAAAGCATGGCCTAGAGAGGGGACTATGAAGACCGCGGATAGTCATAAATTATTGTATGCTAGAGAAAACTGTTTGTGACAGAAAATTGTTTCTGTGTTTTTTTTCTAGTATACTATTGTACATTATTTCCATTAACATATGTTAGGCAGAATTGTGTGCCGTGCCCTTAGGGACCACTACACACAATTAAGACCACAAGTAGTAATACAAGTTCACCTTTGGTACAAGCCTGTACTACTATGTTACAGTGGTAGCAGTAGCGGAGCAGCCAGGCTTATCTCAAGAGTATATGAGCAGTAGCAGAGATTATACAAAGGGACCACAATTACTGTGACTCAAGCAAACACTGACTCAAGGTTTCAGGTAAAAAATATAAGTACATTTATTTTCAAACCATTTGTTATAAACACAACACTTCTATTAATTCAAAATCACACGTCAAATACACTACAACCAACCAATTCACTTTAGTACACTCTAAGTCAAGGTAAGTACCCTATGTTTTAACCGACTGGTGTTGTGAAACAAAAGGCATTACCGGGAATACTTATGCGATCACTTTTTGAGAGTAATGACAGTTCGGTCTTACTAAAGATACATGTATCCGCGACAACCGGGTTCCTGCTGTCGAGGATCACACAGTCGGACAGTTCAAGATTCAACATTGCCAGGAGTACTTAGATATTGTCAACAGAGGAAGCAAAAATTATAAGAAGGAGGGAAGACAAGGGCAAGCCTTGGAGATGAAGAACAGGGATTCACCCTAATTCCTCAAGCAGATCGCAGTACTTTATTCAATGAAGAAGCTGGTGCCACGGCAGTTGTTCCTGGTAGTTTCCTGCAGACCCACGGTTCCTGGAGATTCGGTACGAAGGAGGACGTCTGGAAGGGTCTGCACCACACAGGGATGAAGCCGGCAGCAGCAACGGTGAAGGTGCGCTCCTTAAAAACAGGAGAGGCTCTTCAGATGGCTATCCGGACCACTACAGCAGTGTGCAGAGATTTCAACCAAGAAGAAGATCCTCTGGCTGTGGAAGATGAGCTGGTTATCCCCACCAGGCTCAAGGGAAGAAGACTCCGGACTGGATCTTCTCTGGTCGTCGAATGGTAGATAGCTCAGGACTGCAGCAGGGCTTCACCGGGACGGGCTAGTTGCAGCAGCCACTTTCTTCTCTGCTTCTCTTCGGTTCCTTGTAGTTCCAGTGGCGACTCTGACTTCTAGCCCAAGAGACCTGCCTTTTATGCAGAAATCCCCCATTCACACAGTCTGGCTGTCAATCACGCAGCAGGGGGGTTGTCCAGCCCGGACAACCACCTCAGCCAATCATGGCAAAGTGCGACTTGGGTTTCCTAGGATACCCTGTGCAGGGGGTGACTGCACCACCTCCTTCACATTCAGCCCACCTAGACACCCAGGCACCTGGAGGAGGGCTTCTTGGCAGAAGCCCACCAAAAGACAGTGAAAAAAGAAGGCACACCTGGTTGGCCACGCAAAGTAAAACCCAAGAAGGACTTTAACAAAAAGAAATGGCGAATAAACCCGACCAGAGCCAAAAGAAAGAGTATTTGGTCAAGCGGGTTTATGTTTGAGGCTAATATAATAGCCTAAAACAATACCACGTTTATATAATATAATTGTGGTAGAAAAGTTAGGGTAGATTCCACTGCCACCAGCCAAGTCTTAATGTTAAAAGGGCGAAACAATGCTCTAGGAGGTACAGATAAAAAAGGCTAAGGATTAACCTTTTCCAGTACACCATGTAAGATGGGGAGTACTGGATCTGTGGTTAAATGACTAGGTAAAGTTAATGGCAACTTTACCTTCTTCTGGGGGACAGTAGTCAGCCTCAGAAATGGAGTTGGTGGGAAGTCTAAAAGACAACCCGGTGTCACTGCCCTGAAGATGCTGTGTAACACACAAAAGAAGGGGGCTACTGAAGTGGTGTACGCCAGAGTCCACAATCACAAAAGCAGATGAAATACACATGGCAAAAACACAGGTAAGAGTGGGAAAAAGAGGCACACTCTTACCAAGTGAAAGATAATAACTCCAGAAATCCTCAAAGCTGCTGGGGGACTCAATAGGTGAGGGAAATTAGCTATAAAATGAGAATTCTCCCTAACAACATAGTTGAAAATGCTAATGGGAATGTTGGAGAAACTTATTCTGTCTAACTACTTTACTGAAAAATGTAAAGTAGATGGAGTCTATAAGCTTATATGTTTTTACTTCTATTTTTTAACTGTGAAAGGTGGTTCCTTAAGGGACCTTTTTTGGTGATTTTGATTGCTTAATTTGTTTGCAGTAGAGGCCAGAATGTAAGGTGGTGAGGGCAGTTAAGTATGGGGCAGCAAACACAGCTATGTCTCACGAAGATAGCTCAGGGGCAACTCTCTCGTCTTCGAAGCAAGTCGACACAGAGCAACACAAGGTTGATCCCCTGGTCCGTGCTTAGAAACCTCTGGGTATTAAGCATGTTATAAATGCAAAATCAGGCACCAAATAAATCTTTGCCATCTTTAGGGTGCTGGAAACCCCGTCCTCCCCACCACCGACCATCCTGAAGGATGAAAACTGGTGTAATAACATCCAATCGGCCATGCTCAACAAACTCAACACCTTGCAAACCAAAATCCTAGCCCACCAAAAGGCCCTCACTCTCCTAATTGCCTCGCAGAATAGTAATCAGGATAATGACACTAAAATCAACTCCTCCCCGATCTTCAACTTCAAGGATATGACTGAATCCGAAGTCATCTCTCTTTTAAAATCTATCAAACCCTCTAACTACAAGGGCGACGTTTGCCCTGCTCAGCTCATCAAAGACTGTGGCTCAGCCCTTGCCTCCTTTCTGACAGAATTCATTAATGCTTCTTTTCAGTCTGGTCATGTTCCAACTGACCTCAAGAAGGCCTGGGTACGACCTCTCCTCTAAAAGCCATCCCTTGACTTATCAGCACCAGGGAACTACAGACCTATCACCACTGTCCCCTTCCTGCTCAAAATTCTGGACAAAGCAGCCTACCTGCAAGTCCAAAAATTCCATGAGGACCACCGCCTTCTTGGCCTTCGGCAGTTTGGCTTCAGACCACGACATGGGACTGAAACTGCCCTCCTTGACTTAAAAAATCAAATGGATGACATCAGAGAAGCTGGCAAACCTGCGCTCCTGCTGCTCCTTGACTTATCAGCCGCATTTGACCTTGTGGACCACGACACCATCTGCCATCACCTCTCCATTGCAGCCAATTTCTCTCCGAAAGCCTGTGAGTGGATCACCTCCTTTCTACAGGAAAGAGCCATGAAAGTTTTCTCAGACTCAGCGTGTGCCTCCCCAAGTCACATTACATATGGAGTGCCACAGGGCTCCTGCATTGTGCCCACCCTCTACAACCTATTCACCCGACCCCTTTTCAACCTTCTTGACTCCCTGGCCATCTCATACACTAACTATTCTGATGACACCCAGGTGCTCATTCCCCTCTCGGGTGACTACGAGATAGTCAAAACCACCCTTAATTCTATCTATAGCACCATCCAAGCATGGATGGCTGAAAATTGGTTGTGTCTCAACAGCGACAAAACTGAGCTTCTGCTGATCGGATCTCCAACCGTCCTGGGTAACCTTGACAAGAACTACTACTCCTTCACCATCGACAATATACCCATAGCTGTGTCCCATACAGTCGAAACCCTGGGAGTATACCTAGACTCCAATCTCACCATGAACAGGCAGGTCAGCGCCATTGCCTCCTCATCGGCCTACTACGCTAAACTGCTCAATGCAGCAAGTCCCTTCCTAACGACACAGAACTGCCTCACCATTGCCAGGGCTACCATCAGCTTGAGACTGGACTATTGCAATGCTCTCCTCGGGGGGACATCATGCAAAAACATTGCCAAACTCCAATTTGTCCAGAACAACGCCCATAGGGCTGCCACAGGATTCGCTAGAAAGGAACACATATCAGACCCGAGAAGACAGGTCCATTGGCTTCCCGTTAAACAGAGAATCATATTCAAAATCTTGTCCCTCACCCACCAATGCCTCCATGACCTGGCACCCCCTTACCTTGCTCAGCGCATAGCCATTCCCACATCGGCCAGACCTTCCAGATTAGCCTATACCAACATGATCACTAAGCCCATAACACGCAGAGTACGTGCAGGGGGCTCTAGCTTCCCAGCGATTGCGGCCACCTATTGGAACGCCTTACCCTCGCACATCAGGGTAATTGACTCCCACCTAGCATTCCGCAAAGCTATCAAAACAAGTCTATTTGGCTAACTGCTTCTGCCAACTCCTTAGCTCTTAGTCTGTACACTACTGTAACCAAAGATGAACATCCTAACTGTACTTTGTAACCTGTGCTTATGCTGTAACCAAGTAACCAACGTCTGAATGTAATCTTGCCTACGTACACTTTCTTGAAAAGCGCCTCAATGCCTTTGGGCTACAGTGCCCTCTACAAATGTAAAAAATGAAAATAAATAACCCATTACCATTACAATTACAATGGAGGGGCAGATGAATAGGGGAAAGTTTTGAGCGTGCATTGAATTTAAGGTCGGTGGCAGTGGGCGCCTTCATTGCAGCCTCAAAAGCACTTTGAAACTGCTCCCCCTGCAGAGTGGCTTATTACCACATATACAGAGTACAGTTATCTTCAAATGATATGGATCAACAGACTCTTTTATAGCTTGCAAGGTAGCTGGTGGGATCTTGTGCCCCACAGGAGTAGCCTGTGTGGTGGCAGTATTGGTTGAAGAAGATGAGGTAGAGGAAGATAGCCTGCTAATTCCTGAGAAAGGAACAGCCTTTCTCAGAGCATCCTGGTGGTTGGATTTGGTGTAGCGGTGCATGGATGTGGTCCCATAGGAGTACTGCCCAGCTGGTCTGTGACTGAATACAAGGTTGCACTGAGTGCTTTTTACTTTGGTGGCCTTAGCATTTGGTACACCACCAATGGTGGTAAAAAAACTGCCACACCCATGGTTTTCTCTGTGTGCTGAAGGTAGGCATTTCCTCTCCCTCATATTCCTGGTCTTTTTGATAGTTTTCTGAATTATTGAGCTTCTCAGTTGTCTAGCCCCTCAAACTGGTGGTGGTGGCTCCTGGGGGGGGGGAGGGATTGCAATAGCTGATGCAATCTTTTTAAGATAAATAAATATTCTTCCAAGCAAGTGCTGTGTCCTAGTTTGTAAATGGATAATCAGTAAGAATAGGTGTAGGAGCTGTGCATGGGTAAATTTTCAGTTTAGAACTTCCTAAATCAGCTGAAAATGCCATTTTGAACTGTTCGCGAAGCACTGACCTGTTCATGAAGTGCGGACCCGTTTGTGAACACATCAATATGCCGTGCGCGATCACACAAGGTCACGTGATACTGTCCAGAAAGTCTGTGTGGACGACAGATGTTTGCGAACATCATCAAACACAAAAAACAGTGGGAAAGTTGCAAAAAGTGCATAGACGTGTCAAAAATGTTGCTTGGAGGTGGCGAATGTCACGGTTTTAAGTAAAAACTTTTTACATTGGCCGAAAATGTGACAACATTGGGGGTAAGTATAATATTAGGAAGTTGTTGCAAATTAGAATGCACTGGTAAAAACCCATGGAATTCAGTGAAAAAACGTTGTTAAAGGGACATTATGGTTAAGTTGCAGTAATAAAAACCTATGCAATTCAGTGAAAAAACATTGTTAAAGAGACGCTATGTTTACAAGTAAAACTGAAAACCCGAAGAAATGTGCGAGTTATGGTAAGCTAAGCAACCTTAACTCGCGCGACCACCATTCACTGCTAAGACTAACACAGAAGACATTGAAGATGACATCACAAATGTCATTGACCCATTGTCTCTGGGTGTGGTTCAATCCAGAAACAGCTCTGTACATTTGTTGACTCTATTGTTAAAACCAATGTACATCCTCACATCAACATATCTGCCTGATACCACTCACACAATTCAAATTTTTGAAGATTTACCGTTTGACCCATCTAGACACTGTCTGGTCACCATGGACATAAAATCATTGTACACCAGTATACTGAAAGCAGCGGCAATAGAGTGCATCAGGGACCACCTTACCCAATACAATTTGCAGGACTTAGTGCCCGATAGTTTCATCATTGAATTAGTGATATTTGCACTCTGCAGGAACTATTTTGAGTTCAATGGCCAGTTCTACTTTCAAATCAAAGGGATGGCCATGGGGGTGACTTTTGCACCCAGCCTAGCGATTCACTTTATGTTGGATTTTGACAGCAGTTTCATTTTATCAAACAAAAACCCATTTCAAAATCAGATTTCCAACTGGAGGAGGTGCATTGACGATTTTCTCTTTATCTGGGAAGGAATAGAAATAGATCTAAAACTGTTCTTACAATGGCTGAATAATGTTGATGAAAACATTCAATTCACGATGCACAATAGAAAAATGGAGGTCAATTTCTTAGACCTAAGAATACTAAATGCTGAAGGTGCCTTGAAATGCAATCTATATCGTAAACCCAGTGAAAGAAATACACTGGTAAGTTTTTTGAGTGACCATCCAAAATATCACTGCAAAAGTCTATGGTCAATACCTATGTATCAGGAGAAATTGCACCAATTTGGAAGACTTCCACAACGATGCACAGAAGCTTGATCGCAGGCTTGCCCAGAGGGGATAACCCCATAAACGTATTTGAAAATCCAAATTCTTGAATAGGGATGCATTGCTGATGCCTAAAGAAACCTCTATTGATGAGGTTCAGAGGTTCAGAGGACATGTGTGATTACCCATGGGACGCACACCTTTCAAATTCGTAACCTAATTTCAAAATTTTGACCACTTGCAAGACTAAGCAATCGTAACAAACCACTACCTAGGTTTGCTTTCAAACGTGCGAAAAATCTCTGTGACCAGCTGGTTCATTTCACGTTTGTGAAACCTGCCCGCTGTCTAGGACTTTGGAATCTCAGAACCACAACAGGGCACTATCCATGCTTTAGTTGTACCGCATGAAGATTCCCAAAGAAAACAAAGGATTTTTGCATCAATGACCGCACATGGACTCTCCACAACCGTACCAATTGTAAGTTAAAACAGGTAATCTACTGCGTAGAATGCTTTTGCATCTTGAGGTACATGGGCCAGACATCCAGACCTGTCCACATTAGAATCTGCAAACATTGGTCAAGGATTAGGTGCAGGAATCTCTGTGCACCTCTGATAAATCATTAAATAGAGTTTCTGCATACTGCGGATGACATGAAATGGTGGGTTTTGGATGTTGTGATTGAATTCTCCAATATCCAAGGCAGCTTACTACAAAAAGAAGCCAGGTTGATAAACAGATTAGACTCCTTTTACAGGGGCCTGAACGAGGAATGTATACTGCCCGTCTTAGTGTCCCCTCTGCTTAAATCAGAACCAGAAGATCAAGTTCCGGGTCACTCTCGAATTGCGGTCTTCCTTTAGGCCATCAACATTCATGTGCCAACTTGCCCTTAGTGCCATTGTTACGCTAACTCCCAAATATGGCATCTCTTATCTAATTATTTATTTAAACTAACTGGTGGGCATCTTTACTATTGCACTGAATGTACCCACCAATGCCAAACACGAAAAAAACAGCTGTGACTGTTGCCATTAATACAACATTTCTCAACAATAACATGGTCAGTGGCCTGTTTGTCAACAGTTCGGACACTGAATTTGCATGCAAATTGTATTTCCCCTCTTTTCAAAAACATCATCAAGGCAACCAATGCGAGTGAGAACTGGAGCCTCCATTTTGACTCAACAAGCTCTTTATTTAGAGGCTCCTATTACTTTTTGCGGACTATGCTGCACAGCCATCTGCGGCACTATTCTGTTAATTCAGGAGAGCTTCCTTAGCCTTAAGGATTTATGTTCACAGGAGCACATTTAGCATGGGACCGGGTAATAATCAGATATTAGTGGCCAGTTATCTGCATACATAAATGGATGTGAACAGACGTAATTCGCCAGCAGCAATATAATACTGCCTAGGCAACTTGAGTATTGTACACATGCGCTCTGCGCATCCGCATTCATTAATAGAACGATTGCATTGATAAACTGAAAGGTAGTCACCATGGCAACACATCAATACGGCGGTCAGGTCACATGGATTAATATGCATCCTAGATGCATTATACCCTATTAATTTGGAATATGAACAGATCATTATTGGCAGGAAATACAGCAATTCATACAGGCAAGGTTAGGACTACACAGATGCTCCTTGCACAGCCGCATGTACAAGTATATATATTGCTTTGCTAAACTGAAAGCTAGTCTCCATGGCAACACAGCAATATTGTGGGCAGTTCCCGCACCACACTTTGTGGTGAAGTCTCATCTCGCTTTAAAAGCTTAGGATTACCATAACAACGCAGGTTTGTCAGACGGCAAAGACATGTGCTGCCATCTCTGTAACTGCTGAATTCTGCTTAATTTACATTAGGTATTCTAAGTTCTAAAGGTCTTTCGGCCGCTACTGTTTTGCTTAAGTGCCAGTGACATCATGCTACAGCGCTCGCATGTTTACTCCCTCATTTAAGCACATGAAAAGCTTGACGATCGGCATCCGGTGTTGTGATTTACAACTGGTCCTTGATTCACTCTTAAATAATGCACCCCGCCGAGATGAAAACAGCAAGGTAGGACTGCATCCTCATGTCCTTATCTAGTTTGTAACGCCTGCAGGCCATAGCATTGTTTTGACCTGTTTTGAAATACTACACCGACTCTGCGCGTGTTGATTGGAGCCCTATGTCTATTTGTTTACCTACAGGGTTTTCAAATAACTGTGCCTTACAGGGCCCGCACCATTTCTGTACATATGTTTTCTTTGCTTTTAATACTCACACGATATACAGTGACTTATGTTCTGTTTGCATGATGCAGTTGTCCTCATGCATGCCATGTGCTGTGGGATTTTCAAACGATACGCACATCTGTTTATTTCTAGCTACCAACAATTGGATCACAAGGCGGACTCTTAGAGACGGGTGGCCCCTTAATATGAGGAACTCACAATTTTGGACATACCCCCACACACCCCTGCGAGAAATACAGGGTAGGAGACATGTAGGGGAATTTGATTATGATGGGCAGTGAAGTTAATAAACGGCTGAGTATCTCAAACTTCTTCAATTTTACCATTCCAAGACCATCTTTTTTCTGCCCCTCCCCTAGGGTTCTTTTTTCCTGCCCTGATGAAGGCATGTATGGATGCCAATACTACTGGCACGCCGAAACATGTATCAATGCCCAGAAGAAAAGAAGGGGCATTGCTAAATATTAGATTTCAAACGCTCACCTAGGCAGACTCAAGGCATGATTATGAATTATTTGTATCTCAATCTTCAGGGTATCAGTAATTATACCTTGTAGTATTACACAACTAAGATTGCAAACAATCAATGTACAATCTTTATAACTTTGTTTTTGGTCCAACTTTTGGCTTTTGTTTTTCTTGCCATTTGTGTTATTGTATTATATTACACATATTTTCTGACCTTATTAATGTTTAAAATCAGTAACTGTCTCACAATCTAACTTTTGCAAATATGTTCCTTGTGCTCCATATGTATACCTAAATTATTTTCTTCTATTGCACATATATAAAAAAAATCAATCTATTTTTCAGATACTCTCCGTGACTTTTCTTGCTCGAAATGATTTTTTACAAATAATTGTAATAACATACAACATATTGAGTTGTTTGCAGCGTGGACACCTCCTTGTTTATTACTGTACTTTGACCCCCAAACACGCATGCCCACAAAGGCTTCCCCTAGCTCATGTAATATTGTACTTAGCAACCAAGATTTCTTAAGGTGTGGTACTCCTAATCTGAAAAACAAGGACACAGACCCAGGGCTATGGTTGGGTTTAACCTACGGCCCCCTAACACTTATATTGTGGGCCCGCCTCATTGCAGGGTGACTATCCAACTCTTAAGAACCTAACTGGATCCAACATAGAATGGCCGAGAACCAAACATTTAGTTAACCACTGCAACAAACATCAGGAATTATCCAGGGTCCTTCGATTTTTGTTCCTACGGGATCAATTCAAAACTTGACACAACCAACAGGAAGCAACGACTTACTAAAATTAAAAAAGAAACATTTTCGGATGGAACTGCATGGTCACTTACTGCAGGAATATTTAAAACCAAACACAATTCCAGCTGGCCTCATAATTCGTAACGAGCCTTGTCTCTTTCTAAATACACTACCACCTTTAGTCATATCGCAATTAGGTGCAGCAACAACCTTATGGTCTTAACAATCTCGACTGCCCAATGAATTAGTGCCCAGATCCAAAAAGATCTTGAAAAAGAGGAAGAGAAATTTCTAAACAACACAACCCTCACAAATGCACGGGAACAAACTGCAAGTGACTAACACACTGTTTGATGAGTATAAAAGCAGAACTATCACAAAGAAAACAAAAAAGCTAGCAAAGGGGATTAAGGACTTTAAACTAGTCAATATTTTCCCGTATACAACTGACCAAGCCATTGAGGCTGCTAACCAGTAGCAAACTTCTCAGAAGCAGGGACAAGGGCGAAGGAGATGGATTAATTTCTTAAACTCGAGCAGCTATTCTGACGATCAAATTCTCTACAACCAAACATACAATTTTGGGAACTTTCAACAACTTTCCCCACCACAACATTTTTTAGGAAGAGGTGGCATGGGTGGCCCAGGATGGGGCCCCCCATGGTTCAAACAGTACATGCCCATGATGCGCCAAATACGAGGATGCAGACGACGGACTAGGTAGGTGAGATGGAACCTCCAATTATCATTTTTAATCTGGCAAATATGGACCTGTCAGCTGCACAATCATCAGTGCTATCCAAACGTTTGTCAATTGTGCCTTCCCAATAAACTGATTGGTTCAGAACAGAGAAGGCTCAAGACCATTTTCCAGGAACAACCTTGCACAGATAGTGAACCGGATTCCGGTCTTCACGCACCATCCAGATTAGAGAGGGAGATTCATAAATTCTTCAGAACTATAAGGCAAAAGGCCTTTTTCCAGGAACAACCTTACACAGATACTGAACCGGATTCAGGTCTTCACGCACCGTCCATATTCTGTCCACAAGACAACGAAATACCCCCAGAGATTATTACATTCGAGAAATGTATCCTGAAGGATTTCAATAATCTAGAAAGAGAATTACTGACATAGCATCATGATGGAGGAAAATAAGGCCTTACTTGAACTCTCAAAAAATCAATCTGTAGTTATCAAACGAGCAGACAAAGGGGGAGGAATTGTCTTAATGACTTCTGTGCAATATCTGTCCATGATGAACACATTGCTGGTGGATGAGGAAAGTTATAGAAAAATCAAGAAAGACCCTACTTAATAAATCACAGAGCTAATTACCGAGATAGCTAGTGATGCATTAGATTGCAGCTGGAAAATGAAAAAAAAAGAGTTTGAATTTCTGACCACCAAACCAGGATGTGCACCCACAATGTTTGCTCTCCCCAAAATTCATTAAAATCCTGAAAATCCCCCAGGGTGACCCATTGTCTCTGGGTGCGATTCAATCCTCTAACCACGCTCTAAATTTGTTGACTCATTTTTAAAACCAATGAGCATCTCCACACCCACATATCTCCGTGATACCACTCACAAAATTCACATTTTTGAAGATTTACTGTTTGACCTGTCTAGACACTGGCTCGACAAGATATACATGAAATCATTGTACACCAGTAAACCGCAAGCAGCAGCAATAGAGTGCATCAGGAACCACCTCACCCATTACAATTTGCAGGACAGAGTGCTCAATAGTTTAATCATCGAATTAATGGCATTAGATCTCTGCAAGAACTATTTTGAGTTCAATGGCCAATTCTACTTTCAAATCAAAGGGACGACCATGGGGGTGACTTTTGCACCCAGACGAGTGATTCTCTTTTTGTCGGATTTTGAAAGCAGTAACATTTTATCACACAAAAACCCTTTTCTTAATCAGATTTCCAACTGGAAGAGATACATTGACAATATTATTTTTCTCTAGAAAGGAACAGAAATAGATCTAAAACGGTTCTTGCAATGGCTGAATAACGTTGATGAAAACATTCAATTCACAATGGACTATAGAAAAACAGAGGTCAATTTCTTAGACCTAAGAATACAACACGCTGATGGTGCCCTGAAATGCAATCTATATCATAAACCCAGTGACATAAATACACCGTTACATTTTTCGACTGACCATCCAAAACATCTCTGCGAAAATCTCCAGTATGGTCAATACCTAAAGATCAGGAGAAAGTGGACCAATCTGGGAGATTTCCACAACCATGCACAGGAGCTTGATTGCATGCTTGCCCAGAGGGGATAACCCTGTAAACCTATTTCAAAATCCCATTAATTAGCATGATTCTCGAATAGGGATGCCTTGTTGATGACTAAAGAAACCTCTAATGATGACGATCAGAGGACAACATGTTTAATTATCCACGGGATGCACACCTTTCAAATTTGTAAACTAATTTCCAATTTCCATTAAGCCTCCCTAATGAACCACTACCTAGGTTTGCTTTAAAAAACATGCGAAAAATCTCCATCACCAGCTGATTCATTCCAAGTTTGTGAAACCTGCCCCCTGTTTAGGTCTTTCGAATCTCAGAACCACAACAGCGCACAATGCATGCGGTAGATGTACCACATGTAGATTTACAAAGAAAACAAAGGATTTTTGTATCAATGGCCGCACATGGACTCTCCACAACCTTACCAATTGTAAGTCAAAACAGGTAATCTACTACGAAGAATGCCCTTGCGTCTTGAGGTACGTGGGCCAGACAGCCAGACGTGTCCACATTAGAATCTGCAAACATTGGTCAAGGAATAGATGCAGGAATGTCTGTGCACCTCTGGTAAATCATTAAATAGAGTTTCTGCATACTGCGAATGACATGAAATGGTGGGTTTTGGACATTGTGATTGAATCCTCCAATATTCCAAGCAGCTTACTACAAAAAGAAGCCAGGTGGATATACAGATTAGTCTCCTTTCACAGGGGCCTGAACAAGGAATTTATATTGCCCGTCTTAGTGCCCTTAGTTCCATTTTTATGCTAACTCCCAAATATGGCATCTATTGCCTAATAATTTATTGAAACTGACTGGGTCGGTATCTTTACCATTGCACTGAATATACCAACCGATGCCAAACACGAAAAAAAACAGCTGTGACTGTTGCCATTAATAAAAAGTTTCTCAATAATAACATGGTTCAGTGGCCTAATGTTTGTCAACAGTTTGCACACTGAATTTGCATCCAAATTGTATTTCCCCCTCTTTTCAACATCATCTAGGCAAACAATGCGAGTGAGAACTGGAGCCTCCATTTTGACTCAACAAACTCTTTATTAAGAGGCTCCATTTACTTTTTGCACACCATTCTGCACAGCCATCTGCGGCACTAGTCTCTTAATTCAGGAGAGCTTGCTTAGCTTTAAGGATTTGCGTTCACTGGAGCACATTCAGCATGAGAGCAGGTAATAATTAGATATTAGCGGACAGTTGTCTGCATACATGAAGGGATGTGAACAGACGTAATTCGGCAGCACCAATATAAAACTGCCTACGCAACTTCAGTATCATACACACGCACTCAGCGGAGCCGCATTCATTAATAGAACGATTGCATTGACAAACCGAAAGGTAGTCACCATGGCAACACAACAATAATGCGGTCAGGTCGCACACTGTAGTATGCGGTGTAGATGCATTACACCCTATCAATTTGGGATATGAACAGATCAATATTGACAGCAATTACAACAAGTCTTACAGGAAATGTTAGGACTGCATGGACAGTCCTCGCTCAGCCGCGTTCATAAATATAACTATTGTTTTGCTAAACCGAAAGCTAGTCTCCATGGCAACACAGCAACAACTTGGTCAAGTCGCGTGTGACACTTTGCAGCAAAGTCTTGTGTCGCTTTAAAAGCTTGGTATTACCATGACAACGCAGGCTTGTTAGTCGGCAAAGACGCGTGCTGCCATCACTGTAACTGCTGAATTCTTCTTAATTGAAATAAGGTATTGTAAGTTCTAACTGCTCGCATGTTTACTCCCTTGTTTTAGCACATGAAAAGCTTGACGATCGTCATCCGGCGTCGTGATTTACAACAGGTCCTTGACTGACTCTTAAATAATGCACCCCACTGAGATGAAAACGGCAACCTAGGACTGCATCCTCATGTCCTCATCTAGTTTGTAACACCTGCAGGCCATAGCATTGTTTTGACCTGTTTTGAAATACTACACCGACTCTCCGTGTGTTGATTGGAGCCTTGTGTCTATCTGTTTAACTACAGGGGTTTCAAATAACTGTGCCTTCCGGGCCCACACATTTCTGAACATATAGAGATGCAAAAATGATCATGCTTCAACACCTCTTATCAGGAGACAACCAGACACACTCCTTTTCTTTGCTTTTAATACTCACACAACATACAGTGACTCATGTTGCGAAGTTTGGTTTCATCCAGAGGGGGCAAAGTTATAGGGGGTCCCAAATGTGTGGGAATCCTCATAGAAGAAATTGAAAACAATGTGTTGTGCCAGGAGTGGGGGTTTGTTCCCGAAAGCGTGCTTTTGCAAATTTGGTGTAAATCCGTCCAGTGTTTTTTAAACAAAATTGTCAAAAATGTAGGTGAAAAAAAACAGTGAAATCTGGGTTCGGTCCACAGACTCAGTTCCTGTTTCTGGGTCGACGGACACGTCTGGACCAATCAGAGAGCAGTGTGATGTTCGTGGACATCATACGTGGTATCTGATTGGTCAATTAAAATCCTGACGTCTGTCAATATTTTTTAAACGGATGTCATGTTGGCTTCGCGTGTACAGTAAAAAGATATTAAAAAACACAACATTACAGTTGTCAAACTAATGAAGCTATCTCTTGGGAGATGAGGATGGGATGGGATATAGCCATAAAAACATAAAAAGCTAAAAACTAGGTCCTTTTCCTTCTATGAAGGCTGCATATTTCAGAATTACAGGGTCGTTGAAAAGCAGTTTTTAGATGGCTTATGACTTTGGCGCCACTCAATGAAACTTAGTCAAGGAGGGTAAAATTAGACTGTCCCAAAATATTTGAAAGGCTTATAAATGTGGTGCCATTTGACGAATCTGCACAAGGGTTTGCAAGACGTTTTTACACCCAGATTTTAATGTTTTGCAAAGTTCAGTGTGATTCTCAGGATTGGGCAAGATTATAGGGGGTCTAAACATTTTTAGATGGGTTATAACTTTGTTGCTGTTTGACAAATCTGCACAAATGTTTTCAGAAAGATTATAAACCCAACTTTGAATGGTTGTGCAAAGTCTGATTGGATATTGTCAAGTGGGGTCTAAGTTATATGACTATGTTTTGTACATACATTTTGATACTTTTCCAAAAATAAAACATGGGTGAATTTGCAGCAAACTCATGCAAGGAGCATTGACAAGGACTCGAAAAGCATGTTTTTGCAAATGGGACCGTGTTTTATTTTTTGAAAAGCGTCAAAATGTAGGTTAAAAGAAATAGTGATATACCTTTGGTGACTGAGGTATAGCCTGTAGCCATGGCCAGTGACCAGATTATAAGGGTCGGACAATCTGGCTAATGGTCATGACAACGAGGGACGGGCAATGGGGTTAAAGTGGGCATGGTCACCAGGGACTGGCTATGCAGTAAAGTTTTTCGAAATCTAAATAGGTTTGAATGGGAAAAAACATCTGCTTGCGAGGAGCATCCGCAAGGACCACAGAGCATGGTTTTATAAATCTGTCCTTTGTTTTATTTCTTCTAAAGTGTCAAAATGTAAGTACAAAATATTGTGAAATAAATGTGGGGCCTGGCCCTGAGCAATGACAAATGTGTACTCTGATTTGCTTATTGGGGCGTGCGGCATGGCCGAAGCCCTAGGTTTAAATGGGAAAAAAATATTCTGCTTGCGGCTACAGCCTGAAGTGCTGGACTGGATTAGAAACAACCCTGTGTGAGGAGAATCAGCAAGGACCTGAAAGCATGGGGTCATGGCTGAGCCTCATGCCCTACATCCCCAGCATGCGCTGCTGATAATGACACACATCAGTGTGCGTTGCAAATAATATGTTTGTTAAAGGAGGTTTACAGTTCTTTCATGTATGTTAAAAAAGGAAATTATTAATAACGTATATACAGTGATGTAACATCATGAAACATTTTCCCTCATAAAAACCTATGAAATTCACAGAAAAAACTGTGTGTTAAAGGGACGTTATGGTTATAAGTAAAACTGAAAAAAACAGAAATTCGCCAGTTATGGTTAAGCTAAGCAACCATAACTTGCGCCACCACCGTGCCCTGCTAAGACTAACTCCCAGAACATCAAATATGACATCACAAATGTCATTGATGACATCACAGATTACATTAATTTTGATGAAAAGTCATTTGTGATGTCATTTTTGATGTCCTGCATCTTAGCATTGCATAGCAATGGCACAAGTTATGGTTGCTTAACTTACCCTAATTGGCTAATTTCTGACATTTTCCAGTCTTACTTGTAACCATAATGTCCCTTTAGCAAAGTTTTTTCACTGAATTTCATAGGTTTTTATTAGTGAAGCGTAACCATAGCATGCCTTTAACAACGTTGTTTCACTGAATATATATATATATATTCAGTGAAAAAAACTTTGTTAAAGGGACATTATGGTTAAGTTGCGCTACTAAAAACCTATGAAATTCTGTGAAAAAACTTTGTTAAAGGGACGTTATGGTTCCAAGTAAAACCGAAAAACCCTTGAAATTCGGCAGTGGATGACATCACTGATGACATCACATGTGTATGTACTTCTCATGAAATATGTGTAGAAGGGATTCTTATTATGTTGCGAAAAAAGTGTCAAGAATCATTGCAAGAAATATACCCTAATAAGTGCATTGAACGATGCATTGATATAAATAGCATCCTATTATGGGGTTCTATCTAGTATACTAAGCTACTCATACAGAAACATAACATTGTGTGCAGCGTACAAGATGAAGGTATGATATTGGTAATGTTAATATGTTGAATAATGAAATGATAATTGTTTTCTTAATAGATTTGTGTGTACTGTGAAATATGTAATAAGTAGCTAATAAAACCCATGTATTACATAATTGCATTACTATAGACAAAATACAAAGACACAAGAACACATACCAATATGGGTATATACAGGGAAAGTGAAGTTAGCAAAAAAGCACAAGTAGTAGCAGAAACAACTGATTAGTTTCATGCAAATAAATGATTGCTCTGTTTCAAAGCTGCTATTTACCCTATGTATATGTATCACTTGATGTGATTGGACCCACAGGGAAAGTACAGCCATAAAAAAAACAACAAAACTATCAGAAAGTGCTCATAAATCTAGTGATTATCTTCATGCACAAAAAGGATTGCTGTCTTTCAAGCTTGTGTTTTCCCATATGTATATGTTTCATATGATGTGACTGTACTCTAAGAGAATTACTGTAAGAACCTACTAGAAGGATACGTCTACAAATAAAATATAATTCTTAGTTTCTGACTGTTACTGAAGAAAACCATGTGGCCTAGATATGTCAGCAAAAGAAAAAATAGTGAGCCAGACATGTGATGTCATCAGTGATGTCATCAATGACATTTGTGATGTCATCTTTGATGTCCTGGGTGTTAGTCTTAGCAGTGCATGGAGGCGGCGCGAGTTATGGTTGCTTAGCTTACCATAACTGCCGAGTTTCAAGGGTTTTTTGGTTTTACTTGGAACCATAACGTCCCTTTAACAAAGTTGTTTCACAGAATTTCATAGGTTTTTAGTAGCGCAACTTAACCATAACGTCCCTTTAACAAAGTTTTTTTCACTGAATTTCATAGGTTTTTAGTAGCGCAACTTAACCATAATGTCCCTTTAACAAAGTTTTTTCACTGAATTTCATAGTTTTCTAGTAGCACAGCTTAACAATAATGACTTTGACTTTATATACATGTCATATGGAACTGACTAGATCTATTCTTATGAACTTGATGTCCGCGAACTTATTTAATGTTCGCGGACATGTTCGGAGAACAGTACCACCACCTAAAAACTCTGGGGAGGTATTTGTAATAGTTATATCATAACATAGGAACATTTAACAAATTCACAAAGCAGCACACTTACAAAGTATATGTAGTAATACTTAAAAAATGTTACCCATATATGTAACACACTAACCATTCATGTAAATACAATATGTTTTAAAAAGGAATATACCAAAAGAAGATAAAGTGGATTCCACCATAATTACCTCACAGACGCTCCACAACCAACAGCAATACCAGACGTATAAACTACTGATTACATATCTCACCAGACATAGTAAGTGTACTTCTTTTTACTCATATATTTATAAACTTTCTATATTAGAAAAAAAAAAACATATTACTTCTTTGTTTTCTCACAGAAATGTGTAGTACTCTGGACTGGCTAGAGGGCCATTTCCCACGAGACGAAATGTTAGAAGATAGTTCACCTAATGGTACACACTTTACTGTATAACCAATTGATAAATATTATTTTGTATACATTCAACATATACATTATTTTTTTACAGACCCTACAAAAATTGCAACTTCCAAAGAAAAAGAAGTGGTGGATAACACTCTTGAACACATTACCCACAAAATGGACCAATTTATGGCAAATTTTATGGATTTAAAGAACTTTGTGGAAGATCACCTAAAACCACCAACAACATACCATTGTCCCACCTGCACTTGTCCCCCCTCACCATATCCCATTCATTTAGCCCCAAACTCTCTCCATGGACCACAACGTTTTGATGAGATTTCCATCCCTTCTTCACCTGATCCCACTAATATTGAAAACCCTAATTCTCCTGTTTTTGTTTCCGTTTCTGCCCCACTTTCTCAGTCATAAATTGTTTATATATGTTAAATAAAGTTACTTTTTTATATTGTGTTGCAATTACTTTCAGTTCCTTGTAATAAAACCAATTTAGGTGTCCACGGACACCGCGGTTGTTCGGAAATGTTCGTAAAGAAATGAAAATGTAACTGTCCTGATGACACTACATCTGTCCGTAATGTTCTCATGCAAGTTCAAAATGTTCTAAGAACACTCGTAGTGTCCTGAAATGTTCGTAAAGAAACAAAAATTAAAGTGTTCTAAAGAACACTATATCTGTCCGTAATGTTCGCTATCAACTTAAAACTGTCCTAAGAACACAATTGGTGTCCTGAAATGTTCGTACATAAACTAAATTACACGTGTCCTGAAGCACACTATATCTGTGCTTACTGTTCGCTACCAAGTTTAAACTATTCTAAGAACACACGCGGTGTCCTGAAATATTCGTTTCACGTGTGACGCACTTTTAATTACTTCAGAACCTGAACAGTGTCCGTAGGACATCAATGCGCATGCGCTAACCGATCTCCATGCACTTGGTGTCCTGCGGACAGGCGCTTCCTTCGCAGACTAGTTCGCAAACAGATCATATCACCGCGACACGCTCATCGTGTGTCCTGAAATGCGGACACTGTTCGTGTCCCCGAACAATTTGAAAGTACATTTTCAGTTAATCCATAATACTTTTCAATAAAAGCTCACCATGCCACAAGTCCCACATAGCAATCTTGAGTTTCTATATACCTTTTGATACTTTCCGATCCTTTTTTTGTGTTCGATCTGTCCGCGCACAGTGCGCATGTCCGCGGACCGCGCACAAGCACCCCTATAAAAGACCACGCCCAAGAGCTTATTCCCATTGTGATTCTGGCTATTCTTCAGAACACAGTGATTTTTGCTGCCACCTGCAGACTACACCATCATCGACATGGCATCCTTGTCTGCTGAACTGCCACTTGGTGCTGCACCTGCTTCAGCACCACCACCACCCCCTCCACCACCACCACCTCCCCAAGGGCCTGAAGAGGGGAACAGGACTGAGGATGCAGAGGAGGAAGAAGAGGATGATGAGAATGAGGTAGAGGAAATCCCTACTACCCGCACTAGACGTGAGTCTTGGGTGTGGCGGTTATTTACCATTCATGGGAATGGTCCTAAGGCTCGTGCGAACCATGTTACCTGCAATGAGTGCAAAATGATACTCAGTCGCGGGAAGCACGGTAACTACAGCTTTGGGACCACTACTATGAAGCGACACCTGAGGTCATTTCACTCTGGAGCTATTCGCAGGGTTGTACCTTGCGAAGAACGTAGCAGGTTGATTTCCTCTACTTCATCCTCTGTTTCTGATCCTGTCACCACAAGGACCACCTCTGTGGGACAGCGTCTTTCTCAACCTGCCTCACAGGCCATACAGAATGCTGATGACCCTTACCTTTCGAGGGTCACAGTTGTAAGTATGTACTGTGACACAGTACTCTGCAGGGGGGAACGACTTCGGAGTGCTTTTGAGACTATCGTCTCAGAGCACGAGAAGACCTGCTCACTACCCAAATAAAACCCACTCTACATCTTCCTCTCTCAGCTCGCCCTTTCTTATCCCTGTGGTTGGTGTCCCCCCCTTTACCCTCCTTTACCCTCCTCTCCTAGTGTGTCGTGTCTGAAAAACCAAAAAAAATACAAAATTACAAAAATCAAAAAAAATAAGGCTCTTTTCAGAGCCGCCTTTCCCAGTTAAAAAATAGAAGTGAAAATAAATGAAGCAGGGCTCTTTGTATTTTTTAGAAGTTCGCGGACAGTTCGCGAACATTAAAAAAATTGGGTTACTACTCCATCACAAACATTGTAATTTTCTCTGGAAAGAAGTGGTGGCTCTGAAAAGAGCCTTTGGGTGGTGTTTGTAAGTCAACAATTGTAAATGCTTAACATCTACTTCATAATTGTTGTTGTAATTCCAAAAAAGGTCGCAATGCATTTTGTACATTTCTCAGAAAAATCAGATTGCCAGCATAAGTAAGATGGACTCCATCTCTGCGAAAAATGTATGTACTACAAAACATAATATTTTCATTGTGAAAAGAAGACATGCCAAAATCTCTTAGAAAGCCACAAACAGCCTTATTAACATTGCCCCTTCCTTTTTGCATTTGTGGACCAAATGAAGAAGAACAAAGCCACATTTGTCTCTCGCAATCCGTGAAAATATCACTTGAGAATTAGGAAACATGTCCATAACCTTCCTCAGTCCTTCTTTCATAGCAAATTGCAAATAAATTCCAGTCACATGCCCTAAACTGTTCCCTCCACAATGAATTACAATTATGTCTGGATGTTGCTCTGTCTCCAAAGTAGCACAGAGAGGTAGCAAGTCCAACCACTTCATTCCACGTACTCCATGCCAGTGTACTTCCACATGTGGGAATCCAAGATCTACAGCTACTCCACAGCTTTCTGCATGCACCTTCAACCAATGTATCCATGAATCTCCTAAAATCCAAACAATCTGTTTTCTGAAATACACAGCCATAGCTATCTTTTGTTCTCTCAGCAAAAAGTGTATCTCAGAAAATCTCTCCTGGCACAACACACCCACCAAACTTTCCTGACCAATCCCTTTCAGTGCTTATTCTCATTTGCATGACTTCTGAACCCAAAAATCCCCGGATGTAACTCCCGATGTCCGGGAACTACCGCCATGTCCGCGGACATATCGTAACATGAACAGCCCTTCTACCTTTTCCACTGCACTCTCTCTGCCATTCCCTCATTGGATGTACCTCAAAAATCACATGACCATGCACCAATCAAATTCAAGACCTCTACATCTAACTGCATCATCATAGATCAGCACTGCAAATGTACTCTGAATCTCTCTGAGTACAAGTGTCATATCATTGGCAAGCAGCATCTACCACAAATACTGTACAAGTCTTCAAGATTTCTACTTGCAGCTCCATGCATATCCATATGCATGAACACAAACTTCAGGTATGCATATTTTCTGTATAGTAGATGACATAGCTCTCAACCATTTTTGTTTTACAGGCGGGTGAAATCACCCGATTTTGTTTTTGGCAGGTGAGACGCCCATTGGAATGAATGGGCGTGCAGGAAGCTTGGCGGGTGATTCTGCCCTTTACAAGGCGTGTGACACCCGCCAAAAGCGTGTGAGTTGAGAGCTATGTTAGATCAACACATTTTCAAACAGACTTTTACCTTGTAAAATCTGTAAAATGAATTTACTGTACTTTTTTCAATTTCCTAAAATCAACTATCACTTATACACCTTTATACTTTTTACTTTCTTTATACACACACACTCAAATCATGTTAAACTAACATTTTTTAAATGAAATATATAGACTACATATATTCAAACAAAATTGCATGCAAACACAATCTATGTTTAAACCTTTATAAAAATACTTATACAATTTCATATTTTTTGTTTTTATTTATTTATTTACTTAATTACTTTATATTAGACATGACATTGATGCGCTATTACCTAGAAGAGTTTACTTACAGAAATAGTAGTATTCACTAATATATTATAAATTTCACAAGACATATTAAAGATATTTTATTTTTGCTACAGTTAGTCATTCAATACAATTTGTTCATTAAGAACATATCACATGTACTGAACTGATGCAATGTATCTTATGTAAATAAATTAGTTTAATGGTTTTACAGAAGGCACTGAGGATTTCAATTAAAAAAATCAATATCTAAATTAAAAACAGTGCTATGTACAAACAAAGTTACTAATTTGAAGCTTTTACAGTTGCAGTGAAGACCAGTTTCCTGAAAAGAAGCAGCCGAATTCGAAGAAGAAAGAAAAACTAAGAAGTTACCTGTTAATTTTAAAAAAAAAAGTAAGTAAAATATCACCATAATATTTATATTATTAATCAAATATACTATAACATTAATACCAGCTATTTTGGTTTCTTAAAATAGAGATTTTGTACCATTTTGTCCAAAAATTTCCATGTCGTAAACAGCGATTTACAACCAGAATGGCCCACAAATTTCTATTTTTGGACACACAAATTAGCCAACTGAACCACTACCATTTTCATATTATAGAACAAACAACTGTTTTAATTGTATACATTAGATTTACTATTTGTACTTTTCCACACCACTAGCTTACTTTTTTTGTCATCTGAACCCCAGTTTAGTGACACATAAATTCAAGAATACCTATCCCTACTAGTTTTAGTTCCCAATACACAATCACACACCATTACATACATCTTTATCATCTTACTCAAACACTCGTGCACACAGCACACATACAATCCAGAACACCCCAACCCATATCTTCTTTATTTTTTTCAACAGACCCTAAAGAATGCCTACCAAAAGACAACTCCGTAGAAAGCAACGCAAAATTAGAGCAAATGAAAATAAAGGAGTCCAACATAAGCATCCATCTCTAGCAGAATTTGTAAAAAAAGTTGAAACAAAACAGCTAATACAATCATTTAGTGAAACACAAGAAGTTTCAAGTACAACAACTTTGCTTCCTCTATCAAAATGTAAAACAAACCAAAAAACAATTAACAGAAAATCAGCTGTCAGTACAGATAAAACTACTTCTTCAAATTTTAATATAGTGCAAAGTAAGCATACCAAGAAAAGTATTTTAGCCAAAATATACCGTCACAAAGTCCTTCAAAATCTTATAAAAACAGGAGAGAAATCAGGTTCAAAGCTTAAAACCTACCGTAGGAAATTAATCTTAGAAGCATTGATGGACAGTGCAATTCTTCTCAAAAGAAATGTATTTATTTTACTGTTAAACAAAATGAAACCACTAACAAAACTAATAACTAAATTACAAAAAAGACTTCTCAATAAGCGAAATGTCAACAGAAAGAACTTCTTAAGTAACTGCGGAGGTGAATGGAATCACACTACGAATCGCACAGAACCATATTTTAATGAAGAAACGTACTAACAAAAGCAAACGAATACAATTGCCATAAATAGCAGTGGTCGAGGTTATGAAAAAGTGAATAATACCATAATGGAACAAGAAGTAACCCTTACAAAAAAATGCCCTGAAAACTTAGAATTACCCCTCCATTCAACTGAATCAGAACGTCTAGTGTACAAATGGCCATGCACGTCAATGTGTAACATTCCCAAACAATGTTTCAAATCTTTACACCAATTCCTCAATAAATATGTAAAAAGCAAAGACAAAATCAAAATTAAATTACTGCAAAATATAGATACCTGTCCAGTGCGCAAGTACACAGGACTACAAGGACATTCATTGGCCTGCATTACAGGACCTACTTGTAAAACCACTTTCCATGATATCAAAAGGATATCAACACATCATTCAACTATAAGAAATCTAGTCTATAAACTGTACTATGCTAAAAGTCCTGCTTTAGCACTAAATAACATCCTTCTACATGGTACAGCAAAAGACCTACTTGAAGAAATTCACTATATCCAGAAAAAATATTTTCGAAGTGAAAGCCATTTACAGAATGAAATAGCTTTAAACCAATTAAGCAACAATTCTACACATGGCAACCTTTTGCTAAACACATACAAAAAAGAAATACTAAAATTTAAAAGTACATCAGCTGAAGTACCAAACCATGTATGTGTATGTTGCTGTAGACTTTTTTATAAAAGTAACACAAAAACTGTGGACCTATCATACAAAATAGAAGACAATGAAGATTCTAAATGGTTTGAATTTGCTCTCTATCTTCTAGCAGAAAACAAATATGAAATAACTGAGCCCTTAATACTTTGCAGTTATTGCACTACAAAACTTGACAACAACCAAACTCCTTCACGTTCTATCACAAATAATTTGGAATTATACTCAGTACCAAAACCTCTACAACAACTTAATTTATATGAGAGCATCATAATTCAAACAGTACACCCATTTCAAGCAATAATACGCCTTCAACCAAAAACAGCAAAATTACCTCCCTCTGAATTGGTAAAAGGCATTCGTGGAAAAGTAGTTTATTTACCATTAAATCTAAAAGAAAATGTGCATACTCTAGGAGTGCAACGTCCAATGCAGCAATCTTTAATTATATTAGTAAATGGAGTACCTACAAAAGACAAAAAAATATGGCAACAGCTGGTAGATTTATATAAAGTTAGACAAGCCTTCCAATATCTTAAAGCGAATAATGAATATTACAAAGAAATTAATATTGAAGAAAACTTGAAAGATACAACTGAAATAATTCAAGAAACACAAGAAGCTGGTCAATTTGAGCTACTAGATCCTGCTACAATATCAAAGACTTTAAACCATTATACAATTCATCCTTTGCACTGTAATGACACCGTACAAGATGTACTAGAAACTTACCAAATACGTCAAACAAAAGGATCGCCAATCAGTATATGGGAAAAAAGTATAGAAGCACATGCTTTTCCTCTACTCTTTCCTACTGGCAAAGGAGGAAGGTATGATGATAGACCTATTCAAATATCAGCTTCAAAATACCGCTCATTACGGATGTATTCTGAAGATCCCAGATTTAGACAAAATGTGGAATACATATTCCACCTACTCTTTGAAAGTGAACTAGCACCTTTATGTTACGGAGTTGCACACATATTAAAATCAGGATCACACTTTCAAAATATGACAGCTACACAATTATTAGAGAAAGTGCAACAAAAGGATGAGGTTTTACAATCAAATATTACTAATCTATTAGCAAATATGCGTGGTACTAAAGAGTACTGGTTTCGACGTCATGGAGATGTACGTTGTATGATCAGAAACCTTGGCCCACCCACTTGGTTTGTTACATTAAGTTGTGCAGAATATGCATGGGAAGATTTACATGATTTCCTACGCATATCAAATAAAAAAAAACAAACATAGATATTCTAACACCTGGAGAACTTTGTTATTTGGATCCTGTTAATGTTTCAAGATATTTTCATCATCGCTTCATTGCTATGCTACATTTTATGTGTAATAAAACTGTTCCTCCCCTTGGAGAATTGCAACACTTCTTTTGGAGAAAAGAATACCAAGCCAGAGGAGCACCACATATCCACATGCTTTTATGGATTAAAGATGCTCCTAAATTTGGTCAAGACAGTGATGCCACTGTTTTACAGTTTATTGAAAAATATGTCACTTGTGAAATTCCATCAGAAGCCACAAATAGTGATCTTCGTGCACAAATTTTACAATTTCAACGACACAAATGTGGAAAATATTGGCGTCGCAAATACAAAAACAAAGGCAAATACTACACCAAATGCCGATTTGGTTTCCCTAGACCAGTTACAAATACAGGTCAAGTAAACAACCTCATGTCTTCAGTTAGACATACTGTTAAAGGAAAGTCACCTAAAAATACATATTACATAAAAAGAAAAGAAGAAGAAAAATATATCAATGATTATAATGCAATCATTGCCCACTTATGGAATGCAAACATAGATGTGCAGTACATTGCAGACAATTCTACTGCAGTTGCACGATATGTGACAGCATACTTAACTAAAGCAGAAAAAACAGAGCTCCAAGACCTCTGGAATGACCTGTCATCAGATAAAACAGTATCTCAGAAATTATACAGCTTGGGCATAAAAATGCTCACCCATAGAGAATGTGGATCTTATGAAGCAGCTGATCGTTTAACTGGTACTTCATTGTATGGTAAATCTGAAAATATAGTATGGCTAAGTCTTGGTCCAGCTAAATCTAGAAAAAGAGTTCTAAAATCATATGAAGACATAGAAACAATAGCCAAACATGATACCAACAGCCAAGACATTTTAAAAAACAATTTATTGGACACATACTACCCAAACAGAAGTAATACTTTGGAAAACATGTGTCTATATCAAATAGCCCAAAACTACACATACAAAAATAATATGAAACCCGATGAAAGAAAAGGTAAATATAGAGTGACAGACTGTGAAGGCAGCTTAGTTAAACTCACTAAACCAAATTTAATTAATCATATCAAATTGTCATTGAAGACTCCTCAACATAAAGAAGTATATTACATGTCCCTGCTACAACTCTTCAAACCATGGAGAAAAGAAGAACAATTACTACATAACTATGACTCATATGAGGATGCTTTCAAAGCAAATGAAAGCACTATAACTGATGTAAACTTTACACAGTACAAAACAATGTTGCACAATGAACAGCAACATGAAGAAGAACTCCAAGCCCAATTAGATAAGGATACTCCTGACAGTAGTCAACCTTCTGTAACAGAAAGCCAAGAACCACTGGGAGAACCACTAATAACAAATGAGGCAGAATTAGCTATGATAGAAGTAGAAAACACCATGTGTCAGTATGAAGATAAGGAAGACTTAACTATACTACAATCAAAACTAAACAATGAGCAAAGTAGCATTTTTCAAGAAGTAACAAAACAAATTGCACATGGTGTAAAACATGAAAATAAAGAATGTTCCTGCCATAATTATAAACCTATACTACTGTACGTCAGTGGTGAAGCTGGTTCTGACAAAACATTTCTAATCAAAACCATTAGTAAGTTCCTTCAACAATTGACAAACAACAAACTGTCAGCTGTTGTCACTGCCCCCACAGGTTTAGCTGCCTACAACATAGGTGATGTTACATTACACCGATTACTACTATTACCAGTAGAACACCAGAACAAATTAGACTATTACAAACTTTCTGCAGAAGATGCAATGGAATTACGCAGAGTATTGAAACAAATGAAAATGCTACTAATAGATGAAGTGAGCATGGTCTCCAACCTGATGTTAGCTTTGATTCACCTCAGATTACAAGAAGTACTCAAAACAGACTATGAAGAGCTCTTTGCAGGAAAACATAGTTTTGTTTTTGGAGATCTGCTTCAATTAACACCAGTAAAAGGTGAACCTATTTTTAAAACATTAGGGCACAAACTCTGCCGTAAAACTGTTGGCAGCATTGGAAATGTCAACCTTTGGCAACATTTCCAACACAGAGAATTAACAGAAAACATGCGCCAATCTGCAGATCTAACTTATGCCAACATTTTAAAAAGTTTGAGAGTTGGTATACTTTCTAAAGAAGCAGAAGCAACATTGAAAACACAGCACATTAATGCACTTTATGGCGATAATGCATGTGCTACAGATGTTATGGAACAATTAGCCCACAAAAATGTCAATTGTATGGCCTTAATGCCAACTCTTGCAAGCTGTTTCAAATTCAATGAAATCATGCTAAGTAAAGAAATGCAACCAATAATGGAAATTAGCGCCACAGACAAACTAGATGTACATGATATGACACTACCCATGTGTGACCAAGCCACAACAAGACTAAATAATTTAGAAAAATCAATCTCAAACACAGCAGGCTTAGAAAGGATGTTAAAATTATCCTTAAATTGCAGAGTAATGCTTAAACGTAACCTTGACGTGGACCAAGGACTAGGTAATGGAGCACTGGGTACAGTTGTTGGCTTTCAAACATACCCACGTGACAACAAAATTCAGTTTGTCAATATACTCTTTGACAAACTTTCAGAAGTAAAACAGAAAGGACGCTCAACAGCTAGATTCCTTCTCTTCAAAGATATGTATGTACGCAGAGAACAATTTTCTCTAACTCTTGCATACGCAGTCACAATTCATAAATCACAATGTCTTACCCTAGACAAAGCAATGATAGATATTGGTAACACAGTCTTTAAAGAAGGCATGAGCTACGTAGCACTATCACGCTTACGTACACTTGACGGTCTATTTCTAATCAACTTTGATACAAGTAAAGTAAACGCTGATATTCCTTGCATTTTAGAATATAATAGACTTCGCTCACTATACACTCCACATCTAAACACATATTCTGTTCCACAAAACCTAAAACGTTGTAAAAGAAAACTAAATCAAACAGAAATGCAACAGGACGTCACTGCAAATCCTGCAAAGAGAGTAAAAGAAACTAATACTTCATCAAGTACCACAAACAAAAAAGAATCAATTAGAGAAAGTAAACCAGGTACTTCTTTAAAGAAGGAAGACAAACTCCAAAAAAAGCAGTTAGATACAGAACTACCTGGACTATATAAATTCTCAAATATAGTTGGTGTAAGTTGCTATGCAAATGTAGCAATGAATATTCTATTTCAATTACCACCAATTGTTGACAACATTTACTCACACAGTACAGACCCATTGTGTTTGCAAATGTTAGTACTTCACAGAAATGCAGCAAACAATCCTGACAACACATATAGTGTTTTGGAATAAGAGGACAATTGGACTACTGTGCTGGAATGGTGAAATTCACTATAAACTCACAGGAAGATCCACAAGAATTTCTAATGTACTTACTACAAGTACTGGAAAACAAAAACATACCTATAAATGAAATCTTTCAGATTTTTTTTTTTTTTTTTTTCCTTTATTGTTTCGGTAGTAAATTTACTTTACACCTTTACAAAATTTATAAACATAAAAATACATTAAAATACATTGAAAAAAAACCTATTATGTACATAAAACAAATACAACGGAATATCATTTCCTCTAAAAAAAACGTTGTGATGAGACCCTTCAAGTATACAAGACTCAGAGGCCGATTCATGGAATAATTAGCGCGGCGCAAGTGGGCAAAAACGTGCGAATCGCAGTGGAATAGCGAAAATCGCAGTGCAAGTGCGAAAATCGCACGAAAAGCAGCGCACGTCGATTCATGGAAGGCCGTGCGCGAGAAAACCAGCGGATGTGCGATAAAAAAGTGCGCGGCGCACGTTGGCGCACGTTGGCGCACAGGCCATCAAACAGCGTGCGCCAGGTCACAGCGAAAATCGCACAGGCCACAGCGAAATTCGCACATAGCGCGGCGCACGCAATAAAAGTAGGCGGAACACGGGCGTAACACTCGGAATGGGGAACAACTTGCCAAAACGTGGGCGTCACGGGGGAAGTACAGGGCACAAGTGCGCGGAACGCCCACACGCTCGCCTACAACACGTATTCATGGAATAGAATAGGGGAAAAAAGCGCCCGCTCAAACCAGCGCACAGGCACAAACACGACCGCCACAAGAAAGGAGGCGGTAGCGTCTCTGCGGCTGTAAGAAATGTGCGCCAAAAGGTGCGCCAACAAATAGCACCTATATACTGCCATGATGAATGTCCCATACTGTGGCCCTCCAGGAAAAATGACGTGCAAAGGGGTACCCACAAACACGGACACCCGCTGACAAAAAATACGTGTGCATGTATACCGGGGTGCGCGGGAAGTGTCACACGCGATTTGCAGGGTACGTGCATCACAGGGGTTCGCGTGAAGTTATTCACGCGATCGGGCCTGGGGAAGCGGGCTACGTGTATTACAGGGGTTCGCGTGAAGTTCCTCACGCGATCGGGCCTGGGGGAGCGGGCTACGTGTATTACAGGGGTTCGCGTGAAGTTCCTCACGCGATCGGGCCTGGGGGAGCGGGCTACGTGTATTACAGGGGTTCGCGTGAAGTTCCTCACGCGATCGGGCCTGGGGGAGCGGGCTACGTGTATTACAGGGGTTCGCGTGAAGTTCCTCACGCGATCGGGCCTGGGGGAGCGGGCTACGTGTATTACAGGGGTTCGCGGGAAGTTCCACACGCGAATAGCCTGGGCGCGTGAATTTGAGGGGTGCGCGGGAAGTTCCACACGCGAATAGCCTGGGCGCGTGAATTTCAGGGGTGCGCGGGAAGTTCCACACGCGAATAGCCTGGGCGCGTGTATTTCAGGGGTGCGCGGGAAGTTCCACACGTGAATAGCCTGGGCGCGTGTATTTCAGGGGTTCGCGGGAAGTTCCACACGCGAATAGCCTGGGCGCGTGAATTTGAGGGGTGCGCGGGAAGTTCCACACGCGAATAGCCTGGGCGCGTGTATTTCAGGGGTTTGCGGGAAGTTCCACAAGCGAATAGCCTGGGCGCGTGTATTTCAGGGGTGCGCGGGAAGTTCCACACGCGAATAGCCTGGGCGCGTGTATTTCAGGGGTGCGCGGGAAGTTCCACACGCGAATAGCCTGGGCGCGTGTATTTCAGGGGTGCGCGGGAAGTTCCACACGCGAATAGCCTGGGCGCGTGTATTTCAGGGGTGCGCGGGGAGTTCCACACGCGAATAGCCTGGGCGCGTGTATTTCAGGGGTGCGCGGGAAGTTCCACACGCGAATAGCCTGGGCGCGTGTATTTCAGTGGTGCGCGGGAAGTTTTACACGCGAATAGCCTGGGCGCGTGTATTTCAGGGGTGCGCGGGAAGTTTTACACGCGATTTCTGCACGGTACGTGTATTTCAGGGGTGCCGGGGAGTCCCACATGTGATTTGACAGTGTGGGTCCTCCCAGGTGTACCCTGTACACCCTCCACGGCCCCTGCAGGCAGCCCACACCACAGGGGACTACCCTGCATCCCTGGTCATGTCCCGCAGGCAGCCCACCCAACATGGGCATGCCCCCCAGCAAAGGCACATGTCTCCTTGAACTAATGAACACCAACACATGTCCCCTTGCACCCCCACCCCCCAGCACTGTGGGGCACATGCCAGCAGTCCCCCACCCATGTCCAACTCATGTCCCCCACCACCCCCACCCCCCAGCACTGTGGGGCACCTGCCAGTAGGCCCCCACCCATGTCCAACTCATGTCTCCCACCACCCCCACCCCCCAGCCACCAGGGTCACCCTCCACCAGGGCCCCACTCATGTCTCCCACCACCCCCACCCCCCAGCACTGTGGGGCACCTGCCAGCAGGCCCCCACCCATGTCCAACTCATGTCTCCCACCACCCCCACCCCCCAGCACTGTGGGGCACCTGCCAGCAGGCCCCCACCCATGTCCAACTCATGTCTCCCACCACCCCCACCCCCCAGCACTGTGGGGCACCTGCCAGCAGTCCCCCACCCATGTCCAACTCATGTCTCCCACCACCCCCACCCCCCAGCACTGTGGGGCACCTGCCAGCAGGCCCCCACCCATGTCCAATCCATGCCCCCCTGCACCTGGGTCCCAACATTCCCCAATCATGTCCGTAATGCCCATCCTCCCCTGCCAAAAGGCCCAACCAACTATCACACCCACCCACATATCAAAGGCAATTACATGTTACACCCCCAATGTAAATAATGCAATTTAACACATGTCTGTCACACACAATGGCTGCAAGTGAATGACAAAACACCCAACATGACATGCCTGAAAGCAATGAGATGATACGACACATTGAAGATTAAAAAAATAATATGTATTGAACAGCAAATAAGAAAAAACACAAAGCAAATCAAACAAAACAAGATGAATGTCCAAGAAAAAATTCTGAAAAATTAAAATAAGCCAATTAAGAAGATCATCCTGGGTCCATGAGCCCTACCAAATTAAACCTAACTGACTACTAACTAAAAAGGGAACTATATACAAAAAAGTGGTGCATTGTCCAATCGCAACCAAAAAAAAATCAAAAAAACAAAGGAAACCTAACCCTAACTATACAACTATATACAAAGGCAGCGGGCTATTCGGACGGCTCACTGGTTGTTGTCATGGGCCAGGGCATCATCGAACTCCTGGTCAATGGCTTGGAGGCGGGCATGTTCCCTGGCCCCGAGGTCCCGCAGGGATAACGCAGTGTCAAGCTCAAACTCCCTGCGAAGACCCTCGAGGCACTCAGCCCGCCTCAGCGCCCTCCGCATGGAGTCCTCCGCCCTGACCATCGTGAGCCGTTCCTCCTCTGCCCGCTGCCGCTCCGCACCTATCCGCTGGCACAACCTCTCCCACACGGAAGCCACTCCCATTCCAGGGTTCTCCTGCCCTCCGGCCGATGCCTGCACCCCTGATGTTGATGGCCCCGAGCCATGATGCCTCCCACGTTGAGCCTGCTGCTGCCTCCGACGCAACTGCCTGTGCCAGCACGACGGCATCCAGGCTGATGGAAACCACCGACGCCGTCGTGCACGTGCCCTGCCCGATGATGCCGTCACATCCTCCATCTGCTGGGGTCCAGTTGCTCTGGTGTCCACCCCTGCTGGATCTCTGACTCCCGACTGTGGCAGGGATGGGATCCCCACCGAGCTGGCTGCATTGGTCGGGGCAGGTCCACAGGGGGCCCTGGTGGCATCTGGGCTGGAAGACGGCAAGGAGAACGACTGGTGGATAGCCTGCACAGAGGAGGAGAGGGCCGCCACATTGGCCAACACATGCAGGAAACCCCCGAACATGGCCGATCCCAATTGGGCCACGTCGGCACGGTGCACTTCGTGATGACGTGCGTGCTCCTCCCGGGAAGCACGCACGGCATCACGAATCACAGCCGTGCGCAACGCGACCCCAATCAGGACCTTCTCCGCACGGCCAGGGGTTCCCACGTCCGCAGGTGGAGGGGAGTCAGGTGACATGGACATCCCCTCTACCTGCGGACAGGCCTGGGACGGGGCATCCCTGCTGGTGCATGGTGGTGCACTCACAGGGTCAGGGACAGCGACATGCACAGGCCCCTCCACGGTGACCTGTGCTGCCTCCTGCCCCTGGCCCTGGACTGCACCACTTGCACCAGCAGGGATGCCCCCACCAGGCCCCATGTGTGCCCCAGTGGCGGCCTCCTCCTCCTCTGTGCAAACCACCAACCTGGATGGCTCCTCACCGTCTCCCACCGTAGCAGGCCCCTGTGGGGGCTCACCCACCCCTTCCGCTGCAGCCGTGGGGGCATCCCCGCCGCCTTGCTCCACAGCGCCGTCTCCGCCCTCTTCTTCACTAGCCGCTGCGTAGAGGGAGACAAAGAACACAAGCATCAGGGCACTGTACAATGGTCCCCTAGACAGGAAGCAATAGCAGATGAGCACCACTGTCAAAGTACACTTCCATCATGTCCCTCCACAACACATGGGTCAGTCCAGGCAAAACACACACAGTAACAGGCATGGTGCATGCCATGGACATTTCCATGCATGTCCAATGGACTCTTGAAACATTCAATGATATGTAACTCACATGCATCATGCCTCATGCCCATCACATGCACACACTTCACCTCAGTCACATCCATCTGGCCCCAAACACACCAAACACAGCGGATACAAGGGTAATTTTGCTGCTTTACTGAATCTCTGCATTGTCACACACATGTGTCATGCATCCATGGCATGCACAAGTCACAGACACGCAGGTCAGGCACACAGACATGGCTACCATATATGTACCTGGCATCAGCACCCATCCCTCACCCCCACCCATTTCCAGGTACAGAGACTGGCATGCTCTCATGTTCAAAATCTGATTAGGGCTCCCCATGCGGCATTTCAACACATGCAACAACCATGTGCATCACACATCACTGGTTGCACATGCATTACCATGATGTCCCTGCACACATACATGCATACATGGCCTATGGCACACATACAGGCAAGTATCATAGAACCAGCACACCGCAACATGCCCTGTCTCACACAGTAATGCATGGACACTTACCGCTCAACTCCAGACGGGCCTCCCTCTCAAGGATCTGGGCGTGGAGCGCTGGGCGTACGCGTTCCAGGACCCTCATCTGGATGGTACTCATGCGGCCCCGGCCCCCCTCCACGAGGCGCCGGGCCTTCACAAGGGTCCTGGACCTCAAGTCCTCCCAGCGCTTCTTGATCTTCAGGACGTCGCGGGTTGCCACCCCCTCCGCGTTGATGGCAACCACACAGTCGGCCCAGATCCTCTGCCGTCCTTCCTTGCTGGCGCGGGACGATCCAAAGAGGGCATCATACTGCCCCAGGACATGCTCCACCAGGAACTTCGGTGACAGTGAAGCTGGTGCCCCTCTGCCCCTCTGGCCTGGGGTTGCCACTGGTGCCAGATGTGGAAGTGCCCGACATGGCAACCCCAGAGGCAGGTGTGGGTGGGCAACTGGGTCCTGGGGCTGGGCTGTGGAGCGATGTAATACCAGTCGGGAGTCTTCAGTTCCAGCAGGGGTGGACACAGCAACTGGACCCCTGCAGATGGCTGATGTGCAGGCACCAAATGGCAGGGCACGGTGGCAGCAGGCAGGCAGGCAGGCAGGCAGCAGCAGATGGCACGTGGGAGGCTGCTCGGGGCACTGGGGGGCAGTAACTCGGCCTTCTGGGCAGGAGCGTGGGCTTCCGTGTGTTTTCGCGTGGCCAGCTTGATACGGAGTGATTTGGCACGTGAAAATCCTGCACGTCAGCGTGAAATCCGAGGAAAGGCCCTTAGCGCGTAAGCGCGTCAGCACGCATACGCGATTCTATTGGACCAGAGTCCCTCAGCGCGTAAGCGCGTCTGTGACGTGACCCGCACGGGTGTTCCCCACTCAGCACGTGATGACGGGGCACACGTGGAGATACTGCACGTCAGAGTGTCATCGCGTGTAATTGGACAAAAGTGCGCGTACACGCGATTGGCCTATGTACGTGTATTTAATGGGTGCGCGGCCACTTACACACGCAAGTACGTCAGCGAACCTGTATCCCGTGGTGCGTGTGAATTTCCACACGCTATTGGACTGGGAACTGGATTCCAGGGGTGCGGGTCACACGCTGTATCCCGTGGTGTGTGTGAATTTCCACACGCTATTGGACTGGGAACTGGATTCCAGGGGTGCGCGGGTCACACGCTGTATCCCGTGGTGCGTGTGAATTTCCACACGCTATTGGACTGGGAACTGGATTCCAGGGGTGCGGGTCACACGCTGTATCCCGTGGTGCGTGTGAATTTCCACACGCTATTGGACTGGGAACTGGATTCCAGGGGTGCGCGTGTCACACGCTGTATCCCGTGGTGCGTGTGGATTTCCACACGCTATTGGACTGGGAACTGGATTCCAGGGGTGCGCGGGTCACACGCTCGCCTAGAACACGCGCTAAGCATAAATTGCGGACTTTAACAATAACAAGCTCAGACGCCAGGATGAACATACCGTTCCTAGCAGCAGTGGCAGTGGGCTACCAAAGGAGGAGGAGGAGGATAGTCAGGGCCAGAATATTCACACCCAGAACCAGCCTTTTCGGGATGCCTGATGACCAGGTGTATGGGAGGTACAGGTTTCCACCACACATCATACTGGACCTGGTGAGTGAGTGGGAGGATGACCTCACATCACCCACCCTGTGCTCCCAAGCACTCAGCCCCCTGGAGAAGGTCCTCAATGTACTGCACTTCTTAGCCACTGGATCATTTCAACGGACAAGTGCCATAGTGGGTGGGGTGTCACAGGCCACCCAGTCACGCTGCCTACACCAGGTCTTGAACATCATGACTGCACGCCCATCAGTCCGCAGGCACATATACCTGCCCAGAACACCTGCAGAAAGGCATGCTGCCGCCCTGGATTTTTACGCAGTGGCACGATTCCCCAAAGTGCTAGGTGCCATCGACTGCACCCATGTGGCTCTACGTCCCCCCAGGGAATCTGAGCACATCTATAGGAACCGCAAGCACTGGCATTCCATCAACGTGCAGGTAGTATGTAATGCCAAGGGAATCATCACCTCAGTATATGCCAACTATCCCGGCTCCACCCACGACAGCTTCATTTACCGAATGTCCACCCTAAGCCGGGACCTAGAAGCTGGGCGGCATGGCGATACATGGCTGCTTGGTGAGTATGTATGCCACTGCACATGCATGCATGTTGGATACTGAGCAAGGTCACAACCTCACCAATGATACCAATCCCCATCTCCACAGGGGACAGTGCCTACCCTCTCAGCCCCCACATGATGACGCCAATTCGGAACCCCACCACGCCACCCCAGGTAAGATTTAACACAGCCCACATTACAACCAGGGGCATAGTGGAGCGCACATTCGGAGTGCTAAAGTCACGCTTTCGCTCCCTTGACCGTTCTGGCGGGCAGCTGTTATACGCTCCCCCAGTAGTGTGCAGGATCATAGTGGCAGCATGTGTCCTGCACAACGTTGCAACACGCCGGGGCCTGGCCGTGGACATGGTGGTGGCCCCACATCCCCAACCACATGCACAGCCGCTGCGCATGGGAGGGGAAAGGGCACGGGGGGAGGCAGCCCGTACACAGCTAGTGGCTAATTACTTCACATAGAAATCACACCCCTGTGGAGTGCACACTGCCCTGGCACATTCCATCTGACAATCAATGATGACTCAACCTGACACTGATCCTGAATGTGTGGAGAATGAACCGGGAATTCCATGTCAGCCTGAGATTGTTCACCTGGAAGTGTCACAATGTGTGCATCCCTACCCACACAGACACCACCAATGCAGTTTTGTGAAGTTACACATTGAAGCAGCTAAAATGAATACCCACTTGCAAAATGCAACAAGAGGACAGTGCCATGTCAGCCAACCCAACCCCAGCACTGCCACACGACACACCGTGCCATGTCATGCTAATTGCAGGTAAACAAAGTAATCCCCACAACATGACATCACTCTCACTATGTACAGTGGCACTATTAGAAACCTGCAACACCTGAAATGCTCACAGCAATGCCGGACCAACAACATACTTGAGCACGTAGTACCATTAACATGACATCAAAAATGTTACATATTAGTAGTCTCACCACCTGGAAATGCCTGCACTCCCACCACTACCAACTGTGCAGTGTTGGCGCCATGTAGAGTTGTAGGTGCACTGCTGCCAACATGGTCCCCATCGCCAGACTAGAGGTCCTTGTGTGGACTTGAGGAAGGGACCTGCAAATTGGGAGGTAGACACAGAAGAAGAGTTACACATCAATGCAACATGCAGTGTACAACACAACAGCAATATGCACTATGAATGTATACACAGTATTGACTACAGACTGGCCACACAGCTCATGGGAGTCCAACGTCACTGTGTAATTCACTGTCACTTGGGCACACCCTTTGCAAGCCCATGGAAACGGGAAGCAGGAGGGGTGTGTGTGACTCAAACCCAAGCATCTGAACCAAATACATTACAAGCCTGCATGTGCCCAGCCACAATGCAGCGTATGCCCACAGGAACCACGGAAGCCAACAGATCGAAGCCAACAGATCGAAGCCAACACATCGAAGCCAACAGATCGAAGCCAACAGATCGAAGCCAACAGATCGTCCCAAAAAAATTGGGAATAAAAGAAATCAAAATAAAAATATAAATTTAGAAACAATCAAAAATGGCCATTGATGGGCCCGGGGGGGTTGGGGAGGCCACCCAGGAGGTCCGAGGACAGGATGCACACCAGAACCCACCTGCGTGGATCCTGGGAAGATAAAACACCTCCATGGGCTCATGGCCCACACGGCTACCCTATTGTGGGAGTATCACTGCTGTCGCTATTATCACCCTGTGCAGCTGCATCCGGAGGTGGTTGCACTATGGGAGGCAGCCCACGCAAGGCCCTAGTCTGCTCCTCCATGGCTGCAAGCATGCGGGTGTGGTAGGTCTGGTTCTGGAGGATGAGTGTGCGGAGGTCCCCATGCAACAACTCACGGGATGCCCGGACCTCCGCCCTCGTTGCCTGCATCTCAGCTGAGAGCGTACGGGTGAGACGCTCCAGCTGCTGTTCTGTCCTTTGGTGTGTTGAAGCCTCAAGCTCAACAAGAGTCGTCCTGAGGTGTAGGAGCTCCTGCCTCAGGGCTTCCCTGTGGCCCTGGGACTCAATGGAGATGGCCTCCTGCAGAGTCGCCAGTGCCGCCCGCCTGTCCCTGTTGGACCCCAACATGTCCTCCCTGTGTGACTGGCAGATGGAGTCGGTTGCCTGCTCTAGTCGCTCCATCAGCCTTTCTGGGGGGACAATGGAAGTGGCCACCCTATCCATGGCCTGAGCCATCATCTCGGATGATGCAGCCTGTTGGGTAGCCATACCGTAAATGGATTGCTCCCATGCGGTATTGCCGGGTGGCGTACGGCCACCACGTCGGCGGGCACCACACCTGTCTGGGACAAGGCGAACTGCGCCTTGCTGTGCCGGCACTGCCTGAGGCTGCAGGACTGCATTCCCCCTCTGATCTGCTGGCCCAGGAACAGGATCAGATGTCGCGGAGTGTGACCCTGCATCCGTAACCACCGAAGGCGTAGCTGCCAACACTGACATCCCCATGGAGGGTACTGACCCTGGTGCAGGTGGGTGAGACAGAACAGAATCCCTCCCTGGAACACTCACCTGCGACGGCTCGTAGGTCTCATCCGAATCAACACCTGAGTACAGCTCGGGGGAGGTGCAGCCAGAGACACCCCTTGAGAGCACGACCTGCAGCACTTGTGGGTTCTCCCCCACCACCACACCACGTCCCTCACTGGTGGTTGGTCGGCCCTGGGACACCTCCTGGGTCTGCACCATCTCCACAACCCCAGCAGTATCAGGTGCGTCTTCCCCTGCAAAGACATGAAAACAAAGAAATGGAAACAGGCATTAGCACCATGGCACACATTGAGGGCTGAGAAGCAAGAGAACCAGTACTTGATTGACACATGTCCCACATGACTAAAACCCTCCCATGCATGCACCCTCACTGCGTATGAAGTGCAGGCAAATGGCACACACTGATGACACCAAGATGGAAGATGAACAAATTTTCTGCATGCTGCCTGGCAGTGGCATCACACATTGGCCTGTGATTGGCAGGTGAAACACACATGCCATCACACAGATGGCATGTACCATTGCTATTGAGTGAAGATGGAGAGGAGGGCAGCACCTATTCATTCAGTCCAGTTCCCGCATGTAATAGCTTTTCTGATTCTAAAAGGTCAGATTTTTCACCTGGAGCTGCCAGTCTGAAATGGTCAAATTGCACAGGGACATGTGTGTACAAATGATATCCAGGTAACAAAGTCACTCCACTTTACCATACCCATGTCAGACATGTGACTAGTGGACAGCGACATGCCTAGTGAAAGTGGTGGAATGCAAACAAACTGACTGAATGAACAGTGAAAAATAAGCAAATATGTTGTGTCAAGGTGACACTTCAAGGGCAACTGGCGTGCAGTTGTGCTAGATGTCTACTGTTGGCAGAAGGGATACTGCTATGGCCAAATGCAGCTGCGCAGGAAGTATTGCATGAAGCACATGGCTGACCCATACGACTCAGGCGCACACACTCTCACCTGGCACCCAAACAGAAGCCCTCACACACACACCATGCACATGGATGACACACACATGCATGTGCACTCACCGGACAATGCCTCATAATCAGCCAGATCTCCCACGCCTTGGATCTGTTCCTCCGTGACGTAGGTCCCAGCGACTGACTCATGTGGAGTGAGTTCCATGTCTACTACTGGAGACCCACCTCCAGTCACTAGAGTTGCGGCATGACTTGAGGCCAGCTTACTCTTTGCCCTGCGCTTTAGGTCATTCCAGCGCTTATAGCAATCATTGGCTGTGCGCCTCACGATTCCAAGGGCACTTACGATGTCCGCAACGGTCTGCCAGTGTGCCTGGCGTTGTGCAGGTGTGGTCTTGGATCCTGCAACAATGACCATCTCGTTGTCATGTCCGGACACATACTCGACAAGTGCATTCAGTTCGTCATCCGTGAAGCTGGGCTTCCTGGACGGGCCGGACTGTGTAGCCGTGTCTGGGGCATCAGCCTGTGCCGGACGAGCACTCTTCCTCTTCCGCTTGGAAGGTGGTGGTGATCCTGAGTGTCCTGCGCCGCTCTGGACACTAGGGGCAGGAGCCCTGGTGGACTCTGCATCAGGAGTGTGGGATTGCACACTCAGCATGGGAGTTGGTGCAGGCATTGGCTCTAGTGTGATGGTGTCAGGGGGAATGTCAGCAGCATGGACTAGGACCGACACTGTCCTGGCTGGGTGTGTGAGGGCTGGGGTGGATGGAGCCACAGCTGCCCCTGCAGCCACTCCGCCCTGCCTCCTTGGTGCAGCAGATGACCTTGCTGCCCCAGATCCACGTGGCATGATGGCATCAACGTGCACCAGCGCACGTGTCGTAGCCCTGCTGACCTGGAAGTCAGCCATGGAGTCAGCCAGGTCTGGTGCCACAATGAGCTGGTCCAACAAGGGCTGAGCATGGATGGTGTCAGCCACTTCAGCCTCAACGGGAGGGGGGGAGGGGGGGAGGGGGGGGGGGGTGATGGGTGCCCTTGACTGGTCCTCCACACATGGGGGGACAGGCTCACCCTGCAAGTTACGACCACGTCCCCTACCGGATCCACCACGGCCACCACTTGTGGCTCTTCCACCTTTGCCACCCTTACGGAATCCTCGCCTCCCAGCCATGGCACTGATATTAATGTGCGTATGGGAGTGGCTGTAGACAATTGTCCTGGGCAATTGGGGGTCAAAGGGGTTGGGTACCAGATGGTAATTGTACCCTAGTGCTCTAGCATGGCTGATTGTAACCCCTGGGGATAGATGACGGGTCACGCAACGCACAGGAGGCCCAAAAAAGGGAGATGACGTGCACGCAACCCCTCCTAGACCACGTGTGCAGAAAGAAAAACCTGCACTACGCTGTGGCACCCAGTAACACAAGAATGAACGTATGCGTGTCACACGCAGCCTAGAATGACCTCTGAAGGGGTAGGCTACACACGGGGCAAGCACAGAAGTTGGATACGTGCGTGACTCACCGTCTGCCAGGTAAAAGAGCGTGAAGAATGAGCGCGTTTGGCTGGCTAAACCCCCGCCAAAAGAAGATGTGTACGCTGTCTGAGAAGACAGGACAACAGTAGAAGGGGACACTGTTTGAGGGAACAGGCCCAGGTAAACCAGTAAAAGAGAAAAAAGAGAAAAAGCTGTCAGAGGTAACAGGGAATACGAACTGGAAACGCTGTGAAGTAAATCGCGTGTGAAACGACAAGAAGTACAGAATTCACCCACTCGCTCTCCACGAAAAGCACGTACAAGGAAATGGTGTTCTACATGTACCTTATATACAGGCCCACACGTACAGCGTCACTTACGCGGCGTGTACGTTCACCAATCACACGCTTTGTCACTCCTGCGTGTAGATCCATTTTCACCAATCACACGCTTTGTCACTTCTGCGTGTAGATCCATTTTCACCATTCACACGCTTTGTCACTTCTGCGTGTAGATCCATTTTCACCAATCACACGCTTTGTCACTTCTGCGTGTACATCCATTTTCACCAATCACACGCTTTGACACTGGGACGTGTCACGCAACAATTTCCTGCACGTGCAGGTGACTATAGGCGCGCATATGCTGTTGACGGGTTTACGCGCTAAGGGCATTTGCTGACGTGTGGGATTTCACTCCCTATCAGGCTGTCCACGCGTTCACACACGAGAGACCACGCTCCTGGCCAGGAGGCCAAATTACTGCCCCCCCAGAGCCCTGAGCACGCTCCCACCTGCCATCTGCTGCTGCCTGACTGCCTCCTGGCCACGTGCCCCACAGTGCTGGTGGGTGGGGGTGTTGGGAGACATGGGTGGGGGCCTGGTGGAGGGTGCCCCTGCACTGGTGGGGGTGGTGGGAGACATGGGTGGGGGCTTGGTGGAGAGTGCCCCTGGTGGCGGGGGGGTGGGGGTGGTGGGAGACATGGGTGGGGGCCTGGTGGAGGCTGCCCCTGGTGGCGGGAGGGTGGGGGTGGTGGGAGACATGAGTGGGGGCCTGGTGGAGGCTGCCCCTGCACTGCTGGGGGGTGGGGGTGCAGGGGGACATGAGCAGGTGTGCAGGGTAGTCCCCTGTTTTGTAGGCTGCCTGCAGGGGCCGTGGAGGGTGTACAGGGAACACCTGTGAGGACCCACCCAGCCTAATCGCGTGTTAAACTTCCCGCGTACCCCTGTAATACACGTACCCTGGCCAATCGCGTGTTAAACTTCCCGCGTACCCCTGTAATACACGTACCCTGGCCAATCGCGTGTTCAACTTCCCGCGTACCCCTGTAATACACTTACCCTGGCTAATCGCGTGTTAAACTTCCCGCGTACCCCTGTAATACACGTACCCTGGCCAATCGCGTGTTAAACTTCCCGCATACCCCTGTAATACACGTACCCTGGCCAATCGCGTGTTCAACTTCCCGCGTACCCCTGTAATACACTTACCCTGGCTAATCGCGTGTTAAACTTCCCGCGTACCCCTGTAATACACGTACCCTGGCCAATCGCGTGTTAAACTTCCCGAATACCCCTGTAATACACGTACCCTGGCCAATCGCGTGTTAAACTTCCCGCGTACCCCTGTAATACACGTACCCTGGCTAATCGCGTGTTAAACTTCCCGCATACCCCTGTAATACACGTACCCTGGCCAATCGCGTGTTAAACTTCCCGCGTACCCCTGTAATACACGTACCCTGCCTAATCACTTCCCGCGTACCCCTGTAATACACGTACCCTGGCTAATCGCGTGTATTACTTCACGCGTACCCCTGTAATACACGTACCCTGGCTAATCGCGTGTATAACTTCACGCGTACCCCTGTAATACACGTACCCTGGCCAATCGCGTGTTGAACTTCCCGCGTACCCCTGTAATACACGTACCCTGGCTAATCGCGTGTATAACTTCATGCGTACCCCTGTAATACACGTACCCTGGCCAATCGCGTGTTGAACTTCCCGCGTACCCCTGTAATACACGTACTCTGCCCAATCGCGTGTTGAACTTCCCGCGTACCCCTGTAATACACGTACCCTGGCTAATCGCGTGTATAACTTCACGCGTACCCCTAAAATACACGTACCCTGGCCAATCGCGTGTGAACTTCCCGCGTACCCCTGTAATACACGTACCCTGGCTAATCGCGTGTATTACTTCCCGCGTACCCCTGTAATACACGTACCCTGGCTAATCGCGTGTATAACTTCACGCATACCCCTGTAATACACGTACCCTGGCCAATCGCGTGTTGAACTTCCCGCGTACCCCTGTAATACACGTACCCTGGCTAATCGCGTGTATAACTTCATGCGTACCCCTGTAATACACGTACCCTGGCCAATCGCGTGTTGGACTTCCCGCGTACCCCTGTAATACACGTACCCTGGCTAATCGCGTGTATAACTTCACGCGTAACCCTGATATGCACGTTACCCGCTTTGCGTTCCTTGTTTGGCAGCCCTGTAAACTGGTCCAGGGTTAGCGCAGCCCTTTGCGATGATTTAGCGATTTTGATGGCTTTTCCTTGCGCAAGGGTGTTCTTGGGGGCGTTACTGGCGCTGCTGCAGGGTCGCTGCGATACTCTGCGCCACGGCTGGTTTGGGAGCATGAAATCCATGAATACGCTGTGCGCGGAAATCGGTTTTAGCGCACGTGCCTGGCGCAGTCAATCGCACGCGGACACTCTGCGCCAGCCGCTTGCGACACTTTTCTGCGAAATTCTATGAATTACCCTGAAAGTGTTTGCGGACATGAGACCTCTGCAATATACTGTAAACGTGTGCCTCATAACAGGCCGACCACCACCCAAAGACCCCCTTACAGAATATAGGACACAGGAGCAGAGGGACAGAAGGAAGGCGCAACAGACAATCAGTCGAAATTCATTAGCACAACAAAACAGAGGCAAATACAGCAGTAAGTTCAGATACAAACTACTTATACTGGCCTAACATTTTCTTGCCTGTGCAAGTGAGCCAAACTAATGCTGTTAAAACGTGCATGATTCATCGTCAACAGCTGTTCTTCGATCAATGTAACCAGTCTAACAGTTGCTAATATAGTGGCATTCGAAGAGCCCTGCATGCATCTTATCCATACTAAATTGGCTTCAAAGCTCGAATAAGAAAAAAACAGAAAAGCCAAGCAGCACAATCTTTGCTTCGCAAAAAATTTACAGTAGATAAATAGATGTTCAAGCGTTTCATTTTCAGACCTGTTCAGGCAAAATCGACATCCATACCCCCTTGCCAACTCCCCATACCCGGCCCAAGACCGAATACGCGCTCCCGTGTGGATGAGATCTAAACGGAAACGCATATAAGTCTGTCTGGCCCTTTTTTCAGGAAAGCATAGGATATAGGGCAACCTTGGAATAACAGCATGTCTAAACCTCGCATAGGTCGCAAAGGAGGAGTAGCCCCCGACCTTGTCAGAATTTAGAGCCCAAGAGTTACAAAAGAAGCGAGTTTTAATTTTACCTGGGGTTTTAATTAAATCTGTCACAGTCATATTAAGTGAAACCAGAGTCTCCATTATTTCTTCCTTTGCTTCCCGAACCGAAGCCGGGCAATGTTTTTCCAACATTATCTGAAACTCCTCATAGAGTGAATTTGGGGAAGGCACTAAAACTTTACAAAAGGCATTTACCTTCCTCCAAAGATATTTGTCAGCTAAAGAGTAGAGTCCCAACTCGTGTAATATGATGGGATTTGGTAAATAACTAGGTAGCCCTAAAATGTTCTTCTAGAGATGGCCTTGGATCTGATTTAACAAGGGCCCCAACTTCAGCAGGCATATATCAAGAGTATAAAGCAAGATGGGCTCTATTTTCATCGTGTAAAATTGAATGAGGGGCAAAAGAGAAAAGCTGCAGTATTTGGCGTAAATTATTCTCATTTGTCCCAATAGCGGGCCGAGCTTCGCTTTCAGCAAGTTCCGCCATCCCTCAATAGAGGTCCCATTATACAAATGATAGCCCAGGTAGATGATCGCGTCCTTCCTAGCAATGGGCTGCTGATTGATAGTGAATGTAAATCGAGGCAGTTTTTTTTTAGCCGTGAAAATCATAATGTGAGATTTCGCCGGGTTAACTGTCATGTTATTCTGCTGACAATAATCATAGAATGCGTTTAATTTATTCTGCAGGCCAAAAGGCACTCTATCAAATAAAATAATATCATCAGCAAAAGCTAACCAATGCAAACGCATGGTACCCAGTACTACGGGAAATGAATTGATCTCTTTCCATAGGTTCTCAATATCTGCGAGATATAGGTTAAACAGAACTGCGGCCAAATTACATCCCTGTTTGACCCCTATTCTCGTAGAAATGTTGGCAGAGAGTAGCCCCTTAGCATTAATCCGAATCTGACATGAGGTGTTTGTATGAAGGGCAGCGATTAGGGCCACCAAGGTAGATGGAATGCCATAGGCCAACATCTTACGCCAAAGGCGAGCTCGAAGGACATTGTCAAAAGCGCATGTGAGGTCCATGGCAGCCATATAAATGGTGCCCTTTGATTCTCCGTGCGCAGCTCTCCTTAAATGTGCTAAGATTGAGGCATTTAATTGGGTACCCATTGCCCTACGAAAGCCTACCTGAGCTTTAGACAAAATTTTAAGGTTTCTTATATGATCTTCTAAATCAACCAGGAGTAGTCGTGTAAAGATTTTCGCCGCTGTGTCGATCAGAGCAATAGGTCTGAAGTTCGCAGGATTGCTTAACACCCCCTTTTTGTGTATGGGGATGATGATGGCTATGAGCCATGAGGCCGGAATAATCCCGGTATGATAAATCGACTGATAGAATGACAATAGATATCTAGCCCAAAAGTGGGGATCGGATTTGTACACACATGGGGGCAGCCCATCAGGGCCGGCAGCTTTTGATGGATTCAGTTGCTCAATTGCCCATATAATATCCTTTACTTCCCAGGGACATGTCGAAGGAAGAGATAAATGCACCGGAATGCACTCTGATTCGATGTGCCTATCCGGTAGAGAGAATTTCAAACTAAAGAACCTCTCCCATTCTGGGCGTAAAATAACCGCCACCATGCGAAGATCAGCTTTTCCTGCGGGATTTCTTAAAATGGGCCATATGTCCCGAGCTTTTTTTTTACACAACAGGCCAATCATATGTTGGTTGGCTAGAATATGGGCTGCCCGACGCAACAGGGATAACTGTTGCTTGTAACGCGCCTCAATCATGTTCTTTTGGCGATTGTACGCATACTGACATATAATGCGCTTCCTTAGTATGCGGAGATCGCAATTTCTTTGCTTTTTTAGACATGTGACCTGGATATCATTGACTTGGGGAGCCTCAATAATGGACTTTCTCAAGGGAGCTTTCGCAACATCTACCAAATGCATATGAATCATTTTAGCATTAATTGCGTTAATTTTGGTCACATTAGCTGAGGAAGCCTTAGCATCCCAATTCACTAAAATGTCCCTATTAACCAGAAATTACAACTTTCTGCAACTCGCAGGGTTCCAATTTACCCATATAGTGTTTCTGTCACATGACACTAGGGCTGCAGGGGCAGAAGCTACATAACATTCCCCTCCCATGTGCATGCGAGAATATAGCATATGATGATCACTCATATGCAGATCCAAAATCTGTATTGGTTCGAGAAGCCCAGAACATACTTTAGAGGCGAATAAATAATCTATAAGTGAGGTAGAAAGACCTCGCTGCCAAGAAAACTGAGTAGAATGGGAAGCCAATTGAATAGGATAAAGCCCCCATGAGTGGAAGAGCGATAATACTTTCTGGCCTCTATCCTTGGCCTGTTGCGTATAGGCTGAACTACTAGAAAAGGAACGTGTAGTACTCTTTAAATATAGATAGCAATTCAAGTCGCCTCCAATCACAATTTCATAGTCTGGCCATTCCCTAGCTGCAATAGATAGAATCCGTTCCAGATCCTCCAGAAACCTGTCTAATGAGACAGCTTTGGGATTCCAATTTATGGATAAAAGAAGCAAGTTCAAATCATTAGAGCCCTTGAGCGTCAATTTTACTAGCACGCAAGAGGCCGATGAATCCACTTTAGAAGCTATGACTTTCAATCTGTTATTTATAAGAATAGCTATACCTCCTGCGGGGCGACCTGTGGTAACCCTTTCAGCCTCCTTGGAGAAACAAGAGAAACCATCTATGCTAAAGGGCTTTAATGCCATAGTCTCTTGGAGGAATAAAATGTCAGGGCTTCATGTCGGGCACAACTTGTTTATACCATGCAGTAAGATTGCCCAACCCACAACAATTCCAAGAGGCCACATTCAAAACTGAAAATTATGATCCTGGCTTAGGCTCTGTGATAGCGGCAGATGCTTTTATCAAAGGTTCTAGCCAGGCTAAACCACTTAAGGCTTGGGAGAGAGACGCCAATTGCAACGATAAATGCTTAACTTGTGAATCAGGGAAATCATTCGCCAAGACAGTAGGACATACTGGAGATGGGGGTTGGACCCAGTCAAGAAACGCCCATGCAGATTCCAATCTAGGATTAAGACCAATGGAATGAAAATCTTCAGCAAATTCGAAAAGCATTTTGGTAATGATTTGCGACTGCACTCTACAGAGCACTCTGTTGTTATTATGGGTTGCTAATTTGACCCAGTCCAGGTCTTTGGATGAAAGATTTCTTAGTGCTGGTATTTGAAAAAACGAGTTCATTAAGAAGGATCTATTTATACGTGCCTGCCCATTTATCTCTGGATTACTGGACCAGCCTACTATTAGTCTCATCTCCTTTGGCGTATTCACAAAGGATGGCTCTTCCAGGTCAGCCCCTCCCGGAACAATTAAGGGAGGGGACTCAACCTCAGCACAGCGAGCACGCGCCGGAGACATAGAGGCCAAGGCTATAGGGGTTGGCCCAGCAGTTCGGCTTGGGTCTATATTAGGTACCTCCTGTATATCTGCGTGACACAATAAACCCTGGGCATCCAGCTCAACCGGTGTAGGTATCTCCTGGATGGGCAGGGGCTCCTGTTGGAGTGGCATAGTTGCTTCTAACTTGAGAGCTGGCGACCCAACAGCCACTTTTTTAGAGACAGTGTTGGGGAAAAAGCATTGCATCTTAAGTTGTAATTTGTCGGAGCCTGCCCTTAGCGGGTGGGGGGGCATAATCTGCGTATTAGCGCTTTTCAGGGCGGCAATCTGCAGATGCCGCCTACTTTCATCGTCCAGGTCATATAAGGCCATTCCCAAGTCATCATGGCAAGTCCCATTTTTAAGACATGGTCTCAATTCCGTCGTCAAGACCTTGTCAGGGCTGGAGGTAGCCATATCGACTTTCTTGAGGCGCGCTTTGGTCTGTTTCAATCGCTTCTGAGCTCTAAGGAAAGATTTCCTAGCTTTCCGCGAGATAAATTTCCTACCATCGAGTTCAACAGGTTCGTCCTCGGGTTCCGAGGACGGTATAGTGGCCATGTCAGAAGGCCTAGACTGAGCATTTACCAAATCCACCAGAGGGGAGGGGCTGTCAGGCGGAGAAGTTTGCCTATCTTCAGCCAACATAGCCTCTCCTTCAGCCTCTCTAGGGTCTGGCATACGCTGAGCGGCCACGAGCTTATAGACCAGCTGCTCCATCTGCAGCAGCCGCTCATGTTGGAGTTTCAAAGCCTCAACTAGGTTGATGTCATCCATCCCCTCTTGTTCCATTCTGACCCCCTTCACTCCACTCACCACCTGAGAGTAAGATCTCTGAGGGGGTTCTATCGCGAGTACGGCCCTGTCTGTTTGAGTGCTTTGAGAGGAGGTCGTGAGCCCGACTGGAGGCTGGAAATGGGAAGCTGCTATCCTTTCCAAAAGTGCTTCAACTTGGGCCACATAAGATGATCTAGATCGTTCTTCAGCCATGATAAAGCCCTCCATTTTTGCCATTTTATCTCTCATTATGGAAAGTGAGCCCTGCATCTCCCTAATGGAATAATGCGTGAGTTTGTGGCCTCTATCCAATAGGTTAAGTAGGCTTGAAATAACGGGAAAATTAACTGCATCAGTATTAGGGGCGGATGACCTCAACTCCTCCGGGGTTGAAGCTAGGCCGCCCTCACCCTTTGGCGCAGCAGGATCAGAATCCTCTAAATCGGAATCGAAAGGGCTGCCACCAACTGGCTGAGTGAGACCCGTAGGCACAACTACCCCATCCTTGTGGTCCTCATGACAGCAGGCGGCCCCTCCGTCAATATCTCTGCCTGGCGTCACCACCAGCTTACTCGAGTTACCTCCCGCATTTTCACAGCTATATAGTAGAGGCTGGTGTAGGTGTACTTGTTCACGAAATGGGAAGGAGAAAGCGGCTGGAGACGAAGGGCCCAACGAAAGCCGCATTCTTCGACCCAATTCATTAGCAATAGTAGGGGCCAAAATAGAAGTATCAGCGTTGCAGGAAGACCTTTGCTGAGCTTGGGGGTGAGAGCAAATTGCGGTCTGACCAGAACAATACCCAAAACCCCCCTCCCCTACGGTATCATTCGCCTCCTGTAAGGAGAAGGATGACCGCAATAGGGCCAAAGACTTTCCAGCCAAAGATGGGGGCTTGGGCGAGCATAGCGTGGCCTCATTTTCATACTCAATTTTACCCTCGCACAAGGCCACCTCTATCAGATCCTCCTGAGAGCCACTCATAAGCAATGGCATATTACTGAAGGGAGGCGACAGAGGGAGCAGTGCATTGTCCAGAATAATGGACGAATGTTGGGCAGTCTCTTTAGAGGCAGAACCAGATTTCCCACTTCTTAGAATGGGTCCCATTTCCCCTCGTTGCACAGCAATCAAACCAACTATGCGGCCAAAGAAGCAAAACCAGAACCCCCTTAACTAGACTCTCCTTTGCAAATCAAAAGAGAGCACATAGTTCCAGCCAAAACCTGAGGCCAAACAGGCACAAAGTGATCACTACAGGGCCAAAATTCTATGGAAGGCCACGACCCTCCTTAATAAAAGGCAGCGTAATTGCAGCAGGAGCCAAAAGATGAAGACTGGCGCCTAAGTCCCCACACCAACGCACCCCGCGAACCGCGAACAGCCAACAGTACTTAGCATGTACTTGGCTAGGTGCGCGGCGCAGGTGCGCGGGGGGCCAAGCCTTTATCCTGGCTTCCTGGGCGTTGTGCAGCACAGGGGGGCGGAGTCACCAGTAGGGAGGAAGCCTAAAGGGGACAAAATTATATATGTTCAGGGATACACCACATTAGAATAGGTAGAGGCTGTCACACAAACACAAGCCCCCAAGCACAAACCCCACAAGCCCCTAAGCACAAACCCCACAAGCCCCTAAGCATCGGGCAAGTAAGGGGAGGGTGAGCGGGGGGAGAGTCACCTCCAGCAGGAAATGCGTGGGTCAGGCAGTCCGTGTGTGTCCCAGAAAGACTTCCTCCACCAGTCCGCGTAAATCGTTCACGAGCGAGCAACGCTCTCAAAAGTAACAAGACAGTTACAGCGCTGGAAAAAGACGAATGCGGCCAGTCAGTCCCCTCCACAGCCAACAGTACTTAGCATGTACTTGGCTAGGTGCGCGGCGCAGGTGCGCGGGGGGCCAAGCCTTTATCCTGGCTTCCTGGGCGTTGTGCAGCACAGGGGGGCGGAGTCACCAGTAGGGAGGAAGCCTCCAGCAGGAAATGCGTGGGTCAGGCAGTCCGTGTGTGTCCCAGAAAGACTTCCTCCACCAGTCCGCGTAAATCGTTCACGAGCGAGCAACGCTCTCAAAAGTAACAAGACAGTTACAGCGCTGGAAAAAGACGAATGCGGCCAGTCAGTCCCCTCCACAGCCAACAGTACTTAGCATGTACTTGGCTAGATTTAATACATGTGGAAACATACATGCACTCTCTGCAACAATGTGACACAAGAAGAAATCCCCAATCAACGCTTCATATATATATCAATACCAAATTGTGAATCCATTCCATTTCAGCGACTTGTACAAAATGCAAACCATGGTAGATTATGCTCTACCTGCAATTCAGATAATCGCTCCACGTTAGTAATACAAACACATAGTAAATACGTAATACTAATGCTTCTACGTTACAATGCAGATGGTACCAAAAACAACTGCAAGCTGACTGGATTCACACATGGTCAAATATCACTTGGTAAGAAAACCTTCACAACAATAGGTATAATCTACCACGCAGGAGCCACAACCATTTCAGGGCACTACACTGCATACATAAAAAAGAAATGTGGATGGTTTGAATGTAATGATAGTACCATTAGTCTAAAGCAGAGATTACCAGCAAATCTTACAAACGCTTATTTGATGTTCTTAAAACCAAAATTTGATAAATAAACTGTATTTAAACCTTTAAGTAAATTTGTGTTACAAAAATATAAACTGTTAGAATACTCCAAAAGCTATCTAACTGCTCAAAGATTCTACAACAACTAATCAGATAAATGAATACCACTAAATTAGACCAAAAAATACACAGTTAGAATACGCCAATTGGTATCTAACTGTCCCAAAATTTAACAATATCCAAATAGGTAAATCAAAACTACTAAAATATATTAAAAAAATAGACAGTTAGAATACGCCAATTGGTATCTAACTGCTCCAAAATTTTATAATATCAAAACAAATGAAGAATCTGTTACTGCTCCAAAAAAAAATACAACAAAGCAAAGTATAAAGCATTAGCCAGAAACAACAAGTGAACACTGAAAACAAACAAACAAATAAACTGTAGCATAACAGAAAAAGGTTTTTTTTTTTAATCCAACATGGATTTTTTTTTCTCCCACAGACCCAATGATTTTAGCAACAAATACAGAAACTGAGCAAATTGCACAGTACTCTGATTTGTACTCTACTAAATATGAGGGTCGAAAAAAAATAAAAGTATATTGCTTATACAATGTAATAAGTCATTACAAAATACTAATACTAACATGCTATTTTCTTTTATCACAGAAATGAAGAAGAAAAACATGGACCAAACAGTAAGTATACAATAATAAGGACAACCATAGCAGCATATCACATCCATAGTATCTAATACCTGTGTTCCTTATACATTTGTTTTTCACCCAAAGTTATAAGCAAATATGAATGTGATATGCTGCGGTGGTTGTTGCCAGGGCATAGAGTCTTGGGTGCATGGCCAGATGGCCATGCACCTGTTGGGTGTTCTGACCCACGTTTGGACTATTATGCTACAACATTTGGTGCTGTGGGCTTAGGAAATCCAAGATGGCCGAAAAAGCCCACATGTGCGCCAGAATCTATGAAAACCGCGCAGTTTGTGCGCACACCAAAATGGTCGCCTGACTTGCCACCCCCCGGTGCGGGTGTGCTGGGTCAGAAGAGCCATGAGTGAAATGGGGTGCCAAATTGAAAAACAGCAGTGCCTGTTCGCTAGAAAGCACTTCAAAAATCACCCTTTGTTTCTCTGAAGGCAAGCTCAGAATGCCCATTTCAAACATTGCAGAATATCCAACAATCTCACTGAACACCAGCAGACATTTGACAGAATAAAGTCTTGTGGGCATACAAAATCTGGAAAGAGGTTGAGCCTAAAATAATGTTCATAGCAAAACTGGCTGAGCTGTGGATTTCAGCAGTTTAAGTAAATTTGGACTGAAAGACACTAAAAATCTAAATGTTTAAAAGAAATGAGTGACCTACTTTTGAGTGTCACATAGGTTTCAATTGTTTAAATGTCATAGTTTTAAACTTAGAATCAGCATTCTAGCTGCATGTGTAAAAATGGTTAGTTTATTTGAATGCAGAAAACTGGGTAACTAGAAGTGACATTAGCTGGGGCCTGGCTTAAGGAACTGAATTCTGCCTGACATCTATCCCCACAGGAGTTAAAACCTGATCAGCCACTCTTCCCCTTGGCAAAAGGAGTTGTCACCTCTCTGATTAGATTAGGGGTGGAGGAGCTACAGGGAGTTGAACAAAGGCCTGTCCTGGGCCCAGGCAGATGGTTTATTAGGGTAGTCGTAAATGGCTTCCTTTTGAACACTGGGCCTTCCAGGGCCCAGGCAGATGGTTTATTAGGGGGACCGTAAAATAGCTTCCTCTTGGCAGAAGCTGGGAGGGGCAGGGTCTCTGAGCTTGGCAGAAACTGGATAAACTGGTTTCTACACCATGTGACCTGGGAAACCACACCCCTTTGGGGCCAGAACATAAATCTAAAAAGATGGATCATTCATAGAGCGGACTTGTGAAAATTTTATAAGTGATATCATTATTCTTGTGATTTTTCTGTGCACATTTGAAGACGTGTTAGGATCCGGTGGTATGTTCAGGGGGGTTTTTAGCGGAAAAGAGGATATTACTCTAAATGTATGTATGTTAAAAATCTGACACTCCACCACCTAATGCCCACATGCTTTGCGAACATTGGTGTAAATGCGGGGACAAATCCAATATTGGTAACCCGACCAAAAAGTGAAATATGTTGCCATTTTTTAACCCAAGCCCCCAGGAAGAGCAGAGTTTGAACAGGGTATACCTCATGTGATATGTGATGGGTGCATGTAATTTCAAACCACTGTGTATCTATGAAATATGTCTTTAGGTCAAATATAGATTGTGTGTAATTTGACAGGGGAGTGTCCTTTCTGCAAGCCATTAAATGACATCGCTCTGACACTCCACTTCTTTTCCCCAATCAAGAGGGAAAGGAAAGCTTGACCAATGGGCAGTTGAGAGATGGGCTGGCTAGTGATGCTGCACACACACCCACTTTCAAAAGACATAAAAAGAGCCACTGGAAGCTAGAGAGGGGATTCTATCCCATCTGCTGCGGGACGCTCTGCCGGGAAAATCCATACTTTACCTCCATCAACCTCCAGAGAGCCAACATAGAGACTTCAATCTATCCACCTTCAGAGACCAAGACTTTACTTCAGAATTTGTAGCAGAGAGGTCAACTACAAGCTAAATCCCTCTTTAGCAGGCCTCAAATCATTGCCACTATTCACAGCCAGGCGAGCTGTTTGAATTCTTTGCAAGAACTCTTGCCATTTGCCAGAGAGCAGTGTTGTATCCAGAGAGAGACCAGCTGAACCGGAGACCGCTGTATCCGGACCCACAGACCTGATCAGAACCAGAGACCCAGACCAGACCAGCAGAGTAGAGCTGACCCAGATGCTGTGTGCAGAAACCGTCCGTGGCGAGTGAAGAAAACCTGTTGACCAGATCCGTGGCGAGGCCCATTCCTTTTAAAATTATATTGTGAGTACCTAGCAGAACTTTGCAGAACCAATCTCTTAGTTAAAATAATATAATTCAATCTATTTTAATCTAACCAGAACTGCCTCCTAACTGTCACCTGTCATTTGCAAAGCTGTCACTTGTCATTTTCTAGCTGCAAGCTGTAACCTGTCGCTTTGAACTTTTAAAATTTCAAATCCGAAAAACTACCTTTATTTAATCATCCGTATCTCTGGAATCGTTTGGGCTAGGAACTTGGTCTAACTTTCCTCTGAAAGCTTAGAATCTCAGCTTTTCGGCGAGCCTAGAAACGACTTCCTACTCCTCATTCTTTTGCCGTAATCACGATTCTCGCACTCGCGAATTTTACCGCGATTTGCAATTTGGTTAAAAATCCAACCACGTGTGAAAACAGCAGCTTCATTGCTTTCCTTTGCCAAAAATTCGTTTAACCTGCTAGTTACTCCTAGATCCTTGCTAAAGTGAGCCTGAACTCATCCCAAGTATATTTCACTCACCCTGAACCTCCTAAAGGGAATTAAAACCATTTTCAGCATATTTCTCACTGCATTGTCACCATATTCAAAGCATTTTGCCTGTGTTTCAAAACTCCTCTCTGTTGTATAAGCTGCTGGGGGGGAATTGAACTGAATTCTATTTGATTGCATTCCTAAGAACTGTGTCATCTTCATCTCCTTACAGTGCATAAAAGGGGGGGTAGATTGTCCAAGAAAGTGATTACGTTGTCTTTTGCTGAAATCCTATCAAGTTATTTTCTGTACTGCATTTCATTTCACATTGCATCCATTTGAAACCATAAAAGTATTGTTGCTATCGTATCCATCCTATAACCACTCATCATTGATTATAAAGAAGTGTGCTAGTGCCGGACTATCCATTATTGATTACTGCTCAGATTAAGTGTGATATTCAATTATTAATTTATTATAAAGTGTGATATATATATATATTGTTTAAATTATCAAATAAACTGTTTAAACTTGCAAAACAGAACTACTTCGTGGCTCAGTGGGGTCAGGGGGATTCCAAGAGAGGGGTGTTATATAGGGGTAGCCATCCAGAACGCATGAACTGGATGTAAAGATATATCAATAAGGGTTTCCATTCAGTATCCCAGACTAGGCATTGACTTAGCTGTAGTGTTGAATTGAATACTCTTACAAATTGGGGGCTCGAGCCGGACGTTTGGGTTAGATCTATCATTTGTGCAGATTAATACAGCGTGCCAGCTGACCACATACACATATCCGGTCGGATCACCACGCTGTGTTACGCTGTAAAGCACTCCTCAAAGGAACGCTCTAAGGAAAAGGTCTGTTTTGCAAAAATAAAATACAAACTTCTGTAAATCAGGACAGAGACCAATCTCTAGAATGACGACCTTGATAGATATGAAAATAGCCAGAGAACACTTCTTACATACGCTATTTGTGAGAGGTGAGTGGACTCATCAGGACCAAACGGTCTGGTTGCAGGCAATCGCGCAACAGGTCACTGAAACAGGGACAGATAAATGGGGAGATCAGGGTCCCCTACATGTGGCCCTGAGTGAACTATACATGGCCCCGAAGGCCAAGGATGAGCACCACAAGATTGCCAGGGTAGCGGCATATTTATATTTACATATGGGAGCCATGCAGGACAAATGTGCTGAAGGCCAAGATCTAGCGAGTAGGCAACTGCTGGCATTACAGAAGGCCCAATCTGATCTGGACTCTTCTGAGCAGAGGCTGCTCAGGAGCCAGGAGTCAGAAAATGACAGCAGACGGTACATCACTAAAATAAAGGAGGATATGGATGTGCTGCAACAGGAAAAGGCGGACCAGGATACCAGATTTCTAGCCTTGCAAAAGGAGTACCAAGAAGGTTTGGACTCCCTACTGCAGAGCCAGAAAAAGCTGGAGCAACAGTTAGACTTCAATAGGGCATGTGCTGAGCAGGTAGTCACCCTGCAAAGCCACCTAGATAGGGAGAAGGCAGAGAGCAATAAACTGATTTTGAAAGACCTGGATACCCAGGCAGAGTTTGACCAGGAGCGCCAGAAAACTGGTGCCTTCCAAAGGCAAAGGGACGACCTGGCGGCACAGATGCAGGCTCTTAGTCAGGAAAGGGATACCTTAGGCCAGGAAGTCTGCCACTTAAAAAGGAAAATGGAAGAAAATCACCTGGCCCTCCAGGGACTGGGTGACCTCCAAAAAGAACACCAGAACTTGTTAGAGCACACCAGGAAGGTGGAGGATGCTCTGGCAAGAAAGGAGCAGGCCAATAGGGACACAGCTCAGGAGGTAACCCTCCTGCAGCAAAGACTGGCCCAGTGCTCCAGGACCAATCAGGAAACGCAGAGAGAGAATGAGGCTCTCTGCCAGCACAATGATAGGCTCCAACAACAGGTAGCGATGCAGGAGAGACTGATAGAGTCTAGTAAGGCCTTAACTGAGGAACTGAAGGCGCAGGCTCTTGCATTGCAACAGGGAGCAGGGGCGGATAGCGACCAGGTTCACTGGGAAAGGGAAACTCCTGAGCATAACCTCAGGAGCCCTAGTACCAGAGGCATTTATCTCTCTCAGTCCCTGGACTCTGTCACCGCCCTGTCCCCGGGCGCACATGAGCACCGGGCCACAGGGATGGCAGATTACTATCCAGCCAGAAGCATGGGGCTCATAGGCCAGTACCTCCCAGGAATGGATGGGCGGGCATCCGGGTATGGGCACCCAAGCACAGTGCAATTTAGTGGGGAACCCCAGGAGAATAGGCCCATTAAGGGCATCCTGAAAACTTCTGCCCAGTTAGGTCAGTGGGGGGGGGGTACCCATCAAATCCTGGCAGCAAGGAGGAATCTGAAGACTCCTCTGAACGGCGCAGGACACCGGAGACCAGCTCCCCACATTCTGCCAGCCATTCCCAGGCTCGCAGAATTCGGGAAAACCTGGAAGATCAGACAGGAACCTCTGGGAGCAGTGCCTCTGAGTCAGAGGATGAATGGACAAGGGTTACCCGAACCAAAAAGGCCAATAAGGCAAAAATGGCCTTGCTTAAGGACCCATTGAAACAGATTAAGGCAATCAGGAGTGTCATCACGCCTTATCATAAGAAAGCCAAGTACTCTGTTTGGGAACACTTGGAGCTCTATGAGCAAATGATGGAGACTTTCCATTTGAAGGACAGCAGTAGCTGCATCCAGTACGTCAAATGGACATTCTCCCCAGAATACTCCAGTTTCTTTGCGGGGCTGGAGGACCAAAATCATTTAAGATGGTCCACCTATAAGGCGGCCATCTTGAAACATTTTTCTGTTCACAGAAATCCTCAAGAGGCTCGCAAGGCAGGCTACAATTTGCAATGTGGGGAGGATCAGGCCCCACAAGAATTCGTGCAAGAACTGAAACGTGCCTTTGCGCAGACCACCAGAAGGGTGCGCACAGACAGCAGAGAATTTGTCAATACATTTTTCCATGCCTTGCCCAAATATATAATGACCCAGCTCGTGAGAGATTTTCATGAGAAAAGATCTTTAGACTGGGTCATTGAACAGGCTACCCGGATCTATGAGGTGCAGAAGCCCATAGAAAATAAAAGCAGTACCCAGAAAAATCCCAAAACCAACAGCACCCCTGCTGCTGCCAAGGTGGCAGAGGTAAAGGTCACCCCCGTTTTGGATTTGGAGATGGGGGGGCCTAAAAACCTACCTGCGCCTAATAATGCTAGGCCCAGAAGGTCCTCGGGCCAGTCACAGACAGGGAGTGAAAGAGGTAGTCCCACAAATGAGGTCCCTCGCTCTCCTGACTATGTAAATCCCCGTTACAAGGGAAACAGACCAATCCTGGGTTATGTGTGGACTCCTCCAGCCCAAGGGGTGGGGGATCCAGCCAAGCACCTGACCCGGGGAACTTCCCTCCTAACTTCCCCAAGGAGGGCAGAAATTCTCCAAATCCTGGGCTGAACTTTTTTTCCCAGGTATCCACACAATTTCCAGCCCCAAAATCATCCATCCTTCTTTCTCCAATTCCCTGAGCCCAGACAACCTAATCCGGGAGAGGGGAGGCCAAGGGTGGAGGGGTACCAAAATCTTCCCAACCAGGTGTACTACCAGAAAAGGGATAGCTACCCTTCCCGGGATCCGCCCAGGGGAGAAAATAGAGCCCCGTATCAGCCTGAGCGGGTTTCCCAGTTAGAGCGCCAGGTCCAAAATATGGCACGGGATCTGGGTCACATACTGAGGGCTCAACAGAACCCTCAGATGAGCATGCCACTGCAGAATGCCCCAAACTCTGGACCTGGTGCTCCAGAACAATGACGGGGGCAGCACCCCGATAACACACCGGTTCCCAGGGAGGAGGCACAAGGGGAAGGGGGGTGTAAAGCCTTGGAGGAAGCTTCCTTCCCAACTTGTAAACAGCCCCTGGAAAACCAGGAACCGGAAACAAAATCTCCTGCCCCTGAAAGCCCGCCTCCCAAGGAGCAGAGGGGGGGTAGGAGAAACAAAGGACCCAAACAGACCCACTTTGTGGAGGAGGTACAGGTCTTCCAATTTGAGGGAGAGGGATCCTCAGAGGATCCTGGGGAAAGGACCTTCTCCTTCAGAGATGGGGGAACTTCTCCCAAGGAAAAATGGGTCCCAAGGGATGCCAATTCAGACTGGGGAGATATGGAGACTGAGCTACCGCTGCCTATCATCTCATCCCAGAACCCACAATACCAAAATCCCCTGGTTCAAACCCATCCTGATGACTGCCTCCAAAAAGGGGGGGGCGGCCCAGAACCGGAACCAGGGGAACCCACAATGGCTCTGATCTCCAGTTGCCAACTTTTTCTTTCAGATTCCCAAGGCTCTCCACAGAATTCGGCCCAAATTTCTTCTCTTGCAATGTCCAAAACCAGAAAGTTAGCCCACCAGTTGTCCAAAAATGTGCATTATCTGTGCCCCCTTGAGGAGAAGGAGGGAAGATATTATGCCCCGGTACAAGTACAGGGGCAGGGTACGATTTCAGCGCTGGTGGACACGGGATCTCAAGCTACCCTTCTGTCCAGAAGGGCCTTTGAAGAACTGAATGCAGGAAGGGGAGGGAATTACCAAATTCCTCTCACCTCACTTCCTGGACAACTCCAGAACTTTTACGGGACGGAAATTCCCGTCGAGGGGACGGCAGATTTGGATATTAAAATTGGGCGACACAAGTTGAAACACCCGGTCATAGTTGTGACTCCAGAGGGCACCCCTTGTTTACTAGGGAATGACCTCCTGAGAAGGTTGTCACCCCTAATAGATTGCGTAAACAAGGTCCTCTGGACCCAGACTAGCCGACCCATAAAATTAAAACAGAGTGTCAACCATGTTAGTTTAAACGGCACATGCCACATGGTTGAACAAAATTCTGACCAAGTAGAATTCCACTTCCAGAATAACCAAATTCCAGACTTGACAGTAATAGCAGTAGGACAACAGACTGGTGATGGGGGGTCCTCTCTATTTCTGAAAATCAACCTTCCTTCCAGTCTAAAGTGCTATTCCACGCTGGAAGGAAACACTCTGAAATTCTATACTAATCCACAATCAGAAACTCCCACTCCTATAGTCCAGAAAGATGTGAAATCAGCTCAGAGCCTGGCTGATATTCAGCAAATTGGAGAGAAGTTGTTCAACCCTGTTCAGTTAAACTATGGGAAGGACTCTGTTCTCGCCCGAGTGTGTGTGAGCAACTGTAAGAGCTTCATCAGCGAAGCCATGTTCCGCCAACTCCCAAAAGATCCAGCCATTCCCACATTCAAACTGATAGACAAATGGGAAATGGACCTGGAAGCGCCTAATTCCAAACATCTCCTGCCAAGCAGGTGTATGCTCAAAATCTCCATTGGCAACAAGAGCATAGTCCATAATTGTTGGGTCGTGCGAGATGTCACTGCCGCCTTTTACTAAGGCAGTGACATTCTCAATCGCTTTGCCATTAGTTTGGACCTAATAAACTTCAAAGCTTGGTCCCGATTAGCGGATAATCCCATGGGCTTTGATGATCCAGAAAAAGCATTTAGGTCAGCTCAATTGCTACCTTATGCAGTTGAAATTCAGATTAAAGAGGAAGTCACCATCCCAGAAAGGACCCGACAATTCTCCCTGGAAGTGAAAGTTAAAAGAGGACAACATTTGAAAAACCCTGATGCTTACATACATCTAAGTGCTTCTCTCCAACAGCAAGGGTTGGGGGTAAACCCAACTCCATTAGTCAACATAGAACATGACACCATTCTAATAGAGGTGGATAACAGCGACTTAAAGAGTATTACTCTAGCCGCAGGCACCATTATTGGAATGGCGGTTGATGACCGACATTTTTCCATCGATTTAGGAAATGAACTGTTAGGACCAATCCCCAAGGACTGTTTTGACAGTGACAGTGAGGACAATACAACACCAGACAGGATTTTTACCCGCCATGGGGGGAACTTCCTGGTGTACACTTCTTGCCCTTATGGTAAGGAAGATGTGACTTGTGACTTCAGGAGGGATGAGGTGATTTTCCAGGTCCATGAGGGCTGCCATTCCCACCAGATGCCTTCAGTCCAAATCAGCACTCTGACCAGGGACTTCTCCACCCAGCTGGAGGAGGCCGCTGAGATAGCCAAACCAGAAGTCTTTCCAGGCTTCAGGCAGATGGTGGAAGAGAGAGTCAACCTAGCTGATGCCTGTGTGACTCTGGAACAGAAGCAAAAGTTGAAACAAGTCTTCTTGGATTTCCAAGATCTCTTTGCGGTACACTCATATGACTGTGGTCGCACCGACATCCACACAACAACAATCCCCACGGACCCTGGCATGACTCCAGTGTTTGTGAAGCAATATCGCTTGCCTCTCGCATCAATGGAGTCCCTTACTGAAATAATTAAGAACCTTGAGTCCAGGGGAATAATCCGTCCCGTCCACAGCACCTTCAATAATCCGGTGCTGGGAATATTAAAGCCAAACGGCCAGTGGAGACTCTGCGCTGACCTTAGGGAGCTCAACAAACGGGTCCATACTTCCCGATGGCCTCTTCCCTACATTGACCAAGGGCTGGCCCAGATTCAGGGGTCACAGGTATTCACTGCAATAGACCTGACCAATGGATACTGGACCGTGTCGGTCAGTAGGGAGGACCAATACAAGCTGGCTTTTACCTTTGGGGGCCAGCAGTATACATGGACCCGGACTCCCTTCGGATACCTCAACTCCGGCAATGAATTCAACATTTTCCTACATAAGGCCATGCCCGACCTGGGTACGAGGGGTAACCTGGCTTATGTAGATGATGTCCTCATCAAAAGTTCATCTGTGGAGGAACACATAGCGGAGATCCGTTACGTTCTGACCCAGTTGAGGGCCACCGGAGCAAAACTTTCCTTTCAGAAAGCACAGTGGTGTAGAACCCGTGTTAATTTCTTGGGGCATGAGATTACTCCTCAGGGTCTCTGTCCCCAGGAAAAGAAAGTGGAAGCACTTCAGAAACTGAAAGACCCCACAACTCTTCGGGAACTAAGGAGCCTCCTTGGACTGACTAATTACAGCAGAAAGTTCATTGAGGGCTACGCAGAGATCACCAGACCCCTGATTCATCTCCTGAAGGGGGGGTCAAGTGGGAATGGGGTCCAGAACAATCCGAGGCAGTAAGGCAGCTCAAAAGAAGCCTCTCACAAGCGCCTTGCCTAGCTTACCCTGTCAGAAACAAGGAGTTCTTCCTGGAGACGGGATTCTCTAATACGTGCTTGACGGCAGTATTATACCAAAAGCATGACAAGGTCAATAAAGTAATCTCCTATGCTAGCAAAACTTTATCCTCTGTGGAGGAAAAATTCAACGATTGTGAGAAGGCACTCCTGGCAACGGTGTGGGCATTGAAGAATTACCGCCCATTTATCCATGGGGAACACATCATAGCCTCTGCAATATCTCCAAAGTGACATAATCCGGGCCGGAAATGTGAGTAATTCCCGAATTACTTCCTGGATTCTGTCAATGCAAGGCTTTCCTGTGGAGGTCAGATATGGCCAAAACAAGAAGAGTCCCCTCGCGCAAGGTCTGGCTGACTTGCATGATTGTGCCAGAGAAAACTGTCTCGAGGACGAAAGTCTAAAAATCAAGGACAACACGGAGGCATACCTTAATTCCCCACACAAAGTCTTTGAAGAGGACCAGTGTGAGGGAATGCCCACTGTCTATGTGGATGGATGCTCGTACCATGTTGACAACGACGGGGAGAAAGAACTGGTGGCTGGCGTAGGGAATGCATGGGTAAAGGAGTTCCCAGAACCCTCCGCTGGATACAAAATTGGTCCCCGAAGTAATCAGGTGGCAGAATTGATGGCTGTGCCTCAGGCCATCCTCACTGCTGTCCAGCATCAACTCCACAAACTGGTCATAATCACAGATTCGGATTATGTACGGAACGGGTTCGTGGAGCACCTGGTTAATTGGAAAACCAGAGGCATGTTATGTGCTAATAACAAACCCTTGAAACATGGGAAGTTGATCCAAAACATTGATGATCTGGTCACCTCGAATGAGATGACCATCTATTGGAAAAAGATCAAGAGTCATTCCAAAGTAGAGGGACCAGACAAAACTGGAAATGACTTAACTGATCAGCTGGCCAAAACCGGAGCCATCCAAGGGGATCTAATTGAGATTGAGTCACTGTTGGGGGAAATCCAGGTCACTGCTATCACTAGGTCCCAGACAAATGCTCACAATGACCTTTCAATTGCACAATGGAGTAAGGAGACCCCTGATGCTGATTTGATTACCGCTCAGAAGGGGGATCCAATAATTGGTAAATTTTACCAACACATTGAGGACCCTGAGAACTTTCCCCTGACGGATACCGATTACAACGGGAAAGAGGACCTTAGAGTGTTGATGAAATGTCCAAAAATGTTCCGGATCCAAGACGGTTTGTTGGTAAGGAAATACAAAGCTGTCCCACGATCAGTGGGTGGTTCCTACCTCATTTCGAAGCCTGATGTTAAGTCATGCCCATGATGCGGCCATGATGTTTCACACAACACTGGAAATCTTAAGAGAGGTTGCATACTGGCCACACATGGGCCAGGACCTCAACCAATACTTGAAGGGTTGTCTTGTGTGTGCACAATTTCAGCCAACATCCCTCACATACCGGGCGCCTCTCCAAAAGAGGGGGATGACACTGCCATGGTCAGATTTACAAATCGACTTTGTAGGCCCTGTGATTCGATCGTCTAGAGGAAATAAGTACATGTTGACTGTGACATGCTTGTTTACCAAGTGGGTGGAATGTCTCCCAGCCCCAAATTGCAAGGCAGAAACAGCAGCTGCCCTGATGATTAACCACATATTTTCCCGTTTTGGTCTACCTCAAAGGATTGAGTCAGACAGAGGTAGCCACTTCACCAGTGAAGTAATGACAAAGATGTGGGAGATACTGGGGTTCCAGAGAAAGCTACACATTGCTTACAGGCCAGCTTCTTTTGGAGCAGTAGAACGCTACAACCGGACAATTGTGAGCATCTTAAAAAAGTTTGTGGCAGATTCTGGGCCAAGTTGGGATATCCGATTACCTCTGGTCCTAATGGCCATCAGATCTACCCCTTCATCTGCAACCAAAATGTCACCATTTGAGTTGATGACTGGGCGCAAGATGGTGCTTCATCAGCGTTTGCTCTACAGAACCCAAGAGCAAACGTTGATAAATGCTTCCACAACTCATGAGTATGTGGAGAATTTAAGGAAACACCTTCAACATGCTTTAGCCTATGCTCAGCGGAATCTAGAAAGATCAGCTGAGAGTATGAAGACCCACTATGACCTGAAAACTTCCAGGAAGGAATATCAGGTGGGGGACCGGGTCTATCTATACAATTTCCAAAGGAACCAGGCCAAGCAGCAAAAATATTTGCCTACATGGAAGGGACCCTATGAGATTATAGACAAGATCTCCCCTGTGGCCTACAAGATCCGCATCCCCAAAGGCGGTTTGGCAGAGGGGGAAGACAAGTGGGTCCACATAAACCAGTTGAAGTGTTGCCATCCCAGGCACACTTTGCAGCAACTGGAGGAGTCCTCGGTAATCCCAGAGGGTACCGCTCCAGAGTAATTCAATTCCAACCCTAAAAGATCCTACCTATAGCCTATCAAATTCTGTGTTTCTCAAGTTTATGTGTTCCTGTCTCTTAATTTAAAAAAAATGTGCATGTTCATATCTTTTGAGTTCTAAAATATATATGCCACCCCACTATATCAATGGTGGGGGAGAAATGTCCATGAATAGGTATTGCCGCTCTTCCTTTGTCGTCCTAGGAGAAAGAAAACCTGGAGACTGGCCAAGGAGGACGATCCGGAGACCGGGAGCAGAGACGCAAGGGGCCCAGTGTACCGCCCAATACTCCCATCAGGACCGGCGAGGAGAACCGACTGATCCACCCCTGATGGAGGAAAGGATGCTGAACTTTGTCATCTGCGGAATTGGAAGAAGATGATGCGGACCTCCGAGCACGTGGGTCAACATCCTTAGCACCCGACATCCCCTCGACTAAATCCAAGTGCAGTCAGGCGGGGGGGTTTGTTGGGTGTTCTGACCCACGTTTGGGCTATTATGCTACAACATTTGGTGCTGTGGGCTTAGGAAATCCAAGATGGCCGAAAAAGCCCACATGTGCGCCAGAATCTATGAAAACCGCGCAGTTTGTGCGCACACCAAAATGGTCGCCTGACTTGCCACCCCCCGGTGCGGGTGTGCTGGGTCAGAAGAGCCATGAGTGAAATGGGGTGCCAAAGAGAAAAACAGCAGTGCCTGTTCGCTAGAAAGCACTTTAAAAATCACCCTTTGTTTCTCTGAAGGCAAGCTCAGAATGCCCATTTCAAACATTGCAGAATATCCAACAATCTCACTGAACACCAGCAGACATTTGACAGAATAAAGTCTTGTGGGCATACAAAATCTGGAAAGAGGATGAGCCTAAAATAATGTTCATAGCAAAACTGGCTGAGCTGTGGATTTCAGCAGTTTAAGTAAATTTGGACTGAAAGACACTAAAAATCTAAATGTTTAAAAGAAATGAGTGACCTACTTTTGAGTGTCACATAGGTTTCAATTGTTTAAATGTCATAGTTTTAAACTTAGAATCAGCATTCTAGCTGCATGTGTAAAAATTGTTAGTCTATTTGAATGCAGAAAACTGGGTAACTAGAAGTGACATTAGCTGGGGCCTGGCTTAAGGAACTGAATTCTGCCTGACATCTACCCCCACAGGAGTTAAAATCTGCTCAGCCACTCTTCCCCTTGCCAAAAGGAGTTGTCACCTCTCTGATTAGATTAGGGGTGGAGCAGCTACAGGGAGTTCAACAAAGGCCTGTCCTGGGCCCAGGCAGATGGTTTATTAGGGTAGTCGTAAATGGCTTCCTTTTGAACAATGGGCCTTCCAGGGCCCAGGCGGATGGTTTATTAGGGGGACCGTAAAATAGCTTCCTCTTGGCAGAAGCTGGGAGGGGCAGGGTCTCTTAGCTTGGCAGAAACTGGATAAACTGGTTTCTACACCATGTGACCTGGGAAACCACACCCCTTTGGGGCCAGAACATAAATCTAAAAAGATGGATCGTTCATAGAGCGGACTTGTGAAAATTTTATAAGTGATATCATTATTCTTGTGATTTTTCTGTGCACATTTGAAGACGTGTTAGGACCCGGTGGTATGTTCAGGGGGGTTTTTAGCGGAAAAGAGGATATTACTCTAAATGTATGTATGTTAAAAATCTGACACTCCATCACCTAATGCCCACATGCTTTGCGAACATTGGTGTAAATGCGGGGACAAATCCAATATTGGTAACCCGACCAAAAAGTGAAATATGTTGCCATTTTTTAACCCAAGCCCCCAGGAAGAGCAGAGTTTGAACAGGGTATACCTCATGTGATATGTGATGGGTGCATGTAATTTCAAACCACTGTGTATCTATGAAATATGTCTTTAGGTCAAATATAGATTGTGTGTAATTTGACAGGGGAGTGTCCTTTCTGCAAGCCATTAAATGACATCGCTCTGACACTCCACTTCTTTTCCCCAATCAAGAGAGAAAGGAAAGCTTGGCCAATGGGCAGTTGAGAGATGGGCTGGCTAGTGATGCTGCACACACACCCACTTTCAAAATACATAAAAAGAGCCACTGGAAGCTAGAGAGGGGATTCTATATCACCTGCTGCGGGACGCTCTGCCAGAAAAATCCATACTTTACCTCCATCAACCTCCAGAGAGCCAACATAGAGACTTCAATCTATCTACCTTCAGAGACCAAGACTTTACTTCAAAATTTGTAGCAGAGAGGTCAACTACAACGTAAATCCCTCTTTAGCAGGCCTCAAATCATTGCCACTATTCACAGCCAGGCGAGCTGTTTGAATTCTTTGCAAGAACTCTTGCCATTTGCCAGAGAGCAGTGTTGTATCCAGAGAGAGACCAGCTGAACCGGAGACCGCTGTATCCGGACCCACAGACCTGATCAGAACCAGAGACCCAGACCAGACCAGCAGAGTAGAGCTGACCCAGACGCTGTGCGCAGAAACCGTCCGTGGCTAGTGAAGAAAACCTGTTGACCAGATCCGTGGCGAGGCCCATTCCTTTTAAAATTATATTGTGAGTACCTAGCAGAACTGTGCAGAACCAATCTCTTAGTTAAAATAATATAATTCATTCTATTTTAATCTAACCAGAACTGCCTCCTAACTGTCACCTGTCATTTGCAAAGCTGTCACTTGTCATTTTCTAGCTGCAAGCTGTAACCTGTCGCTTTGAACTTTTAAAATTTCAAAACCGAAAAACTACCTTTATTTAATCGTCCGTATCTCTGGAACCGTTTGATTTAACTTTCTTCTGAAAGCTTAGAATCTCAGCTCCTCAGCAAGCCTAGAACCAACTTCCTACTCCTCATACTTTTGCCGTAATCACGATTCTCGCACTCGCGAATTTTACCGCGATTTGCAATTTGGTTAAAAATCCAGCCACGTGTGAAAACAGCAGCTTCATTGCTTTCCTTTGCCAAAAATTTGTTTAACCTGCTAGTTACTCCTAGTTCCTTGCTAAAGTGAGCCTGAACTCATCCCAAGTATATTTCACTCACCCTGAACCTCCTAAAGGGAATTAAAACCATTTTCAGCATATTTCTCACTGCATTGTCATCATATTCAAAGCATTTTGCCTGTGTTTCAAAACTCCTATCTGTTGTATAAGCTGCTGGGGGTAATTGAACTGAATTCTATTTGATTGCATTCCTAAGAACTGTGTCATCTTCATCTCCTTACAGTGCATAAAAGGGGGGGTGGATTGTCCAAGAAAGTGATTACATTGTCTTTTGCTGAAATCCTATCAAGTTATTTTCTGTACTGCATTTCATTCCACATTGCATCCATTTGAAACCATAAAAGTATTGTTGCTATCGTATCCATCCTATAACCACTCATCATTGATTATAAAGAAGTGTGCTAGTGCCGGACTATCCATTATTGATTACTGCTCAGATTAAGTGTGATATTCAATTATTAATTTATTATAAAGTGTGATATATATATATATATTGTTTAAATTATCAAATAAACCATTTAAACTTGCAAAACAGAACTACTTCGTGGCTCAATGGGGTCAGGGGGATTCCAAGAGAGGGGTGTTATATAGGGGTAGTCATCCAGAATGCATGAACTGGACGTAAAGATATATCAATAAGGGTTTCCATTCAGTATCCCAGACTAGGCGTTGACTTAGCTGTAGTGTTGAATTGAATACTCTTACACACCCAATACTCTATGCCATAGAGTCAAACATTTCAACTATGATCTATGGGAAACTTTTAATGTCCGCGAACAATGGAAGTGTTCTTACAACACTTTGAACTTGCCAGCGAACAATACGGACACCGTTTTCAGGACACCCCCTACGAACATTTCAGAACAACGCGATAGTTCTTACAACACTTTCAACTTAACAATGAACAATACGGACAGCGTCCTAAGGACACCCCCTACGAACATTCCAGGACACCGGGAGTGTTCTCAAAAACGTCTTCAGAACACCCCCATTTTGTTTATTTGCGAACATTTCAGGACACCGCGCGTGTTCTTAGAACACATTCAACTTGACAGAGAACAATACGGACAGCGTCCTCAGGACACCACCTACGAACACTCCCCAGACACAGCGAGTGTTCTTAGAACAGTTTCACTTTGCTTGCGAACAAAACGGACACATAATGACTCCTTAGAACACCCCCTAGTCAGTTTATTTAGAACATTTCAGAACACCCGTGATGGCCGCAAACAAATCGAACACAAAAAGAACGTCTAACAAATAAAAAACACAACTTTCATCCTATCTCATACACTCCCACCCTCCCCAAACACTCCTACACACCAACACACTCTACAAAATACACATTTTGAACAAAGTTTCACCGCGCTGTCCGGGGACGTCCGCGAATCCAATATGGCGGGCGCTACCGAAAAATCTGACGCGCTTCACGCTCCACGCCGTCCAATCAGCGAACACGTCGCATGTCCGCGGACATGACGCAAGCCCATGGGCCAATCGGGGTGCTGTCCGCGGAGCGAACAGGGAAGTCCGTCCGCGAAGCGAACGCAGATATCACTAATTTTTTTGCCTTACATTTTGGTCATTTTAAAAAAAAACTACTGGACCGATTTACACCAAATTTACAAAAGCACGCTTTTGGGACCAGGCCGCCGCTCCTGCCGCAAATTTGGTGTAAATCCATCCAGCGGTTCGGGCTGTAGCCGTGCGCAAAGTTTTTTCCCATTCAGTCTATGGGAAAAAAAAAAGTTTTGGGACCCCCCTATAACTTTTCCCCCCCTGGACGAATCCTCACCAAACGTTACACAAAAAAAAATCAGAGTGACCCAACTACTTTTTTTGCAAAGTTTGGTGAGGAGCCGTCCAGGGAGAGCGAAGTTATAAGCCGCCCAAAAAGTGCTCTTCCTATGGAAACAGCAACTTAACCATAACTACATGGCCACTAATGTGGCCATGTAATGTATATATATATACACATATAAAACTGAAAGCATACCTTATTAGATTTTAATCTTCTTGAATCTGCAAATTGAAATGTGCATACTGGCCATGGGTAGAATTGTGTCTCCTCAGTTATTATGGCACAGTAATATGCCCATAGTATTTGATAGGTACCATGGATGGTTACTTTAATATGGTAAGAACGCTGAAATCTAAATATCTGAGCAATCTCGATTTGTCACAATAATTAGTTGAATATGGTAAGAAGGCTGCAATCTGTGCTTGTTTCTCTGTAAAGAAAAAAAAGTATCATTTTCAGTAGAATACACTTTGAAAAATGTTATTACTTACAGTTGTCCATATATATTAACTTTCTTCCATCATATTCCGTCATACATATTACATTTTATGTACTATGTTTGGTACAACATTTGGGTCATTGGAAAACAAATCCATAGTGGATTGAAAAATAACCATTGCATGCAGTTATAGTTTCTGGCATTTTCATGGTTTTAAACTTTCCTTGGTATACAATGTATGTGTGTGTTTGAAGTAATTAGACACCCTTTGGCATATTCTAACTCTATTGGATTTTAAAAGTACTATTGTGCTATTATGGATGCAATATGTAATTATAAGTGTGATGGCATGTTTTAAGTGTATTGTAATTAAGGGTATGTTTACAGTAGTTAGATACCTATTGGCGTATTCTGAGTAGTGTACAAATTAAGATTTTTTAATGTAGTTTAATGAGAACATTTGGGTTGAAGGAATATTTAGTAGACGTTTGTAAGATGTATTGGTAACCTTTGTTTTTGAGTAACAGAAGTGTTGTTACATTCAAACCAACCACTTTTATTCACATATGCAGCATAGTGGCCTGAAGAGGTTGTGGCATCAGCATGGGATATTATGCCTACTGTTATGAAGATTTTCTTGCCAAGATATACTTGGCCGTATGTAAATCTAGCGAGCTTGCAGTTATTTTAGCTACCATCTGCAGTGTACCGTAAAATCATTAGTATGACATATTGGCCATGTGAATCTATTTGTATGCTGTATGGATTGTCTGAATTGCAAAAAGAGCATAATATGCCATGATTTGCATTTTGTAGGAGCTGTTGAAATGGAATTGATCAGAATTGGGTATTAATACCTACACAATTGGTGCATTAGGGATGTGCTCTTGTGAAAACATGGTTGCTGAGAGTGCATTTATGTTTCTACTTTTCTAATACTTGTAGTAAGTACATTAGGAATTCTTTTGGATCTTCCAGTGTGCTTATGCGGAATGTAATAATTCCTATGTAGTGGTCTAATTCTTGTCTTATACCTGAGACCCTGTAGGTGCTATCAGGATTATTTGTGAAATTTCTATGAAAGACAAGCATTTGCAAACACAATTGGTCTGATCTGTTTAAATAAATGTCCACAAACTTTGGTGGCAATTAGAAGAGAAGATTGATTGCCACATTCACATAGAAATTTACTGCAGTTGTGTTGCGGAATGTAAATCGACTGGAACATATTGCCTCTGTACCCTTTGATGGGCCTGCAGTTTTTTTGGGAGCATAGAATTGTGTCTCTGTATCCTTTGATGGACCTGTATTTGCTTTTGTTTGATGGACCTGTATTTGCTTTTGGATCAGAGAGTTGTGTGTTTGTATCATTTGAAGGACCTGCAGATGTTTTTTGTTTTTAGGGTGGGATTGCAGGAAGTTCTGCTATAGCTTCTTTTTTTATTAGTTGTCTTTTTAAAGGTTTTTGATTTTGAGGTACAGGGTAAATCTAGATAGGGGGTGTACAGTGCCCGTAGCCTGTTGTATCTAGTATGCAAGGATGTCAACGATGACTTTGTTTGCATCAAAGTTAACTAGGAATAAACCATTGATTGTACAAAGACATGAAAGTGCTATGTAACTCATACCTTCTTTGAGGACTGGACTGTGCTGTCAATGCAGATCAGTGCCTGGTCGAGAGTTGGAACTTGCGACTTGTTAATATTGACAGCACATGCAAGAGAGAAAGATAATTGTTCTCTGTGTACACACATGTCTTTTGAAAAGCAGGAAACGTGCTATTGTGCAGCTTATTCTTTTAACTTCTGTAAGTTTGTCAAAGTGAATATTGATAAACTGAATATTGTTCTTGTGTGCATATGTTTGGAAGCCAACAATTGTACCAATTGTTCCATTAACTTAACCTTGTTCTACATCAAGGTTACGTTTTTGAATGACTCTGCAGTTTAGTGACACAGAGTTAACAGTTTTTCTAATTCATCTGTGTTGGAAATACAATTTTGTAAGCTATTTTCAAGGTAATTCATAGAAATTCGCACAGCGCACAGCGTGCCGGTGCGAATGTCTGCATCAGCCGCGTGCGCTTAAAATCGATTTCCGCGCACAGCATATTCATGGATTTTCGCATCCAAAACCACCCGTGGCGCAGCGCCGCGCAGCGACCCGGCAGCAGCGCCAGTTACGCCCCCAAGAACACCCTCGCGCAAGGAAAAGCCTTCAAAATCCCCAAATAATCGCAAAGGGCTGCGCTAACCCTGGACCAGTTCACAGGGCTGGCAAACAGCAAACGCCAAGCGGGGAACGTGTATTTCAGTAGTTTGCGGGAAGTTCCACACGCGATTGTCCTGTGTATGTGTGCATCAGGGGTGTGTGGGAAGTAACACACGCAAAAGCAGCAAGGTACGTGTATTTCAGGGGTGCGCGGGAAGTATCACACGCAAAAGCAGCAGGGTACGTGTATTTCAGGGGTGCGCGGGAAGTATCACACGCAAAAGCAGCAGGGTACGTGTATCTCAGGGGTGCGCGGGAAGTATCACACGTGATTCCATCAGGGTACGTGTATTCCAGGAGTGCGCGGGAGGTTTCACACGCAAAAACAGCAGGGTATGTGCTCAGGGGTGCGCGGGAAGTATCACATGCAAAAGCAGCAGGGTACGTGTATCTCAATGGGTGCGCGGGAAGTATCACACGCGATTCCATCAGGGTACGTGTATTCCAGGGGTGCGTGGGAAGTATCACACGCAAAAACAGCAGGGTACGTGTATTCCAGGGGTGCACGGGAAGTATCACACGCAAAAGCAGCAGGGTACGTGTATTTCAGGAGTGCGCGGGAAGTATCACACGCAAAATCAGCAGGGTACGTGTATTACAGGGGTGCGCGGGGAGCACCACACGTGAATTGCACGTGTGAGTCCTCCCAGGTGTTCCCTCTACACCCTCCACGGCCCCTGCAGGTGGCCCACACCACAGGGGTCTACACTGCACATGTCCTGCAGGCACCCCATCCACCATGGCCATGCCCCCAGCCAACCCACATGTCACCGTGCACTACTGCCCACCAACGCATGTCCCCCTGCACCCCCAGCCACCAGGGGCAGCCTCCACCAGGCCCGCACCCATGTCTCCCATCACCCCCACCCCCCAGCCACCAGGGGCAGCCTCCACCAGGCCCCCACTCATTTCTCCCATCACCCCCACCCCCCAGCCACCAGGGGCAGCCTCCACCAGGCCCCCACTCATGTCCAACTCATGTCTCCCTGCACCCCCACCCCAAAGCCACCAGGGGCAGCCTCCACCAGGCCCCCACCCATGTCTCCCATCACCCTCACCCCCCAGCCACCAGGGGCAGTCTCCACCAGGCCCCCACTCATGTCTCCCATCACCCCCACCCCCCCAGCAGTGCAGGGGCATCCTCCACCAGGCCCCAACTCATGTCTCCCACCACCCCCACCCCCCAGCAGTGCAGGGGCAGCCTCCACCAGGCCCCCACTCATGTCTCCCTGCACCCCCACCCCCCAGCCACCAGGGGCAGCCTCCACCAGGCCCCCACCCATGTCTACCACCACCCCCACCCCCCAGCAGTGCAGGGGCAGCCTCCACCAGGCCCCCACTCATGTCCCCTATCACCCCCACCCCATAGCAGTGCAGGGGCAGCCTCCACCAGGCCCCCACTCATGTCTCCCTGCACCCCCACCCCCCAGCCACCAGGGGCAGCCTCCACCAGGCCCCCACTCATGTCTCCCACCACCCCCACCCCCCAGCAACCAGGGCCAGCCTCCACCAGGCCCCCACCAATGTCTCCCACCACCCCCACCCCCCAGCAGTGCAGGGGCAGCCTCCACCAGGCCCCCACTCATGTCACCTATCACCCCCACCCCCAAGCCACCAGGGGCAGCCTCCACCAGGCCCCCACTCATGTTCCCTATCACCCCACACCCCACCCACCAGGGGCAGCCTCCACCAGGCCCCCACTCATGTCCCCTATCACCCCAACCCCCAGCAGTGCAGGGGCAGCCTCCACCAGGCCCCCACTCATGTCTCCCACCACCCCCACCCCCCAGCAGTGCAGGGGCGTCCTCCACCAGGCCCCCACTCATGTCTCCCACCACCCCACCCCCCAGCAGTGCAGGGGCAGCCTCCACCAGGCCCCCACTCTTGTCTCCCTGCACCCCCACCCCCCAGCCACCAGGGGCAGCCTCCACCAGGCCCCCACTCATGTCCCCTATCACCCCAACCCCCAGCAGTGCAGGGGCAGCCTCCACCAGGCCCCCACTCATGTCTCCCACCACCCCCACCCCCCAGCAGTGCAGGGGCGTCCTCCACCAGGCCCCCACTCATGTCTCCCACCACCCCACCCCCCAGCAGTGCAGGGGCAGCCTCCACCAGGCCCCCACTCTTGTCTCCCTGCACCCCCACCCCCCAGCAGTGCAGGGGCAGCCTCCACCAGGCCCCCACTCATGTCCCCTATCACCCCCACCCCCCAGCAGTGCAGGGGCAGCCTCCACCAGGCCCCCACTCATGTCTCCCTGCACCCCCACCCCCCAGCCACCAGGGGCAGCCTCCACAAGGCCCCCACTCATGTCTCCCACCACCCCCACCCCCAGCCACCAGGGGCAGCCTCCACCAGGCCCCCACTCATGTCTCCCACCACCCCCACCCCCAGCCACCAGGGGCAGCCTCCACCAGGCCCCCACCCATGTCTCCCACCACCCCCACCCCCCAGCAGTGCAGGGGCAGCCTCCACCAGGCCCCCACTCATGGCACCTATCACCCCCACCCCCAAGCCACCAGGGGCAGCCTCCACCAGGCCCCCACTCATGTTCCCTATCACCCAAACACCCCACCCACCAGGGGCAGCCTCCACCAGGCCCCCACTCATGTCTCCCACCACCCCCACCCCCCAGCAGTGCAGGGGCAGCCTCCACCAGGCCCCCACTCATGTCTCCCTGCACCCCCAACCCCCAGCCACCAGGGGCAGCCTCCACCAGGCCCCCAACCATGTCTACCACCACCCCCACCCCCCAGCAGTGCAGGGGCAGCCTCCACCAGGCCCCCACTCATGTCCCCTATCACCCCCACCCCCCAGCAGTGCAGGGGCAGCCTCCACCAGGCCCCCACTCATGTCTCCCTGCACCCCCACCCCCCAGCCACCAGGCGCAGCCTCCACCAGGCCCCCACTCATGTCTCCCACCACCCCCACCCCCCAGCCACCAGGGGCAGCCTCCACCAGGCCCCCACCCATGTCTCCCACCACCCCCACCCCCCAGCAGTGCAGGGGCAGCCTCCACCAGGCCCCCACTCATGGCACCTATCACCCCCACCCCCAAGCCACCAGGGGCAGCCTCCACCAGGCCCCCACTCATGTTCCCTATCACCCCCACACCCCACCCACCAGGGGCAGCCTCCACCAGGCCCCCACTCATGTCCCCTATCACCCCCACCCCCAGCAGTGCAGGGGCAGCCTCCACCAGGCCCCCACTCATGTCTCCCTGCACCCCCACCCCACAGCCACCAGGGGCAGCCTCCACCAGGCCCCCACCCATGTCTACCCCCACCCCCCAGCAGTGCAGGGACAGCCTCCACCAGGCCGCCACTCATGTCTCCCACCACCCCCACACCCCAGCAGTGCAGGGGCAGCCTCCACCAGGCCCCCACTCATGTCTCCCTGCACCCCCCCAGCCACCAGGGCAGCCTCCACCAGGCCCCCACTCATGTCTCCCACCACCCCCACCCCCCAGCAGTGCAGGGGCAGCCTCCACCAGGCCCCCACTCATTTCTCCCTGCATCCCCACCCCCCAGCCACCAGGGGCAGCCTCCACCAGGCTCCCACTCATGCCTACCACCACCCCACCCCCCAGCAGTGCAGGGGCAGCCTCCACCAGGCCCCCACTCATGTCCCCTATCACCCCCACCCCCAAGCCACCAGGGGCAGCCTCCACCAGACCCCCACCCATGTCTACCACCACCCACACCCCCCAGCAGTGCAGGGGCAGCCTCCACCAGGCTCCCACTCATGTCCCCTATCACCCCCACCCCCAGGGCACCAGGGGCAGCCTCCACCAGACCCCCACTCATGTCCCCTATCACCCCCACCCCCCAGCATTGCAGGGGTAGCCTCCACCAGGCCCCCACTCATGTCTCCCACCACCCCCACCCCCCAGCAGTGCAGGGACAGCCTCCACAAGGCCCCCACTCATGTCTCCCACCACCCCCACCCCCCAGCAGTGCAGGAGCAGCCTCCACCAGGCCCCCACTCATGTCTCCCTGCACCCCCACCCCCCAGCCACCAGGGGCAGCCTCCACCAGGCCCCCACCCATGTCTACCACCACCCCCACGCCCCAGCAGTGCAGGGGCAGCCTTCAACAGGCCCCCACTCATGTCCCCTATCACCCCCACCCCCCAGCCACCAGGGGCAGCCTCCAACAGACCCCCACTCATGTCCCCTATCACCCCCACCCCCCAGCCACCAGGGGCAGCCTCCACCAGGCCCCCACTCATGTCCAACTCATGTCTCCCTGCACCCCCACCCCCCAGCCACCAGGGGCAGCCTCCACCAGGCCCCCACTCATGTCCCCTATCACCCCCACCCCCCAGCAGTGCAGGGGCAGCCTCCACCAGGCCCCCACTCCTGTCCCCTATCACCCCCACCCACCAGGGGCAGCCTCCACCAGGCCCCCACTCATGTTCCCTATCACCCCCACCCCCCAGCAGTGCAGGGGCAGCCTCCACCAGGCTCCCACTCATGTCTCCCACCATCCCCACCCCCAGCAGTGCAGGGGCAGCCTCCACCAGGCCCCCACTCATGTCTCCCACCATCCCCACCCCCCAGCAGTGCAGGGGCAACCTCCACCAGGCCCCCACTCATGTCTCCCTGCACCCCCACCCCCCAGCCACCATGGGCAGCCTCCACCAGGCCCCCACCCATGTCGACCACCACCCCCACACCCCAGCAGTGCAGGGGCGTCCTCCATCAGGCCCCCACTCATGTCTCCCACCACCCCCACCCCCAGCAGTGCAGGGGCAGCCTCCAACAGACCCCCACTCATGTCCCCTATCACCCCCACCCCCCAGCCACCAGGGGCAGCCTCCACCAGGCCCCCACTCATGTCCAACTCATGTCTCCCTGCACCCCAACCCCCAGCCACCAGGGGCAGCCTCCACCAGACCCCCACTCATGTCCCCTATCACCCCCACCCCCAGCAGTGCAGGGGCAGCCTCCACCAGGCCCCCACTCATGTCCCCTATCACCCCCACCCACCAGGGGCAGCCTCCACCAGGCCCCCACTCATGTTCCCTATCACCCCCACCCCCCAGCAGTGCAGGGGCAGCCTCCACCAGGCTCCCACTCATGTCTCCCACCATCCCCACCCCCAGCAGTGCAGGGGCAGCCTCCACCAGGCCCCCACTCATGTCTCCCACCACCCCCACCCCCCAGCAGTGCAGGGGCAACCTCCACCAGGCCCCCACTCATGTCTCCCTGCACCCCCACCCCCCAGCCACCATGGGCAGCCTCCACAAGGCCCCCACCCATGTCGACCACCACCCCCACACCCCAGCAGTGCAGGGGCATCCTCCATCAGGCCCCACTCATGTCTCCCACCACCCCCACCCCCCAGCAGTGCAGGGGCAGCCTCCACCAGGCCCCCACTCCTGTCTCCCTGCACCCCCACCCCACAGCCACCAGGGGCAGCCTCCACCAGGCCCCCACTCATGTCTCCCACCACCCCCACCCACCCAGCAGTGCAGGGGCAGCCTCCACTAGGCCCCCACTCATGTGTCCTGCACCCCCACCCCCCAGCCACCAGGGGCAGCCTCCACCAGGCCCCCACCCATGTCTACCACCACCCCCACACCCCAGCAGTGCAGGGGCAGCCTCCACCAGGCCCCCACTCATGTCCCCTATCACCCCCACCCCCCAGCCACCAGGGGCAGCCTCCACCAGACCCCCACTCATGTCCCCTATCACCCCCCACCCCCCAGCAGTGCAGGGGCAGCCTCCACCAGGCCCCCACTCATGTCTCCCTGCACCCCACCCCCCAGCCACCAGGGGCATCCTCCACCAGGCCCCCACTCATGTCTCCCACCACCCCCAACCCCCAGCCACCAGGAGCAGCCTCCACCAGGCCCCCACCCATGTCTCCCACCACCCCACCCCCCAGCAGTGCAGGGGCAGCCTCCACCAGGCCCACACTCATGTCCCTATCACCCCACCTCCCAGCCACCAGGAGCAGCCTCCACCAGGCCCCCACTCATGTCCCCTATCACCTCCACCCCCACCCACCAGGGGCAGCCTCCACCATGCCCCCACTCATGTCTCCCACCACCCCCACCCCCAGCAGTGCAGGGGCAGCCTCCACCAGGCCCCCCACTCATGTCTCCCACCACCCCACCCCCCAGCAGTGCAGGGGCAGCCTCCACCAGGCCCCCACTCATGTCTCCCTGCACCCCCACCCCCCAGCCACCAGGGGCAGCCTCCACCAGGCCCCCACCCATGTCTACCACCACCCCCACCCCCCAGCAGTGCAGGGGCAGCCTCAACCAGGCCCCCACTCATGTCTCCCAACACCCCGACCCCCGAGCAGTGCAGGGGCAGCCTCCACCAGGCCCCCACTCATGTCCCCTATCACTCCCACCCCCTAGCCACCAGGGGCAGCCTCCACCAGGCCCCCACCCATGTCTACCACCACCCCCACCCCCCAGCAGTGCAGGGGCAGCCTCCACCAGGCCCCCACTCATGTCCCCCTATCACCCCCACCCCCCAGCCACCAGGGGCATCCTCCACGACCCCCACTCATGTCCCCTATCACCCCCACCCCCCAGCAGTGCAGGGGCAGCCTCCACCAGGCCCCCACTCATGTCCCCTATCACCCCCACCCCCCCAGCAGTGCAGGGGCAGCCTCCACCAGGCCCCCACTCATGTCTCCCTGCACCCCCACCCCCCAGCCACCAGGGGCAGCCTCCACCAGGCCCCCACTCATGTCTCCCACCACCCCTAACCCCCAGCCACGAGGGGCAGCCTCCACCAGGCCCCCACCCATGTCTCCCACCACCCCCACCCTCCAGCAGTGCAGGGGCAGCCTCCACCAGGCCCACACTCATGTCCATATCACCCCCACCTCCCAGCCACCAGGGGCAGCCTCCACCAGGCCCCCACTCATGTCCCCTATCACCCCCAACCCCACCCACCAGGGGCAGCCTCCACCATGCCCCCACTCATGTCTCCCACTACCCCCCACTCCCCAGCAGTGCAGGGGCAGCCTCCACCAGGCTCCCACTCATGTCTCCCACCACCCCACCCCCCAGCAGTGCAGGGGCAGCCACCACCAGGCCCCCACTCATGTCTCCTCCCTGCACCCCCACCCCCCAGCCACCAGGGGCAGCCTCCACCAGGCCCCCACCCATGTCTACCACCACCCCCACCCCCCAGCAGTGCAGGAGCAGCCTCAACCAGGCCCCCACTCATGTCTCCCAACACCCCGACCCCCGAGAAGTGCAGGGGCAGCCTCCACCAGGCCCCCACTCATGTCCCCTATCACCCCCACCCCCCAGCAGTGCAGGGGCAGCCTCCACCAGGCCCCCACTCATGTCTCCCACCACCACCACCCCCCAGGCACCAGGGGCAGCCTCCACCAGGCCCCCACTCATGTCCCCTATCACCCCCACTCCCAGCCACCAGGGGCAGCCTCCACCAGGCCCCCACTCATGTCCCCTATAACCCTCACCCCCCAGCAGTGCAGGGGCAGCCTCCACCAGGCCCCCACTCATGTCTCCCACCACCCCCACCCCCCAGCCACCAGGGGCAGCCTCCACCAGGCCCCCACTCATGTCCCCTATCACCCCCACCCCCCAGCAGTGCAGGGGCAGCCTCCACCAGGCCCCCACTCATGTCTCCCACCACCCCCACCCACCAGCAGTGCAGGGGCAGCCTCCACCAGACCCCCACTCATGTCTCCCTGCACCCCCACCCCCCAGCCACCAGGAGCAGCCTCCACCAGGCCCCCACCCATGTCTACCACCACCCCCACCCCCAAGCAGTGCAGGGGCAGCCTCCACCAGGCCCCCACTCATGTCTCCCTGCACCCCCACCCCCCAGCCACCAGGGGCAGCCTCCACTAGGCCCCCACCCATGTCTACCACCACCCCCACCCCCCAGCAGTGCAGGGGCAGCCTCCACCAGGCCCCCACTCATGTCTCTCACCACCCCCACCCCCTAGCTGTGCAAGGGCAGCCTCCACCAGGCCCCCACTCATGTCTCCCTGCACCCCCACCCCCCAGCCACCAGGGGCAGCCTCCAACAGGCCCCCACCCTTGTCTACCACCACCCCCACCCCCCAGCAGTGCAGGGGCAGCCTCCACCAGGTCCCCACTCATGTCTCTCACCACCCCCACCCCCCAGCAGTGCAGGGGCAGCCTCCACCAGGCCCCCACTCATGTCCCCTATCGCCCCCACCCCCCAGCCACCAGGGGCAGCCTCCACCAGGCCCTCACTCATGTCCCCCATCACCCCCACCCCCCAGCAGTGCAGGGGCAGCCTCCACCAGGCCCCCACTCATGTCTCCCACCACCCCCACCCCCAGCAGTGCAGGCGCAGCCTCCACCAGGCCCCCACTCATGTCTCCCTGCACCCCCACCCCCCAGCCACCAGGGGCCGCCTCCACCAGGCCCCCACTCATGTCTACCACCACCCCCACCCCCCAGCAGTGCAGGGGCAGCCTCCACCAGGCCCCCACTCATGTCTCCCACCACCCCCACCCCCCAGCAGTGCAGGGGCAGCCTCCACCAGACCCCCACTCATGTCCCCTATCGCCCCCACCCCCAGCCACCAGGGACAGCCTCCACCAGGCCCCCACTCATGTCCCTTATCACCCCCACCCCCCAGCAGTGCAGGGGCAGCCTCCACCAGGCCCCCACTCATGTCTCCCACAACCCCCACCCCCCAGCAGTGCAGGGGCAGCCTCCACAAGGCCCCCACTCATGTCTCCCTGCACCCCCACCCCCCAGCCACCTTGGGCAGCCTCCACTAGGCCCCCACCCATGTCTACCAACACCCCCACCCCCCCCCAGCAGTGCAGGGGCCGCCTCCACCAGGCCCCCACTCATGTCTCCCACCACCCCCACCCCCCAGCAGTGCAGGGGCAGCCTCCACCAGGCCCCCACTCATGTCTCCCTGCACCCCCACCCCCAGCCACCAGGGGCAGCCTCCACCAGGCCCCCACCCATGTCTAGCACCACCCCCACCCCCAGCACTGCAGGGGCAGCCTCCACCAGGCCCCCACTCATGTCTCCCTGCACCCCCACCCCCAGCCACCAGGGGCAGCCTCCACCAGGCCCCCACCCATGTCTAGCACCACCCCCACCCCCCAGCACTGCAGGGGCAGCCTCCACCAGGCCCCCACTCATGTCCCCTATCACCCCCACCCCCCAGCCACCAGGGGCAGCCTCCACCAGGCCCCCACCCATGTCCCCTATCACCCCCACCCCCCAGCAGTGCAGGGGCAGCCTCCACCAGGCCCCCACTCATGTCTCCCTGCACCCCCACCCCCCAGCCACCAGGGGCAGCCTCCACCCGGCCCCCACCCATGTCTACCACCACCCCCACCACCCAGCAGTGCAGGGGCAGCCTCCACCAGGCCCCCACTCATGTCCCCTATCACCCCACCCCCCAGCCACCAGGGGCAGCCTCCACCAGACCCCCACTCATGTCCCCTATCACCCCCACCCCCCAGCAGTGCAGGGGCAGCCTCCACCAGGCCCCCACTCATGTCTCCCACCACCCCCACCCCCAGCAGTGCAGGGGCAGCCTCCACCAGGCCCCCACTAATGTCTCCCACCACCCCCACCCCCCAGCGGTGCAGGGGCAGCCTCCACCAGGCCCCCACTCATGTCCCCTATCACCCCCACCCCCCAGCAGTGCAGGGGCAGCCTCCACCAGGCCCCCACTCATGTCTCCCTGCACCCCCACCCCCCAGCCACCAGGGGCAGCCTCCACCCGGCCCCCACCCATGTCTACCACCACCCCCACCACCCAGCAGTGCAGGGGCAGCCTCCACCAGGCCCCCACTCATGTCCCCTATCACCCCACCCCCCAGCCACCAGGGGCAGCCTCCACCAGACCCCCACTCATGTCCCCTATCACCCCCACCCCCCAGCAGTGCAGGGGCAGCCTCCACCAGGCCCCCACTCATGTCTCCCACCACCCCCACCCCCCAGCAGTGCAGGGGCAGCCTCCACCAGGCCCCCACTCATGTCTCCCACCACCCCCACCCCCCAGCGGTGCAGGGGCAGCCTCCACCAGGCCCCCACTCATGTCTCCCTGCACCCCTACCCCCCAGCCACCAGGGGCAGCCTCCACAAGGCCCCCACCCATGTCTACCACCACCCCCACCCCCCAGCAGTGCAGGGGCAGCCTCCAACAGGCCCCCACTCATGTCCCCTATCACCCCCACCCCCCAGCCACCAGGGGCAGCTTCCACCAGACCCCCACTCATGTCCCCTATCACCCCCACCCCCCAGCAGTGCAGGGGCAGCCTCCACCAGGCCCCCACTCATGTCCCCTATCACCCCCACCCCCAGCCACCAGGGGCAGCCTCCACCAGGCCCCCACTCATGTCCCCTATCAACCCCACCCCCACCCACCAGGGGCAGCCTCCACCAGGCCCCCACTCATGTCCCCTATCACCCCCACCCCCCAGCAGTGCAGGGGCAGCCTCCACCAGGCCTCCACTCATGTCTCCCACCACCCCCACCCCCAGCAGTGCAGGGGCAACCTCCACCAGGCCCCCAATCATGTCTCCCTGCACCCCCACCCCCCAGCCACCAGGGGCAGCCTCCACCAGGCCCCCACCCATGTCGACCACCACCCCCACCCCCCAGCAGTGCAGGGGCAGCCTCCACCAGGCCCCCACTCATGTCTCCCACCACCCCCACCCCTCAGCAGTGCAGGGGCAGCCTCCACCAGGCCCCCACTCATGTCTCCCTGCACCCCCACCCCCCAGCCACCAGGGGCAGCCTCCACCAGGCCCCCACTCATGTCTCCCACCACCCCCACCCCCCCAGCAGTGCAGGGGCAGCCTCCACCAGGCCCCCACTCATGTCTCCCTGCACCCCCACACCCCAGCCACCAGGGGAATCCTCCACCAGGCCCCCACCCATGTCTACCACCACCCCCACCCCCCAGCAGTGCAGGGGCAGCCTCCACCAGGCCCCCACTCATGTCCGCTATCACCCCCACCCCCCAGCCACCAGGAGCAGCCTCCACCAGGCCCCCACCCATGTCTACCACCAGCCCCACCCCCCAGCAGTGCAGGGGCAGCCTCCACCAGGCCCCCACTCATGTCTCCCTGCACCCCCACCCCCCAGGGTCAGCCTCCACTAGGCCCCCACCCATGTCTACCACCACCCCCACCCCCCAGCAGTGCAGAGGCAGCCTCCACCAGGCCCCGACTCATGTCTCCCCACCACCCCCACCCCCCAGCCACCAGGGGCAGCCTCTACCAGGCCCCCACCCATGTCTACCACCCCCCCACCCCCCAGCAGTGCAGGGGCAGCCTCCACCAGGTCCCCACTCATGTCTCTCACCACCCCCACCCCCCAGCAGTGCAGGGGCAGCCTCCACCAGGCCCCCACTCATGTCCCCTATCGCCCCCACCCCCCAGCCACCAGGGGCAGCCTCCACCAGGCCCTCACTCATGTCCCCCATCACCCCCACCCCCCAGCAGTGCAGGGGCAGCCTCCACCAGGCCCCCACTCATGTCTCCCACCACCCCCACCCCCAGCAGTGCAGGCGCAGCCTCCACCAGGCCCCCACTCATGTCTCCCTGCACCCCCACCCCCCAGCCACCAGGGGCCGCCTCCACCAGGCCCCCACCCATGTCTACCACCACCCCCCACCCCCCAGCAGTGCAGGGGCAGCCTCCACCAGGCCCCCACTCATGTCTCCCACCACCCCCACCCCCCAGCAGTGCAGGGGCAGCCTCCACCAGGCCCCCACTCATGTCCCCTATCGCCCCCACCCCCCAAGCCACCAGGGGCAGCCTCCACCAGGCCCGTACTCATGTCCCCTATCACCCCCACCCCCCAGCAGTGCAGGGGCAGCCTCCACCAGGCCCCCACTCATGTCTCCCACCACCCCCACCCCCCAGCAGTGCAGGCGCAGCCTCCACCAGGCCCCCACTCATGTCTCCCTGCACCCCCACCCCCCAGCCACCAGGGGCCGCCTCCACCAGGCCCCCACCCATGTCTACCACCACCCCCACCCCCCAGCAGTGCAGGGGCAGCCTCCACCAGGCCCCCACTCATGTCTCCCACCACCCCCACCCCCCAGCAGTGCAGGGGCAGCCTCCACCAGACCCCCACTCATGTCCCCTATCGCCCCCACCCCCCAGCCACCAGGGGCAGCCTCCACCAGGCCCCCACTCATGTCCCCTATCACCCCCACCCCCCAGCAGTGCAGGGGCAGCCTCCGCCAGGCCCCCACTCATGTCTCCCACCACCCCCACACCCCCAGCCACCAGGGGCAGCCTCCACCAGGCCCCCACTCACGTCCCCTATCACCCCCACCCCCCAGCAGTGCAGGGGCAGCCTCCACCAGGCCCCCACTCATGTTCCCTATAACCCCCACCCCCCAGCCACCAGGGGCAGCCTCCACCAGGCTCCCACTCATGTCTCCCACCACCCCCACCCCCCAGCAGCCAGGGGCAGCCTCCACCAGGCCCCCACTCATGTCCCCTATCACCCCCACCCCCCAGCAGTGCAGGGGCAGCCTCCACGAGGCCCCCACTCATGTCTCCCACCACCCCCACCCCCCAGCAGTGCAAGGGCAGCCTCCACCAGGCCCCCACTCATGTCTCCCTGCACCCCCACACCCCAACCACCAGGGGCAGCCTCCACCAGGCCCCCACCCATGTCTACCACCACCCCCACCCCCCAGCAGTGCAGGGGCAGCCTCCACCAGACCCCCACTCATGTCCCCTATCACCCCCACCCCCCCCAGCCACCAGGGACAGCCTCCACCAGGCCCCCACTCATGTCCCTTATGACCCCCACCCCCCAGCAGTGCAGGGGCAGCCTCCACCAGGCCCCCACTGATGTCTCCCACCACCCCCACCCCCCAGCAGTGCAGGGGCAGCCTCCACAAGGCCCCCACTCATGTCTCCCTGCACCCCACCCCCAGCCACCTTGGGCAGCCTCCACTAGGCCCCCACCCATGTCTACCAACACCCCCACCCCCCCAGCAGTGCAGGGGCAGCCTCCACCAGGCCCCCACTCATGTCTCCCACCACTCATGTCTCCCTGCACCCCCACCCCCAGCCACCAGGGGCAGCCTCCACCAGGCCCCCACCCATGTCTAGCACCACCCCCACCCCCTAGCACTGCAGGGGCAGCC